>NC_087247.1:27346700-28025866 GCF_037042905.1 Lytechinus pictus
AATCAATCAATCAATCAACCATTGCCTTCGCTATGCCCCCTCGGCCTCAACAAGTGATCATGGTTTGGATATACTATTACCGCCATCTACGTTTTACCAAGACGTTCTAACAGGTGTCAGCTCCGGTGTCAGAGACACTCGAACACTATACACCGTTGACCGTACCGTACCGAGGTACAGGTACCGGTACATACGTACAAGAGTCAAAGCCGATCCGAGCGAGAGTCAACACCCGTGGTATTTGTCTATGACCGTGTACCGGTACTGGTAACGTCTATCGGCGCTTGATTTCAAACCAGATCTACTCCTGGATTTATTTTAGAGCGTTATGGTTATATTCATGTAATCACTGTCTGTCAATGCTGCTGCTAGCTGCGTGAATCCTTTTGACGAAACGCAACATTTGGACTATTGGTGGAATTGATTATAATTGTTTTTCCGCACCGTAATTGAACCTTTTTATCTCGAAAGACGTGAGAGGAGATAATCATTTTGAGGTAAGATTCAGGAGTAGGCGTGACCAGTCTCACGGGGCGAGACCGGACGGAGCGATGCGGGTGGGGCGGGGCAGATCGAGATGGATATTAAACATAACATGATGTTCTTCCCCCGGGGTTCTCCCATTTCGATCGAATTCCAGGCCCTTGAATTATTGAATTTTGAGTCTTCCCCTAACTCACTCACACGTATGTGAGGTTAGTAATACTATACTAACTTACATGACTTATACTTTTATTACACACAGGCCTGAGACTGAGTATATTCACTCATTCAATGAACTCCAGCCAAGTAAAAATAAAAGTTTTATTTTATTAAGTTGGAATTGTTTTCTGAGGGAAAATTAAGACTGTTTATAATTAACCATGTTTACACAAGCTCTATGTATGTCAAGAAATCTAAGACATCTAAGACATCACAATAGTGTTTGTGCTTCATTTGGTCATCTATCTTTGAAATTTTCTTTGTGAGAACAAGGCAAAGAGGATCTACCCCGGTAATTTAAAGATGTAGATCTCTAGATTTAGGCCCTAGATCTTAAGTTGAAATAATACTAACAGTAATAGACAAGATTCAAGAGTTTCTTTGACAACAGTTTCTTTGGACTGATTGGAAATTTCACTGAGATTTTACAGTTTGTACATCTAATCTAGACCAAAAGCTTCGGTCTCTGTTATGTTGGTTGTTCAGCTGAACTCCGTTGGCTTCACTCACCAAATACAGAGACCGAAGTTCTAGCACGATCTGTACAGGGGACTCAATGGCAATATGTTTATGTACTTAAGATCGGATAAAACGGGGAAGTGAATTTGCGCGACAGCCGAGGTAAGTCACTGTTTTTGTTCCTTTTAACTTGATTTTTCTCCGTTTTTTGGCAATTAATGCCAAGAGGGAATATTAATTTGCATTTTGGTCGCGTTAATTTTCAAAATTTTTATCCATTAAAGACAAAAATTGAATAGCCCCGACGGGGGGATTTTGCATTGCAAGTCCCCTAATGGTGGCTGCACGCTAGCGAGCCGTCTGTGTATGAGGAGAAATTTAAAAAACAAAAAAATGTTAAAAAACTCCTCGAAACAGACGGCTGCCAGCTGTCTACATCTAATCATGCTTGAATGAACCTAGACAGCCGTCTGTTTCGAGGAGTTTTAAAATATTTTAATTTAAATTTTTTTTTTACTCGTACAGACGGCTCAAGATTGTGCAGCCACCATTAGGGGGTTAACAATGAAAAATTCCCCCGGCGGGCCTCAATCGATTTTTGTCTTTATTTCATAAAAATATATATAAAAAAGAACTGGACCAAAATAAAGATTATTATTCCGTTTTGGCCTGAAATGCACCAAAACAAAAAAAAAACAGTGACTTACTTCAGCTGTCGTGCAAATCCCACTTCCCTGGTTTATCCAAATTTAATACATAAACATATGGCCATTGACTCTGAGTCCCTGTACAGATCGAGTTAAAACTTCGGTCTCTGTAATTGGTGAGTGGAGCCAACATAGTTCAACGGAACAACCAACATAACAGAGACCAAAGCTTTTGGTCTAGAGTGAACCCAGAACTTCAAACATTGTATTCTCATTTTTTGAAGCTGTCGCTGAATTTCTCCTGGATTCAAACAAATCACATAGGGTGAATGTTTTGACAGGTTATCATTTTAAAGCATAGGATACATTTATGCCTTTTCAAGCTCAATGAAAATCTCAAAATTCATTTTGGGTGGTTGGTCACAAATTGCAGAGTGCTAACTATTGAAATCTCTGAACGATTTAAAGAAGATTCCCAAATTGATTGACAGGTCGAATAAACTACTAATTACCATTTCATACCCCATTTTAGCTAATGGGCCTGTATGAAATACAATGATGGCTGAGGATTTCTTTTAGATACCGGTACTAGAATCATTCTGTAAACATTGTCCTGTGTACTTTGCACTATCTGTTCTGTTCGATTCATCAGTGGTTCAAAGAGCGTTGAATGTGTTTGAGGGTTACATTCATTTTTGAAAGACAACATGATTATTTTGAACAAGCTCGGAAAACGACTGACAGATATATATGCTTTATTGGGTTCAAGAGTGTCTGTCTGTGTACATGTACTACTAGGCAAGGTGGTTGGATTTTTGAAAGCCGGAATTGGGATATACCGGTAGTATTGATTGATGGTAAATAATATGCAAGTTGTCTAGGGATCTAAACATTACAAACCTTTTCTAGTACTGTGTTTGTTAAATGTTTCAAACTTTGTGGGAAAATGATTTTAAAAAAATAAATGCATTCGCAATAAATATCCTTTCATATGAATTATAAAAGTGTGTTTTGTAAAAGATTTTTAATGCAATCCTAAATTTATGCACCTTTTTGTGAGGGATTTTGGCCTGGCACACTTTTTTCTCGGACCTGAGACAAAAATATTGTCATTTCATGTTGAGATATTGTAAAAGGAACACAAAAAACCTGTTGCCGTAGTAAAACAAAAATCACCCATTTATAACCCACTCCTATTATTATTGATATTATTGTTATTTTATTTTATTTTTTATTTATTTATTTACTTATTACTATTTTTTTTTTAAACTATTTTATTATTATTATTATTATTATTATTTTTTTTTTTTGGGGGGGGCTGAAGCAAATTCTACATATCAAATATCTCAAATAAACTTATCTGCACTTGAGAATGTATTGATTTCTGTCAGTGGCCAAGATTGTATAATGGTAGTCAAGTAGACCAGTACAAGCCTGTATTAAGAGATTAGCATTCAGTAATGTTTGCTTAGATGTTTGTTTGAGAGTAAATCCTGTTATTCTTGGCAATGTCTGCTCTTGTGACCTTTATTCCTAGGCAGGGTGTATTCAAACAATTTTGTTAGGGTAGAAACACAATCGTGAACCATAAACCAAAACGCAATTATATAAAACATGGTTGGAATAGCATTCAAATCCACAATTTCCCCTCTTTTTAAAGCCCAACCACTGCACATCAAAGATCAGAAATTTTGACCCAGGATGTAGAATTCAGTGTGCTCAGTGCATGTCCAAGCTGGAAGAAGGCCTGCAGTAGAATCATGTTTGGGTTGCATTGCATTCAATAAATATTCCTAATGTACACTTTTTTGTATAGTTAACTTTCCATGGTTGTGTTTGGAAAGACAATTCATTTTTTGAAACCAATGACACTAAAACATTAGTTGAGAACGCATTTCTAGGCAGATTGAACACACCTAATATTTCCCTCAGGAAATTTTGATCTGTCAACAATGGCCTCTAATTTCATTGATTTCTTGTAGTACTTACGATTGATCCTTGCATAATGTGCATGTATAATCATGTACAACTCCCCTTGTGTGCACACATCATCATCTGCTTCAGAGTTTGCTAATTAAAGTCAATTTGGAGGGGGGTGGGGGTGAGCATATTGCATGCATGTACATGTACTTGTCTACATGTATATCTTTTTATAAGAAATGAAATAAATGTATCAAAAGTGACTGATGAAAAAAAAATGTCCTGAACAATGGAAGTCAAGAAAAATTAAGTTCAGAATCCCAGATATTGATGTTTACTTTAATATTAAAGTGATTGGTTAACATTGGTTTGACTTTAAAAAAATCTGAGCTAGAAGGTCACACTTGTCACCTGTGTCTGTGATATGTTACAAAAATGAAGCCTAGAAAAAATTGCGTTCGAAAATAATTATTTAGTGCTTCAAAAATTGAAATATAAAGTGACCGAAACACCATCTTAATTTCATCCCATACACTAATGTGTACTATTTAGGTGTCTATAAGACGCCTATTTACAAAATCGGGGTTTGCCTTGTAGTTTTAGCTTTTCATTCTCAATAATGGTTGTTTTCAGGGTTTATTAGTTCTAATACATGCACTTGTACACATGTTTCATCTTGATTTGAGAATTTTTTAAATCGGCTGCTCACAAAGTTAAACAATACCTTTAAACTGCAAATTAGTCAGAATTTTCTCCTCTTTTTATAAATGATATTATTTTATGATTTCTAACAACTACCTGTTAGTCTTGACTGTGATTTGAATATAAAAAAATGAAAATTCACACAAATTTTGGTAGTACAGTCAAAACTGTTGGAATATAAGAGTTATCATTTAATAATAAATTTTGGCCTGGTTTTAGCATTTCTTTCTTTCAATACACATTCAGCAATACTCTGGCCTGCATCTAGTGTTTCTAAAGCAGTGCTAAAATAGTGCAGACAACTTTGCCCAACCCTTTCAGTAATTATAAATTTTACGACTACATTGTAAGTGCGAGCAGGATACAGATCATGCATGGACCAGCAATTTTTGGAACAGAAAAGGTTTTTCTGTTTTTCATTTCTGAAGATATCTGAGCATTCATGTCATTTCGGGAAGTATTTTCAAATTTTCTTTTAAGTGAATTGTACCTTTCAGTTATTGTTTGATTTAGAGATATTTGCACAGAGCAAATTTGTTCTCATAGTGATGACATCATGAACGTGAGTTAACCCAAGCTTAAGATTTTCATGATTAGCCCAATTTAGGTGCTTTTTTATACTAGTACCTGATCACAACAAATTTCTGTAAATCACAAGAACTTTTTCAGGCCTCAAATGCATGAGAATTTATCTTTTGCTTTCATGCCACAAGTACATATAGGCCAACTTGTATTTTATTTTACTGTTTTTTTTAATTGGGGGGGGGGGGGATGGAATTATTGTTTATTGTCTTGGGCTATTGACATGGCCAGCTAATTTATTATTCATCATAAATCAAAATGTACTTTGTGACTGGCTGATGATGACAGGCCTTTTAGATGTTTGTAGTGATGAACTTAAAGGGATGGTCCAGGCTGAAAATATTCATATCTAAATAAATAGGGTAAAATTCACAGAGCAAAATGCTGAAAATTTGATCAAAATCGGACAACAAATAATGAAGTTATTGAATTTTATAGATTTGCATTATTCCGGTGAAACAGTTCTAGGCATGTCTTTATGAATATTCATTAGTTGGGCTGATGATTTCATATCCCCACTTGTTCTTTTATATTATATGAAATTAGGTTTATTCAAATTTTTTCTATCAAGAACTAAAACAATTGGATTGGCAACTGATTAAGTGCATTAGTTATTTATTGCCGCAACTTATTTCATCATAATGGAGAAATATTGTTTACACATGTATGAGAAAGTTAAACAATTATGATTTCATGTAATAACATAAGAAAAAGGAAAGTAGGGATGTGACATCATCAGCCCACATAATAAATATTCATGACGATGTGCATATAACTGTTTTCACAAAATATTGATGAACTTTAAAATTCAATAACTTCGTTGTTGTCTTGATTTTGATGAAATTTTCAGCATTTTGCTCTGTGAATTTTACTCTTTTAATTAAGATATAAATATTTTCAGCCTGGACCATCCCTTTAACTTTATTCAGATCCGTGCCCCGAGGGATTTTCTTGAAGCCTGACATCAGGACAAAACGTAGATCAACAATTGTTCAGTCATTAGTTCATATCTCTCCTATTCCGGACAAATAAAGACCAGTGGAGCATAAAAAATAAAAAGACAAAAACTAGATATGATAATCCCCATTATTCCCTATTCTAATGGGAGATGAAGAAAAAAAAGTTTTTGAGTGAACATTGAACCCAAGGGGTCTTTCTATTCATCCTGTGTTTGGTCTAAGGTCGAAGCCATTGTTCAAGTTCACATGGATCTGTATTCACTATTGGGAGAAGGACCTGGGCGGGTGCATTAGGGTGCTCTGATTTTAATTGCCCGTTTTATTTTTTCCCCTGTCGTGTGAAGTTGTATTGAACATTTGATCAGCAGTCGACAAGCAGACATTCATGATTTCCACATGATGAAATCTGAAAGCTGGGGGAATCGTGATAGGAATCGCACTTGTCTTCTTTGCTTTCAAGGGTTCTATAGTGTAAGCTGCCATGAAAAGTCTTGGGAAACAAGCATAAGCATTTTGAGTGTTGCTTGATGATAGAGGGGAGTGTGTTCTTTTCATGCTGTGTTCACAGAGGAAAAAGTTTTTGTCAAAGAGGATTTATTGACGTAAAACTAAAAGGAAAACCAGGAAGACTGTATTGTTTGCCTTTCATGTTCAGCAAGGCAAATTGAAGCAGAGTTGACAACACGGACTGACAAATACTGGAAATTTTATAGCAAGTCATAACTTTTCTTGCTGTATATGCCTTAATGATTCATATAAAAACTTTCTGGTGAGTGTTTTAGTATAATTTTCACGTGCAGATTTTCTTTGTGAATGGCGGCTATTACCCCCAATTCTTGTGTTTTTAAATTTGCGCCCGCTCTATGAAAATTATTGACATCATAGATTACTAGCACCCATTATATAAATGTACTGTACATTATGGCCGGTACACATGTACTAAATTGGGAAATGATATATTTATATTCTCTGAGTTCAACGTGTATACACAGTTGTTCTGAAATGACCAGGTAATCCTCCTTAAAATAGACCTTTGTATAAGGTTGTTCAATCAATCAGCTCCAGTTAAAAAAAAAATCATATATTTGCGTTTACCTCGGGGTTATGCAAGTCGTTGAATAGCAATTAGATGAATGACGCTTTAAAATTATATTAGTATTATTATTATATGCAAGACAATAAAAAATATTTGATTTTGTTCATTCATATCTTGTGCTTGGAAAGTTTTTTTTGGCCCCCAGAGAATGATCTCGTACATTTGTAGGAATCAACTGTATACATGTATATTTTAGTTGCGTGATAATTGCTATAGTAAATAGCTGCATGTCCTACTCTTACATTAGATAATGCATGTTACCCTTTTTTGTTCATTGTGTGACATGCATGATATGAAAAAAGCTACAACTATAAGAATATAACAAAAAACTCCAGGCTTTTATACATCATATGATATGTTTACTGACATTGCATTTCCAACAAAAGCAGAAACTGATTTACATTATAAATACATCTAAAGATGCCAGACAAATTGTAGATTTCGTTGGATTTAAACATAAATGGTGACAATTTTCAACCTTGGTGTACAGTTTTATATGAGGGGACATCAAGCTGTATATTTGGGAAGGAGAAGTCCATCTGGTCATCAAATTAATATTAGAACAGAAAGAGTAAGCCAATCGTGTTAATGAATGTTTGATTCAAATCCATGAGAGAATAAATAATCAAAATTAATATTTTGGATTACTTTGACGTAGCATGAGAGCAGCTGCCCCATACATGTATTCTGACATATATTCCATGAATTTGTTTTTTTTGTAATCATTTGTGATGTCTACAATTATTTGTCTTTATTGCAGTACTAGAAGCATGAATGAAATAAAGTCTTTGATGATATTTTGAATGCACAAGTAAAATTATTTTCAATCATCTAATTTACCCTTTAACTTTACTGAGTCTTTTCTCCAATGCAAAACCATTGATGTGTATTCAAGCTTCAACTCTATATACACTGTAGCCTCATATTTTTCTATCTATTCTGCACAGGCCACTTTCAGGTCAGCTTGCATCGTCCTCTGATTCCTTGGAACGTCTACCACAAAAGGTCATCAACCTTTGACCTGTGACCTTGACCCTATTTAGAACCTTTCCCATCCCTCCTTCAAGCTTGATTGTGATCCAGATCGCTTAGCAAAAATGGAACAGGTATTCTCAGTTCCAGTGTTTGAACCTCAAACCTGCATGCCCATGGATGCACATATAATCACCTATTAACCCTCACAGCCTGCTCATGTATATATTTATCACCCGCAATATGCCAGTGTTAACATGCTTTTGAATTTATGAACACGCTTTAAATACACGTATCATAACTGTGCATATTTGATGATGGGATGACTAACATACATGTATTCCTTTCCCATACCCCTTAATGTTTAGATCTAACATACACTTTTTCTTGATTACTCTGACTATAAAAAAACCAAAAAACAATGGCCCCAAGCTCATGCTCATGATGTAATACAGTGAGTTTAGTTACCGGTAATGATTCTATGAATACATTACTGAATTTGGTGATTCTAATGAAGTTTCTGAGACTCGACCATGAAATTAATTTATTTTCATGTTCTTCAATATCATGATCATCTCAAATTAATGAACGAAACATCATTATCTGTAGTTCATTCCATCAAACAACCTCAGATTTCATGAATATGTAAGTACATGTAGGTGCCTTGTTATGTCATGCTGTCACTGCCAGCTAACAACATTTAATACCTCATTTCTGCATTTCATTTTAAAATTACACTATGGGAGGGGGTGGGGAGGGTTGGTACGTAGATCTGATGCCTGGGAGAACCATTTGTTTATAATGGCAAACTAATGGGGAATATATAGGCCTACCTATAATATTGGGAGTTTCATGATAAAATTATCAGAATGGAAAGTTAAGTGTCAAAATCATTCTCCACTTATTTGGGACTCCCCCCCCCCCCCCCAAACTGCCAAAATATCCCTTTACAATGTTAAGGTTACTTCCCTACTAGTCCATAACCTCTTAAGACCCCCATCCCCACCAATGTCCCATTAATTGTATTAAAGTTCCTAACAAGAAGAAATTGTAATAAAAAAAAAAGCTTTTTAATTTTACGGAATTTATCATGTTCATTTGCATATTAACACGTTATTATAGTATTTACATTTTACATTTTAACCTCGTGTGCATGTATATTAACTTGGCTACATGTATACATTTATTCTTGGTTTTGCTTTTGGCATAGCCCTCTTCTCAAGGCAGAGCAAAACCTGAAGCCAATGTTAACTCCTTTATGGATGGTGGTCTGGGTTAAAATCAATGAAATATTGATTTTTTTTTCATTTAAGAGTAGTCTGTCACTACCGTGATCAATTCGTAATTTGAGTCATAAAATATATTTTGGCCAAAATGGCTGCCCCTATCTTATATATATTTTGGTTCTCAAGTTTTGCTTTGCAATATGAAGAAAACTATTGTCTAACTGAAGTTGCTATTTCAACTTGCTAAGCTACTAGTAATGGCTTATACTAATTGAAATTGCATGAGAGATAGAAGAGAGAAAGAAAGAGAGAGAGAGAGACAGAGAGAGAGAGAGGGGATAAAAGGGATAAAAGGTTGAGAGAAAGAAGAAGAAAGACTGAAGCAGTCCAGAATATATCTGACTGTTACTGTACTTTTTATGAATATGATGATACATGTCAGAAGCAATATAGGCATTGCACATTATTTGCATCCACTTCAAAGCATTTGCATACACGATGAATCATTTGCATACACTATAAAGCATGATAATTGTGCCACATTGACAATAAAACTCAAATCACTTCAATAACTTGCATGATCACTCGGTCTAAAGTTTGCATTTTTCTTGTGGTTTTTGCTTTATTGAAGCAGAATGAGATGGATCTGTAGCTTTCACACAGTGTAATTTTTCTTAAAGCAGAGAAACAAAGGGGGAAAAAAGGAAAGAAGAAAAGACCATTGGTGTGCAATGTCTTGTGCATGTGACTAATCCATTAATTACTTAATCAAATAGTGTACATTGTCATGTTTTCATGAGTGTCTCAAAATGCCATATTTGATGTAAAAATTTGTTTAAAAAACACATTGTCAAATTAGACTATCTATAATCTCACTAATATAACAGAGCTTTTAATATGTCCTCCACTCAATGTAAAAAATTGATTAAATTATGTTTTTATAGCATCAAAGTTGCATAATAAATAAAAGCTTACTTTCGGGTTTAAATTTCTTTTCTTCCTTTTGGGATGTTTATCATTAATCTATTATTTGATGATGCAGTTTATATGCCTTTCTTATGTTGAAAATTGTATTTATTGTTTGATATTTATTTATTCACAGTCATAGAAGGTTGTTACTGCATGTTGAAGATATGATGAGTCATCTGTAATCAGGGAATAATTTTGCTTTATAAATTTGAATAGCATTTTTGGTCATAAGAGGAAAGCTCTCAACCAAGTAATGTACAGTTCTATGTAAAAATATGCTATAGCCTATACAAAAGACTTTACGTGTAGCAGTCATTAAAAATGTGGAGCAAATTGGGATGCGATACCAGGAAATTTATTCCTTGGTAATGCTTCTCTTTTCTGGACCATACAAAATATTTAAGTTTATTAAATAACATAAAGACAACTTTGAAGGTATTTGGCTTGGAAAGATTGAAAACGGCGCGGCACAAAACTTCTTTGAACCTCCACGAGATTAGAATTGTGGTAGTCAAACACTTCATTCAAGTGGCAATTAGATGAAAAATTTGGTAAATATTTACAAAAATGTTGATCGCTTTGTTATTTTGAAGTTCCGGTATTCCTTGTGTGATGGAAGAATACCCTTTTTCTGAAGTCATAAAATTATAAAAAGTAATTGTTCTTTGAATTCTATTCTCTACCATATTCCACCCATTGTAATCGCTTTATTTACCATAATACATATTCAAAGTTACCTCCATCTAGATGGAGTATTTTTTCTTCAACAAAGATTTATGAGCTGTAGAACTTGTCAAGTATGAAATAAGTGATAGACACAGCTAATTTTTCTGTGCTAAATATAGTCAATGAATGCTTCAAAATATAGTGTAGGCTCTGAGATGTCATAGCTTTAGCAAGGTTGTCTGATGTGAGTGTGATGCCTGCTAGGGGAGATAATATACAAGGTGAAACATTGTCAAAATGTACATGTAGGATCTATCTTTAGCTTCACACAGTAAAATCACATTTGCCTTAAATGGTTCTGACTCTTGTCTCTTATACCCCTTTCATACTGTGCTTTCCCCCGGTGAACTTCGCCGGCGAAGTTCGCCAGCGAAGGGTAAAGTGTCCGGTATGAAAGGTTTACACAGGAGAAATTCGCCGGTGAAACAGTTTTGCCAGTGAAGTTTGCCAGTGAAATGGCCTGTATGAAAACTCACCGGAGAACTTCTCTTTAAAAGGGGTACTCCAGGCTGAAAATAATATGATTTGAACAGATAAAGAAAAATCAGACAAAAGAAACAATGGAAATTCGATTAAAATCGAACAAGAAATAACAAAGTCATGGCATTTTATAGATTTCCATAATTTCAGTGAAACAGTTCTAGGCATGTCTTCATGAATATTCAATGAGCAAACTGATGTCATATCCACACTTGTTCTTTTGTATATTTTATTATATGAAATTAGGATTATTCTTTTTTTTCCCTTCAAGAACAAAAAAATATTGGAATAACAACTGATGAAGTGCATTAGTTGCTGCAACTTATGTAATTACAATGGAGACGTATCATTCACATAAGTATGAACAAAAATAAAACAATTATGATTTCATGTAACAAGAAAAAGGAAAGTAGGGATGTGACATCAGCCCATCTAATGAATATTCATGACTACTTGCATATAACTGTTTTCACAATATATTGCTAAACTTAAAAATTCAATAACTTTGCTGATTTTCAGCATTTTGCTCTGAATTTTACTCTATTTATTTTCAGCCCGGAGCATCCCTTTAAAGACGTCAGAGGTCAAATTTTTTCTCTCCAAAATTCCCTGATCAGAGATTCCGCGCAATAGCTGGCTGAATGCACATAAATTTCTGTGGCTTTTATTTCCGTTAAATACCCTCGAACATACAATTTATTTTTTTACTAATATTTATTATAAAAGCTTTTTTTTTTTCATGCTAAAAATTGCGCTAAAATATATAAAATATCTTTTTCTCGTTTTCCTTATTATTTCTAAAATATGTTGTAATTTAAATTTTGGACACCTTTTTGTAATGTTCTTTTTGTTTATTCTGCGCGTCATGTCCAAAACCTCAAGAGTATGATTGCGCGTGATTTCAGAAAATTAAAAAAGCGTGCCCCTACTTCCGCTCGAGCAAATCGCCCTTCGACTTTCGTCGGGAAAGAGATGTCAGTGTGAAAGGGTACATTTTTTTTCTTCGCTGGGGAAGTGAGGAATCCGTGCCAGAAATTTGCCGGGGAAAAATGAAGAGGCCAGTTTGAAAGGGGTATTAATGGTCACTAGAATAAGGCTGTACATATAGGTTCAAATCCTACTCCAGGCATCCTTCAGCAAGAAATTTATCCATATTGTGCTGCACTCAACCCAGGTGATTATAAAGGGTACTTGGCAGGTTTTTTCCTTGAAACATAGTGCATGTAATAAAAACATGGTCTGCGAAAGCCAAGGGTAATTGTGCTGCATTACTGTAGAGTGTTTTGATAGAGACTACTGATAAATTACATATTACAGTGTTGAACGCTATATAAGCAAGTACTAGTATATTTTCCTATGTGTGAATTTATTTTGAATGGAAAATAGATAATCAATATTCATTAAAAGTGGTACATGTACTTTGAGCTCAAAACTCACCTGTGTTACAGTACTAGAAATTGTCTTGACAGGAAGTAGGGGGGGGGGGTGGTTATCCTCTGAAAAATGGATGGGGTCATTTGTCTCATTTCACCCCTCACCTGACTCTGCTGACTGCCCCTGACATAGTTTTCCAGGTACGCTGCTGAAAGTCCCTATCTTACTCATTTCAATTCTCTCAGAATCTGTCAAAATGACCACCAAATGTTTGTATATAGGCTGTCTGTATAGGCCTGCATATATTTGTATATTAGAAAATTTCATTTGCCAAATGTTTATGGCAGGACATGAGTAATAAGCAAATTAAAAAGTCAATATGTTTCAGGGCTTTTGTTATGTAATTTGTTGGGGTACTACATATAGGCCTGTATTTTGGGGTGACACACTGGCTCCTGCTACAATTGCTCTGGTGTTTATATCATCTTAGGGGGTGTTGCATGAAAATATTTGCAATCAATCAATTGCAAATATTCTGTTGCATTTTTACAATTGATTGATCACTTTTAACTAGCAAATCAGACCTCATTCCTGATTTCAAGGAGCAGATTAGTAATCAATCGGAAATTTGCAGTTTATTGCAAGACTTATTCTTGATTAAGGGACCAAATTGTGATTGATCACAAGTTTCTTGCGATGCCCCATAAGATTTATAGGGTTAGGGTTTCAATAGGGTTTTATGTTGGCTGTAGGGTTAGGTTTAGGGTAGGATGTAGTGTTGAATTGAGGGTTGAAGTATTTGATTAGTGTGTGGAATTCATAGTGGAGCAATCGTCGTTGGAGCAAATATTTTTGTACATACATATGTGTGATCAAAAGGGTAGATATATTTCTTCTTTTTTTAGAGAGAGAAAACAATGTAACAAATTTTATGTGGGAAAAGGTATAAGGCCTCTTAGTCTGTTATATATTTACTCTAGCATTTAGGGTACCTTTTCTCCCAAATCGGTGCGGATTTCTGTACAATAGTCTTTGATGATGGGACATGCTTTCCACTTTTCAGGGGGTAAGATATTCTTAGAAATCATGTAGAAATACATGAATAGGGTTGGCTTGTATCAATAGACAAATTAAAATTCTGTGCTGTTTAGGGATGTTTTTGAAAACTTGTAGCCATGTGTGTGTCTTGTGTCTACAGCATTATTGTTCATGAGTGCCCCCCCCCCCTCCAACTACAGCACCAACCCATTCAGCGTATAATTCATGTGCACAAGTTGTGGACTTCATAAGCAAGGGGCTTTGAGGTTGACATTGAACACTTAGTTTGACAACAAACATGTATTTTGTCATGGCAATGGCACATATCATCATGTGCCTTCCCTCATGTTGTGACTGCATGTGAACTCTATGTGCTCCCTGTGGGGGAGAAGATTGATTGATGGACAGCTAGTAGTCTCTTTCATCCAGCTGTTTTCACATCCAGGTGACTCTGTCAATGTCAAATCAGGCGGTGCTGCACCATCCCGAGTTTGCTCAATCTCGAGATTTTAGCCCGATCAGCCCTCTTCGCGATTAATCTCGAGATTCAAGAAACCCCGTCTGCACCATCCCACGAGGAACTATATCTGCTCGAGCGAGGCAACAAGCCCGATATTCCGGGCATGCGCACTTTCGGATCTTGGAGTTTCAACGGCCCGCGCTTTTGAATAACTTCCCGCGATATGCAAGCAATGAACTCCTTTCACCATGTCACTAGTACTTTCGCCGAATTCAACCGGTGTTATGCAACAATCCTTTCAGCTCAGCGAGTGAAGAAGTGATGTATTCTTCGTGAAATATGATGGCGGAGTAGGAGGCAACGACAGAGAGAGAGAGAGAGAGGGAGAAGGAGGAAAGAAATGCTATTTGCTCACATTTTGCGAAGGAATAAGACAACACTGCTGTCAGTGTTGTTATTGAATGTGACCATCGTCGATGCGATGAGCGCCTCCCCCTTCGGTCTGGTCTCTCCCGGGGTCTCTCCCAAAATCCATTCACTGGTGGGGACACCATCGTTGCTTATGAACGCTAATCGCATGTATAAAGTTGACTTTCGCACGTGTTTATGTTTTGACCAAGGCGGAAGTGGAACGCGAATTGCATTATGGACTGACGTCATGAATAAATTACCCCGAGTCCAATCTCGAGTGCGTCTGCACCGACGAATTAGCGGGATAATTCGTAAAATAGCGCGCTATTTTGCAAATAAACCCGAGTTGACTTGGGATTGCAATCTCGAGATTAATCCTACGAACTAGCGCGATAATTGCGTCTGCACCGCCAACTATCTCGAGATTTTTCAGATCGGGATAATTTGCCGGATCAGAAATAGCGCGCTAATTTGAAACTTCGGGATGGTGCAGACGGCCCTATATAGTCTAGGGCGGGGTCTAGGGACCAGAGAAATCTGTTCGACTACTAAAGGCGAAACTTAACTTGCAAAATGTTATTAATGTATGTTTTGCTATTCCGGTCTGAAAGAATGCTTGCAGTTAGGCAATTATTCGACTTATGAAAGGTCGAGTCTGGTCGACTTATGCAGAGTATATATTGTAGTATAGTATGCCTGGGAGATGTTTTAGCAACTACATGTTTTTGTAGGTCCGAAGTGTAGGAGCTATCACATGTACATGTATGTTGCACAAGGAGACTGCAAACTCCACCCTATCGTTGTTCACAGACTCAAACAGAAAACTTGGTAAAACGGTAGCATTTTTTTTTATTAAGATGGAACTTCTTGTTGTCCTTGGTGCATATAGCCTATAGTTGTAAAAAAAAGAATAAGGGAAAAAGATTATTCATTATACAATCAGAACATTTTTTTCTCATGCCTACACCCTTATCAAATGAACCTTTTCAGTGATGTAGAATAATGGGTGCTTTTCAAAAAAGAGAAGCAAAATACAAGAAAAGGGCATGTATCTGGAGTAATTCAGTGCTCTTCTGTGTTCTAAACCCTGAATTCAGTGTTTTTAGATGTCATATAGGCTACAAAAAATCTAAAAGAATGAAAATCTTGGAAAAACATATTTTTCCAAGTAGTGTGCAAATAAAGCTTGGCGAATAGATACTAAACACTCTGAAAAAGGTTTCATCAGCTCATTTTCTCACTGTTGCATGGCTTTATTTTTTAGAATTCACTGTATTTTTCGTAATTCAATTTTTGGGGCTTGAGAACTGCATTTTTTCATGAAATTTTATTAATTCCGTGTTCTTCCGGAATTCTGTGAATTTTTTTTCCATATCGAGGAAAATTTGATCATGAACTTACAATGACACTTCACTTTAGAATTTGTAATATACTAAACTACCAGCCCCTGGTTATAGAGTAGGTCCTTGGTGCGATCAATAATTGAGTAACTGTCTCGGGGTTTAACCTAGGTGATGAAAAACCTGGTATTCTTGACTTGTTAGCATTGACTTCCTAATGTGATGAAGGATAAGTGATGTCATGATGGTAAACCTTGTCTGCTCTCAGCAGGGAACCCATTGACACAGTCAAGGTCAATAGCCTCCCAAAAGACCATTGATTGCTAGTCTACCACTTCAGACATTCCTTTACCAGCAGGGAACCCGATTGACACAGTCAAGGTCAATAGCCTCCCAAAAGACCAATGCTTGCTAGTCTACCACTTCAGACATTCCTTTACCAGCAGGAACCCTGATTGACACAATCAAGGTCAATAGCCTCCCAAAAGACCAATGCTTGCTAGTCTACCACTTCAGACATTCCTTTACCAGCAGGAACCCTGATTGACACAGTCAAGGTCAATAGCCTCCCAAAAAGACCAATGCTTGCAACATGTTGTCTACCACTTCAAACATTCCTTTTGCATTGTCCTGTTCTGGCTTATGGTTCAATTGCTACTGTACTGCTTTCAAGTTAGCCCTATTTTATTGCTAATTGATAGAAATTGATGTATTTTCTATGATATTTTTGTGTGTGTAGGGGGTGGCGTGCCTGGGGACCAGAAAGCTGAAATTGTAGAAGTACAAATTTTGTTATTTGGCTTTTGTATCTGTTAAGATATTTATCAAGTTATGATACCATATAGAAAAAAAAAATAAGTGGAACAGTGTACAGTACTAGCTACACCAATTTTAGTGGTGGTCACCATTTCACAGCATTACAAAGTTTTTTAAGGCCAAGTGAGTGGTCCTAAAGCCAAAAGTGAAGGAATATCAATGTAATAACAGTCTGACATTAGCAAATCTTGGAAAATAAACTTATATTTATCAAAGATAAGAATGTTTAATCACTTTAATATGAATTATGCAAATAAAACAAGATTAAAGATGGAAATGAACGCAAGTGCAATTCCTCTTTGCAAGGAGTTAGTTTTGAACACTTTCCATTTGAAATTAGTGGTGGTCAGAAATCTTCTGTGCTGGCTGGGCCCGACCACTGCCGTCCACTGTTATAGCTATAACACTGCAATGGAATTATGTGCTCATGTATGTACAGTATATTGATACTGAAGTCATTATTTGAAGAAAAATGTAAAGAGGTACAAATGTTTACTTGCGCTTTGTTGACATTACTACTATTAAAAATTTACACTTTGTGAATAGTGTAAAACAGCTACATTTATTCACTTAATAATGATATATTAAAAACCAGAATTATGTACGAAGTCAATATGAATACCCTTCTTCACTTTAATATCAGATACTCCATCCTATATCCACTCAGCTCTCTAAGCCTGCACCAATTTTTATTCCATTTTTAAATAGAATTTACATTCATACTACTTTATTATTTATTTCTGGTCAAGAGTAGATGCACCCAAGCAGATAATGCTTTTTCAGTCTCACATCACATGCACCATCCATCATTATTTATATTGCTTTCTGTGGATTCATCTGTCTTATAGGCGATAAGTGCCTATTCATCATAAAACCCTCTGGGACCGTTCCTGAATTTTGGAGGAATATAAGTCATGGCTTGATTAGATAGAGGTTTAGGTCCTGTGGATGATGATGAAGAGATGTGGAGTGAAAAATAATACAATATTATTTACTGCTATATATTTACACAGGTCATTATCACTTTCTTGCTTTTATAATTAAATAGAAAGAATCATCATGAAATACTTTTCAATATTATATATTTTGTCTAGTTGCTCCCAATGAAAGTAAGTGTCTAATAATAAATGAAGGCTTAAACTTGTTTGGACTTTTTTTTCATGCATAAATATGGATTTTTGTTTTTGAATGTGATATTTTGATAGTATTGCAAATTAGCTTCATGTTCAAGTCTAGTTTGTAGAAATTCCTACAAATTACTTATTGCTCTCTTAAAGATGAGAGGCACTACAAAATTGAAAATTTAAAGAACAATTCTTATTGGTTGCTGCTTGCTCTTCTGAAAAATTGTGCATGATTCAATGAATTAGATTTGACATTGCAATTTTTGCGATTGATTACAAAACTTTGTGTTAAAGGGCCATGGAGATGATATAGTGATCTAGCTTAGATGTAGAATAATTGAAGAAACAAAATTATTGAATGCAATTTATGTTAGAGGCGGGGCAAGTTGGATGGGGTGCAGTTACCGTGCAGTCATTGCCCTCCCACACCGCCAAAAGTGTGTAAGGGGGGGGGGGGTGGGGGCAAATGTATTTCACCCCCTCCTGAAGCTGAGTTTACATTGCTTATTATGAATGCAAGCACAAGTACAAATGAAGGACACATTTAATGTACATACTTGCAGAAGTTCTAGAAAGGTGTTTTGAGAGGCATATCATTCAGTATTTTAGAATATTTGGGATGGGGGAGTGTTGTTACATCTCTACATGTACATCTTCTGCATACTCTTTCTTTACAGTAAATGTTTTATTCCCCTATCTCTTAAGGTGGGTGTTTCATAAAGCTGTTCGTATATAACGTTAAGAATGACTGGTGATACACCAAAATGTTTATTGGTGGTGGTTTAGTGAGTAAGAAAGGTTCTCTAGTTGTTCGTAAAGTCACTCTTAACTTACAAATAGCTTTATGAAACAGACCCCAGTTCTTAAATTTCATCAAGATACATATATGTGTTCTTGCGAATAATCTTTCCTACCCCTTGTAGCACCTATGCTAAGGGGCAGATATATACAGTTGATGTGCCTCCATGAAGTAATGGACGTAAAAAGAGTATTCTAACAGGGTTTGGGCTAGCTAATGTGTTTCTTTTTAACATTGAGGAAAGGGATCAAATTTACAACATGAATCAGTGGCTTTTATATCTCCCACATTCGTGTGTAACATACGAGTCTTGAAGAAGAGCAGCGGTTGAAAGTCGGAAGTCCTTGTGACGTAAATTGGGAAGTAGGTGCAGGAAGTGGTTTATTCATGAATGTATTTTGAAGGAAACTGTCTATTTTATTTTTAAAAGTAAAAGCACGCAATGTTCTCTTTTCCAAAACCTACTAGATTAAGCTGTCCATTTTTAAATTGAGAGCATTAATGATTTCATATTCTGCACCGTTTCAGAATTTACAAGTTTGTTATTAATGTATTTTCATAATCTACATGTAGTTAATAACTCTGGGAATGTTTCCTATATTTTCATATCTTCAACTTAATTTATCAATGTCAGTTAAAGGTTAAATCCCAAGATAAAACAGCATTCTGATCATTTAAGAATAAAGCAATTTTACAAAAATGTCTCACTGCTCCACATTCTATTGTATCAGATGTTCATACAGATCTGTGATGCATACTTGTATGTAGGATGTAATCTGGAAGCAATATGCATGATAGAAGCATTCCGTCTCGTCCCTTTTCCGCCAGCCGATGGTATTGATCATAATAAAATGCAGTAACGTGATCAATGCTGCACACATGTCCTTTTCATTCTGCAAAGATGGTCTTTATTGGAAAATAGTCTTGTACCCAACTGTTCCTATTGCTTCCAGAATACGTTTGTAATTTTATAATTTCTGAAATAAAATATATTGTGCTATTAAAAGTAGGCCTTCTATTGTTTGGTTTATATCACTGTCTGTTCAGTGTGGAAAGTTTTATAGCAGACATTAAAAAAATGTTTAAAATTAGATCGAATTTGAGTGTATTTTTTTTTTATATGTTATTTTTTTTTTGTGTGAGCATAGTCTAGTTAAAGTTGACTATTATAATTATTATCGTGGCAGGACTAGTTAGGCTTCATAATTGACTTAATAGATTTCGACTGAATTCATAGTCTCTGTGACATCGTTTTCTGAGAGACTACTTTTGTGCAGTGGTGTAATTGTAATATTAATTGTTTTAATTGTCATTATTACTTGATTTTTTAGCAAAGTGTAGTTAAAGTTGACTATTTTTGCTACTTATACCCTTGGGGTGACACAACATTTCCTCCTGCGACATGTGCTTCGGTCTTAATATCTCAGAGGGCATAAAGTTAGATTTAAGATTGGAATAATTTTTTTTTGTTCAGAATATGAATATAAAGATAAGGATTAGGGTTTATATAATTTTAGAGGTTAGGTGGGATGTTTGGCTCAATGTGCAGATTTTCCATCAGAGCAATTGTCGTCCGAGCAAATGTCATGGAACCTTTGCAAGACTACATGTAGTTAGGTTTTGTGACTGGTTTATTAGATTTTTGACTGAATGCAGTGTTTCTTTAGATGTCGTTGCCAAGAGAGACTGCTTTTGTCCAATGGCAGTGGCACATTTCCCAAGACCTGCTCATGAGTAAATCTAATTTGTTCTGAAAGTCACGATCACCGAGGGCCCGAATAAATATAAAGACTCTTGGATCTGACTGGAATGGATTGCCATTGTGCGTTTGGAAGACACCTTAGGTGATGGTTTGGAATGCTAAAAAAGAGAAAGAGAAGTGTGATGCATTCATCTGCAGTTATAGTGGCAAAATGAATGGGTCCTATTGATCTGAGACAGAAATTGTCCGCCTTGGCGATATGTGAGGGTGTGTGTGTGTGTGTGTGTGAGAGAGAGAGAGAGAGAGATTTGTGTCCCTTTAAAGGTCAAGTCCACCCCAGAAAAATGTTGATTTGAATAAATAGAGAAAAATCAAACAATCATTATGCCTAAAATTTCATCAAAATCAGATGTAAAATAAGAAAGTTATTACATTTTAAAGTTTCGCTTATTTTTCACAAAACAGTGATATACACAACTCAGTGACATGCAAATGAGACAGTTGATGATGTCCATCACTCATAGTCCGGCAGCCCAGGAGGTTTATTCAACCGAAAGCCGGACAAGCAAATGACCCCATAGCTGGATGGCATGGACCCTGAAGTTTACAAAAATGCATTGCTGCCGGGTTCTATCCGTGGTCTTCCCTCCGAAATGACGTAATATATGACGTCATTACAAAATGGCCCTATTTCACCATTTTTTAGACATTCTACACATAGCATGAAGTCAAGGGGAAATATCTCAACCAAATCATGCTTGTTTTGTATGAAACTTTCAAAATACATTGTTCAAATAGTGCACAAGAGATATGCAAAATTTCACGAACAGAAAATATTGTTTACATATGCAAATTACGTAATGAAATTTGCATATCATTAGTTTGGGAGATTTCTTGCATCAAAAATTGTCGAAAATCGAATCAGAAATTTATTTTCTTTTTTGATATACTTTATTTAATATATTTCCTCTCAAGCATAATATCATTCTCTTCATCTATATCTCTACTTTTAGAAAATATATGCCAGTAATTGGAAATGACATTATAGACTGTGATTTCAGCCACCTTTTCAATATGATGCGTACATAGAAATCATGCGTTTTTGGCCTATTTTTATCATATAGCTGAGGTGTGCGAAAGATATGCCTACTTTATTGATGTTTCCTGCATTTTGCATGATATTAAATCTTCCAAACAACATATTTTCATCTTGATTATGTCTCTGCTGATAATAATTACTTCAGCAAAGATTGATTGCCCACTGGGCAGTCTATAGGCTACGTTTTCAGCCTTGTTTTCAACAACGAACCTATACCATGTATGACTGCATCGTTGTAGTCAAGTCGGAAAAGGGGGTTCCTGTCTACCATCAAAATATTTTTCACTCAACGTTTTTGTATTTGCCTGAAGTGTCTAGTTAATGAATCTTGATGTTCTCTTTGCAAAATCGTGTCCAACGGGGTTCAAATTGATATCTTTTGCGGCCCTCTTGGACTTTTTTTTAATGAAAATCAATTATTTGTCAGAGTCTGACAATGGGACAATCTTAAATATATACGCATTTCAGTATGATTTGGATAGTAGAAATCGGTTGAAATTGTTTTCTGTAATAATATATTTTGGAAAAAAACCCAAGAATTTATAAATATAATTGAATCAAAATAATAATGTGCATTGACATCTATCTGTTTTATCTTGCATCGCATTTGTTGATGTGCCTAACATGCAGAAAAGTCATGTAACGTGCTTAGCGATCGATAGAAAGGTATGTATTACTTGTATCATGTGTATGAGGGTAAAAGGCATTTTCTACACAAAGCAACTTTTATAATAATGAAATCTCTTGAAAAAGATAGAGGATCGAGGCATTGCTCTGCGTTTTCATTTTGCATGCAATTACTTTCGGGCACCTTAAAGCATAGTCCCACAAGGACTATGCTTGTTTTGGGTATGTATTTTTTTCTTTTAAATCACTTAGAGACAAAAGAGTAGGTTTTTCTCTATCAGCTACATATAAAGAAGTTAGGGCATAGCAAAGCCTACCCCTCAGGGGGCTGCCAAAGTCACCCAATCCTTTTTTGTATTTTGCCAATTTCTCGGAAAATTCGTCATTTTGGAGAACCATTGAGGCAAAAGGTGTTTCTGCCTTGCAGTAAAGCCCTTGTTTTTGTTTTGTAAGCACATAAAGATGACAAAGTATGATCTTCTTTATCAGTTACATATAAAGATGTGGTAGCACAATGAAGCCTTCCCCCTTCAGGGGCTGCCGAACTCTTCCAACTTTTACGTCTATTTTCCCTCTTTATTGGAAAAATTGCAGTGTTTGAGCCCCCATTCAGGCAAAAGGTCATTTCTGCTATATAATTATGCTAGTTTTGATTTTGGAAACCACTTGGAAATAAAAGAATAGGCTTTTTTTCTATCAGCTACATAAAAAAGAGTAAAAAGAGTGCTGGCATATCGACTTCTTCCTTCTTCAGAGGCTCCAAGATTGGCAGATTTTCCCATATATTGGAAAAAATATGGAAAAGGGGTGGGTGACTTTGGGAACCCCCAGAGGGGATAGGCTTTGCTGTGCAAACACTTTTTAGCAGCAGGTAGAAGAAAGCCTACTCATTTAATTCCACGTAGTTTCAAAAGAATAAAACTGGCTTTACTATATAGCAGAAACATTTTTTGCCTCAATGGGGGCTCGAAAATAGCATTTTCCCATAAATAGGTAAAATATGGAAAAGGGGTGGGGATTTCGGCGACCCCCTAAGGGCATATGCTCCAATATGCCAACACGTCTTTAGATGTAGCAGATAGAGGAAACTCTACTCTTTCGTCTCCATATAGTTTAAAAACAATAACAATTTGTCTTACAACATAGCAGCAACACTTTTTGCCTCAATGGGGGCTCGAAAATAGCATTTTCCCATAAATAGGTAAAACATGGAAAAGGGGTAGGTGATTTCGACGACCCCCTAAGAGGGTATGCTTTAAAATACCAGCACTTCTTTATATGTAGCAGATAGAGGAAACTCGACTCTTTCGAATCCACATAGTTTAAAAGCAATACAATTTGTTTTATTTCATAGCAGAAACACGTTTTGCTTCAATGGGGGCTCGAAAATAGCATATTTTCCCATAAATTTGCAAAATACGTAAAAGGGGCGGGTAAATTCGGCAGTCCCGAGAGGGGGTAGGCTTTGCTGTACCAGCACTTCTTAATATGTAGCAGATAGAGGAAACTCTACTCTTTTGTCTCCATATGGTTTCAAACCAATAAAAGTGGCTTTACCACATAGCAGAAACACCTTTTGCCTCAATGGGGGCTCGAAAATAGCACATTTTCTCATAAATAGGTGAAATATGGAAAAGGGGTAGGTGATTTCGACGACCCCCTTAGGGGGTATGCTTTAATATGCCAGCACTTTTTTATATGTAGAAAATAGAGGAATGTCAACTCTTTCGTATCCACATAGTTTAAAAGCAATAAAAGTGGCTTTACGACATAGCAGAAGCACTTTTTTGCCTCAATGGGGGCTCGAAAATAGCATATTTTCCCATTAATGGGCAAAATACGTAAAAGGGGCGGATAACTTCAGCAGTCCCCAGAGGGGGTAGGCTTTGCTGTATCAGCACTCCTTTATATGTAGCAGATAGAGAAAACTCTAGCCTTTTGTCTCCATATAGTTTAAAAACAATAAAGGTGACCTTACTACATGGCAGCAACACTTTTTGCCTCAATGGGGGCTCGAAAATAGCACATTTTCCCATAAATAGGTGAAATATGAAAAAGGGGTGGGTGATTTCGACGCTCCCTTAAGGGGGTATGCTTCAATATGCTAGCACTTTTTTTTATATGTAGCAGATAGAGGAAACTCTACTCTTTCGTGTCCACATAGTTTCAAAAGAATGAAAGTGGCTTAATTCCATATCAGAAACGTTTTTGCCTAAATCGGGGCTCCAAAATAGCATATTTTCCCATTAATGGGCAAAATACGTAAAAGGGGCGGATAACTTCAGCAGTCCCCAGAGGGGGTAGGCTTTGCTGTATCAGCACTCCTTTATATGTAGCAGATAGAGGAAACTCTACTCTTTCGTCTCCATATAGTTTAAAAATAATAAAGGTGGCCTTACTACATAGCAGCAACACTTTTTGCCTCAATGGGGGCTCGAAAATAGCACATTTTCCCATAAATAGGTGAAATATTAAAAAGGGGTGGGTGATTTCGACGCTCCCATAAGGGGGTATGCTTCAATATGCTAGCACTTTTTTATATGTAGCAGATAGAGGAAACTCTACTCTTTTATCTCCATGGAGTTTCAAAAGAATGAAAGTGGCTTTATTCCATATCAGAAACGTTTTTTGCCTCAATCGGGGCTCCAGATTAGCATATTTTCCCGTAAATGGATAAAATACGTAAAAAGGGTGGGTAACTTTGGCAGTCCCCAGAGGGGATAGGCTTTGCTGTACCAGCACTTCTTTATATGTAGCATATAGAGAAAACTCTACTCTTTTATCCCTAAGTGGTTAAACAACAGTAAAAGTGCCTTTACTGCAAAGCAGAAACGTCTTTTCCCTTCAATGGGGCTCCAAAAATGTAGAATTTTCCAAGAAATGGGCAAAATATGAAAAAAGGATGGGGGACTCCGGCGGTCCCATAAGGGGGGGGGGGGGGTAGGCTTTGCTGCGCCCTCATTTCTTTATAATGTAGCTGATAGACAAAAATTATACTGTAACAGAGGTTGCTTTTTGGTGTCATTTTATCGCAATATCGAGTAATATATGGTATTTGCCCTTTAACTAAGCAAATTGAGACATACATACTGTCATGAAGCGTTTCAGTATTATCGGTATATTATGTCCTCTTTCGTGTCGAATGCTGATATTGTGCAATAATTGTTGATGTTAATGATTGAACAGATAGATATCAATGCACATGCAAATTTTTTACCAAAATCATGGCAATTTCGGGATGAATTTTATTTCAAAATATATTAGCTGTCCAGAAAACGAATTCAATCGATTTCTACTATCCGAATCATAGTGAAATGCGTATTCATTTAAGATTGTCCCATTGTCACACTCTGTGCAAAAAATATGAAAATAATTACTTTTCATTAAAAAAAAACCAAGAGGGCCGCCAAAGATATCAATATTGAACCCCATTGGACACGATTTTGCAAAGGGAAGATCAAGATTCATTAACTAAATACAAAAACGTTGAGTGAAAAATATATAATGATGGTGCAAAGGAACTCCCATTTCCGACTCGACTACAATAATGCAGTCATACATGGTATAGGTTCATTGTTGAAAACTGGGCTGAAAACGAAGCCTATAGACTGCCCAGTGGGCAATCAATCTTTGCTGAAATCATTTATTTATCAGCAGAGATATAGTGGAGATGAAAATATGTTGTTTGGAAGATTAAATATTATGCAAAATGCAGGAAACATCAATAAAGTAGGCATATCGTTCGCACACCTCAGCTATATGGTGAAAATAGGCCAAAAACGCACGATTTCAATGTGCGCATCATATTGAAAAGGGGGCTGAAATCACAGTCTATAATGTTATTTCCAATTACTGGCATATATTTTCTAAAAGTAGAGATATAGATGAAGAGAATGATATTATGCTTGAGAGGAAATATTTTAAATAAAGTACATTAAAAAAGAAAATAAATTTCTGATTCGATTTTCGACAATTTTTGATGCAAGAAATCTCCCAAACTAATGATATGCAAATTTCATTACGGAATTTGCATATGTAAACAATATTTCCTGTTCGTGAAATTTTGCATATCACTTGTGCACTATTTGAACAATATATTTTGAAAGTTTCATACAAAACAAGCATGATTTGGTTGAGATATTTCCCCTTGACTTCATGCTATGTGTAGAATGTCTAAAAAATTGTGAAATAGGGCCATTTTGTAGTGACGTCATATATTACGTCATTTCGGAGGGAAGACCACGGATAGAACCCGGCAGCAATGCATTTTTGTAAACTTCAGGGTCCATGCCATCCAGCTATGGGGTCATTTGCTTGTCCGGCTTTCGGTTGAATAAACCTCCTGGGCTGCCGGACTATCACTATTTCTTTCGTTTTTTATTGTTTGAATTATACGATATTTCATTTTTTACAGATTTGACAATAAGGACCAACTTGATCGAACCATATACATGTAGTATTAAACAATGCTAATTGCACATGTTCAGGGAGGAATCAATCGTTGTTTCACATGACAACGGAGAAAATATGAATATTTCATATAATAAAATACAAAAGAAATACGGTAGTGAGTGAGTGATGTCATCAGTCTCCTCATTTGCATACCGACAAGGATGTGAATATAACTGTTTTTTTTAATTAAGCGAAACTTTAAAATGTCAAAACTTTCTTATTTTACATCCGATTTTGATGAAATTTTCAGTGTTAAGCTTGGTAGATTTTTCTCTTTTTATTCGAATCAACTTTTTGTGGGGGTGGACTTGTCCTTTAACACTAAGCACAGGGATTGATCTTAGGGCCTGCTTTTAAATGATTGATTTCACTATATTAGCCATAGATATCCAGTTATAAATCTTTTACTGGAAATTTGTGAAAATCGTAAAGTTAAAACTCACAATTCTCTGCAGTCGCCACGTTTCACCGACCACTGTCGGCTTCATGAGGGGAATGGACACCAGGCACATCTTTTCAAGTGAATCTGCATCCGTATCAGTAGACGATAATGCCACTTGGTTCCCCAGGGGCAGGAAGTTTAGTCACATGAGAGATGACTTTGATAAGCCATAGATGGTGCAAATTAACTGTTATGAGCAATCGCTTATTAAAATAAAAGTTGAATCTTGAATCAATGATCAATAGCTTAAATAAATCTTGAATCTATTAGCTTTGTGGTTCAGTGCTCAGGGCCGGTAGAATTTGAAGTATTTTACTCAGTATTCTGCTGAATATTTAACCATCTATTCAATTGATTTTTTTGTTAAGTATTTTGCTTAAATCCTGGTCAGTCCCCTATCTGGCTTAAGTCGGGCTTGCCGCACTTTACGAATAAGTCTATGCGCAGTCATACATACAGTCAGTGCATATATATATATTTCACATTATTTGGCTCAAACTTTATAATGTCAGAATGATTATTAGAGAGTATTTTGCTTAAATTAGGCTCGATAAGTAAAACACTTTAATATGATATGAATATGACTTTAAGCATTTTGCATAGTCAAAATGCTAACTAAAACCCTAACCTAATCAATGCTTTCAATTGAATACCAGCTCTGATGCTCCACTCATGATTTCAGAATGCTTTTGAAACGGGCACAATATAAAACAGCAACAGTATAATATATGGCTCCTTCTTTCCCACTCCCAACTTATCACCTGGTTGTTGAATGTCCTGATGGTTTGTTTGTCCGACTGTAATTTCTGGAACTTTGCAATCATTATTTCATTAAACAATTGAAAAATAATATAAGAAAATATTACAAAGCATGAATATTCACAATTATATTTGCTATTGAATGCACAAATTTTAAGAAAATCCAGAGCAAAAGATATTGTTTTTATCTGCTTAAGTGTCCAGATATTGGGCCCCTATTCTACAACTAGTTGTTATGTCGAGTACAAGCTTTCACAAGATCTGTGACTGTATGCTAAAATACAGACTTGAAGTACTGAAAATCATATTTGAGGTCTTATCAGAATTGAAAATAGCATCAACCTAGTTCATTTTACTTTACTTGTTGGGTGTCAGGTGCATGGCATTTGTGAAAACATGTTCAGTTACATCAAATTTTGTATCCAGCATCGCATTTCACCTCTGTTTCTCAACACCTTTATTGGTTAATAGTGGATCTGAACTTGTTTACATGAAATATCATACATGTAGGGCAAGGGTCTTGACCTTTGACCCCAGGGGTCAAATATGAAGCACACCTGTTTACACTGGATTGATTGTCAGGTGGAGGTGATGTGACTGATGCTACAGTCTCACCAGTGAAACTGACTCCAAATCAGTTGATAATAAGCCATTTAAAATAGTGTGATAGCTTTGATTGGTATGGGGTCTTTTTTCATCGGTGTGACTGCATCAACTAGATTTTTTTGTTTGCGTGTACCTTGCCCCTTTAATGAAAAGTATATGACAACAATACTGGCAATTTATTGCAATTTTTACTATATTATTTACCATGGAAGTAAATTTTAGCACGTCTTTTGCCATTGAAGTTTGTTACAATCAGTAAGATCATGAGGTGAAACACTATAATAACATTTTCAAAGGCTGGTGTTTTTTTTCAAAATCATGAATCAGCCCATCAAGTATTAAGAAATTCCACTGAATATAGTTTGTAGTGTTACTTTGATAGCGCAAACCAATATTGCTGTACACTATTGATGATATGTCTGACCTTTCGGGGAGCAAGATGATTGTTTAACGTCCTAAGAGCATATTGCATTTGATTAACCGTATAGTTGCATGATGTCTGCTGATTTATTTTCATGAATATTTAATGCTCTTTCTGTTTAAGTTCATGAATTAATCAGAATGTCTTTGAGCACTGTGGAAACTTAGTAGTAGTTATTTGTGAATCGGAATGGGATGAGGCCACCTTGGCCATATCTACATATTACTGAGATGGTTGAAAACATTAAAATAATGTTGGTATATCTGCGCAAATGCTGCTTCTAAAGTCAGAATTTTATGTAGATGGAAATTGGCTAAAGCAGAAAGAAAGTCCTTAAATAGCAAGGGCATGGTATTTAAATTGGATCAAAGAAAACAGTATCACATTTGGACAGGCCATTCAAACAAAGCAGAGCGAGAGAGACAGACATAGGCCTATAATAGATCTGTATCTGATGTGAACATATTGAAGTGAGTAGGGAAAAGATGCTTTGTCCATTTGGTTAAAGGCCAACTAAGAATTGGGATCGTAATACTTTTAATGGATGCATTTGTGGCTTGGAAATGTATCGCAGTATGAATGATTGCAAATTTATGCAGTCTGGTTAAAACCTTTACAGCAATACATCATACTCATAAGTCTAAACTTGCAGTTTGTTTTAATGCACTACATTAATCAAAATAGTGATCTCCCCAAATTGTGCAATATACATATACATGTATGCTGAAGAAATGAGGCTTAACCTTAAATTGCCGGTTAAACTTGATCTACAACCTGCATCCATACACAGGCCCTATATTTTTCTTTATGTAATCCCATCATTAAAATAATTAAAACCAATATAGATGTTAATCAGGGTAGTTACAAAAATGTGTAAAACCCTCATTCAATAGGTCATAATGTTCATGTAAGCAGGTAGTTTGTATTGAATGTCACATAGAGCTATTCTGCGAAATTGGCTTGAAGCTTTGTCTTATCACTACGTGGAATAAAATCACATGCCGCATATCTTGCTCGATATCTAGACATGGACGGGGGCTCCCACGGGGCAGTACGATCAAAGAAACATCCCTGGACCGGCATCGCCGTAGCAACGCAAACATCCAGGAGCTCCGTGCGCGAAGGGCCTGCATGAATCCTTAATCACCTCCTCAAGAATCTAATCTGTATGCTGGCCTCGAGGGGGGTGTTCTGGCTCCTCAATAGTGACTAATGATGCTGTATCATTTGGCGCTGCAGGCGGAGCTTGGCCAAGATTTTTTCCATCGCGATGTTCCCTCCAGTACGCAACTATAATTATTACGAAAATATGAAGCTACGTGTACTTATACTCTTTCAGTTTATTGCGCAATACCCTTAAATGTGCAACTGCTGAGAAATTGACAAACAAGCATGGCATTCGAGTCAGATGTCAAGTCTTTTTCTAAGCAATATTAATACACTGTCCCATTTATCCACTACATTTATGATCAATAACAAATATTGATCAATCCCAAATTTACATTTGTCACATAAATTTTTACAACTGATATAGTGAATTGATTTACAGTTTCAGCTTCAAGAAGCACATCATGAATCGTACATATGTAAAAATGGAAAAAAAAATCATATAATACTACTAAGACATGAAAAACGGGGATTCTCCTATTTTTATCTCCTATTGTTAAGTGGTCTAAAAAAAGAGGAACTGACATGTATTTTTAATGAAAAATTTAAAATAGGTAATATTTAGGTTTTGACTAAAGGTTAGTACCGGTACTTAGTCTACCTTGTCTAATCTTGACAATATTAGGTTTCAGTTGTACCATAGTACAAAACCACTTATTATCGCACTTCAATTAGGCACCCTTTGCCAGAAGCGTGCATTTATAATTGGACTTTTAGTGCATGCCATGAAATAAGTGTAACTTTTTACACAAATCTGCATAGTCCATTGTTTTGCACCATGTTACCATGGAGCTATTAATAGCTCTATGATGGTACAATCGAAACCTCTTGTGAGAATATGGGCCAGAGTGTCTCCCTCTAAGAAAAGGGGACTCAATATTAATTTTTTTAATGAAAGATCTAGAATATGTGACCGTTTTGAAAGGTTTAGGTTTTAATTTACCGGTAAAGTCCTGTGGTGTTCCCCTTGTCTAATCTTAACAATTTTCTAATTATCAGAAAGTCATGTCAGTGAGTGTATCTTACACCTGTCATCAAAATACTAAGCGCTAATAAGGATGAGATCATTAACAGGATATGTAAAGGGAAAGCTTGCCAATTTGCAGAGCTGCTTGTAAAACATCAAGCGCTTTATATCCTCTGCATGTGTCGAGACAAGGGTGCTGTGCCTCATAGGATATTCCAGTCTTCTGGTGGTTTTTGCTAGGGGAAGAAGGGAATATTTGTCTGAGGTTCCCGGCTTTAAATGATTGGTGCAAGATTGTTGTGGAATAGTTTGTTGAGAGTTAGATCAGTTTTATATATGCTGGGATTCTGTTTATCAGTGAAGTACGCATTCAATTCTGTTTGCTTTGGTTTCAATGATGAGGACTCGCCACTCAATTTTTCATAATGATCAGGAGGTGAGTTTATTTTTTATCTTGTTTTGTGATTCCAGGGGTAGAGGTGTTTCTTGAGTTATGCATGACTTTGCATAAGGCTGGAACCCGGGCCCAGAACCCTGTCTTACAAAGAGTTTTGATAGATTCAAAATCATATTAAGATTGATTCCTAAGATTCCTATAATCTCTACAATGCATAATTAGAGATCGATCATTTTGCATTTCAAATTAAACCTGGGGGTGTTTCACAAAGATTTAAGTATGACTTAAGTCGCACTTAAATGCCGACGCGTACATGATATGCAACGCGCGATCTTATTGATAGATACGCAGTAGTGTGCGTCCTCATGACACGATTTGGCCAATGCGGTCAAGTCTTTCATACCGTACGCAACTCGGTATTTAAGTGCGACTCCAAGTCATACTTAAATCTTTGTGAAACACCCCCAGATTCTCAATTTTTATTCAAAGTCAGATAAAGTTGAAATCTTTTTATCTTTGTAGATTAAAAAATATTTTTTCTAAAAAGCATTGAAATGCAAATTGTATCATTTTTTGTTTGTTTCACACACCTGATTTTTCTACACCTGACTTGTGTTAAGTGGTGCATGGACAGCACCACTCATGCAAGGTCTTGTAATATAAAGATATTTTATCAATATTTTATATTGATTATAACTTACAATGACTTATGATTGATTATAACTGATTCTTACTTACAGTGAATTGATTATAACTTATATTGAATTAAAACAACTTACAATTGATTATAACTTACATTGACTGATAATTTATTATAACTTACAATGACTTACATTCGATTATAACTTACAATGAATTACAATTGATTATTGTATTATATTGGATGGCTCAGAATGGAATACCAGAAATATTCCAAGAGTTTGGGAAAATATTCCGCAAATCGCAGATAAGTGGAATATTGACCCTAACGAGTGGAATATTTCTGGTATTTCATGAAATAAAGCCATCCAATATGATTATTATCATCTACACAACCCCCCCCCAAAAAAAGGGAAAATTTAATTCAACAAGTCATATCACTTATCACATCACCTCTTTAGGATCAATTTTGGTCATTGAAATGCGACTTACATGTAGTTCATTATGACGTCATTGAGCGCAATTGTGATCTACTAGTATAGTATGCTGCTCATCGCATTGCTTTCATTGTTGTACGCGTAGTATATTTCACACATTCGCGCATGCGCACTAGACTGTTGAATATGGTCTTGTACTCAACAGTAAATTTTGTACACGAGCCTATGGGATATTCGGTCATTTTTAGGGATACGGTCTGATACTGCACAGGCAATTGATGCAGACTAAAATACACGTTTTTAGTGTATGGCTAAAACGCTCTTTATAGATGATAATAACTTATTTTGAATTACAATGACTTACAATTGATTATAACTTACATTGACTTATAATTGATTATAACTAACAATGACTTACAACCAATTTTAACTTACAATTAATTGTAACTTACAAGAACTTACAATGACTTACAGTCGATTATAACTTACAATGACTATAATACAATTGATTATAGCAGTAATAATGATGTCCTTTTCCTGTCATATGATTATGAATTTCTGGACCAAATAAAGCTTAATGAAATGGTTTAGCTATAGGCCTATATAGAGGGATAGCCTGTGTCGAGATCAACATTGAAACTGCACAGTAAATATTATTCATCAGCCACTAGCCATCATGTTCTACCTCACAAGTTTCCCCATATATTAGATTGACCTGCTTATTAGTGGGACTGTATATTTTAAATCAAACTTGGACAGACCACTCAAACAAATTAATTTGCAGAGAGAAGGAAAGAGAGAGAGAGAGAGAGAGAGATACATAGTCTCTATTTGCATTTTGATTGGTATCCCAGTAGAGGTGCAGCATTACCCGTCGCTAGTTCATTACTGTGCTAGTCAAATTATGGACCTCGATTTATCAGTTCAGTCCACGGTCAAATCAACTCTATTGTTTTTTTATGATGTAAAGATAATCATAATAATGATTTGGTTCTTCTAATGTATTGGCTAACAGGTTGGTTCCATGACGTTTGGTCCAGCGACAATTGCTCCGATGGAAAATCTACACATTAAAGCGAATCATAAAACCTAACCTCCAAAACTAAATAAACCCTAATCATAATCTTTACAATATTCTGAACCAAAAACTCTATTACAATCCTAACTCTAATCCTATGCCTTCTGAGATATTAAGACCAGAAAAATTGTCGCAGGAGCAAATGTTGTGTCACCAACAGTTTGTTATTACTCTGCTTGTAGAATTCAATCAGATAGCTACATGTATGGGGATCACATTCTCCACTTCCTGGGGAGTGTTCCCCGCCAATGTTATGTAGAAATGTTAAATGTATGAAATCTGAAAGTGATGATAAATAACTTTTTGGCAGGATATTGATTCGACTCATTTGCTTAACTCTACAGATGTATAATTTGTTTCTCTCTTTTTCACCTCTCTGCCTTGAGCATTTAGATGTGAATGGATTTGATGCCTTAGAAATCATGTTTATTATTAATTATCATTGTTTATAGTATAAGCCTCTCTCCACCTGGGCTTTTATTTACGATTTGGTAGCAATTGCTGAATTCAATATAGCTAGCAATGTAAGTAGTATGCTGTTGTGTGTAGAATATTCCAAATGAAGTCATAATATGCGTCAATTTAGTATTGGCAAGCTGAAGTCAAATAATTAGGTTGATGATCAGGCCTGGTGATGATACAGAGAGAGACACATTGAGTCAAGAAGAATACATTATATGTATTCCCCCTTTCAAAATGCAAGAAAACTGCACTACCCCACCAGACACTTGAATGGTTGCAGATGACCTTTCATGGATGCTATGATAGCCTTCAAAATGCCACTTTAAGGGTATTTTCCTTCAATTTGTAACCAAATATTTCTCCACTCCTCTCACAGGGACCTGAGGCTGCAATTATAATGATGAGAGAAGAATAAAGAGAGGAGACTTGTGTGATGCTGTGGACTGAGATAGTATTTTAGTGGGGAGATGAGCTTTGGTAGTCATGGTGATTAGGATGATGATAGAATAGGCTATTGGAGTGATGATAGCTAGTCTGCATGTGCAGACCCAAAATAGATAGTTCTACTTACATTAATTCTCTACAGCCTTGAGCTTAGCCTAAATTAGCTTTGTAGTCATGGCGCAAATATTCACTGCTGAATGATGTGTGCTGTATAAGCTAAAACAACTACATCTTGCCATGGTGATTAGGATGGTAGAAAGTGTCGTTAGAATGATAGTCTGTAAGTACAGACCCTTGATAGACACTTCCATAGCCTTGAGATTAGCCCAATGTTTCTCCCATTTTTTTCAAGCCCACCCACCACCATCATAGATCAGGAAGTATAGGTTAACCTTGGTGTATGTGTATGTGACGCCTGAACCTGGAAAACACCTATATAGTAGTTCCATAATTGAGATCTATATTCACTTGACTTTCAACATTTGTACTGCAGAATCGTCTTTGAAAACTCAACCTTTTAAGATGTCATATAATTTACGTTTTAAAGAATGCTTATTTTTATGACCAAGGAAAAATTGAGCATATACAACTATTATTATTATTATTATTTTATTCGGCACTTAATAAAAAACAAGACAGCATGTACAATGCAAGATTAAGAGATAGTACAAAAATACAGATAGTTTTTGGACCCTTTCTCACCCAACCAGGTAGCCTGGGTAGGGAATAGGTCAACTTAATGGCCATGGTCCACAGGCCTTCCCTCCCACACCTGACTGGGTGAACAAAGATCATTACATATAATAGAGTTACAAAATGGAATAACATGATAGTATAAAACAGGTAGGTTGCACAAAAAAGGAACCAACTTACGTTTGAAATAACCATAGAAAACCAGGAGGAACAAATATTTGATTAAAATAATTGAGCCAGAATTAGGGAACAGTTGAAATAAATAACTTTACAATGCATGAGATAAAAGATATAACGAAGTCAGAATATTGGACACCGTTCAGAAAACGAAAATGAAGCTTGAAAACTGAAGCTTGAAAACTGTTTTGAAATTGAAAGGAAGTAAGTGTTAAATAAATGCAACCATACTCATTTCAGGTAACTACCATACTGGGCAAGTTTATCACTATCATGGTTGCTCAAAACTCTTTCTGGTTCCAAAGACAGTGGTTTGCAGGCTCGGTTCAAGGATGTCTCTAAGGGGGGGGGGGGAATTTTGTCCAAATTACTTGACACCTCCCGCCATCACTCCTAAATGAAAGCATTTAGGTTCTTTTCTTTCCTCCCTTTTGTGTGTTGCAATTTTATGGGATGCGCCCGTGCCTTCTGCCCCCTCGACCCCCTCCCCTGGATCCGTGTCTGGGGCCCATTTCATAGAGACTTACAACAAATTCACAAATAGCATCAGCTAGTCAAATCCACTGATTTTAGTAGCTTTGATCTCTTATTACAAGTTTGTATTATCATGAGAAGTTTTATGAAACAGGCCCCTCTTTTATATGTTATACCAGAGAGTTGATTCTCCGGTTGTACAATGATCAGTCGCTACCAATGAGTTTGAATGCCAGAATCTTGTTGTACACCTCAGATAAAAGCGCAATGGGTTCTGTTTCACAAGGCACATATATTACATAATGTGCATTATCAGGAAGACAATTGAGAGTGCTAATGAACTTGTGTCATCATACTTCTGGCATGTAGACATGTGTAGAGATGACCTGTCTATGTTGCTAATCTGGTTGAATTGTCACTTTTGGTGTATCATATCAGATAAGAATAAGTGATGAACAGTAATGTGGATGAAATGACAAATTAATCATCCTTACCCTCCAAATTACATACTTAGCTAATCGTAGGTCTCCTTTGAGGAATCAATATTTTATTCATATTTCACTTTCGTAATCAATTCATAGTCAATAGTTTGGGCCGAATCGTTGTGGAATAGGCCTTCTCATATTTTTAGGGGAAATAATTTGTACAAAATATTGAAATGAATACCAAATCTTGATACTTCCATGGAACCAAATGAATGCTCTCTCTTTGGTAGATCACCAGTTTCACAGAAAATGTGCAGGAATAACTAAACAGGAGAATTCTCTAAAGGAGTCGGACCATGAGATATGAAACGAATCTCTTCTGGCTGACAGTGGATGATATTTATTGTTTCCAAGTTCAATTATGTTTTCATTTGTCACTGTATATTTGCTGAACTCTTGTCAGGTTTCAGAAGTATTCTTCTTTGAGGACAAAGTGTTTGGGATGTCACACCCTCGGTGTCACCTTACACAACTCAAAGGGTGGCAAGCCATCAGAGGAAGGTGTGGGACTTCTGTCCTTATTCAGGGCAATCCAAACAGAAACCTGCTATTGTCAATAGTGGAGGTTGAGGTTAAGAGAGGGAAAGAGAAGCGAAGAGAAAAAAAAAGATAGGATGGAGGGATTGTTTTAAAAAAAAGTCTGGTTGTACAATGAATGCAATTTTTCAAAAGTAGGGTCAGTTGGTTGGGATACCTATCCTTCTTTTTAGTTTTATTTCTACATATATGCAGAAAAAAATAAGTCCTGAATATTGGAAGTGAACTATTTTTTAGATACTTAAAAAAGGGCTTGAATGCAATGTTTTGACATATTTTGGTTGTGGATTTATTTTTATTTTAAATGGGTTGACCCCATTGGGGTGGGTCTGTTGAGTACATTTAAACCATTTTTATTTTTGCTATATGAAGATAGAGAGAGGAGGGGGGGAAGGGGTGAGATAGAGTTAAAAAAATCGTGAGATGGAGAGGGGAGAGAGGAGGTGAAGAAACAAAAGAGGGAGAGAAAGAGAGGGAGAACGAATATCAATCAAATAAAAGTACAATGACACTCTAAAATTGACCTTACAGAATGAAATCAAAAGACCATTGACATAAAAGCATAACCACCCACAGTGCCCCAACTAAAGTGAGAATTTTGACAGTGAGGTAAACATTTCATTTGAAGTCAATTCATATTTATATTGCAAAATAAATAAACAAGCAGTTAAATAGATAAACAAGTAGTGAAATATATTAACATGCATGCAGTAAATAAATAAACAACCAGGATGGCAAAGAAATTGATCAACAAAAATTATGTGGATAGTGAGGTGTGAAAAACTTGTCAGTGCCATGATTCTGACTCATAAAATTGGCTCATAAAATACCATATGATTGGAATAATAGAATTTGAACTATTTGATGGAAGATAATACACCAAATAGTGAGGAGCAGAAAGCAAAATTGTGTTAGATATTTGTTGAAAGATGAGATACAGGGCTTTGAACACTCAGCCCGAGAGTAAGATATAGGCCTACGATTATATCTCGGTTTATAAACTTGCGATGGGAGTCACGCATGTTGATGTCAATAAAAAGGTTACATGGTGTCATATTGAATGAGTGACATGCTTCAATAATGCATATATATATATTTAAAATGTTTTAAAAAACAAACAAACAAGTGCACACCTAGTTACCAATAATGCATATAGCATTTCCATTTATTTGAAAGCAGGATAAAAGAGCATTGTAGAATAAATGCCTTGCTCACAGGCATAGGTGCCGCGGCCAGGGATCGAACCCCGGACTTTCCATGTATAGCCAGGCGCCTTAGACCACTCGGCTACGGCACCTCCATTTTTTTATGTTTGCTATCAATATAGAAGCTAACAACTTCATTGAATTTAGCCAGGTATCCTTGTATGAACAGTTACTTACAATACAGGAAGCTGATAACATGGCCTATTAAAAACATCATGTCACATCTAGATCCAGATGCTCAGTCAGGTGAAAGAATCTTGCAACCTTTATACATGTATTTTTAATGTGTGTATGGATCATTTGATAACATGACTATAACAATATGCCAATCACTGTGATGTAAAAACATACCCAAAATGAATAATTCTGAATCCGAATTCTCTGCAGGATGCACTCCCCATTCCCGGGTTGCATTCAACAAAAACATCAAACCCCACTGCGGCGAGGCCCTGAAACATTGATTTTTTGACAGCTACCAATTTGTTACAACCCACTGGCCACGGGGCATTGTCCCCCCACTGAAAAGCACCTATAATATTTAGATTCTCCCTCGGGGCCATTACCACGTGCCCTTATTGTTTACCCTGTGAGCAAAGGTGAGGCAACGCTGAGATGACGGTCATATAACAACCACCAACCAACCTAATTGCTTGTTCATTCACTGTCACAAGGGCTGGCTGTCGATGAAGTGGAATCTGTCCATTGCCTCTCAGCTCCAGCGGAGCTTTATTCTTTCTTGTACGTGATTCAAAAGCGTACGTTCAGTTTGGATTATATGCTTATCGCTGGCAAGATTTTGACGTTATATATTTTGGAATTTTAGAACGAAGGTGAGAGATGGGTTTGATTGTTTGTTTCAGTTAATCTCTGGCTCAGAAGTGTAAACTTAATTAACGGTGGTACAAAGTCTATGATATGGTGTTTGCACTTGTAAATGCAATGCAGTGTAAATCCAGATTTGAAAAAAACCATATAGGTATGAACTTCAGACATCATATATTTCAATATGATGCATTTAAAAATAAATTTGGCATTCACTGACAGAAGAATGCGGTATGATGTTCTTCAAATGGCCCTATGTTAATTTTTCATTTTTTTTGCTTTAAAAATGTCGTACAGTTAGATATATATGTAGTGTAAAAAATAATTGAAAATATTTTGCATTGGATGTATCCATACACCGCACTGGCGTGACGCTGAAGGGCTTTGGGGCCATAATCCCCAAAGTTTCACGACTAAGGAAAAAAAAGGAAAAAGGAGTAAAAGAAAGAAAAGGAAAGGGAAAAGGGTAGGATAATATGTTATTTTCAGAGTTATGTCAAAATCTATAAAAAATTATGTTTATGTTTAAAAAAAATTTGAAATTTTTGCTTGTTCGCTTCCCTCGCTCTGGACTATTAAGGAATTTTGTGACAGACACCTTGTTGTGCCACCTCTAAATTGTGGGCTAATTACATATCTGATAGAACGGTTATTATAGTAGAAGGAAATGTAAAACTAATTAGGGCCTATGCTGTTATGATTGCTTTGATTATGATATACCACCTCAAAAGCAATATCATGGGTCTACAGTCTAAGAGATCCAACCACCACAAAGGAACCGAGAAGTTACCACATTTTTTGGTGAAAATATTATTGCAAATAGCAGTATGCTTTCCATCAAGCCATTTATTTCTAGGTGTATATATTTCATGAGTTTGTCTCACAAAAGGAAGTTCATGAGGGAATATTTACATGATTAAATTGCTTTATCATTCTATTTGAATATGTATGCCAGGAAGTGAAATTGTTTTCTGATTTTTTGTTGTTTTGCTCTGAAATCCACAAAAAAGCCCCATCGCAAATCATTCAGCATATCTATCAACATTTCCATTTCAAGAAGTTTATGAATGTGTAATTTCTTATTTCCCTATGTACATGTAATAACTCTTGGACATAAACATCTTAAATTATTCTCCCTCAATGCATAAACAAACCAAGTAGAGTGTCAATGTCCAGCTATTTTTTGTGCATAATTAGGTTGGAAACAGATAATGGCCAGAGTTATGGGAGATTATACCACGGTGCACCAATATGAATTAAAAGCTTTTATTCGATTAGTGCTGGGAGGAACTAATTCATCAAGCTGGAGCTCGATGGTTGGACAGGCGTTGGCATCTATATGGTTACCAGGTGCTAGTTAACAGGTGTCGTGGAGGACACTGACCGTATTTTCGAAAATAGATTATAGATTTTTAGTCTTTTGAAAAAAATGCTCTTTAGTTTTGGTAGATTCCCCTTCATTCCAAAGTGTTTGCCATTTAGTCCAGTTCATTAATGCATCATGTAAATGTGTATAACCTGAATTAAAAACATATTTGAGGAATGTGTGATTTTACATGAAAAATATGTATTGGATGGGATACTTTCTAAAATTAAAATAACAAAATTTTCTTTTTGGCCCAAGACATAATTTTAAGAATTGGCTACAAATTTTGGGATATAATCTTTGTTTCCACCTGTCTTTACTTATGCAATCAATAGATTTGACAGATCGATAGGAAATCATTGAACAATTTTTTTTTTAAGAAAAAGATTAGATCATTACCAAGAGGGTGCACTTAATATCCCCAATTTATGAAATTTTTGTTTGTATCAGTTTCCTGAATATTTCCACAAGAAATGAAAAAGATAAATTATTTCACAAAGTATGAAGGATTGAAAATAGATTTTGGGGATAGGAATGTTAGTACTATTGGCCTATATATAATACTTCAATCAGATTAAAATTATTGAACAGTTGTTTTTATTCTATCACATAATCTTTATATTTCTACTTTGAGGATATACATTTATAATCTTTATATTCACCAAGACCTTAATACTAAATACAGGTTTTTATTTGATACCACACACCTACAATGTAGCTCACTGACAACGATGTGATGAATAGATCCTCATAGTGGGAGACAGATAGCAAAAGATATAGATAGCATAGATTGAGATCATATTTTGATTAAAGAATTCAATGTCATTAACCCATTTACAAGTAACAATAAGATTCATTTGAAGAGGAAAATAGGCATGGAAATACTGTTTCATGCGTACCCTAAAAATCAATACACTATTGGAGCACAAAAGATGCAAGCCTGATTGACCATAGGACACTGTAAGGAGCATTATGCAGTATTGCATCTGTTCGATTCGGTGGTATCGCATCTATTCATCCTACTACACGGAGGGAGGGCTGTGCATATTGTAACCGCAAACAATGACTCACTCAGAAAATATCAAAATGTTAATTTTCTGCAGCATGAGCAAGGTGATGGAACAAAATGATGGAATTGAAATTCATTTGTTATCAGCCAAAGGGAAATGCTGTCAACTTGATAATGGTGGTTGTGATGGGTCATTATGACATATTTAATGAATAAATACTTTTACCCTGCTCACTGCCCAAGAAAGTTCTGAGAATTTTTGGAGAGAGTGTAAGGGAAGATGATTGAAATGTAGCAGACGATGTGAGAGGGAAGGAAAGGAGGCCAAGGCAAGGGAGAGATGGAGGAAGGGGAAGAAGGATAAGGGGAAGGAAAGAGGGATGGAGGAGGGGGGGGGGGGGAGAAAGGATAAGGGAGGGATGGAGGGGGAGCAAGAAAGATAAGGGACGGATGGAGGAGGAAGGAACGATGAGGGAGGGATGGAGGGGGAAGTAAAGATACGGGAGGGATGGAGAAGGAAGGATGAGGGATGGAGGGAAGAATGGAAGGAATGAGACTGAAGATAAGGGAAAATAGAGGAGAAACAGCCGCAAGAGTGAACGCTGATCTTTATTACTTTATGATAAAAAATGAGATTCTGTAATAATCATGACCACAGGCAGCGATTTCTTGATATGTTTTGCCTCTCGGGGGGGGGGGGGGGGGGGATGGCAAGACAACCATCTCCCAAAGTCGTCTGTATTAGACTACAAAATCAAGGGGAGGATATGTCACGTTCCCCACTCCCTCCCCTCGCCAATTGCCACCAATGATCATGACTTTAACTTCTATATATGCCCATGATTGAGTGGAGATGACTTTCACATGTATGCTGATTTGTGGTCTCACTCAGTCTTCATATTGTCACATCAAGCTCTCAGAAAATCAAAATCATGTAGGACGTTATGTCATTATATCTTTTTTTGACATTTATGTCGTCCTGGTCTTTCAGGAGCAAATGAAATGACAGATTCCCAATGGATACGCTTGACTATTGGAGCAATTCTATGAGGCGCCGAATGTACCAATATTATATAGAACAATTATTTGTTATATAATCATTATTTATTAAATAATAACTATTATTTATATATAATTTACATTTTATTTGTAAATAACTACTATTATATAAAATATCATTTCTAATTATTTATATATAATTCCAAGTAATACTTCATTATTTGTAAATAATAATAGTTCGACATTCCATTATTTATAAATAATGATTATTTGTTTTTCATTATTTATAAATAATGATTATTTGTTTTTCATTATTTATAAATAATGATTATTAGTTTTTCATTATTTATAAATAATGATTATTTGTTTTTCATTATTTATAAATAATGATTATTTGTTTTTCATTATTTATAAATAATGATTATTTGTTTTTCATTATTTACAAATAATGATTATTTGTTTTTCATTATTTATAAATAATGATTATTTGTTTTTCATTATTTATAAATAATTTGTTGAGTTTTCCATTATTTATAAATAATGATTATTTGTTAAATAATGAAAACGTCTACTTCATTATTTATAAATAATTTTTTCGAGTGCACCATTATTCTCATTATTTATAAATAATCATTATTTAATGTTCGAGTTTTCCATTATTTATAAATAAAGATTATTTGTTAAATAATGAAATATCTACTTCATTATTTATAAATAATAATTTTGTTTCAATATCCCATTATTTATAAATAATCATTATTTATAAACAATTTCTACAGTTTGCCATTATATACAAATAATCATTATTTATATACAAATAACCATTATTTATTAAATTATGCAATTATTTATTAAATAATGCCATTATTTATTAAATAATGCCATTATTTATTAAATAATGGAAAACTCGCTATAACATGCAAATGTGGGACCGCCCATGATATGAATATTCATGATGCGATTTCCTTTTTCGTGATTTTTCTTCACAAATTTTTGTCCATTTCCTCTTCATAATGACATTTCTTGAAGCAATTTTCTAGGGATATGGTCTGATTGTAATATTCTTCATTTTCTATATAACTTCGTCTTCGTAGAAATATCAAAAAGTGTAATTTTATACGATTTTTCCTACAGTTCACAATCCCCATAGGCGCGCGTGTACGGTAGGGACAACCGGTGAATCGACGGAGTGCTCTTCATCGAAATACTACGTTGGTTGGTCCCCGGAAGTGGCGGGCGGAATTTAGCCCGAATCCTCGATGGAAGTCGATCAAGTGCATATGAGCTGAGAGAGTGAAATATCAGTGTACTTGTACAGGCCCTTCTACTTTTTATAAATATTTCTTGTTGCTTTTTTTGCTAAGTTAATTTTTCCTGGTGTAGAAATAAGTTTCAGTTCTAATTATGCACTTCAAATACATTTTGGAGTGTCTGTTTGAGGCGTTTGGGGCGATTTCACCCTGGCCCCAAAATGCTCGCAACGACAATACGGGGGCATGATCGATGACCCCTAATTTTTTAAAAACTTATTTTTCTATTGAAAATTATCACAAAATTCACCAAAAGTGTGCACGAAAGCCTTCGTATTTCACTTTTAAAACTCCAAAAAGTGCCCAAATGACAAGCTTGGTCGCTTCGCTGTGTCGCTTTCAACTTGAGAACGTTTACGCGTCTGCTTCCCCCCCCCCCCTCCTCCGAAAGAAATTCTGTATACGGCCATGCTCTAAAGAGCCTGGCACATTGATTTATGTATACTTCATTTTCATTATTTTTATCTCATTATCATCATGGCCTTACGCAGAATTTTTTCCGGGGGGGGGGGGGGTGGGGGGAGCAGGACGCGCGTAAACTTTCTCATAAAAATCTTGAGAAAGCGAAGCGACCAAGCTTGTCATTTGAGCTTGGTCGCGTCGCTGTCTCGCTTTCAAGATTTTTCTGAGAAACTTTACGCGCGTCCTAGCTGCCCCCCCTCCGGTAAAAATTCTGTGTAAGGCCATGATGATAATGTGATAAAAATAATGAAAATGAAAAGTACATATAAATCAATGTGCCATATGCTCTTTTGAGCATGGCTGTTCACAGAATTTCTTTCGGGGGGTGGGGGCAGACGCGTGTAAACGTTCTCAAGTTGAAAGCGAGACAGCGAAGCGACAAAGCTTGTCATTTGGGCTTGGTCCCGTGGCTGTCTCGCTTTCAAGATTTTTTTGAGAAAGTTTACGCGCGTCATGCTCCGGCCCCGGCCCCCCTGGAAAAAATTCTGCGTAAGGCCATGTTGATAATGAGATAAAAATAATGAAAATGAAAGTATACATAAATCAATGTGCCAGGCTCTTTAGAGCATGGCCGTATACAGAATTTCTTTCGGAGGAGGGGGGGGGGGGGGGGGGGGATCGAGCAGACGCGTAAACGTTCTCAAGTTGAAAGCGACACAGCGAAGCGACCAAGCTTGTCATTTGGGCACTTTTCGGAGTTTTAAAAGTGAAATACGAAGGCTTTCGTGCACACTTTTGGTGAATTTTGTGATAATTTTCAATAGAAAAATAAGTTTTTAAAAATTTAGGGGTCATCATGCCCCCGTATTGTCGTTGCGAGCATTTTGGGGCCAGGGTGAAATCGCCCCAAACGCCTCAAACAGACACTCCAAAATGTATTTGAAGTGCATTATTAGAACTGAAACTTATCTCTACACCAGGAAAAATTAACTTAACAAAAAAAGCAACAAGAAATATTTATAAAAAGTAGAAGGGCCTGTACAAGTACACTGATATTTCACTCTCTCAGCTCATATGCACTTGATCGACTTCCATCGAGGATTCGGGCTAAATTCCGCCCGCCACTTCCGGGGACAACCAACGTAGTATTTCGATGAAGAGCACTCCGTCGATTCACCGGTTGTCCCTACCGTACACGCGCGCCTATGGGGATTGTGAACTGTAGGAAAAATCGTATAAAATTACACTTTTTGATATTTCTACGAAGACGAAGTTATATAGAAAATGAATAATATTACAATCAGACCATATCCCTAGAAAATTGCTTCAAGAAATGTCATTATGAAGAGGAAATGGGACAAAAATTTGTGAAGAAAAATCACGAAAAAGGAAATCGCATCATGAATATTCATATCATGGGCGGTCCCACATTTGCATGTTATAGCGAGTTTTCCATTATTTAATAAATAATGGCATTATTTAATAAATAATGGCATTATTTAATAAATAATGGCATTATTTAATAAATAATGGTTATTTGTATATAAATAATGATTATTTGTATATAATGGCAAACTGTAAAAATTGTTTATAAATAATGATTATTTATAAATAATGGGATATTGAAACAAAATTATTATTTATAAATAATGAAGTAGATATTTCATTATTTAACAAATAATCTTTATTTATAAATAATGGAAAACTCGAACATTAAATAATGATTATTTATAAATAATGAGAATAATGGTGCACTCGAAAAAATTATTTATAAATAATGAAGTAGACGTTTTCATTATTTAACAAATAATCATTATTTATAAATAATGGAAAACTCAACAAATTATTTATAAATAATGAAAAACAAATAATCATTATTTATAAATAATGAAAAACAAATAATCATTATTTGTAAATAATGAAAAACAAATAATCATTATTTATAAATAATGAAAAACAAATAATCATTATTTATAAATAATGAAAAACAAATAATCATTATTTATAAATAATGAAAAACAAATAATCATTATTTATAAATAATGAAAAACAAATAATCATTATTTATAAATAATGAAAAACAAATAATCATTATTTATAAATAATGAAAAACAAATAATCATTATTTATAAATAATGGAATGTCGAACTATTATTATTTACAAATAATGAAGTATTACTTGGAATTATATATAAATAATTAGAAATGATATTTTATATAATAGTAGTTATTTACAAATAAAATGTAAATTATATATACATAATAGTTATTATTTAATAAATAATGATTATATAACAAATAATTGTTCTATATAATAATGGTACATTCGGCGCCTCATACAATTCTGTCCATCTACTATCTAATATCAGAGAGCTGTGAAAAGCAATTTTCTTTCAAGTTCATATACTGATATAGATTGCATGATTGAAATCTAGCTATTGGGCTCTTTGGCCAGATGAGAAGCAATGACCAATGTGTGAAGATGTAGAGAAAGAAATTTCAGTACACTAACAATCCCATAGCCAGGGGTTCGGGGGGGGGGGGGGGGGGAGGGGTTCGATTGAACTCTTCAAATTTTCAAAAGCTTTGCTAGAGGATTTTTTTTTTCAAATTTGTACACTTATTCAAATCATTACTCACATATATTTCATGGATTAGCCTTTATGTATCTTCATTTTTTTTTAATTTAATTTTGCATTCAGTAATCGATTCATTTCAAGTACTACATAGGCCTACATGTAAAGGGTTTTTCATTAGTGATTATTTTCATGATTATTTTATATTATTTGATAGTTTGGAAGGACCGAGTCTGGAAATAGTCAAATCAATCTGTCACATCATTCTTTTACATGCAAAGTCAATGCAGACAGATACAACAAATTGCTGATTTGGCATTTGCATATTATATAGTCATTGTATTGCTTTGCTACAGTACAAGGTTTTCAATTGGAATGCAAATTTTGTTCACGATATATTTTGCATAAAAACTCTTTCATATCATTTCATGTCATAGAAATTTCGCTACATGTAGAACAAGATTTCCATTTTAATTTTCTGCAAAATCTTCCAATTCATATTTTGACCACAGACTGACTTGAATGAATGCCAATGATATTTCACTATGCTGATTCCTGATGCCATTTTCACAACATCGTAACAATAACCTATCTACCAAGTCTTAGCACCTTGTAATTTTCATATTGAATAACCTACCTGTGACATGGAAATGTCAATACTACAACATTCCAGGTAGTCCAATGTTCATGTTTGCAGTGTAGGTGAAGTGTGTGCATATCCAAATTAAATTCAAATCTATGTACACCTCTTGAAATAATTTCATTAAAATGCTGCAGTATTATTTTCTATATTTTTTAAAATGAATTTGTTAGCATGTTGGATCAGTAAATGCTAATACAATGGTTTTTTTGTTTTAGTTAAAACTTATTTAATGTAGACATTTTGATTGTTAATTAGTTCTATAAGGAAATGAACGATTTTGATTTACCAAATTGTTCTGTGATTGCTGTTTGAATATTTCAGCACGATAGGTACGGCTGGTGGTAGTTTTTCTTTTCTTGAGTTGCTTCAGCTGGTACAATACTACAAAGACAGCTATCGAAAGATATCATTTTAGTCATTTTTTAAAAGAGAATAAACTAAATGCCTTGTATCTGTTTTCCCAGTGCTTTCTTCCTTTGAACAAGAAAAACAGAATCGTCTGACAACCCTTCCTCTCATTCAACTTAAATTCATGTTTCATCGTTAATTAAAAAGAGGAACGGTATTCATTAACGTAAGAAATATTTCATGTTTCATTGTGTGTTTCTACTGAACATAATTTTAATGTAACAATATCCTTTTACATTTTACTTATATACTATACATATAGATGCATGCTAATCAGATACTGTTATTTTGTCACAATAGATTATGCTATTAAATGAGTGTAAAGTTTGTATTTAAATGCCATTAGCTTTTTTTCTTGCATAATGAATCTGGAAGAGATTTTAAGCAATAAATTTTAATAGCACCATAAACCAATGTTTATAGCTATTTTCCACAGGGCAAAAATGCTGGTCACAATCACATAGAATTTCTTCTATCATATCTCCCCATTCCTGCCTGTGTACACACATCCTCTGCTTGATTTGTACACGCATGCACATAGCCGCATCTTTAATTCATGCCAACCTGTTAGCCGGGGTTATTTCACGAGGGAGCTAGGCTGCGTGTCGTCGTTGCCGGGGTGTGTGTCACCGCTAACTACCTCCCTGCATTCATGCCAATGATTCATACCTTCCTGCCGCTCTGCGTGTTGGCTTACTCACTCGCTTTGCGATGCGTGCCCAAGTGTGTGTGTGTGTGTCGAAGAGAGGGTTAAAAGAAACAGATGAGGCGAAAGTAAAAGCAATGAGTAACACTTTCGTCCTTTATATTATCTGTATAGGAGATGGAGTGATGAATTCGGTTTGGAAATGAGTAACAGGTTTGGTTTGGAATAGTTTTACATGTAAATAGTGATTTAATTCATTTGCTGTTATTTGATAGGCTGACATCTTCATGTTGGTACATGAATATTTCTGAGGTGTGTCCTTTATGCTTAGAATAATTTCATTTATGCTTTGCCATAGTAATGCACATGACTCATTGTGTAATTTGTTGAATCTTCTTTCCGTTTTCTTATTGAAGCCACCACCCCCCCTCCATCTCAAATGGGTACGTCAGGGTCCATGAATGCATGTGAGTAATGAATATAGGAATGACCCAAGTCTGTGATACTTGTAGTTCATTTCGAAAAAAATAAAAAACAAAATTCCCATACAATTTGGGCATGTCTGGATGGAATTGTGGGCTATAAAGTACGCACAATACATTGTATGTGCTCATGTATAAGCAATTATATGTCATGTTTATTTGACCTAGAGATGGACTTGGCTTTTCTTACATTATCCTCATAGTATTATATACCCATTTGTTGTGTGTCGACAATCGGTTTCAAAAAGCCATTTGGAAAAGTTAACAAGCAAAGTCTCATCAGTTTGTAGTACAAACTGTTTGGCAATATTATAGAGAACAAGATTAAAGGAAAATTACAACTATTGAATTCATATTTTTAGTGTAATCCAAAGACAAAAAAAAGAAGGCTTAAAAGTTTGAAGTGCCCAGACACCCCACCCCCATCCTATGTGTTTTGAGGGTTTTAAAACTGAATCTTTCTACTTGTAAATGTATGTATTGTACACCTAAAGGCTTACAAAGAAACAAGTTTGGGTGAAGCCATTATCGATGATGCAGTGATTTGAGTGGCAACGTATACACCCCAAAGGGGTGCTGGAATCTCGGACGAACGAAGAGAGGAGGAGGAGTAGGTCGGGTGAAAACGAGAATAAGTGATAAGGGAAATAATAGGATGTAGGTTGAGGTACAGCTGTAGCTGTCGCAAGCTCAGTATGCAGTTTTAAGATGAGGGAAATAAATGAATAATCAGGATGGGTGTATATTCCTGTGCGTTAATATACATCCATGACATTCTTTCTCTCTTTCTTTGTCACCGTACATACATTCCTTCTTACTGCATTCCAACCAGAACTTTCAAAACTGAATAAACCTTGTCAAGACTCATTATGTCATTAACCCCTTTTGCATCGTTACCCTCAAGCACTAAAATATTCAAAGATCAAGAAGATTGCTGCTGCAAATTGTTTTTATTTCTTTCTTGTCAAACTACTGAATTTTGGAGATGGTTAAGGAATCATGGTGCAATAATCGTTGATAATCATTCATATTGAGATAAAACCTGTATATACAAACGTTATGTATTTTAGTTAAAACGAAAAAGTATTGATTATATTTAATTATATCACCTAACACTTATTTTATCAAAAGTCTCTATCTCTAAGTGCTCTTCAATAAATGTAGCATAATTATTTCACATTTTTAACTTTAGCTGCTATTGGTATTTCAACATCTTACTTAGATAATAGACAACTATGATGGACCATGCATGCTCACTCCATAATGATGCTGGAATATTGCATTGATAGTTATTGCACATTTTCAATTCTGGCTACTACTTTAACATCTTACATAGATGTATGGAGTAGTGGGATGAACAGATTTGTAGTATCAAATTGATAATAATTCATATCAAACCATAACAACATGTACTCACACTGCAGTTTGTTTTTTTGTATATCCTCACTTGTACATGGATCTCCATCCTAGATACTTTAACATCTTTCTTAGATACAAGTATGACCCATATGCCCTTTCATTTGAAGGTCATTACTTTAAAAGCCTATCAAGCTTTTGTCTTTTCTTGCACAACTAAAATCTCTGAGAATGGAGTCGTTTATAGAAATGCTTTGAATTCTCATGAATGTTTGATAATTATATTGATGAATAGAATGAAATATTTCCATGATTGGATCAAAACTGCATTGCTTTTAAAATTCTTCTCACTTAAATGCTTCAACGAAAAGCTTTTTTTCAACATGGCTTATTTCTTGTGCAAAGAGAGTAGAGAATGGTATTTTCTGTTGTGTTAACAGAACAATTGAATTGTTTAATTTTTTTCTAGCGCATCTGCATTGACATGTTGTCAATGTCATATACATATATTTTCATTAAATTGCATAATGTTGCTTAATGTTGTATGCTATTGGTAGTTGTCCCAGCAGTATCAAAATTAATTAATCCACCATTGATGTCATTGTGAATGTGATCAGTGCATTGTATAATAATCAAGTCTGCATTCATATCAAATGACTATGCCATGCATGAAAGTCACGTAATATCAGCCAATTTCCACTGAAATTGTCTGAATTGAATTGCATTGTCAAATCGTTATAGACTGTTCATGAAATTTGATAATGCTTGTACCACTTATTCATTTGAATTATTGAAAAGATTATCAAACAGCAGTAAATTGAAATAGTGAAATATTGGTACTTATATTATGGGGCATAATATTTTATAAAAAGATCAGAGAAAAACTCTGCAACCCTTTTAGGGTATGCTTTTCAATATGAGGCAGATTCGCTGGTAATTGAGTGATATACCTATCTGGGTTAATAGTAATGTGCCATGGAGGGGATTATTAAAGGCTGACCCAGTTTCTGTGCAATTTGGTTCTAATCAATAAAATGAAAGGAATATAAAATCAAATCGTCCTGCTCGTCCTCCATGCTCAGTCTATGAGCAGACTCTTTCTGTGCACGTAATATTCTGTTTAAAAGGGAAAATTTGTACTTGTACTATTATCTTGACTCAGTGATCGGGTTTAACTTTAACCCATGGTCTAAAGTTGTGGTTTATGTATGGGAAGCCAAATATGTGCCATATTTCTATGACTATATGATCAATTTATCATCAAATTTGGTACCCAGATCATTACAAACTATCTTGAAGTGATAAATTATAAGTTTTCTTCACCATTAAAACATAGGGAAAGATCCCATGAAACAACAAGAAGCATAGCGGTGTAACAAAATTCTTGACACTTAAATCTTCCACAATTTTAGCACAGACGACTATGGCTTAAGTTAAAGTGGGCTTCAGAATAGGTGGCCATTGAGTTTTAGAGTGCTGTACAATGTCATGAGAGCGATTGCCCTGCCAATTTAACATGCTTGTAGCCTAGTGGTTGGAATTAATCTGTTTGCTCCATAAATCATTAAGATAAAAAGGTTATGGCTTCACAAATACTACTCCAGCCAAATAAAACCCTTCAGAAGGAAATATACAAGACCAATGTAAATATCTGATTGGGTGAACTTCTACCCCTTTCTGCCTACCATGTATTGAGGACCCCTCCGTGTACCAAATTAATTCCAGTTTCTTCCTCAATTATTGATGTACATGTATTGTTATGGAACATTTTTGTTCTGAAAATCTTTTTGATATTTTTGTCATTTATGTTAATGGCAAAATGTACTTTGAAAAGTACATTGAGTACATGCTACCATGTCTCTACTCCCTGTTGATGATGATGATGTTGGTGATACTCGTGAATGGTGGTAGTGGTAGAAATGATGATGCATGATAACAAAGATGATAGGTGTAATGTATTTTACGAAGTGAAACAAGTCTTACATACATGCATGTCCGATCTATGACAGTTAGACAGATTACAACTATTCCCATCTATTTTCTTTTTACGGAAATCCAAAATTATGGCCTGCCATGAGACAAGTAATCCGCTTTAAATTGATGATATAGTGAAGCAGAAGACAGAAAGTCTGGGATTGAAATGTTGGTTTTATCAGACATGCATTTAATTGTGATAGAGATAGAGGAAGTGATATTAAATGTCTAGGTTATAAAACAGGTGGAGAATTACAAGAAATTAAGAACTATGTTCATTCCAACAATCTTGCCAATTTTCGTTGGCAGGTTTTGTTTTTTACATGTAGATATATTTGAAGGAAAGTGATAGGACTGGTCCACTCTCTGAGAAAACCTGCTCTGAAATTTGTTTGAGTATAGCAAGAAGGTCATTAATTACTGTTACTTAAAAAAATAGGAGTACCAACCAGGAAAAAAAAATTACACCAGGGCTTGGGACGATTTTTGCCCCCAAAGTACTCAAAAGAGCCCTGCAATGGAAAATTCCCATTCACTGCTATACCGGTATTGAAGATTTAGACAGTAGGTTGTGAAAAGTGGCCCCTGAAATTGATATATTGGGCTATCAGACGGTGGTAGTAGTTCGGCTATTGCTAACCACTTGCTGAGCAACCAAGCATGCGCTGAACAATGCTGTTCATCTTGGTTTATGCAAGGAGTTTCACTCATTTGCGCATGCTCGAGGCAGCGTATATACAGACCTGATGCTGTGCCGCCAGAAGGAGTTCGTAATAACCCTTGCGATATTTTAGTTGCTGGTACCAAGCCTAACTTGTTTACTTGACAGCCAATCACGGCTCGCCATTTAGCGTCCATTGTCTAGTTTCGGTTCTATTATATATAGTTTTGCTCTAGCGTTTTAGTCATTCATGCGATTTTACTCCGATGTCGAAAAGCTTCAGTATGTCCGTTTTTAAGGCTATTTTGCAATCAGATTTTTACAAAGTTTTGTATTCTCTAGTTGCAAATGGTGCATAGTGATTTCCAGAAACCTGTATAATTTCCAGAAAAAATATCAATGAATTTGAAATGATTAAAAAACAATCTTGTGTGTTAGTTAAGTTTGTGAGAAAGTCTAAACTTTTTTGGAAGTTTGAAGTGTTTGACTTTGAATATTATAACTTTTCTTGAAGAAAATTGTCATAGCAGCAACTTTGTCAATGTTTGAACCAACTTATATTGTGTATAGGTTGTATCAAATATGAATCTATAAACTGTTGATTAAAACAAAATTGCATGCAAAATGAATTTGGATTTTTTTTAAACAAACAGTTGGTCATTTCATATTTTAACCAACTTTTGGATTTATTATAAAAAAAACATCTGAGAGTGCAGGTACCAATTACCTTCGATTTCCACACTTGCCTGTGAAGTTTCTGTATGAAATAAAATTCAAACATGTTTACAAAAGCAGAAAATCCAGCTGTGAATTCATCATGAACAGTCCCGTGACTCAGAACAATGTGGTAGCCACTTGGAGACATTTGTATTCTTGATATATACCCTGCTGTTTGATTAATCTAAAAAAAGTACACCAAGAATCCAGTCTTCCAAGAAGCTTGGATCTGCAGAGGAGACGATCGTCTGAACCAAGTAGAAAAAAAAATGGTGTTAATTCTCCATTAGCTGGTAACATGCCAGAGAATTATGAGCTCTGTGCCTATTACGTCTTACCAATTTGAGGCTTTGGTGTGTTTAACTCTTTGCACACTGAATTAATTTTTGGGGGGATAATAATGACAATTGTTTCCTTGTTATTTTTTTCAATTCAAGATTTCTACAATGCACAATTGATACTTATGATTATTATATAGATGTTATCGAAGAACTATTGCCTTTTATCAGCTTCTTGAGTTTGAAGGTAGGGGAGAAAACTAATTATAACGATTGTTTAATTTAATTGTACGAATGAGCAACATCAGCGCGCAAAGGGTTAAATGGTTGATCTCGCTGGTGAAGGCTAGAAGTTTGATGTGCAAACCGTATATGCTCACCGAAAGTGCATGGTCTGAACGCGTAACTTTTAGCGATCGTGCCACACTAGACAAGCTGTTTGATGGGTTGGAATTATGCCTCATTCCGTTCATGAACATGCTACGAATATTCTTGAGACATAGGCTGACTAAATAAACGTTATTGGGTACCATTTATGTCAATTTATGTTAATTTGCCCTTATCCTAATGGGGGGGGGGGGGGGATTTCACCCCCCAGGACCTCACTTGCCTGGGGATTGGGGTTCCCTTCAAAGAGATGGACAGTTAATGCGAGCCTTCCTCTGATGCAATAATGGCCACTATCACCCTGATTTTGTGCATCTTAAAGGAGAAACAAATCAATGAAAGTTTGAGAGAAATTGAACAAATAGTGGGAAAGTTATGAGCATTTAAATGTTCAGATCACTAATCCTATGGAGATCCTCCAGTTGGCAATGTGACCAAAAAAAAATTATGTTGAAATTGTTTTGGTTCTCAGAGGATGATGAAATTAATGTGTTTTTTTCAAATTCAAGTTTGGCTTTAACAGAACCATTGTGATAACTGATCTGTGATCAGCCTTGTCAAAAAAGAGTAATTTCTACTGTAGGGATGGAAACAACAGAGGGCGATAGACAAGCCAAAATTGATCAGCTATCAGACTTGTGTTCAAGTGAAGTGCAAGTGTAACTCTATTCCCCTCCCCCTTCAGAAGTTTTAAGGATCCTACATACATATGTGCCATTTAACAGGATGTTAAAAGGAACTCACTCAACATTTTGAGAACTTATTAGTTCCTTGCACGTTGTAGGCCTATATATATCTGAAGAAGAACTATGTCCTGTTGAAAAAAACAAAACAAAACTAAGCAATTGATCAGAGGGCAGGGTTTTATGATTGATTGCTTTGATCAATTATGTAATGATAATTATAATAATAATAATACTAACTCTTTACTTACTCAGGGTAGCCAATTTAAATCTTAGCTCATTTTCTAGCTAGAAGGTCCCATTTTCAAGTCTATGGTGTGACTCGGCCATGGATTGAACCCACGACACAGGCACTCTACCACTGAGCCACAATGCAATATCTAATAATCTTGTGGTATTCTATAAATTAACTGTACAATCAATTTCATTGAGTTTTTACAGGCCCTGGGTATTTGCCCCCTTTTTACAATTTTTAAAAATATCTTTTTACAATTTGGTGAGGCTCTGTATCACCAAAAGTCCTGAGAAAAGCTTCGGGTTAGGGTTTGATACAGGATGTCAGGATTCCAGGAAGAGTGAAAAAACAACAACTAAAATACCAATAATCTGGCTCAGTGGTAGAGCACCTGCCTCATGAATGGGAAGATATGGGTTCGATCCTCGGCTGAGTCGTACTAAAGACTTGAAAATGGGACCTACTTCCTTCTTGTCAGGCACTCAACTTTTTAGAATAGAGGAGGGTAATAATGATATATTGAATGGCCTAGTGAAAGAACAGCCAGCTGAAGTGGCTATACCCGGGGTACATAAAGAGCTGTCATTATTCTTAAGGTCCGTTGAAAAACAAAGTTGCAAATTATTCAAGAAAGATTTGATTCCCTTCCCCTACCCCATGATTTTAACTAAATAAAAAAAAGTTTAATGATCAAAAGAGAAATTCTCATTATTTTATATAGGGAGGGTAGTTTTTAGAAGAAAAGGAAATGGGAGGGGGGGGGGGGCTTGGATCTGTACCTCGTTAGGGTAGTGTTGGATAACTTTGTCTATGAATTCTGATCACTGATGATCAGCTTCTAGGACCCCACCTCCCCCATCAGATATTTTTTTTACAATTCTAGTGCATTTGATTAGGCCTGCAGAGTGCAGACAGAAGTTATTAATCATACATGTAGTCTATATGCTTGTTTGATAACATTTTTTTGTCCCAAACCATTGAAATGTTGACTCAGATGAGTTCAGTGAAACAAATGTTTGTCCGATGAAAAGGAGATCTCGAAGGGCGCTCAGTATGCCAACAGGTGGTGTATTAACAAGTGCTTTGAAGGTGTTAATTAAAGGATATAAAGCATTTGGAGGGATTTCGACTGGCTCTAATAATGAGATGAAAGACATGATCAGGGCTCAAGTATGCTTCCTGATCCGAGGAGGGTGGGCGGGGTTTAAAATCCTGTCTAAAACTTCAATTTGTATTTGATTGTTATTATACATGTAGAATTAAAATCTTTCAAAATTTAGTGGCAGTTCTTTATTACTTTCAATTCCAAGGCATGTTATAAGAAAAATAAAGAAAGCCCATGAAAGAAGAGCATGAATAATACTTAAAAAGAAATGAAAAATGGTGGTAGTTATGTATCAGGGTTCAGGTGTTTTGTTTGGCTTTGAGGGGTGGGAGGGGAGGAGGTTACAGATATGTATCAATGCTCTCTTTCCATGGTCAAGGTTGTCATCGGGAAGACTTTACCCAGGGCGTGGTTTGAACCATTTACCTTCAACCACTCTGAAGAATTTCAGATACAGAGTAGCCTTTCCTTTAGACATGTTGGAGAGTGGCAAATGTAGATAAAATCCCTTCCAAAGGACGCAAATGCTGCAGTGGGCTTTGAACCCAGGACCTTGTGTTGCAAAGACCAGAAACTTATCCACTGAGCCACAACTATTCTGTGTACAACATAATGTATACTTATATGTTATTCTATCAATTCCATTGGATCTTGGGTTCTTTCTTCGTATTCCTAGTTCTTCATGGCTTCATTCGAGGCACATTTTATTGCAGTTTTTATTATTATTGTCATCCTGTATTGAAATTGGTCTTGGTCGTTGTGTTATACCAAGGAGGTTATACCTACCTGTAGTTCCCACTTTAATGATTCACACCATGATTGAAACCGTGGTCTAAATCATAGAATAATCATATACCCCTTTCATAAACCCATCCTCCAATTAGCCGCCTAATAGTAATGCGGATAATTCAATAAAAATTGCGTTAACAAACTCCGAAAATAATCCGCACTATTTTTACGAGCGCCCGTCCTGAAAAAGGCGGATAATCGTCATGACAACTGCACACGCCCCCTCCGATGCGGTTGTGTTGGAAAAGGGTGACCTTGTGACTGCACCATGGCAATTATCCGCATTATTTGAAAATGCGTTCATAAAGTCAAAATCTGGTCCCGATGCCGCTATTATGCGGATAATTGCAGCATCAAAATAATGCGGATAACTCTGGTCCTCCTCCGATTTTACGACCAAATTATGCTGCTATTAGCCGCATAATTGAGTTTATGAAAGGGGTAATAGTGATCGTGTTAGATCTTACCATATCTGGAGGTCAGTCATGGCAATTGTTGTGATTGTAGAGAAAATTTTTAGACTGCTCAAAAGTTTTCCTGATCAGCTACGAAAGGCCAATCGTAATGGATGCACGACAAGGGGAACAAGGTATTAGGAAAACAGTCAGGGCTATTGTTACACCGCCAAACATCCTTTTGTATATTAAAAACCTCAGTTTGAAGAAACATATGTCGTTTGAAGGCTGAAATAATCCTAAATTGGGATTTGGTCCAAAAGCTAACAAGATAACTTCATTGCCAATTTACCATAGGTAGCAGTGAGCATACTTTGTTCAAAGAACAGTCAAACATGAAGGCCAATGACCAATCATCAAAGAACAATGAGCAAAGCAATAAACTTTGATGACATTCTAATATATATCTTTTGTTAAATGTTTATAGACGTACCTATTGTATGTGAATCTTTAGAAAGTTACAATTAGACAATTTCAATTTTTCTTCACATCAAATTCTATTTACCAATGTCTGTATAAAATATAAAAAGACAGATTTAAAGAAGACCACTAAATTTTGTATTCTGGAGTCTTCAGGTTTCTGTTGTTGTTTTGTAAAGTATCTCTTTGTTGACAAAATCGAATAACCAGATATAGGAAAGAATTAAAATGTATGTATTGTAGTTAAAATACTACCCCAAACATATACCTTTCCAGACAAAACAAATATGCCTTCACAGTGAATAAAAACTAATATAAACTTATAGCTTGATAAGTCAATAAGGAAATATCTTTCAGAGTTATTTCCTCCTATCTTCTCATGAATGTGTTATATATTTTTAATGAGTATCTGACGTATTGGTTGTGAACAGAACCTGATGAAATGGGAGGGGTGGAGATGGGGGAGGGGGTAGGGTGTTGTTGGATCGGGAATTCTTCCCTCCCTTTTCAACTTTGTCAGATTTTATTGTTTCATTATAATTTTTCATTAACAATTGCCTGAGGCAGGGGAAGGGATGGTAAAGGTTTAGGAAAGTTCCTTGAGAAAGGATATGGCTCTCTTGTCTTGTCTTGGCTCTCTATGCTTTTCACTAGGGGCCTCCGGAGTAACAAGTCAATATGAATTCCTCGTTGCTCTCTGCCAAACCCAACATTCTATTGAATACTGATTCATGACTGATCATCACGACCCATTAATTTCTTGAGAACAATTAGTAGGTGAAGACATCGCTGTTAAATGATCTCCTCACCTAAGTGAGAATTAATCTTCAGGTAAATGTCACGACTCTGAGTAACACTTGTCTCTCCCTGATCAAAGCCGCTCATCAAAATTTAGCAGGGGAGAGGGATCAGGGAAGTAGCTTTCGATTCGATCGCCGAGGATGATCAGAGACTGTCAGCAAGGCGAGATTGACAGATGTTTGCTGCCTTGCGTTAGGATTCCCGACAAGCGATTGCTCATAGGCCTGGTTTTTAAGCAAAGTTCATAGATTAATGATGAATTGAAGCCGGGGTTAACTTTTGGTTGCTGCGGTGGTACTTCTCACCCAGGGATATCCTTGTTTGAAACGTGCTTCTGGAGCTTGGTGAACTTCTGGAAAGATGGTTCTTACATCTACAGAAGATCCAATCTGAAGCTCAGATTTACCTTCTGAAGTGGCTTACATGTACTCTAGGAATCAGTGCTGCCAAGTACTTGCCATTTTAACTTGTTGCCAACTGGAACTGGGTGATACCTGTACAAAGTCTATGGAAATTACAGAATTCAGTATTCAACAGGTTAATGTGCTTATGTTGCTAGGTGGTAGAGGAGAGGCAGAATTTTCCAGGGATTATTGCAAAGGAAGTCAAATGCATTCTTAACCCATATTAAGTGTGATGATTTGAACTTACATAATTGCCATCTCACTTCTTAGATCGGCAAAACATGACATTAAATGCTATATGAACTGTTGATAAAGAGCAGTTTGCAGAGAACTCTGACAGTTGGAAACACCTAAATCTAAACCACTTGTTAGTGTACACTTTCTCTTGAAAGGCAATAGCAAACTGATTGGTAAGCACTTCAGAAATTCCTTGAATTTGAATTAAAAAATTTGTCCTAGATTTCAATTGAATTCTCCGGAGGATGACTTAATCACTGTGAATCTAACCAAATATGAATAAAAATGTATCTTTAGTCTCTGAGCTTTGGGAATATTGTTTACCTTCATGATATTTGCAGTATCCTCGAGTTTCTGAGATAATAGGAGGTATTAAGGATTACAAGTTGCTGCATGATAGAGATTACATGTTAATGTGTACTATGCAAAGGATGCTTCATATTTTCCGAACTGTTAAAAGACTTTCTGTGGATGCTTTTTCCTGTTGTATTTCAAGTGGAATTATTTCCTGTTATTGATCAAGTGTTTCAAGTGATCTAAAGTGAAATTATGATTATGTTTTTCACATTACTGTTTTCTTGTTACGAAGATATGTTGCTCAGTGAATGTGCATGGAAACTTTCTTGCATGCAATTGCTATTCTTTGTGGTCAAAGTTTGTCCACTTTGAGTTTGTGTGTGATCATGTTCTACACTCGCATTTGAAAATTCAGTAATAACATTTTGCTGTTTGAAGATTTGTAAGAAGAGGTGAGTTGACTCATTAAATGTGTCTCTTCACTGTTGTAACAAATATTAGTGGGTTTTTGCTCGGCAATATACAGAGAACTTATCGATAATAAAGGGCTACATGTACATCCACTATGATGTTTGCTCAACCTTAAGGTGGACGACATGATGTTGCATGACTGCCATAGCAAAAGCAACTCCATAGAATTTACATATATATGTATGCTATGATCCCAATCTGTGAATCATGTTATGAATTCATCAGTTATACGAAGAGAGCATTTTTTGTCATCATTTTTTCCTGTGACAAGATCTTACACCTTTCTGATTTGAATTGGCAGAGAAGCACAGTTCCTAAAGAGCAACATAGAACAGGGGTTTGAGGATATTTTTTAAGTAGCACTGAATCTGTCTTGTTTCCAATTCATCACAGAAATTAGTACATTATATCATTTCTTTCCTCTTTTACAAATCATATTCACATTCATCTTAGGGTCTTTGAAGATGAAGGAAAGATGAAAGTGGTGAACTGTGGTTTAAAGTTTAATCTTTTTCTCATTTAGCACTGTATGGGAGTATATATGTTTGCTGTGAACATGTACGACCCAAATAAAGTCACAGGCCCCGTATTATGAAGTCAGGTTTAACTTCGACGACGGTCTAACTTTGTGCAAAAAGTATGGGAACCAAAAATTCAAAAATTCTATTTATATTATATGTTTCTTATGTTTACTTTTTTTTTCATTCATAATGAAAGCAAAATACTTAAAAATACTTCCGTTATCATTTCCAGACAATTATGAACAATCTGAGTGTCAAATGAGTTAATGAATTGGATGTGTACTGTTAGGGATTTGTGCCAGAATTGGCTTTCCACAAATTTAAACAAGGGTTTTATCTAACCTGATTTCAGAATTCGGACCAAAGTGTACAAGTATGTAAATCAGTTTCCTTAAGTTGTATAGCCATATTGATGAAAATGAAATATATTTTTTTTTCTTGACAGGACATGCCATTCAAGCTGATGCGCCACTCCAAGTTCCGGCATGTCTACGGCAAGCCGTTCCGCAAGGAGAAGTGCTACGATGGTATCAACATCAGCAGGAATGCCCACGAAAACAACTTCTGCGCCGTCAACCCTCTCTTCGTTGCCATTGTCACGGAGACCGCTGGGGGAGGGACGTTCGTTGTTATTCCTCTCGATAATGTAAGTAGCAAACTTGAGTTTAAGTCTTAGAAACTTTTTTAGGTGTATAATGCGGAAAAATACTCGGTATTTACACATTGTGAAAGCATCATGCTTTAGGTGAAATACCTGCGAATAAGTATAAATTTTTTTAAAGATTACAAGAACTTTGAATATATTTCTTCTTGGTCATGGGAGAATTTGCTGTTGGAATGATAATTATGAGAACTTCTGAGGTACATTTACTGCACAAAAGGTCTATAAAAGGAAGAATGGGTATTCTTTGCTATATAGCATACTTTGCAGTATAGCACAATCTATTTCTATTTGATTTGCCTTCTCAACTTTTTTTTGACAGGTTGGTCGTATTCCAGTCAACTATAGCAAAGTGTGCGGTCACACCGGGAACGTCATGGATATTAAATGGGATCCCTTTGATGATCATGTTATAGCATCAGCAGCAGAAGATGGAAAGGTATGGTAGCTTCTAAGAACAGAAATAATGAAAGAAATGTAGATAACTTTAGTTTAATGAAAAATACAAAGCATTTCTATATGTCTGCTTAGTGGCTATCAGGGGGGGGGGGGGGGTGGTAGAGAGGTGACATGACATATGCTCCTGTTACATTTGCTCCAGTCTTTATATCTCATAGGGCATAGGGTTAGAGTTAGGATTTTGATAGAGTTTGTGGTTCAGAATGATGTAAGGGTTAGGATTAGGTTTTATTTAGTTTTGATGTTAGGTTTTAAGTTTGGCTTAGCGTGCAGATTTTCCACTTGTCGCTGGAGCACATGTCATGGAACAAGTAGAGAAAGGGGCATGTGAAACTTTTTGTAATGGAGCATAATTATGCTGAGTTTTGAAGAATAGATGGGACTTATACTTTCATACATTTATCAAATAAACAAGAAATAAATCAGAGAGAAGGCAATTTTGGTAATATTCCAGTGTTATTCATTTGATTTTGATCATTTTAGATATATTTGGTGATCAGAAGGAGAAAAAAAGGTTAAAAAACAAACAGTTCAAGGGAATAAAACAATGGAAACCCTAGGAGCCCTCAACACGGCTGTAACCTTGGTTATTTTATTTCTCTTGTGAATCTCATGTGTCACTTGGCAAAGTATTAGTTTAATTTATCCATCCCTTTCCTTAAGGTTAAGGGCCCTTTATCAATAGTGATAATAGTTGTAATTGAACTGGGGATGGGGGAGGGGAGGGCAAGGGGGAGGAGAAGGGGAGGGGGAGAAGAGGGGAGGGAGGGAGAGGAGAGGAAAGGGAGAGAGCGAGGGGAGGGGGGGGGGGAGAAAGCAAGGGGAGGGGAAGGGAAGGGAAGGGGGGGAGAGAGAGGGGGAATGGGATGGGAGTGGGGAGGAGAGAGAGAAATTGGAGGGAAGGGGAGGTGAAGGAGAGGGAGAGAGGGGGAGCAAGGGTAGGAGGGGTAATGGAAGGGGAGGGAGGGAGCAAGGGAGAGAGAGAAAGGAATTGGGTAGGAGGAATGACGAGAGCTATAAAATTATCTGAACTTTACATATTTTCTTGTGAGTACTTTGATTTTGTGGATTTAATATCCCCCTATTCTATACAGAATGATTTCTTGGCATTAATTCTATCCTGTATTCTTCAAGGCTTGGACATTTCTGTCAGGCCCAAAGTGGGAGTGGGTGTGAAGAAAGTTATACCATATGGAAGATTTCCCTTTAATGTCATCATGCACAAGGATTGCCAAGCTATTGCACAACAAACATCTTGCATCTGCAAACAAATAACGGAAGAGAAGAAAAACAAAATCCTGAAAGATAGGGAGAAAACATGAATCATTACACTACTCTCCCATGTGTTTGATGTCTCAAGTGTATTACACTGTCAAGCATGCTGTAGTGGGTGTTGATGAAGGGGACCCATATTGTATCAGGTGACCTAAGTCAGCTGATCTGCAACATGTCAGGTGACTCATCCACAACACCAGGGCAAAGGACTCAAGAAGGCCCTCCCTTTGGGCGGTTTCACAACCCTTCATGGGGGTTTGTCTCAGACCATTAGGAAATCAGAATATTTTCATAGATAAACTGCTCGATATTCAATTTTCTCCCCAAGGCTGCCCATATGTAGGTCAATATACACATTACTGTTTAAGTTTTATGGAAAGAGACAAGCATGGACCATGATAGACAGGTGATAGAAGGCCAGAGAGGGGGATATTATTGAAGTGATCATTGCTCAATCAACCAACCTATCTATCTTGGCACAGAGACAATACAAACTTCCAGGGACTTCCAAGGGTCACTCACTTGGAGTCAATCCAATGTATTAGGATTTTCTGTTTCGATCAGGGCGAGCTTGTTCAATCTCAAGATTCTCATCCAATGAGTACCTACACTACTACATGTATTTGTTATAAGTTACTGAAATCCTTACATCTGATTGGCTCATTGACAATGTGTTCCATGAAATGCTCCCCTGATCAGCCCTACTCAAGAAAATGCCTCAATTGTAGAAACTGCCATGACTTTTTTTTTACTTGGAAACTTTGCTTTTGAGCTAAGGCCTCCCTTTAGTGTTCTACTATTCTTAGTTTACTTTCTCTTATTCTGGTTCTTGCAAAAGTAGGCTAACATGGCTGGTAGTCCTGTACAAGCCGCCCCTCAAAAAAGGAGAACTATCCTATCAATTGTGCTAAAGAATACAATTTCTGTTCAGCTTTCCCTGTGATAAGTAAAATATAAAGTCTTTTGTTCTCATATGTCACCTACATGACTTGTGTTTTCTATTGTTTGCAGAACTACCATTGAATGTCACTATTCAGAAAGAATACATAAACCTGGTTAACCTCTCTCTTCAATTTCAGGTCCGGATTTGGCAGATTCCTGATGGTGGATTGACAGAGAATTTGGAGAAGCCAGTGATAACGCTCAACGGTCACATTAGGCGATGTAGCGCCATCGAGTGGCATCCCACTGCCAAAAACATCCTTGCCAGCGCAGGTTATGATAAAATGGTAGGTGTCAAAGCTACTCTTTTAAAAGCAAAAGAGCTAATCCGGTCCCTATTCATACTTCCCTCGGAGTGAGACGAGGTACCTGTCTTTTTGGAGTGAGACTTGATTCTTTTCAGAGTGGATATTCCCTCCATTTAGAGTGAATGCATCCAACAGATGCACAGGATATTCCCTCCATTTAGAGTGAATGTATCCAAAAGATGCGCAGGATATTCCCTCCATTCAGAGTGAATGTATCCAGAAGATGCATAGTTCACTCCAAAAGGAGTTATAATGGACTCTTTAAGGGAGTACAGTTCACTCCAAAGGAATCACTCCAAGAGGAGAGTGATTAGTGACTAGATTAACTCTTTTGCATTTAGGAGTTAGGGTATGTTTTCACAAACTTGTAAACAGGATACAAGGCATAGATGTTAATAGAAGGATCCAACATTCTGAGTTTATGGTTTAAGTAGTCCAACAAAACTTTGATATCCCTAATTGGATCTTTGAAGCTTTGGAGCTATATTTTTTGTTTTGCAGCATGTGGAGAATGGTGGAAAGAAATGTCAAACTTCTTTCACACATCCAAATGCTGCCAACTCAAAACTCAGAGTCCCCACACTACTGATGCATTATGCAAGTTAGGCGACCTTTCAAGCATAACATGCAAATGTTGAATATTGCCATTCAAATCATTCTCTAAAGGTTTGTGAAATCTCCCACTTGAGATCATTTATGACCTTGGATTTAGGCCTCATTTTATTCATAAATTTAAAAAAAGACTTCATCAATGATAAATGTATCATTAATACTGTATCCAGTAAAACAAGGCATCTGTCAGAAAATGAATGTCACACATAAAAAACACACATTGGAAACTTTCAATTTGATTATTTATTTCAGGTTTTTAAAGAAAAAAACATTCAAATGGCTGGAAAAAATTGTATTAAACTTAGTAGTACTTTTAGACTTTATGGCAATGAATCAGAACACAGTCAAAATTCGTTGAAATATTAAAGATTTTGTGAAACCTAATCCTCGTGGTGTCATAAACATGTAATCAGTCTTCATAAAGTTTTTGTGGTCTGTAAAATACAACTCGTAAGAGCATTATAATCCATGCTACCTTTGTAATACTTATACATGCACAACTGGGCGATAGTTTGCATACATACTGGTAACACGTTATAAAATATGCCCATTAAAATGTAAACAACCTGTTAGACTTTGCATATGGCACTCGAGTGGTAAATTAAAAACAAACATTGTAATGATGGGGTATGAGTAATATTTCTTTCATCATGATCTCATGATTGTAGTCTGTCTGCCTCTTTCTCTGTTTGTCTCTCTCCCTCTCTTCTCTCTCTTCCTCTCTTGCCATCTCTCTATCGCTATCCCTTTCTATTCTTCCTATCTCTATTTCTCATGGGAATAATATCTTGTCCAGTTTATTTTCTGCATGCAATGCTTTATTGGATACCTTTATGTGCATTCATAGTACGCATGATAAACGCATCGGAGAAAAAAAATATGGGGGGAGGGTAGGAGGTCAATTAAGAACTATTTACTCTCACCCCACCCTCTTTGTGAAAAGGTAACCCATTTGAATTTATTACAAAAAACAACAACTTAAATTGCTTTTTGACACCTAAATAACTGATGCGTGTTTGATTGCATCATGAAAGAAAAAGCAAGGTATGGCCTTTTTCATTTATAGAAAATATATCATGCTATTCACTATGTAAATATTTATCATTCGTGTCTCAGTGGTCATCATGTGCACATACAGTGTAAGAGAAAAAAGATAAATATTTGTCCTTTATAAACAGGATACTTGGTTGTGAACTGGTCAACATTGATATCAATATCAACTTACAGTTTGGGTTGATTCAGTGAAATCATATTTCAAATACTGGTAACTGTGTAGTTGTCTGTCAAATTGCTATCAAATGTTCACCTTTTTAATTCTCTCTCTCCCTTCTCTGTTCGGAGCGAGCCAAAGTTTTGTGGGATATTTCTATGATTTTTAAAAGAACAATTTCAATTTCAATATAAAAGCAGATTATCATCATCATTATTAAGTAAAAGAAAAAGTTATTTGCAAATCCTTGAAGAAATATCCAAAGAAATTCTGACTCATCGGAACGACATCCCTCAGCACTTTACACCCGTCATCTGACTCTGATGTGGCCGGCGTAAAATATTTCTCCACTCCTTAGGGAGCATTCCAATAGGAATTTCATACTTAATTACTAGGCATTCTACATAGACTTTTGCATCCTAGTTAGTGCCTTTTAGTTTTAAATCTAAATGAGCTGAACATTTTAATTTTTTGTTAAGATCAGTCAATGAAAGGTGTAACAGTCTCTACACCTCTGTAAGATTGAAGATAGAAAATGATAATTCAATATAATTCACACATGTAACAGCTTTAGACTCGTTTGAAACTTATTGAGAAGAGCTGAAGCTGTGATGTATGTCACATATTAACTGGTAAATGAATGCTGTAGTAATATGTTCTGAATGGGTTATTTACAGTGTGTAGCACACTTCACTTGACCCTAATATGTGTGAGTAATAACATAAGCTAGGTTCAGAAAAGATTCTCAGTAGCTTAGGTTTGAGTTTATGGTTTCAACTTTGAGCTGTTCATAAGGCTGTGTTGAATCATTCATAATCTTAAACTTACCTATTGAGAAAAAGACTTAGGGACATGCACCAATTTCACCTAAAAAATGTCCTAAATAGCCCAAACTAAAAAAAAAGGGCCCCTGAAATTCCCTTAGGGTCCTGTAAGTTGTAATACAATTTAACTAAAATTTGGCTGGTGAGCTAAAAAAATTGTCAGAGAAAATATTTGTACTTTTACATAATTCATAGCAACACACTACAATTGTTCTCATTGATAATATTGTTTCAGGGTGCATTTCATTGAGTGCTTTGTTAGTGATATTAACTGAAAAATATTATAAGCTACTGATATCATTGCATCTGATTGGCAGCAGATACATGTAGGACGGGTTAAGTAGAAGTTATCAACAAATTGTTTCATGAAATATGCCCTTCATTTTGTCAAACCGAGTTTTACAGAATTCATCAGCAGGGCATGGGAGATGAATACAAAACTGTTTGTTTTTCTGCTTTCCCAAAATTTTGAATCTGGTAATTACTTTTGAGGGTTGTCTTTTCCTGTTCATATGCTTCCCTCAATTCAAGTTAAGAACAACATCTTGCCCCTAGTGAATCCCCTTCAGTATGTCATTGTTAATAACTTTGACAGTCTCGTGTGAACATGGCTCTCATTAAATCATTTCCTACCCTGTCTTTGTTGGCACAGCTAAAAGGAGACATGCTACACACATTTTTATGTTTTTTTCAACATGTCTTCCCCTTTAATTCTCTGAGAAATTATCACATTTCTCTGTGAAATTATCATATTTATCTGTATCTGTTTTGCTTGTTCTTGTTTTTTCCTCTCATTGCCATTAGTCCATCTTATATAATATTATAAATGGATATTTCTTTTTTTCACATAATTAATTGCAATAATGCACCTAACAAATATTTCTCATTGATAATATTTTTTTTGACATTCTTCATAAAAAATGTTTCCCTTTGCTTTTAAATCATCATGTTCTGTACATTTTTCACTTTTTACCTTCATCCCTTAACGTGCCAAAAGCACTGAATGGCACCTCATTGAAAACACACAGAATCTATAGAAATCAAATTTTCTGACATAAAGGATGGATTTGTTTTTAAGAGAATACTGTAGAATTAGATTGGGTATCTGTGAAGAGAAAAGATAATTGACTTTAAGAATACTTCTCCCATATATGCTGATCAATATACATGTATATATTTTTCAACTTTGTAATTACTAAATGTAATATAACAAATCAGATGAACAAAATTTTTGCATGATTTTCTTTGACATTGTCTAAATTTAAGGCTAATGTTTGGTTATTTTATGCCCTTTATGCTATGATTTGCAAAATTTTCATGAATAGCTCCTATCACTGCACTGCCCTTGAACCCGTATACTTCACCCCTCCAACCTGCCCTTGAACCTGTATACATCACCCCTCCCACCTGCCCTTGAACCTGTATACATCACACCTGTCATGTCATTGTTATTATTAATGTTAGAGATGTTGACTCCTTTTAACTTTGGATAATAAAACTTGAACAAAGCAGATGATTGATCTGACTGGTAGGGCCCAAGGTTTACAGTTGTAGAGATTTGAGTAAAGGAGAGGGCGAGTTTTAGGGCCCAATGAAATAGATTTTAAAAATTCTATGATTGCAAAATTAAGAGGGAGAAAAGATGCTGCTAAGTGGTCATTATTGTCATCGTTATCATCATTATCATCATCATCATCATCCACCACAAATCATCATCATCATCATCATCCACCATCAATTATCATCATCATCATCAACACCATCACCATCATCATCATCATCATCATCCACCACCACTATCATAATCATCATCATAATCATCGTCATCGTCATCATAATCATTATCATCGTCATCATCGTCTTCATCATCCTCATCATCATCGCCAACATCATCATCCTCCACCATCATCATCATCATTTTCATTATCATCGTCGTCATCATCATCATCATCATCATTACCATCATCGTCATCATCAATTCATCATAGATAATGATGATAATCCGCAGCATTTGTTAAAACATTCAAAGGCGCAGGCTCATCCAATAAAGCTAATCACATCTGCTTAAATATGTTTTGAGAGACGAAATGAAGAGCTCATCGCTGTCAATTTCACGGACTGAAGAAGGTTAGGGAGTTCCAAAGGCATGGAGAAAAAGATGAAGAGGCACAGTCTCCATATCCCCTTAAGTGTGCGAATAATGGAAAGTAAATTGTATGATCACAAGGCCATAAAGGGAAAATGATATGATTTTATAATGCAACATATGAATGTACTTTTCGTGAAGTACATACAATTTGCTATCAATGAGAAACTCATTTTTCTAGAATAGGTTCAAATATATTTTCACCAGGGGCTCTGTATTTATTGCATGTCTTCAAGTTTGAAATTGACCTGAAAATCAAAATTGGGCAAGGAATAATGGAAGGAATGAAATATGGGATGCTGTTGGTCCCTAAATGACATTTGTCATAAATTTGAAGTACCATGCACTTTGTTTTATGAGGCAATAACTCTCATATGATTTCAATTGTGTCCTTTCGTGATTTTAAAGATTGGCAAACTTTCAGTATAGTTTATGTCAAAGAGAAGATCTTCCATTCATATCCTGTTTTGAAAAACTCTCATTTGATGAACGTCATCTCGTCACTTCCCAAAGAATAGATCGTGAAGATCATAGATACGTATGATAACCAAAACATTTCCCCATCCTAAACCATCTTTTAAGACTTTTCCTAATTTTGTTTATCGATTGAATGTCAGGATTGGATTTGGGAAGTGACATTGAGATCTTTTTCTATCTGGAGATAACTGTTCATGTTTTAGGAAAAACATCCTGTATCTTGTTACGATGAGGCTGGAGGAAATGCAAAATGAGCTCTGATCATAGTTGGATGTCGCTCATCCTCGCTGATCGTATCGGTTCAATCAAGAGTTGAAAACATCACTTCCAAGGGCTAACTCTGATCAGTTTGTAAAGTCTCTATATTAAAGTAATGGTTCATTCACATGATCTACAAGTAGTTGGTCTTCTCCTCAGATAGTCTAATACCACATGGGCTAAACCCACTTGGTCTAATGTCAATTTGGTCTAATTGTTGTTTGGTCTAACCATCACTTGGTCTTATAAACACTTAATATAATTCTCATTCACTCTAATACCGAGTTGGTCTAATTTTCACCCTGTCTACTTATAATTTTTGCTCTTGTCAAATACAATTTGGTTCATGAACAGCTCATTTAACCATGTATGCTTGATGGTTTTTAAGTGGAAACTAGACATAAGGGGTATAGCCTAAATGGACAATTGACAAAATGGTTAATGAGCTAAATCGCAATTAGAGCAAATGGCTAGTACACAAATTGAGTCTATATATGCATGACTGGATTTTGGCAAGAAAATTATAGTTTTCAGTTTCTTTTATTGTTAAAACTTAAATCAACCCTTTTTCATTCTAGATACATGCATTTCAAAGATTCTGTTCTAACAAATTTGATTATGCTAAGTTTGGAATATGCAGATGTAGGTTTACATTTTATTGGGAAAAAAAGGTTGTTTGCCACCGAACACAGCTTAACCACTTCACTGCAGAAACATTTGGCCCTTGTATTAGGGCTTCAGGAAATATAGAATTAAGGGGAAAGTTTGGTTAAACACATGTTTCAAGATTATGTGGAATTTTGTTGAAATATCAAGAAAATGTTTGGGTTACACTTTGCCACCTCATTGATCCAACTGGTTTTAGACCAGCTAGGAGTCATGTTTTAATGGCTGCATATAAGTGAGGACTTTGTAGGGGAGATAGCCTTTAGTCCCACGTGGAAGTTTTCATGTCACTTTCCTTGGGGAAAGATTACCAAGCACATTTTTAGTAATATGATAGGATAGGATGTAGCTACTTATGATGATACCTTTTTGCAACGTACAGGAGAGCCTGTATGCCTGCATTGACTTTTGCACTTGGAATGGGGTTTTCAGCAAAAAAATAATAATTTTGTAGGAGGAAAGAAAATAATCGGGCTCAGGGCCCCCTAACATTTCATAAAATAACCCTTGTAAGTTGCAAAATAGCCCCTGGAAATTGGTATGCCTTTCAATCTGACACATGACATTTGGAATGTACAGAGGGAGGGTAAAGAGCCCTGTTTAGAAAATAATAAGTTTTATTTGAGTTGTTCTGAGAACTAAGAAGTGTGACTATGTTCGTAATGGAATTTCGACAAAATAAAAATGAATAATTAAATGATTAGAATGTTTAATTATCAAAACTTGGGATTAAAATTGAAACTGATTGAACATTTAAGTGAATATAATATTTATTGATCATTTCATTATTAAACTTAAGAATACAAAATTTTGAGAATGAGTACCTGTAATGATTCTGTTTGGTTATCTATATTCCAAGTATAGAATTATAATATCAGTTTATTAGATCAACTAATTTGATTAAAGTGGAGAATGGGGATATTTAATATTGATTGCACCCCCTCTAAATACACAGCTTGAGCAAGTAGGAATGACTTCATTAGTTCATAGATTCATCAGTGGTTGAGGAAAAGGCCTATGGATTAAAGATAGATTTGTGTAGTTCATTCCAGACACCCTGAAACAGCAAACCTGTCAGTAAAACTGGCTTGCATCGTTAGATGGGTATTAATGTCTGTCAATCTTTGAGGATTATACCTGAACATCCTGTGGTACCTGTCTTTCGTTGCTAATTACAAGACAGACAGATACTGTTATAGCCACAGAAGATGGTGTCTGGCATGGATCCGCCAACCAGAGTGTGCAAGGCGATCCCTATTAACTCCGACACCTCATCGAATGTTGTATACCAGCGCACAACTCTGGTGCCCGTCCGACTGTCCCAGACCAGTAAAACATGCTGTTGGGCCAGTAAGTTTTTAGAAATAGCCAGATGTACTGTTCCGACATGACCAGTAAAAAAATATATCAAACTGATACAAATTATATTTTATCCTCTTTTGTAAATCATGAAAATGGCGGCGAGTCTGGCATCTTGAAAATGGCTCTCTTATAATTGACAAATGGCTCTCATGACTTATGTTATGTGTACACTGTTTGTTTGTATGTTTTTTTTGGGGGGGGGGGGGCAATAAAAGACAGCAAATTAAACTCAAAGTCTTTTTATGATTTTCTTTACTTTTTGGGGACAAGTAAATTTTAGGTTTGGACCAGTAAAAAATGGAAAAACTGGGTATCTACTGGTCCCACATGAACAGGTTGGACCAGTACAAAAAAAAAGGTTTAGTGTGGAGCCCTATGTATCCATAGCAATAAGTTAAAGTTATTGATACAAATGCTGAATACTTTTTTTTCTAGAAGGGCCCATGTTTGAAATATCCATATTGTACATGTATACATATGCCAATCGGCCTTTGTGAAGGTTTGGAACATTTTTGACAGATTTTGACCAATTTAATATGTGTTGAAAACTTACCTTTTAAAGAAGCACATGTATTAATTAAACCTTGTTGGAATATTAACTTCAAATTTCCACACTCACATAGATTATAGGTAATTCCTCAAAAAGCTGTGTGCCTCGGAATCGGTAGACTAGAATAGCCGGGGTAATATAGGAGCGCCTTGAGCACCTAGCAAGGTGGATATGTGCGCTATACAAATCCTATATTATCATTATTTTTATAGACATGATGTCATGAATTCTAAGAACTTCAACTGAATGTTATTATTACTTCAAAGTGTAGGTTAAGCATTGACTATATATCTGGATTAACTTTGATTCAGATCCTGTGCATTTGTGATGGTTCATACTAAAATGATGATCCTGTACCATCTTGTTTGGCCCCAAATGACAGAGAATGAGAAGAAACAGTTTGACTATGCAAAGAACTGTATTCAGAACAGAGGCTGAAGGGTCTTCTTAACCCGAAATCTAAAACAAAAGAAAATGTAAGGCAGGATCATGTCATAAAATGGGCAATACTTGCAGTGTATGTAAGGAAGATGATGCAGCACTATTATAGCTTGTTAGGCTGAAGAATAAGGAGAATCAGTTTGACCCTAAGACGGAAACTTCAAAGTCTTCGTGGCTGAAACTTTAGAAAACAAAAGACCATGAAAAATATCTCTAATTTGAGATCTAGAGGATGCGGCTTATTGTGAGGGCCAGACTAGGAGGAAGACTCTCCCAATAGGAGGGAAATCTTAGGAAGATTAACAAGTCTAAGACGATACATGTAGGTCATGAACTGAACTTGCGATGCTCAAATGTCGACCCCCATGCAGCGTGTGACAACCCCTGGAGGCATGGACTAATCGTCTGTAGAGGCAGATGGAAAAAGATCCTGTACCTTGATAGAAGTAATGTCCTTCTACTTCTGAATTTCTTTTATCAGGGTTAGCCTCCATTCAGCATTTCATAGCCTGTAGAATGGGCAAATCACAGGGGAAGAACAAGACTGCAAAGGCTCTTAACCTTGATATAGAGGTAACGTCCTTCTAGTACTGAATATCAGTTGCTCAGGATCAACGCCCATGGTACACTCACCTATAGAACTTGATAGAGATAACATCCTTCTAGTTCTGAATCTGTTGCCAAGGGTCAGCCTGTATTGTACACTCCCTCAAAGGCATGGATGAATCGGCAATCCAGTGCCAGAAAGATGTTTGCTCATTATTCCTCGATGTTAAAGTCACACTTTTCCAGTCCTTCCTGGATAAAATATTTGATTGGTGTGGATGTTTATTCAGTGGTTGGCCAAATAACTATGGTTTCAGCTAGATTAGAAGTGGACTCGGCTTGGGTTTCTTTTGGGGGTGTAAGGTCGTGAGAGTTATTTTAGTGAAGATTAAGGAGAGCATCTCAGCTGAAAGGAGAAAGAGATCAATGGAGAGTGAAATGAAAGTAATTAAATTGTAGATATATATTTGAGAAAATGAAAGTGAGAAGAATGAAAATGTCTTTTAAGTAATATAAAAGAAACAAAATTGATCTGTTTTATAGAGAATCTGTGATATTTGTAATTAATAAATTAGAAAATTGGAACAGTGTCACAAAGTTTTGCAATTGAGTATGCCTGTAAAATACATTCCATTTACCAATATGGGTACAGAAGTTTCTCAATTCATTAATTTATTTCTCAATTAATCATGGGAGTTATTTCATATTTGTATTGCCTATATAGAGAGTAATTTCTTACATAGAGTATAGGAGTGGCACAACATACTGTGTCGTAAGTGGAATCTAATGTTTAATAAATGTTCTCTAATTGATTAGACATCATATGCAGTTCCTTAAAATTTGTGGGCTGAGAGGGTCCTAAAGTTTTTTTTTTTTTTGTAAATTCTTATTGATATCATATTTTCCCCCCTTTAATTTCATTTTAGATTCAAAACATATCTCATTCTGATATCTGGCAAAGTTGAATTTTTCATCTTGACTATCTGTTTATTGATTTGCAGTGACAGTAGAATATATGTATTTGAGTAATTACTGTGCTATCTATATACATATTTCATAATAACTTGCTTACAGAGTGTTTTTTCTATTTTTATTTCTTTAACCTGTAGTTATTGATCTGGAATGTCAGTACCGGTGAGATAGCAGTGACGATAGATTGTCATCGTGATATCATGTTCAGCTTGTCCTTCAACTGGGATGGCAGCAGACTAGCAACGACATCAAAAGACAAAATTATCAGGGTCATTGACCCCAGGAATGGTGCTGTAATGCAGGTAGGTGGGTCAATAGTATCCGTGGGTGTGGTTTTTCTGTTAAGCTTAAAGTTACAAGAACTTACAAACAACTGAAATGTGGAGTGTCAAGTTATTGGCCCAAAGTTTTAGTTATTTGTTAGAGGTAATGACATTTCTTAAAATGCAGTATTAAAACAATAGCATTCCTCCTTTATATGCATCCTAAAATTGAAATGATTCTCCAAAATTGAAGTAATTTCCTTAATTGGTTTATTCCTTCTTGTATCTCCCTTCCATTTCTCTTTTGACATCCAGGAGGGTAAAGGTCATACTGGTACCAAGAGTTCAAAGTGCATCTATGCTGGTGACACAGGACGGCTGATCTCAGTAGGTCACAGTCAATACTCAAATAGAGAAGTCTTCCTGTGGGATCAGGTTAGTCTATTATCATCTTGTCTTATTGATTACTGGGGGATGGGGGGGTCATCAATTAGGTGTGGTAGCTCAGTCGGTAGAGCAGGGGTTTCCGGTTCCGGTGGCCTGGGCTTGATTCCCACTTGGTGCGTTTAGTGCCCTTGGATTAAGGCATTTATCCTCACTACCAGGTCCCTTGGAGAGGACCTAAAGCCTCTGGTTCTTTTGTTGCCAGCTTACAAGCATTCATGCTTTATTAGCAATCAGGTAAAAAAAAAATCACCACCAATCCTACTCTCACTTTTGAGATTGATTCTTATCGATGAAACAATCCCATGAAATATTTCTAGAAATCTTCCTCTGGGTCAGGATAGTTTATCATTATCCTATCACATTGATTACAAGGAGTGGGCTCATCGATCTTACAATCACTTTTAAATTGATTTTTAATTTGTGAAACAGCCCCCTGAAACATGTCAAGAAGAGTTCCTCTTGGGCCTGTGTCATAAAGAGTTTAAACTATGGTAATTCTACCATTATTACAACTACCATGATACTAGGCTCATCAGCCAATCACAATCATGGTTTCCATGGTAGTTACAATAATAGCAAATCTATTTCCTTTTCGTATATTGAATTTCAATTAGCATAATGCAAATGACATACTATCTTTTAAACTAGGGCATGTTGTACGGAACAAGGGAAGGAAATTTGAATTAAGTCTTTAATTACAGGAAACCTCAACTTTCACTGCCTTGAGTATTGAGGTCAATTAGTAGTGAGAGCCAATTATTACTTGTATTTTTAGGGTGTTTTGACTAAAAGTATTGGTAATAACTATTTGAATTGCATTAAATTTGCAAGTTTTGAATGATATAATAAAGTAGTTCTACATTAAACATTAACAAAAAAAATTCAATAATTTTGTGTGTGTGTGTGTTTCAAGCAGTATTTCTATAAATTCTTGCAGAGTAGCATTTTACTTTCAATTCTCTTGCAGTAGGTGATATGTCATTGAGATGATATAAATGCTTTGATAGCTTTGAATTAATTATGAAAATCAATACTGCCTTTTTAACGTCAAAACAACACCAGTGCCAACCTCCAACACCGTGCTCGAAATCACCAGTTATTTTTTTTTCAACTGTGGCTTTGTGTTTATAGTAAGCCAATATTAACACCAACTTTGAACAAATTTACTCTACCCCACACACTATGTGTGTCTATCTTCGACAACTTGATCCATAATAACACCAAAGCCTTCAATATTTAGGGAATATTGGATGGCCTTGAGTGGGATGCGAAGAAATATTGTACGAGTTGAAGAACAACCCCACAAAGCTAAACATAAAGTAATGAAGCAAAAAAAAAAGTTTTTAGTAACCACATTTACTTCAATCCTGTAAATCATGAGCATGGCACCTGAGTATTGTCATTTTAAAAAAGAGAAATCTCTGTAATAAAGTAAAGATGCGCTAGCGTATAGTGCAAGGGCATTTTAATTCAATAAATTGACGCTCCTTTACCACACCTCCTGGCAACTAATACGCAATGCAATTTCATTGTGACGTAACAATAGCTTCATGCGCACAACCATTTATCAACCAATGATAATCTTGTGGGCGGGGCAAAATATTCATTTCGTCCAATATTTTTAATATTGGATGGTTTTCATAGGCATGCACGTTAAAAATTAGTTTTAATATTTTGTCTCTTTGAAACAACCTCGCAAGACGTCAAAAAATATCTGCGCCTCTAAAACCCTACATCTAAATAATATTCATGTTGCTAATCCTCTCTTCTCAGGATAATCTCAGTACACCAGTTGCCACGGCGGATCTGGGTTCCGGAACAGGAATTCTCTTCCCATACTACGACTCGGATAGCAATGTCCTCTATGTAGCATGCAAGGTGAGAATAATCAAATCAATGATTTATTCTCGTAATCCTTGATTCAGTGACATTTTTTCTTATGTAGAGATGTAGAGTGTGCTTATGAAGTCAACTAAGTAATGAAATGTTAAGTCTGATATCTTTATCCTTGCTATATTGTTAAAGGGAAAACCAACATTTGTGATAATTGATTTGTGTGAGAGGAGAACAAAAAAGAAATGGGACCAGAAAGAGAACATATTGGTAGTTTGAAAAAATGTGATCACTGTGACTTTGTAATCTTAATCGTAGGTACATAAAACTCTCTCATTTGCTTGACTGTTAATATGTGTCCTGTCTATTGAGATTCAGACAAAGTGTCATTAGAGATAGGTGGCCTTTATAGACGGTTCAGTAACAAATATTCCTTTCAAATGGGTGACAATTTTGGAGGCCACTAAAGACAGGTTTTCTCTATAAACAGGTGGCTGCTAAGACAAATTTGGCTTTAGTAATAACTTTCCCTCCGGGTCTGTAATCAAAATATGATTTTGTATTTTGGCCTCATGAAAATATAACTTTGATAGAAACTGTAAAAAAATCATTGTGTGTATTTGAGCAAGAGTTTTCCCTTCTCTAAATCACAATGGCAATCAGAAAAGACCCCTTAAAATATTTTGACTAAATCAAACCCTCAATTTTTTTTTCTCTACACCAGGGTGACTCCAGCATATGGTACTATGAGATTCTTTCCGAGAAGCCATACCTGTTTTACCTGAATCAGTTTATGTCAGCCGGTCCCCAGCGAGGTCTGGGCTTCATGCCAAAGAGAGGGGTTGATATGATGACCAATGAGGTCGTCCGGTTCTATAAGGTTCACGCAAGCAAGAATCTCTGTGAACCGATATCAATGATTGTACCAAGAAAGGTCAGTAGAGAGTGGTTGATTCTGTGAATTTTTACAAAATATTTGTATTTGGGCAAAAGGTTGAGATTATGTCTTTAGCTATTAAAATGAGTTGAAGTGGTTTGTTTCTATAAGGTTCACGCCAGAAAAAAATTATGTGAACTGATTCCATGATTGTACCATGATCGGTCAGTAGAGAGCAGTTCATTCGGTTATTTTGATACAAATTTTGACAAAGGTATCAGATGTCTTTGAGTATATTGGAATCAAGTTGAACGTATATTGAGATGCTTTTGCATTTAAAATGGTAATAATTTATTAAAAGAAATCAACATTTTCAATTTTATGTAGTGTTTGTTTTCCTTCATCAACTTGTTCATTGTTATGAATGACTTTACAAAAGATGATTATAATCATTGTTCATGATGGCTCAGTGCTAGAGTGCCTTCCTCATAAACAGAAGGTTGTGGATTCAATCCCCAGTTGCATCATACCAAAGACTTCTCCTGTATGGTGCTCCAAATATTGGAGTGGAGAAGGATAATAATATTATAACTTGTCATGCAAGGGTCCACTGGAAGAATAGCTTGCATATGAAATGGTTATCTTTAGTAAATACTTTGTTTAATGTTTGCCTCGAATGTTTTCCTGACAGAATGTTTGTATGTTTACTAATATATTTAAATTGCTATTGGTATTATTTTGCACTAAAAAATTGTATTAGTTATAGTATATCTGTTGATTATTAACATCTCGTTATTTTTATCCTAGCTAATAAAATTGAAAATATCTATTGGTTTGCCATATTTCAGTTTTGTGAAATAATGTTTAAATTCATGAACCACCCCCTCCAATTATCATGAAGAAGGTACTATGATTAAAAAGAATTAATGATGACTTATGATAATGTTCTTGTTTGACTCTTGTGTTGTTGAAAATCTGTAAGAAATATATAAAGAAATCATGTTTTCATTTCTTATCTACAATTACCAGGGAGATGCATTCCAATCCGATCTGTATCCAGACACTGTCAGTGATCAGCCTGCCCTCACAGCTGAACAGTGGCTGTCTGGTATCGATGCCCCGCCCAACCTCATGTCGCTGGGAGGGGTACCACGCCCCATCAGTGCATTCCCTCCAGCCCCCACCCCAGCAAAGGTCCCTCTCAGGGAAACCAGGAATAGTGACAACATATCCAAAGCCTCATCATCAACATCTTCGTCATCATCCACATCATCAGCATCGATGTCGTTACCATCGACGTCCTCCACTATGATCGGTAACAAGCCGACGGCCATTGTCACAGGCGTCAACAAAGCAGAAAGGGACGCTCAACCCATTAATATATCACTGACTGATAGTGCACTACCAGTTTTTGAAAAAGAGAATGTGAATATTGCGAGGGAAGACTCAGAAACGAACTCTATCAAGGAGAAATCAGAGCGAGAGCTGCTTGAAAAGGACACTGTGATCAGTTCTGGAGGAGATCAGCAGAAATCCGAGTCCAGGTCGTCATCGCTGACTTCCTCTCCCGCAAGGTCTTCGATATTTGCTCAGTGGAAGACGCGAGAGGCTGAAAGCCGGAACGGCGGATCGTCTTCAGGTTTCTCCTCGAGGGCTGAAAGCAGGAAGCTGCGGGACCATCCTTTCAAGGATCAGTTCGAGTCTCCTAGCCGATCCTCCAGCGGGGAGATCGAAATCGCTCCTCAGCAGCAGTCAAGGGAAGACTCCAGGTCATCGTCTGTCTTCAGGTCGCCGCTGTCTTCAACCTCGGACGACTACGAGGTGGAGCGGTCGCTGAATTTGGAAGGTAGGGAGGTGATACGGATCAACATGAGCCCCACCCGCCAACCCAGCGCCACCTCCGGTAGTCCCCGGCGAGCACCCGGTGTCTCAGACTCCTCCACCAGACGTCAGATGAGTGTCTCTATCGACTCGTCCAGGGCACCTAGCCTTTCGGACTCCAACAGACGTAGTGTGAGCGTGTCAGATGAGAGGCCGTACTCGCCGATGGTCAGCACCATTGCTAGTCGATTCAGTCTCGCCAGCAACGGTGAAAGGAGAAACTTGGATGATGAGCCACTTCTAACTTCCAAGGACATGGGTATGGATCAGGTAAGTGTGACCTCTGCATCTTCTGCCAACCATTTAAAGTTGCCTAGTAAACCCTTTGGTAGTATTGTCCTCTTGTTTAAAGTTGCCTTGTATACACCTTTTGTAGTATTATCTTATTTAAAGTTGTCTAGTATACCCTTTTGTCTAGTATACCCTTATGTAGTTTCCTCTTGTAAAAGGAAATCCAACCAAAATTACAAGTATCTTTAACTGGATAAAAAATATATCACAGAAGCAGGTAGATGGAAATTGACAAAATTGGACAAATAAAATGGAAATTATGAATTTTCAAAAGTTATAAAAACTGTTCATTATTTAGGGGATTTAAGAAACATGCATGGGATAGACATGTATCTTTGGTACTCCTGAAAGGATGATTTAAAAAATAGAAGTAAGAGATTAATTGCCTGATGCTAAATAGTTTTTTTTCTTACTAGGATTATCTCATGATAATATGGATAAGACATAAGTACAACACGGTAGAGTCTGCATAATGGAACCTACCAGAAGTCAAATAAATGCCTTTAATTGTTGAAGCTGTTTTTCAGTCCAGAATATGCAAATTAACATCTTTTATTACTATTCGTTGAACATATTTCTATGATCCAAGAGATTTGACTTGTACAGATTCTACTGTTTATTCCTTTGAATGGAGATTACATTTTATTATGTAATTTCTTGCCGCATCGTACTCAAAAATTATAACTATTGTCAGTGAAAAGGAAGTGGCCATTTGATTGATGAAATCCTTCTCAGGGAAGAAAATAAATATTGCATGCCAATTCTCCTACAGGATCTTGAATCTAGCGAAAGCCGGGATGACCTATCCGAAGAAGTGATCACTCCGAAACGGTCCCCCTCAATCCAAAACGTGAGCTAGGGTCATAACTGGGTTTTTATGCAGTGACATACACCATAACTTCATCATCTGCATCTCGGAATCTTTTTAACTTAACAAATTAGCTTCTAAGCATCAAATCAGTGTGAAGTGCGGTGGTCATAACTGAAGCACATACATTTCTGCTGTGTTGTGGGTGCTAAAAAAGCTTTTCTTCTAAAGAAAATCGCTTTAATTTCACAAGTAGGCATTTTGTAGTTAGCCTCATGAATAAATTTAAGGGTCTATTCCTGAATGACTTATGTTTATAGTGATCAACATTTTGCTGCACTAAACCCAAGTGAGGTAAAAGGATAACTGGCAGGAATATATTCTTTAAAATGCTTGTGCGCTGTAAAAAGCTTGCCAGGCTTAAACCAGGGTAGTAATAATATCCTTGTTCCATACTAAACTATTTTATACTAGAACTGAATATTATTTAGCATCATTATCATTAAATGCAATTTTAAGAATAAAATGAAATCAAATCAAATGAAGCAAAAAAATGGGCACTTCTGGTTAGTTTAAAATCAAATTATGCATACTTTTTTTAGTTGAGTTTGATGCATCTATGTTAGGGAGAGGCCCCAGAATCAGTAATCTGAGATAGTTGTTCAAAAGATGATAGAAAATGTTGATCACATAAATGATGATGATGATTAGATGATTATGAAGATGATGATGATAGTGATGATGGTGATGATGATGATGGTGATGATGATGGTGATGGTGGTGGTGATGATGATGATGATGGTGATGATGATGGTGATGATGATGATACTGATGATGATGATGATAGTGATGATGGTGATGATGATGGTGATGGTGGTGATGATTATGATGATGATGATGATGATGATGATGATGATGATGGTGATGATGATGGTGATGGTGGTGAGGATGATGATGATGGTGATGATGATGATGATGGTGATGATGATGGTGATGGTGGTGAGGATGATGATGATGGTGATGATGATGATGATGATGATGATGATGATGATGATAGTGATGATGATGATGATGGTGATGGTGGTGATGATCATTATGATGATGATGGTGATGATGGTGATGGTGATGATGAGGGTGATGATGGTGATGATGATGAGGATGATGGTGGTGATGATGATGGTGATGAACAGCATTTGTATATCGCCATTTATCTGTAAAAATGTAAATAATTGGTCTCAAATCACCCCATATTCACTCTGTAGTTTCCAAAGGAAATGATGCTGTGCCTAGTGTTATAACAGCTACCTGTAGAAATCAACATAATGAATATCAGTTTTTATAGTGTATTTGACTGACATTTGGGACACTTGGCAAAATTAATATCATTAACTGTATGAGCTTTCTACATTCCTGTTTATTTCCCCCCACCCATCTTCCCCCGTCTGTCTGTCTCTCTCTCTCTCTCTCTGTAGTTCTGTTTCTCTGTCTCTCTTTCCCCATCTTTCTCTTTCTCGCTTTAGCAGTGTAAAGTATTGGACAAAAATGTACTAAAATAATTAGTTGTGCCTGGGAAGCATTTCATGAAAGGAGTTATCAGACGTTTTATCCGACAGTTACCATAGTAACAGTGCTTCTCAGCCGATCAAAACCAAGGAAAGTTGTCAGATCAGACAAAAATGTTGATGAAACGCTCCCCAGATCTGCACTAAGAGTATTACTTTCATGTCATCATACATAAATATGAATTCATACCCTTCTTGTGCTCCAAAACCAAAGTTGGTTTCATCATCAAATAGTGCTTTCTTCTTAGATGATACTAAATTCAACATGTTTCTCTTTTGGATACATTATCATTACTTTCAAATCTCAATCATGCCTCCTCATAGAGTTGATGTACATTGTATGTTTCATTTTATGGCCCAAATTCACAAAATAAGTTTAAACCATGGTCAAGCTTTAAACCCCTTCTAAGCGTTAAATTTAGACCACGGTCTCAAATTTGCGCTTCACAAAAGAAGTTCAAAATCCAAGGGAGGGGGGGGGGTTAAACTTCTTTTGTGAATACTGGCCAATGTGTTTTTTTAATGTTTTTTTTATCCATCCACCCTAGTTTATAAATTAACTCTGGGAATGTGTGTGTGTGGGGGGGGGGGGGGGGCTTTGTGGCTATATCTCTGTGCCACATGAGTAACATGCTATAATGCAAACAGTCTATTGAAGAAAAAATATTTAAAAAGTAATTTTGTCATCATATTAAACATGTTTGCAGTGTATTCTCCGTTTAGTTTTCGCAAGTACCATTTACGATACCACTATCATTTGAAAGCTTAAATAGAATCCCTGTAAAAGCTTTATGCCGAAAATTTGTCAACTAATTGTGGTGAATGAACTCTAATTGTTTCTCTTTCTCTTTCTTTGCTCATCCTTTTGTTACTCATTTTTCTATTCATGGATTAAGATCTTACTATTGCCAATTTGTGAATTTTTGCATAATTTTTTTGAACTGAATTTTACTCATTGATTTAAAGATTCTCATAATCATCTTACATGTTTTAAGATACAGTATATATATATTGCAGGATTTGAATTTTTTTTTTTCTGCTTTGAATGTATACATTAATGCTCCATTGTATATTCTCTGAATTGTTTATCCCAAGTTGGTTTATCCACCTTACATTCTAGACAATTTCATAACATGAAATAACTATTTGCATATATTATGAAATTATTTCCCCTGTTGAAACTAGAAAGGATCGCATAATGGTTCATTCTTTTTGGAAAGGAGAAATATGTCTCCATTTAATATTATATTATAAATATGAATTATGATCACAAGTTTTTCTTTAAACTAAGAACAATTGTTTGCTTCTGCTGCTAAATTGTTAGATAAAACTTACTGTCTCTGAATACCACTTGTGTTTTGAAGATACCCTTTTTGTCACTTTGATGGAAAAAATTATCTGTGGCCTACTTTAAAATTAAGTTCCAATATGTATGTCCCTTTCAAGTGAATGCCCTAAACTCTATGCATGTGAATGTTGCGGCCATACAATGATAAGATTTTGATAATTCCTTTTTTCCTTTATCTATGTACCAGTGAAGCAAAGTGATAGCTGTAATTCTTCGGTAACATCTACAATATAACTAGTCTAGCAGTATCAGCGGTGCAATTAGGCAAGCAAAATTCAAAGAAAATATTGAAACAACAATAGACATTATCCTCTCAGAAACAATTCAATGTGCAAAGAGTCAAATGTTGAACTTTTCTTTTTCTTTGCAGCTACGCAAGGCTTACCTCAGGCAACAGGAAGAGATAAAGCAACTGAAATCAAAGATACTTCTCAAGGACCAGAGGATACGCCAACTAGAGAGGGAGCTTGAGCAAGCCACGAACGAATCATCAGCATAGACCAAGCGGACTCCCTATGCGTTAAAAGGCCTATATCAAAGATATTAGTGAAATGTCTTTCCTATATTATAAAAGGAGGTGCTGTGCTGCGCTGCAAGCCATTATTACACTTAATTCAGTAGTAACCCTTATTGTGATTGGTGTATATGGTTTATTGATGTCCAGTCTGTATAATGCTATGATGAATGTGTTGGTGAAATGGCTTGAAAAGAAACTTAAATGGTTTGTTCAACATTCCAGCCATGCATTGTGGAGAATGGTATACAAGTCCGTCTTGCTTGATATGCTGCGTTACGTAAGCTTTGAAGTTATGCACCAGCTGCATGGAAGCGATAGAAAAGCGTCAAGTGTTAATTGTTCTAAAAGCTTTGGTTTCAGACCACTGGGTAATGGGTGCTGTCTGTCGCCCAGAGAAGAATTGTGTTTGTGACCGATGGATGTTATGTAATTATCTATTATATTCCACCCATTGCTTCATACGTTACATTTATCATCTCACTTTCCTCGGTCCACCAATGCCCGAAGCAGACAAAGGAATGCTTATGCTGGGTCATCTTTAATCTGCTGATCCTCAAAGATGCAACTAAATCACAATTGTATCTCATATTTTTTTATAGAGCTTTTTTGCAAAGTCCATTGTTTTCAAATTATAATCTTTTCCCCATGAGTGAGAACCTCCTATTGACTGTTTGGAACATGTATTGTTGTTCTAGCATCATCAGTGAACATTTGACATGGAATTTTCTTACATTACTCTTCAAGAATCAAGATTCAAGATTAGATTCAAGGTTAAGATTCAATATATTCCATGAACATTTCCAATTTACATTCCATGGCATATTATAGGAAAAGTTTCCAATTGCAATATTCTTTTGCGGCCAAAGACATGCCCCTTATCAAAAACTTGCAACTATTTGACATTGATGGTGATGTTTTAAATGCTTTTGAGTTTTGCAAATGGAGAATATTTGCATGTGGGATATGTTTTCTGTGATTTTCTCACCTATTATGTACCATACATTGGTTCATCTTTTCTTTTAAATTGAATTCCTTGCTTTTCGAATTCAGGTATCAGTTTCTTTGAATGCTGTGGAGCATTTTTATATTCAATTAATCTTCATATCTTTCAATTGTACCTAAAATGTGAATGAATCTATTAAAGGCACAATATCTTGATTTATTGTTAATATTTGTTTGTTAGTTCTCAGCTATTGACAATCACATGTATATTGTCGGCTTATGACTGCATTCAATGTTAAATTGATCAACGGGATCAATTTTACTTGTTTTTTGTCACTTTTAAAGATATGCAACAAAAAACACAATACCTCATTTCAGCATCAAAATGGTTTAATTTGATATTTTAATGCATTTTTGGTTACTTTACAAAATAAATACAAAATGCAGATGTAAGTTTGTGATATATGCAGTACAGGGGCATTGCTAGTTGCTATTGATTGCAAATATCAATTACAAATTTGCTGGTAAATGAGTTGCATGAAACAAACTTGTAATCAATGGTGAAATTGAAATTGATTGCAAGATTTGTGATTGTTTGGGGGCTTGAATTGATTTACAATTAATGACAATATTTATGACTGATTTGGGATGGAAATTTATCGCAATATTTATGATTGATGTGGGACTTAAATTGGTTGCAAGTTTCCGACATCGCCCCTGAATCATTTCAGAGTGTGGTGGAGAAATGTAATGTTGAAGTAGAAGATACTACTTTTTGAGATGTCGTATTGAGGAATAGAATTTCTGGACATGGAATTGAGAGAGAGAGAGAGAGAGCTCAAAATTATTTTGTATGAAACACAGTTCAGTTAGGAATAATGATGTTTTATATCAAAGATTATTGATGTAATTCTGTGCCAAAGAATGAATTGCCATAAAGAAAACATTGTTTAGAAAAAAAATCAGTGATTGCTTTTAGCGGTGAATGGTGAGAAATGTGCGGACAGAATAGATATTTTAATGTGATTAGTTGAGTTGCAATGCAATATGAATTTAAGACTATTGCTTATCTTGTAAAAGATTTTTAATGGATATTTTTAATGGTGGGATTTTAATATGTATGTGTATGTTTTGCTTAACATAATCTAATCATTAAGATGGTTCAAAGTTTTGTATGTAACATATCTTGTTATTCATCCCTCTAATTTTTTTCTTTAATCATGAAAAATAGGATAGCTCCATTCTGATTGGTTCCTGGTAATTGTTTTGAAATAAGTGTGCATGCAACAATGATCTTGATTGGTCATTGCTCTTAAGTGATTGATTGCAAACCATTGTTATAGAGCCCTGGGCCAGTAACACAAAACTTAGCAATGATCGTAGAACATTTTTCTACGATTGATTGCATTGACTACAATGTACAATCAATCATGAAAATCAGGCGCATGATCAATCACTAACCTTTGTGTTATGGGACTCTGGTCATGTTAAAAACCTGTAATAAAAAATAATTCAACCAAAGAGTGTGTCTTTCGTAGCATTGCTAGGAATTCTCCTTTTTATCATCTCGGCATCTTTTTATTGTCGATAAGAGTTTCCTCCAAAGGTCACTATAATTCTTTCGAACCAAGGTCAGTATATATACACATTATGCTTGTATGTAAGAGTATGTTTAGCTGTCATTTTAATTGTATAGAAATAAAGTATGTATTCACCAATTTTAAGCACACATTTTTATGGATGTTTTCGTGAATAGATACTGAGCAGAGAGTTTACGGTTCAAGTCTTTTCCGCACCTCTTATCATTGCTTCAATGATAAGGACCTTGAACTAGAGGGAAAATTCTCTTTTTGTTCATTTTACTGGGGAGTTTTTGCACCACAATGCAGGAAGCTTTCAAGACATAGAAATATATTAACAGATACCCTTTATGACAAAGAGCAACCAAGAGACTTTGTCAAAATATGGTGAATCATAACACCCGTTTCGTCCTGGACTCTGGACAAACGACATACATGTACTTGCAATTATTAATCAGCTCCGAAATTTAGGGACGAACTGCTGTCCCGGTTCACCCATTTTCAACAAAGACCTCCCAGCTGTTCATTGTCATTTGACGGGCATTTTCAATATATTTACTGTGTTCTTTAATCTGTTCCAAGTCTTGGTGCCAAAAAAATATTCTAGTGGCAAGGGCCCAGTAGCATAAAACTTTAACAATTGATCATGAGGCTGATTTCTATGAATGATTGCATTGGTTATTGTGTGTGATCAATTGTAAGCTTTATGTTATAGGGCCCTGATGAATATAAGCTCTGTCTTAAAAAGAATGAAAGCACTAAACCATGCCAAAAAGCAGATGAACCAACTGGGGCCCGTAACACAAAGCTTAGCAATCATTGTAGGACATATTTTTACGAGTGGTTGCATTGACTACAATGTGCAACTCATCGTGAAAATCAATCTTACAATTAATTGCTAACCTCTGTGATATGGGACCATGGATGAAGTATCATGTTGGCCAGGTTTTTCCCTCTCTTGAACACGTGACTTTTTTTATTTTATCATGAGAATAATACTAGCATTACACTGTCCTTTGTCAAGACAATTTTCTACAATCACCACTCTTGACCCGTGTGTTGAATGGCTTCTGGTAGGATGGAATTCTTTATTTAAACACTGTGAGCACCATTATAGTTAGCCTAGCTTAGTTCGAGTCCACCTGATTCGAGTCCCTTGGAGATCTTGAAGATGTGTGCCAATATTATAAAAACTATTGTATCCCATTTTGAAGCCGAATGTAGAGTGCAGTGTCAATTTTTCATTTTAATTCTTAAAGGGAAGCCCATCCTTGGTCATAAAATGTTTGTGAGAGGATAAAAAAGTATGACAGAATGGTGAAAGTTTAAAAGAAATTGGACAAGCAGTAAGAAACTTAAAGCTGTTTTAATTGAGATCCCCAAGACTGTGTACATTTTATATTAGCAACTGGGTGAGTAAATTGTGGACACATTTCCCATAGGCCATGTACTTTAATAATCAGGGATTTGTGGTTTTCTCCCAAGTACCAATTCCTTGGGGCGGTAACCAAGGTAGCATGTTAGTTGTATGTCCTTATGAAAGAAAAGTATAATTTGAAGTAAAACTTTTGAGAAAAAAAATCACATTTTAGCAAATTTTTTATTGGAGTAAGTAGAAGAGTACCGTAGTCTTTGCCTTACATCATTGTGAAATCACCAATGCGGCCAATTTAAAGTCTCCATGAGTATAGTGATTACCAATTTTACATCTTTTTTAAATTCACAACTTCCGATATTCAAACTTTCACCTATTTATTTGTCTGATTTATCTTTTTCCTCTCAAAGCAACTTTTTATTTGGGTTGGATTCCCCTGTAAGAGCATTTCTGTAAGAGATTGACTTTGTTTGTACATGATAATTTATTCCTTTCCATTAAGAAATCTGGTGAAGCTGTCATTAGTGGTTTATCATGTCAATGTCGTTTGGGCTTTTGTTTATCTGTCTGTGTTGTACATCTGTAAAGTCATAAATATGAAATATGATGTTATGCAATATTGTACCATGTATCTAGTCCAATAGGTATACTGTAATCTATGTGTATATCTAAATGTGTATTATAAAAGAAAGCTTGTTTTATGCACTAGTGTAGTGGTGATATTAAAAATATTTCACCCACCATACATCATTTATATAAATAGAAAGTTTTAATGTAGTCCATTGTGAATACTAGTTATATTAAAATTGCCAATGTAAAATATTTTCAGAAAAGTATTTAATCCACTAATACATATTTCATTTTAATTAGTTAGATTTGTAATTGTAAGTAATAAAATGGTTTTATTAATTTACAAATACATTCTATTGCCATTTCAATTTCTGAAATGGGAGAAATATTATTACAATTTCTGAGAACTATATGTTATTAATTTCTACTTAAATAATTTATTAGTTGATGTATTGTTATTTTGTAAAATATTGCTTTGTTCTTAAATTCAACTGCAAAACTTCTTTGGTTAAAATGTGCACAAAAACATTTTTTTAACTTTGGGTTAAGCAACAGCAGAATGACTGTGTTTTATGATCAATTTATTCTATACACCCATAAAAATAACTACCCCATTTCAAAGTACTGTTTAACACCTTAACAGAATGGTTTTGATTTAAATACTTTGACGGGACAGGGGTGAGTATAAAATTCACTAGCTAACTTTGTGTAACAACCTGTCATGCGTGAGTGAATGATATATAATATTAAAAAGGTTGTGGATATGGGCTCTGGTGGGTGTTTCATAAAAGTTGTTCTTAAAGGACAAGTCCACCCCAACAAAAAGTTGATTTGAAAAAAAAAAGAGAAAAATCCAACAAGCAAAACACTGAAAATTTCATCAAAATCGGATGTAAAATAAGAAAGTTACGACATTTTAAAGTTTCGCTTAATTTCACAAAATAGTTATATGCACATCCTGGTCGGTATGCAAGTGAGGGGACTGATGACGTCACCCACTCACTATTTCTCTTGTATTTTATTATATGAAATATTATAATTTTCTCCTCCTTGTCAAGTGAAACAAAGTTTTATTTCTCCCTGAACATATATAATTACCATTATTTTAACAGTTTATGGTTAAGTTAAGTTGGTCCTTATTGTCAAATCTGTAAATATTGAAATATTGTATTATTCAAACAATAAAAAACCAAAGAAATAGTGAGTGATGGACATCGACTCTCTCATTTGCATATCGCTGAGTTGTGCATTTAACTGTTTTGTGAAAAATAAGCGAAACTTGAAAATGTCATAACTTTCTTATTTTACATCCGATTTTGATGAAATTTGCAGCATTATGCTGTTTGATTTTTCTCTATTCAAATCAACATTTTTGTGGGGTGGACTTGACCTTTAAACTTACGTTCAACTTTACTTCACGACTGGAACATACTCTCAGGCGCTATAACAGAGATACATTGAGTGCAAGAAAGAGTCACCAGTCCTGCTTTGAGTCCTTTGTAACTTACAGCTTTATAAAACACATACCTCATTCCTCTTGTCCTTGGGTTGCGATCTCAATCGTTGTATTTGTGCAGAATCATCTCTTTGGAGATGAATAGGCATTAGATTCACAGATTTCACACCATTTTGGCTCTGAACAGATATGGGATAGCAAAATAGTGCCTTTTTGTTTCGACATTCATTCATTCCAAGATGTATAAGTTTTCATTCATTCGGTCTTTATAATGGTATGTGTATATTATGATCCTGGAAACCAAATGTGCATATATATATTGTGATTTTTATTATGTTGAAATTTATGGACTATTAATTTGTGTATGTTGCAGCATGTTGTACAGTGCATTTGATGGAGAAGAATGTAATTTGAAAATATGAGCACCATGTGCCAATGGAAAGAAAAAAAAATCAAAATAAGAAAACAATTGCCTAGTGTTTGCTGTATTGTATGTCCTAACATGCTTTATTGAAGGGAAAGTTATTTGAGAGATATGGGATGGAGAGAGAGAGAAAGAGAGGAGGAAAATAAGAGGAGAGAGAGGATCTAGCAAAGAGCATTACTCTTTTTCTCATATCTAACATTTAATAGACCGATGTGTATAGAGTCATAAAATAACAAGAAGTTTTGGAAATAGGAAACAAAATTTTCTCCGCATGAAAATGTTTATACTTTGCACATATTATGCATGCCTACTGTTGCAATCAAACTTCAAACATATTTATTACTCTTTTTTCATGCCAAACATGTTTCATAACATGTTGAGGGGGGGAGGGGTCAAATACCCCCCTCCCCTGATCATGATGAGCTGGGAACCAAGAAAATTATGAACGAGGATAAAGAATATACCCATGTGAAATTTGGATTTTAAAGATAAATGCCAGTAGTGGTAACAATTTTTTAAATGAGTTTTTATAAGTAAAAATTATGTGCTAAAGGATTCTGGAAGAAATCGTGTATTTGCTGAGAAATTAGCAAAACACAAGCATAAACTTGTTGGGTCTTTTCCTATGCAATTATCATACACTAGCTGTCCCACATGTCCTTATCTGTGTTGGTTATCTTCATTGTGATTATTTTCAGCTTAGATCACATGAATTCACAAAGTTTAGTGAACTGTAATAATAAAAAACAGCATTTATTATGTGCCATCTATCTAGTAAACTACTCCAAGGTGTAGAATAGTTCTGTACCAGACCTAAAAGAAGTCTTGTCATCTACTTTAAAGATTTGTTGAGATGTATCTACTAAACTACTCCGATGCGCAGAATAGTTCTGTACCAGACCTAAAAGAAGTCTTATCATCTACTTTAAAGATTTGTTGAGATGTATCTAGTAAACTACTCCAAGGCGTAGAATAGTTCTGTAACAGACCTAAAAGAAGTCTTGTCATCTACTTTAAAGATTTGTTGAGATGTATCTAGTAAACTACTCCGAAGTGCAGAATAGTTCTGTACCAGACCTAAAAGAAGTCTTGTCATCCACTTTAAAGATTTGTTGAGATGTCGAGATAATTTATCTTCCTATTAAAGTTGACAGAACATCATTATGACAATATGGCGAGATATGCTACGAAATACGAATTGCTAAAAAAAAAGTTGTTTGTAATTTTATAAGTTATTTAACTAAAAAATAACCACACCAGTGAAATTATGGCCAATAAAATGCAAAATTCTTATATACATAATAATCCACCATTTATTCTACGCACAACTGACACAAAAGCAGCTTGCCCATACATGTATGAAGAAATGCATGCAATGACTACTTCACAAACAAAAAGTAGAAACTTATTTTGTGCTCCATATACTACACAACTGACAATGCCCAATTCTTCAAGACAAATATGCACATATTGTCTATCATTTAAATCGAAGAATTTACTTATACATGATTTTACACACATTTTATCTGACAATTACAGGGTATATACATATTAAAACAAAGAGGTATACATACAATACACTGCTTTTGAAAAACAATATCAAAAATATTTAAAATCAATTACAATAAATGTCATTCTGATTTTCACAATCTAACTTGCTTTGATTCATATTTGAATTTCATCTTTTCAGAATTCTATTTCTAACATTATCATGTTACAAATGTCATACATGTGTGAAATAACTTTCATCAAAACCAAGTAGAAAATTGAAAGAAAATATAGCACTTCGTATGACAAGGCCTCTTCACTTTACAACTGTCTACCAATTTTTTCAATATTTTCTAAAATAATATACCCAAATATAGTGGTACAACCTGTCTTGCTCAGCTTAGCCAAGAGAACATATGATTTTACATGTCAAACAAATTCAAAGCAATACTAAGGGGGTAGATTGTTTCCTCATGTTATAAATTTCTTCCTTTTTTTTAAAGATAAGCAAGGGAAGTGTGAGGGTATTTTAAGTGTTATTTTCATAGATACAATTAATCAAATATAAGCTGCATTCCTCCTCCTTTCCGTCAAACTATTGCCCATCCATGATTTTATTCACACACTAAACACATTCATTTTGCCCGGCAAACATAAATGGATTGCTTTCATCTCCACATTTTCAGCAAACGAAAATAAACATTTTCTATAAATATATTCCACTATACTTGTTTTGAACATTTGTAGCAATAAAGCCAGGTAATAATGGGAAAAACTTTTTTTGTACTGAGCAAGAAATAAATTGAATGGAAATGTCCAGGCTTCCTACTCATTTATTTTATAAAAATTTAGGTTTTGTTTCTTCACACACAATTATATGATTTGTAGTTATAGGATACCATACTCTAGGCATCATTCTATTGATTTCCACTCATCATCTAAAATCTCCCCCCTCTCTGATTTAACTCAATACTGAAATAAAGCCTTTCAAGCTAATATAAAAGTAAGATGTAAAAAAAAAAAGGTCACATATAGGAATAAATTTCATTAATCAAAATATAGGTATTAAAAATTCCACAGTATTTGGTCCAAATCATTACCAAAACCTTTTATTAAAATATGGGAACATTAAGTAAATACTTCCTCAATTAAGATAACATCTTGCTTTACTGAATCAAATCTATCTCTAGGATTGTCACAGAAAGGAAACAAAATTGAATGGATTTTTTTTTGTAATGGAAGGGGGGGGGGTAATTCTCCCTGGTCTTCGGTCTCACAGGCCTTCCTTCCTACTTCAGAACAAACCCCCATACATCTAACCCTTCTATTCCTGTAAAAACTGGGTTATTAATAGGCTACGCAGCCCCCAAACCATGCCACACTATTAAATCAACCTGAAGATGGCAGTGTGGCCCTTCAAGGTGTGTTCAAGGCATTCAAACCCGGTCAAAATCAGTCTCGCAGGTCACAGGCTTTCCTTCGGCCTTGAGAACCAACACCCCCAAACCTTCCATTGATTCAAAGTCTAAATAGATTCAACGGTTCCTGCAGTGAACTGGTCCATACAATGTCACTTGATAGTAGGAATACTTCAATAGTGTGCATGATACAAGCTAATTAAAAATACACAACATTGAAATAGAGATACATCATCAACATAGAATTTCCACTGAACCGTATCGAGAACAAAAAATAAAAGAATCTTCCCAAAATCAACCACCTGCATCGATTATTCCCTCTGAAATAAAACTAAAATATCAAGATGAAAATTAATTTTGCAGAACTCTAAAAATATACATCATATCAACAATATTATAATCAAACAAATAAAACTAATACATTAATATGTAACATTAGTTCTAAAAGAACAATAAAATTGAGATCAAATATAGAATTAATTCATTTCTGTACAGGAGAGTGATATATATATTATGCAAATATTGATGAATTCATGATTTATAGTCAAATAGCAAATCTTTCATCAGCCATTCAGGACAAAGTAGCAAATTTGATTAGTTTGGCCCAATCCATTTCAATGAAAAACCCCAAATTCGTACAAGAATATACCCCAAAAAAAATCTACATATACTGTGCTCACTTTTAATGCATTAGTATCTTTCGTAGAATGCTTGTTTTTAAAGAAGAAAATAATCACAAGAATCACTATAACTGCAATGTGATGGAAACCTCAAAATTACTTAGTTCATATGCAACTTCCCAAACATCAATTCTAATTATACACCCATACTCTTCAATCTCTATCTAAATCTAGTACGTAAAGTTTCAGTGGAAAATGACACAAAGAAGAACATTACCTGTTGCCAATTTGAAGAATAAAAGGCAATTTACAAATGAAAAAAAAAAGGCTAATAAAAAGGGCTTCAAAAAACTCAGCCAAAATGAGATATTTTCATAGGCCCGATATTTGCACAATACAGAGAACATTGAAATGTATCATCTTGACATGATTTTTTTTTTGTATTACAAAATCTCTCTTTCTCTCTCTCTCTATATATACATACACAAAGAGAAAATTATTTCATTTAACTGCTAAAATCACCAGCACTGGACAGTAAGTTAAAAAAAAAACCCATTAAAATACATGGCTCAATTTTCAAAACCATGATAGCCAAAATAAAAAAATCTCAGAATTGATATGAAGTAGCACTCATGCAAGATGGTGTGTAGGAGGAAGAAATATTATGTTGCCAAAAACATTTTCTGACATCTATTCTATCACGTTTACATCGAAGAACATAGATGAAAAAAAATATATATCCACGTATGTACAAATGGAAAATAAATATAGAAAAGTGATAAGGACAAATAAAATGGAAGTGATGAGGATAAATAATATGGAATCAATTGCTCATGAAGAGTGAGCACCTTTCAAGTACGGCAGACAAATGGAAAGTTTTAATATGTGATACGACTCTACGAGAGTTTTCTGGGTCCGTTGCATAGGAGTTAATACCACTACGCTAACTTTGCCATCCAGTGGTAACTACCATGGTAACAATGTTTCAACAGTCAATCAAATTCAGGATTCCATGGTAATTAAAATTTATTATAATTTACATGCAACTGGACCCTGGAATCGATTGCTCACATGACAACTATGCTCATTACACTATAAATACCTTTTCACAACCTTGACTCTGATGCCTAACCTAAAATAATTCTGTACCAAGAACATGATCATAACCCTATAAATTCAAACTTTTTAGATGAATTCAGACAGTATAATTGTCTCAGGGGAAAATGATCTTCACTATATAGGCAATGGCATACATGTATCTTGACAACAAAATCTTCAATACAGATTGGACTACCAATAACTACATATCTTGAGACAAATATGGTCAATTTCACAAGTCATTTGACACATTGTTCAAGTTTGAATGAATAATTCTTGAGTGGGATGTTGCTTTCTTTCAAATATATACTCCCGAGTTATAAACTGTGGCCATTGTCACTTGATTATAGATACATGTAGACATGTTAGTCTTCGAAATTCAATTTAATTTGGTTTCAAAACAGGATTACAATAATTACATTGAATGCTCAATTTCAAGATTTTCTGCAAGAAACATGTATAGAATACCATTTGTTTGGTGATAAATGTTTCTATGATCTACGCGTTTGGTCCATTACGTATAAAAGTTGCTCATTTGGAAATACTTGATATGTATCCAAAGTCATGGCAACAATCGATAAAACTCCCAAAATTCATTCAAAATAAATCAATGCAAATGTAATACACAAATGCTTCATAGGAATAACATAGTGGTATATTGATAATACATTACAAAATAGAGATAATAGTTTTCAGATATAAGTTTCATTGCTATATTTATTGAAATCATACATTAAAAAGCATCAAAAGCATGAATGCTTGTTGTTAAGCAACCAGAGGACTAACGGCTTAAGGACCTCTCTGATGGTCCTGATATTCAGGGTCTCATGGTCTAGTGGTTAGAGCACCGGACTCATGATTGTGAGGATGTGAGTTCAAATCCCCGCTCGTCCATTATCTCCACTTTAACCAAACAGGCCCAAGTGTAATTTCTGTCGGATATAAGGTCAGTCATTATGACTGATTATTAAATTAGACGTACAATGTTTCCCATGTAATTGGTTATGCCAGCTTGGCGTTGATGCAGCAGAAAGCTGCTTTGCTAAATTCCTATGTGAGTTACTTCAACAGAAACAGAAAGAATAAATATCTTCTTTATCTTACCAAATGATGCTAAAGCACTGACTGGGGAGCGAGTCTGCTACTCTATCTACTCAGCCAGCATATCTCCTCTCCAATGAACCCGTCTCTCAATATAATAAATAACAGCTCTAATATAGCAGCACATGAGAGTATACATTGCAGCCATTCTACATAGAGGTATTATGTACATGATATAGAGCTCATTTATAAAACATGTCAACTATTAAAAGCCTCGTGCGAACTGACAAATATGCATAAAAGCAACTTAATTATAGATCTCTTGGATTCCTTTATCAGGGATAACATATGAATATGGAAAACAAATCTAAAAACCTTTGCCTAAGCTATCCAGTTTGGATTGAGCGAAAGGAAAGGGGAATATTAGCTTTCTAATGGCTACTAGACAATGGTGTCAAGAATATATTCTGAAAGGAGGAGGGGGGGGGGGGTGGCTGATGAACATACCGAAACAAGTTAATGCCATAAAGGATTAATTTATTTTTTGTGTGGAATGTGTGGGTGTGGCTTTCTTTCATTTCTTTTTTTTTACTATCTGGAAACATGAAAGGACTAGTTGAATTGATTTATGAAATTTGTGTATATTTTTATGGATTACCTATTTTACTGGTACCTTGAGATTATTGTAATACGAAGTTATTTGTCAGTTTATGTTTGTAAAAGTATTTCACTGCTATATGTAAATGTCAATGGAAGAATCAATTAAAGAAAAGGGGTTGAATGACAGTCCAATTCACTGATATGATAACAAATATGATGACACATGTTGCACTAAGAAAAACCCACAATACATAGATTTCTGTAGCATAATGTATCATTACTACGAAAGCTGCAATGGTATAAAACTGTCTTGCTTCATACAAATGCTTCTTCAAGGTGAATTCATATTGCAACCAAATCAAGACATTTCTGACAAGTATCTCAATGATAACATATTTTCAGCTGGTTTCAGTGAATCGCATGTGTTAACTGGTAGCAGGTCAATCTACAAAATGCCATTGTTCTAACATATCAAAACGTTAATGTATTAACTTTAAATTTGATTTTTTTTTTTCCCACTGGGAGGTGGGAGTTTCGTAGCAAGGCAAACAATTCGAGAGAACATGAAATGAGGGGTATTTGTCATGATATTACAAGGGTAACATATCAAACACAAGATCTATGTGCAGGCTATCTTGCAAAACCACTCCACAAATAAAAATAAAAAAATGAAAACAGTATTCCAGAAAAGAAAAAGTTAAAATTCACAAACCTACTACAACCCAATAAGTCTCCAAACATCTACAATCCACAATACATACTAATATACAGAGGTGCACTGATATTTCCAAAAGAAAAATACAAACAAACCATATATGATATTACCTGTACACATTACGCTATATGGTACGATGATATTCTACAAGGTATAGATTGAGATGTCTGATATCATGATCGAATTGCCACTTATTTGTTTTCGTTTCGCTAGATCCTTAACTCTACATAGCGACAATGCTTGTGCGAATTCACACCAATTTAACTACATCCAGTAAACATAAGGACCATAACAGTGTAGAAAGAATTTATTGTTTTGGTGAAAAAACGCCTTTAGCAAATCATTTTTACGCACTGCACTTATGCGTGCTGCTTTGGGCATTTTTGTGTGCATGCAATGCAGGAAAGTGTGGTGTCAAGGGCATTCTTGCGCCAACACAACAAATTGTCACATTTTGCCATTCATGGGTCCTTATGACTTTGGGCCATGATCTCCAGTCAGCCTAGTAACAGAAGCAGTAGAAGAAGAAAATATAGAAATAGCAGTAGAAGTAGAAGGATCACAAGTTAGTCAAAAAGAGCTTTCATGTCAGCAAGGACCTGGAATAGGTGATCACGGTATCTCCCAGAGTCCGTGTTGGGACAGGAGTGTTTGGATGAAATGTGAAAGAAGAGACGCGTGTCCTCTGGGATCATGTACGCCACGCCATAGCCCTGGTCCGACACGGGGGCAAAGCCTCCTCCTGGGCATGACTGCAGGATGAAAGAAATTAAGGAAAATTAAATAAGGAGAGGAAGACAAGTAAAATACATACCTTCAAATGAATATAAATAAATTTGTACATTTCACATTCCTTCTTGTTTACAAAATCTGGCAACCAACTGACATTCCCAGCTCGTTGACATCTTGTAAGTTTCCTCCAAAAACGGGTCAACTATTTGAAATTGACCAATCCTATAGTATATTTCTTGGCTTGGAAATGTCTCACACCTTGTTCTTGTACATTACAACCTTGGTATTTCCTGTGTAATCTACAACATGATAATAATTGACACAGGCAAAATGACCTCCATAACCCCTTTCTCCACCCATAGATCGAAATTGATGAAACAGTTCAAATAAAGTTCATGGGCATGATAAAGAAAAATCCCATTGTAGTAAAACTTGATTAACCTATTTGTTTTTATAGGAAGGTGGTCCTTCACTTTTATTATTCATTCATTCATCCATTCATAAGTATATTAAATAAATAAATAAATAAATAGATAAATGAATAAATAAATATATGAATAAATAAATAAATAAATGAATAAATAAATAAATGAATAAATAAATAAATAGATAATTAAATAAATAAATGAATAAATAAGAAAATGAATAAATAAACAATTTAATTGAAAACTGTAATTAATACCTAAGTGAATAAATGAATGAATAAATATATAAATAGCTTTCAATAAAAAAAAATACAAATACCTCAGTAAATAAATGAATGAATAAATAAATAAACAAATAAATGAATGAGCAACCAAATAAATAAACAAAACTTCACATGACATTGACACTGACCTTATCCCTGTATCCTGGAGCATTGACATTGATCCGACCTAAAATTTGACTCTGAGGAATCTGGCTTGTCGACAGCGTCCAGGGCAGTGTGAGGGCATGCTTCAAAAAATCACATTCCTGTCAGAATAAGAATATATATTTTTCAATTACTTCTATTATGACACTCTAAAACGTTTGTATGCCTAAAATCTTATATTCTTGAATCCGGCAATTTAGCATTTCATTACAAATAACTGCAAGTCACCAGGTTAAGATTAAGAATATAAATTTGGATCTTTCTCTTTATGTTCATTAAATTTATAAGGGTTGGTTTGGGATCAAAATAAGTGGTGAACCCAGTTTGATTCATGACATTCCTGTATAATCTTGAGAAAAAAATTATTGAAGATTAACAATAAAGTAATGGGAAATACCAAATAAATGCACAAATTTCAAAATGCATATTAGAAAGATAGGCAAGAATGAAAGCAGGGGAAGTAATAATTTGTTTGTGGACCAGGGGATTTATCTCTAGACACTACACGCAAGGTTTAGGATTCAGATCCATGCACAGAATTAATAATCATTGTTGAGAATCTCACCAGGTTTGATCCTTTGCATGCTACAAAGAGAGCAAAGAGGTGCCTGTCGACCCCCTCGCCATTCATACATCCACGGAACATCTCTTGATGCTTGTCAATTGATTTCTGAAGGTACATCTTCTTCTCTTCATTCGTCATCTCCTTGTTTTCCATAGCCCTGTAAAGAATGAGTTTCATTTGTCAAAATGTATGGAGTGGTTCTATGTCTGGGTAATATTCCACAAACCTTCACACGACATGGCTCTTATCCTCTAAACAGTGTGCCAAAAATATGATCTATAAAATAAGAGCAAATATACGATTAAAAAAAAAAAGAAAAACCACAGCCTGTCACATGAGATAGAAAAAATGTCTGCACACCATTTTAATTCTACACATATCCTGCATTTTTTCACCACTTTCACCAGTCTGGGCTCCGTAACACAAAGATTAGCGATCAATCGCTAAATAGCGGACATCCAATTGGAAATACTGACTAGGAACCAATCAGAAGTCTTCTTTCATATTTTTCATTCATCGCTAAGCTTTGTGTTTAGGGGCCCACATCTGATATCTTTATTTGAATTTGATTGGCTGAGAAGCACAGTTCCTATGGTAACTGTTGAATGAAATATACCTTGTCAGATAAACACCCAATAAGTCTTTTCATGAAACGGGGGCGTTGTGGTCTCGTGGTCAAGACTCTCATCTGTCAATCTGAAGGACGTGGGTTCAATTCAAAGCCATGGCGTGTTTTCCTTCAGCAAGAAATTCACCCACATTGTGCTGCACTCAACCCAGGTGAGGTAAATGGGTACCGGCAGGAAGTAATTCCTTAAAAAGCTATGTGCACCGGAATTGGTAGACTAGCTTAGCCGGGGTAATATAGGAGCGCCTTGAGCACCTAGCAAGGTGGATACGTGCACTATACAAATCATATATTATTTATTTACTTCAAGGAGATTAACTTACAAGACAAAATCCTTGCATTCCTTTGAGAAAGAGCGGACTGTTTCCGTCCTCCCCTCCCTGTAGAGCCTGAGAGCACATGATTCGTATGTCAGAGCATGCTTCTTACTGGAATCTCTGTAGTATGCCAGCTGAAGGGCAGCTTGGATGAAGCCGTCAGGACTCAACTAGGAAATTCAATTGAAAGATAGAAAAGGGAATGTGAGATTACATGTACTGAATGTTTCCAATAATATACCTTGGAAATCATAACTTGGAAGTAGGCATAAAGCCCTAACAGCGGGGGGGGGGGGGGGGGGGGGTAGATTGTCCCTCCCCCATCGCCACCTGCTTGTACTGACAGAGTATATTAAATCTAACATTAATAGGACTAGACAATGATGTAAGCAAGTAATTTAAATATTTTTTTTCATTTCATTTGAAAGAAATGCATTGAATCCTTTATATAAACACTAAGTAAGACATGACCTACTAAGTGTTTATAATACACATGACACATAACAACAAATATATATTAAACGCAAGAGCTTTTTTTATAGCTTTGCATTAATCTATGAGAACATGCTTTACATGTCTGGATTATCTAACTATTTTCTTGCATTCATGACAAGTTTTGAAATCCACAAAGAAATTTGGCCTTGTTCTTCATTTAATCATAAAAAGATAAGGAATCTTGTCCAAATTCAATGAAAAATAAATAGTTTTTACATACCTTTACTTTCTTCATAAAACCCTTTCCGCAGTCATCAGTATATATAACAATGTGGTCAATATCAGCTGTTTTCTGAAAGAATAAAAAATGTAGTAAAGGAGTATTGAATTCAAAGCCTGATGCAATTTCATAATTTTCAATGCTAACAATATGTTGCAACTGAAAAGTGAATGGATTTTCCTGGGGTGATTCATGAACATCAATTTTAAGAAAGATACACCATAATCAATTCTGATAAGTTTATTGGTATACATTCTTCGTAATGTATTTCAATTGTTGATGAAAAATCCATATGTTTGATGAAATGGTTGACAGCTCAATACATTCTATAGCAACTCACATCTCACACTGAATCGAAGTGAATCAAATCAATACCAGATATCTTGATTAAGATCAAATGGAATCAATCAAATTTTTGAAAAATAAAATAGGAACTATGTTCGTAAAATCCAATCAATCAAATCAAATCAAGAAATAAAATAAAAACCTCAGTATCCAAACCTAACTCATCTAATCAAATCCTCATATCGAACTTATTCCCTTTCCCTCAAATTAACTCCACTTTTCAATTCTCACTTTTCAATATCGAATGGAAATGAAAATGAAAATAACACCAGTACAGTCACATCAAATCACAGTATCACATCATATTTATTCAGATGAAATAACATTTAGTAAAATAAAAATATCAAATCAAATCAAACTTATGTTTTACCTGAACATGTATATCTTTTGCTTCCATGATAATCTTGCTTAGAATATTGTCTACCTCCCATACCATAGGCTGGGGCTCGAGACCAGTACGACTTTCACGTTTTTGGGGCGGGGCACAATTACCATCGGGCGAGTACAGGCAAGGATCCAGGTGTCTACAAGGGGGGGGGGATGGTCAGATATAAAGATAATTATTTGATGGGAAAATAAAAAATGTAAAAATTAACATCATCTACAGGACCTGTTCTTTTCTGTAAAATAATTAAATCATGGGTGGGGTGTATTATGACTTTAAATCACACTTATTTTTGTGTGAAACACCCGGTTCCCAGGCCTTAGGTGCCAAATCAGCAGACCAGATTCTCAGTTATTTGATTCACAACAGCTTGAGTTGTACTCCAGTGTTTAAAGATTGAAATTCTCATAGCTAATAGGCATCTGACTGCAACGTTTATCATTTGTCAACATTTGAATAGGGTTATAGGAGATTTATTCCCACCATGTAAAAACCAGAAAAAACCTGGAATACCTCATTTAGCACGAGAACCTTCTCTTTTGCCTTCTACTTCACCTTCATCATAATTTTATATTACTGTTATGATAATTGTCGTTTTCATCATTATAATTTTCTTTAAATATGCCTTATTAATGGTCTTTATCCCCCCCCCCTTCTCATTTTGTTTATGATTTTGCATGATTTTTAATTCAATGTTTTACTGCATTCGTTATATACCGTCATGCGGACAAGGTCTGAGCCATGTAAGGCACTTTCAGTTCTGTTAATTGGTTTATTTTATTTGTATGTTAGACATGCTTTTTTTATACATGGGTGTCGTTTGTTTATTTTTATTTACCAATTACTTGGTGAAAATGTTTTGTCAAGTATACTTTGCAGTAGAAAGGATAAATAAAGCATAAATCACATATACAAAAAAAATTATCAACATTGTCATTTTCAATACCATTATGATACTCCTATCAATGTCATTTATCAATGAAAATCATTATCAAAATAATTCACAAACCCCCCCAAAAAAAAATCTTAGTCAAACGCTAAAGCAGGAGAAGACGTTCACTTACTCTTCCATGAGGGCGTACTCAAACATGTGACCCATGACAAGGCCATCACCCCAAGAATGCTCCACGTTGACACCGGCTTTACCGTCGGCAAAAATCAACATATGGAAACACTTGTCAAACCAAATGGAGCTTCCATCGCCACTCATTGAGTATTTACCTCTGCTGCTCATGTCAGGCTTGGATACGGTTTCCAGACTCAACTGATTTGAGAGGATATGATATGTTAATAATCATAATGAATTTCCACATCTGATTAAAAAGACTAGTAGAAATTCAAATGCAGATAGATGTATATATGTCAACAAAGAAACATATTCAGTTCGAATTCATAATGTGGTGGGAATTTACAAAGGCCAAACGCCTATTAAGGTTATTCCCGAAGGTAATAAAATTGACATAAATATATACATAATAACATTTAAAATACATTTAAAAAAAAATACACACTTACTTATATCATGTGCCTACTCATCTATTTTAGCTACCGGTAAACAGGAAAATTTGCTAATGCCTGGTACTATCAACTATTTATATTGACCAGTCATGGTTTGATATGAAGATGGTTTCATATAAAATAACAAGGACCCATATAAAAAAAAATAATACACATCATTTTGCACGGGCATTAGAATTATAAACACCTGTTTCCGGTAAAACAAGAAGCATTCTATAGGTGCCTGTAATTCTTACTCATGCCCTCGATGATGACTATCATTTGTATTCTACTAGAAATTAGTAAAAAAAAAAATACAATGCACCAAAATATTCACCGTAAACACAGAGGACTCGATGATCTCCAACGACTGCGCATTGACGCCTGATCCAAACCAATGCCTGCGAATCTTAAACCATTCGTTGCGTTTCATCGTCGTCAAGGAAGCAAGGTAATACCCGGCTTTTGCCTCTTCCGAATCTGGCAAGGGGTACAAAATGGTGGAAATACTTTTTAATACATTTTTGAAGACTCCACAATGTAGATTAAAATGAATTTTAGTAGTGTTGATCATCGCTTGAAAAAAATGATATTTTGATGAAGCAACTATCTGATCGATTGACGAACAAATTTTAAACGGATAAATGGGTAGATGGGCAGACAGGGTGATGGATGGGTTGGTGGATGGAAGGATAGTTTATGGATGGGTGGACGGACGGGTGGATGGATGGTGGATGGTTGAAAGGATTGGTCAGTGGAAAGATAGATTGATGGATGGGTGGATGGATGGATGGTTGAATGGATTGGTCGGTGGAAGGATAGATTGATGGATGGGTGGATGGATAAATGGGTAGACAGAGTGATGAATGGATGGATAAATGGGTAGACAGAGGGATAAATGGACGGATGGGTGGATAGGTAGATGGATGGATGGGTGGGTGGAAGGATAGATTGATAGATGGAAGGATGGATGGGTGGAAAGGTAGATGGATTGATGGGTGGGTGGAAGGATAGATGGATGGTGGATGGAGAGATAAATTGATGGGTAGATGAATGGATAATTCTCACCTTCCCTTTTGTCTGCATCCTCCATGATCCATTCTATTTGTTTTTGCATAGCCATAGCTGAAATCATTTTGCCTTTACTATCATGGGTATCAAGCTTGTAGTATAAACCCTTCCTAAAGACCACCACATGCTGTATTAACAAATAGAAAATATGAAATATTATTAAAGCAAACAATCACCGTTGGTGAAGGTGATGGGCAAACTATCACTTTTGAGGCAAGCTGGATGTAGCTATCTTTCCGAAGCAAAGCTGAGGAAAGATAGTGAGTACATTCAGCTTGCCAAGGAAGTGACAGTTTACCCCATCACCTGAATTCAAGAGGTGATTATATGATTTATATTGCACATCAAGAACCACTATAAACAAAGAAACTAATATTCATAAACAAGGAAGACTGATTTTATGCAATCAAGATTTCCTTTGCAAAACAAAAAAAAGCGATCAAGACAAAGCCTGTTTTAATGCTAGCGTGTATGTAAACTGTGTGCAAGCATCTAGATCTTGCAAGATTGCTGTGACCTCACAAGGGAACTTTCCAGTCACAACAGAACAATCGAAGGGCAATGCACTTCCATTTTGCGCAAACTTTCACTGCTAGCGCGTAAGCACGCTGTGTGCGCGCATCTAGATCTTGCGCGATTGTCACTGCATGTGATGGAGAATAATGGGAAAAAAAAATGTAGGTGCAATGACCTCTTCATTTTGCGCATACTCAGACTAAGTTATCACGCGTTACGACCCAATGGGCTGAAGTGATCAGCAGAATGCAAAAGTTCCATCACTGCGAGTGATGATTGATGGCGAAACTACCCTTTATCACGTGATTGACTTTTGACCAATCCTATGGCCAGATTCTTATTATGCGGAATATCATTTTTTCATATACATCATAAATATTCCATTTTCAAATCTTAAATTTTAGAAATATTTGTAATGATTTCAATAATTCTTATATAAATGAACATTAATATATTTTGTAGGCATCTGTTATATAGATTTTTACAAAAAACTTTCTCATTATCTTAATATATTTTTCTACTAAAAAAAAACCTATACTCTCAACATTTAAATACTTAAATTTAAAAAAAGTAGATATAGAAAAAATAAATATACCTTTGCTAGATCATAGTGAACAATTTCATCACATTCTTCACCAGGTATCCTGCAGAATATAGAAATAAACAACAATCATGACAGTATGACAAATATGATAGCTTCCTGCAAAAATACATTATGGGGAAAAAACTATGAAATCTAGAATACCAATTAAAATAAGTTCAATCCTTGAAAGAGCTATTATGCTACATTAGATTATATTCTGGAATGTGGTTCATGATTATTTAATTGAAATAAATAACAATTCACTCAATAAAATTGTTCATTTGTATAAAACTATTCATTTGAAATAGGACCCAGATATTTATTCACTAATCTATATAAAGCAGTCATGCTCATCCAGCTGTGTATCAAACGGGGTGATTGCCATGGAATGTGACTGAGACAGTAACCATGGAAACATACCTGGTAGTTGACATGCACCTTTCGTACTGGCTCATACACATGGGGATGGTGTTCCGCACCCAGATGGGCTGGAGCTTCTCCCGTTCCAACTCCATCTTGAAAATCATCTCGCGGTAGATGACCATTGCGGCTCTGTTGAGGACAAGAAAGCATTTTATGAAACAAATAGTCTGTGATTTTCACTAGAAACAAACTTGCTCTGAGCCAATCAGATGCAAGGATTATGGTAGCTTATAATAAAAGTCAGGGAAAATCCCTGGGGTGAATTTCATGAAAGAAATAGTCGGTGATTTTAAATGACAAGTGTTATAAGCTCCTGAAATCCTTGACCCATGAATCCAATCAGATTACCATTACCGCAAACGTACTCATGACCCAAGTCTAGGGTTGATACCTCACATGATTCTTTACTTATCATGCCAACAAAACCTTTCAACATATAGAATAACCTTTGTGACATTTGACCTTTCAAATTTGACCTTCATACCCCTAAAATTCATCAGATCATCGTCAGTCTCATTTGAAGACGGAGAAAAATTCTTAATTTGATCCCTCAGATGTTGTTTCAATTATTTTATTTTTAGTTCACAGAAAGACAGAAAGAAGGTCCCCAAAATAAAATACCTTCGATAATCTCCTAGGATTGACATTGGCGTAATAATGATTGAATATAGAGAAAGTGAAGGCCATGTTTTCGTTTTCCCTTTATTTCTGAACATGGGAAGAGGGATGGAGAGGAAAGACAGACACAAAGAGGGAAAGACAGAAATAGAGAAAAAGAGGGCGATAAAGAGAATTTCTATGCATAAAAAAAAAATGCAACATGATTTCAAACTTGTAGTAATCATGTCCAATTATGACATTTTTTTTCCTCATATTCAGAGTAATCATTTAAAAATCCTTAAAACTGTTAAGTGCCATCTTTTTAATAGCACATCTATTTGTAAAATTCTAAGGCCAAACCTCACAATGCAGATTTTTTGCATTGATAACGCTTTATAATTCAACTTGTATATTGAGAAGTGTCCAGTACAGAATAGATGCTCCTTCAAAGGTTACTGTATTAACACGAGTCCACCATTGATTAATTTCCATAAACAGTGAATTTCAGTGAAAGCCAAATTGTACACTCATCATCGGATGCTACCCGAATATATATAATTGAGGATGAAATCTGCATAAACCATGGTTGATTTCAGAATTACCATTGTGAATTTGAGCTAAAATGTTTTGTTCAATTATTGTATGTACCTTGCTGCTTGATTACAAGTTGGTTTGTAGTTGCAAAAATCCAGGCAGTAGTAGTTGGAGTACATCGGTATGGCTTCCCGACTCGACAGGTACACATACTTCTCCCTGAGAAATAAAGACGAATACCCAAAATCATAAAATTTCAGAACAATTCAATATTTCACCATCACCACAGTCACAAGCTTTGATATGAACATATGCATGTATCTGTATTTTTTTATACATAAGTTTGTATTGAAATAAATCATCAAGAATCACAATATTTACAAATGACTTAATCTTTCTAATGGTAACTATATTAAATTAATGAAATGGCATCAAAGGGCAACATTATTTAAAGGGATGAATTTTGGGGCTGGGTCGAAGCGAATGGTCCAACAATGCCCAACCAATGCTGCTGGTTACCCTTGCGATTCCTACAGACTGGTGGACCATTGTCATAGTTTATTGGCAAAGTTACCTTGTCTACAAGCATGAATTGGAGCCCAGAAGATACCAAAATATGTAGAACATGCTATTTTTTACTTGATAAGATTTTTTTTTACACTGTGAATGTCTTCAGGATTTTGCCTGAAAAGTAACATTGTTATGACCTTGCAATGAGGTAGTGAAACATACCACCAATCTGTGACGTAGTTTGAGGCCCACCAGGATTTCAGCTGGAGCAGTTTCTGCATCTTGGGGCCATCACCAGCTTCAAAGGCCTATTAAGTGAAGAAGATAAATAAACCTTTTTTCAGGAAGGTAAATAATGTATTATATAGTCAAACCTATATTGCTGGACACCTGTATAGTGAAAAACTGTCCTAAGTAATCACAGAACCTGTCTCCCATTTCGAACGAATATGTGTTATCTGTCTATAAAGTATTTTCCCCATATGTCATGTGATATAAATTCCAAGTATGAGATCATTTTGAGCAAACCTTGGCTTGATCTTTCAGCTCCTGGTACTCCTTCTCATCCATCAAATGCTCAACGGAGTCCAAGAACTTGGCGATGGTGGTCTCCAGGGCTGGCACGGGCTGTCGTGGGAGGCACATTTGCTGGCTGTACGTCGTTGGGTGGCGACTGCAGATCATTCGGAGGAGGAGTCCCCACACCTTCGTGGTGTTGCTCAGTTGACGAGGGGGCTCGTCTGAGGATGAAGAAAATTTGATGATAATTTAAGTGGATATTTGGGTAATTTATGATTATGTTCAAAATAATATTCAACATTATCAAATCATCTACATGTAACTGATTCTCCTCCGCCTATCAATTCTTCCCTTCTCCTTTCATCATCAACATCTTCACCAACATCATCATCACCATCATCATCATAATTATCATCTTTATCATCATCTTCATTGTCAGCATCCTCATCACCATCATCATCATCATCACCATCATCACCATCAACATCACAGCATCATCATCATCATCATCATCACCATCATCATCATTATCATCATCATCACCATCTCCATCATTAGTATCATCATCACCATCATCATCATTACCATTATCACCGTCATCATTTACATTATCATCATCACCATCATAATCATCATGATCACCATCATCATCATCATCATCATCATCATCACCATCACCACCACCACCATCATCATCATCATCACCACCATCATCCCCATCATCTCCATCATTATTATCATCATCACCATTATCACCACCATCATCATCACCATCATAATCATCATGATCATTAAAATCATTATCATCATCATCACCACCATCATCATCATCATCATCATCATCATCGTCACTATCATCACCATACGATGAGGCGCGATAGCTCAGTCGGTAGAGCGGGGGATTCGTATTCCGGTGACCCGGGTTCGATTCCCACTTGGTGCGCTAGTGCCCTTTGGTTAGGCATTAATCCCCATAACCAGGTCCTTCGGAGAGGACTTTAAGCTGCCGGCCGTCTGGTTGCTTGCTTGCTTACAAGCATTCATGCTTTCTTAGCAATCAGGTAAAAAATCCCGATCAATCAATCAATCAACCATATCAGGCACCATCACCTTCTTCAATCACTAGACAACATTGCTTACAATGGATCATATTTATCATTCTCATCTTCCTATTTTACTGATATCATTCATGCTAAACATCCATTTACTTTCATAATTAGAATATATTCTGTCTGACTGTCTTCATTTTAAGCAAAATGTCTTAAGCAGGTTCCAAGACTATTTTCTAAATCCTGTTATATCATTTATATTATTTTACAACTTCTTGTTCATGCAATTATTGCCAACTTGCACTCCAAGGTTTATCTTTCTTTCATCAACAACTACCAACTATTTCTCTAACTCGTTCACATTCAATTTCTACCGACAGACACAATCAAATTCAATTTTCATAAATTTTTGATAGTGCATGTAAATGATGTATGGAATAATGTTGGTATGGGCATCAGTGCAGAGGAATATCCTTTGTTCATGAGGGGAGGGACATCTATTGTTGTGTCCCCCCAGATTATCCTCTGCGCTTATGCCATGAATATTGGGAATGCGTGTATCAGGGGTGTGAGTGGTCACAAATAAAAAGATCTGAAAAAAGCTGAAGAGTGTTGAAAAAGTCTGAAATAGAAAGAGCTCCCATACTTTTTGTACAGAGGAAGGCCAAAAATAAGCTGAAATTAAGCTGAAAATCAAAACAAAAAAATCTGAAATCAGATAAAAATCTAAACTGTCACACTCCTGGGGCCCGTTGCATAAAACTTTTTACCTGAGAAAACTCAGGTTGTTTTTACCAGAGTTTTTGCCCTGTGTTAAAGTCAATGGCAGAAATCACACTAACCTTAGTTTTCAGTTTTTACCCGAGTTTTCTCAGGTAAAAAGTTTTATGCAACAGGCCCCTGTTGTATCTAAAGGCCACTGCACACCTTACGACTGTTCGCGATCCGATTTCGGAACTAATCGCATTTTGCTCATTTTCTGAAAATGTGAATGGAACATATCATTTTATTTGAGGTTAATATCAATTGAAAGAATACTAATATAACCATTTTGAAAGATTGCAAGCCTTTATTATGGAGTAAAGGCCAAATTAGTTTCAAATTGTAGCCAATCGTACGACTGCTATGACGTCATTACGACTAGATATTAAATTCGCTTTTATTCTAATGTGGATGATAGCATAGTCACAGATTTTAACATAGGTATTTGTACGATGACTTCAAACAATACACAGTAAGATATTCCAAGTCTCAATATTAGCATCAAATTCTAATACGTTTTATTCCAAAATTGAGTCGCAGACCAATCGTAAGGTGTGCGGTCGCCTTAATAAGTAAAATGAATTCAATCTAATATTTCAACATCGATAAACATGAAAGTTATACTTACACATCCATCTTCTGTATGTTAGCAAGGCCCTCATAAGAAGGCGTCTGAAGTGAATGAGTAGGATGAAGTAGACCACGCCCACTGTCGTCGAGACGATAGCCACCTGGGTGAACTCTGGCACACCTATGTAAATGAAGGGGTGAGGGAGGTTATGCAAATTGTTAGTGGTTATTTTGATTAATAGAAAACCGATTGACAATGGTGATGATGATGATGATGACAATGATGATGTTGATGATGAACAGCATTTGTATAGTGCTATTTATCTGTAAAAAAAAATCAGAGGTGCCGGCTTCCCAATATGTCACACATTATTGACAAATTTGCTAGAAAAAATAGGTCTTTAGTTCAGATTTGAAAGTCTCGATTGCAAGCCTGTAAGTTAAACCAAAGGTCCAGCGGCTTAAGGTCCTCTCCAAGGGACCTGATAATGAGGTTGAATGCTTAAGCAAAGAGCACTAGCACTCTAAATTTATTTGGTCACATATGATATTTCAAAACTTCTTTTTATTGTATCAACTTTCCAGATGAGGGTATCAGATCAGCCTGCAGTTTATCTCTACATGTTTGCCCTTGAGGTGGACAACTATAAAAATGAAATTGATATGAGCTCTTTGCTATTTCATATAATCATATACGTAGGCCTACATATATACCTGTAAATGTGCACATATCTGGCTATAATTGATAGCTCTAGGAGTCTAGGTATATTGTATGAATACCAGCACTTATACATGGAAGGAAGGACAGACATGTCAGTTTATGCTCGTAAGACTGAAAGGTCCAAAAAGTCCAAAAATTAAATAAGGTTTGTGAAAATATGAAAATTAACATTTTCATTTTTGAACTAGCAAATCTTCAGAATACAAAAACATTTTTAGTTTCAGACTAATAAGCATCTAGAATAACAAACCTGTTTTCTTTCAGATAAATGAACATGCGGACTATCTGCGGACTAACATGCAGTCTCATTTTCAAAGATTTAAAATAAATCCATATATGCTGTGAATAGTGACCAGCCAAACATTGGATTTAGATTTATACCTTGCAGATTTGAAATGAAATATATTGTGGATTTGAATTAAAAACTAAAAGATTCGAATTTAAATCTTTTAAGATTTAATAATTAATCCTTAGGATTAAAAATGAATCCAATGTTCAGCTTGTCACTATTCACCGCCAATGCAGATTTATTTTAAATCACTTAAGTGAAATTTAGAGTGCCGCGTGGCATAGCCCAGCAACAAATCTCAGAAAAAAAATTTGTGTACAAAGTCAATGGGATACAATCCATCAACAAATATATGCCAGAGAGGCACAAGCACAAGTCCTTTTTCAGATGATCTTTGTAATTTGTATGGAGGTAGAGATAGAGTAGAAGGAGTGCATACCGGTAGTTCACAACATTGTGGTTACACGTAAGGACTTTATATAGGCAGGTATTCAAACTGTACAAACATTCTGTGGTGATTTTCATTTTTAGGCTCATGTATAACAAACTTCCCTAATCAGTGTACGAATAGTATAATTTTTTTTTTAATTGTTGTAGTACAAGACAAAAAGAGTCAAAAATTTTACTTTTGCCTAAAATGAAAACAGAACACGGTATTAAAAACCTCAATTTCTTTCATGGGATCGCAAATCTGGAATAATCTTCAAGAGAATGTAAAACAGCTAAAAAGTGTCCAGTCTTTTCGCATAGAACTAAAAAAAGCTTCATACAAGAATATTGATATAAAATATATATATTTAATTTACTTTGTTTATAGTTTGTATTCCACGTAAGATTATCTTATGCAATGCGCTGAATTTACTTACATGTATTCAGTTTTATTCAAAAGCACCTAACCGTAAGATGTAATTATTCACGTTGTATAAGATATTTCTAGTTGTATTATTTCATGCTATATCATGCTAAATACTTTACTTTATATTGTAAATAGTCTAACAAAGGGGCTACATCTCACTAGCAGAACTTGCTATTTCCGTAGATTCCTTTTACCAAACAAATGTAAAACAACTCATCTCTTTTATATGTATTTTATCTTGTTTGTTTTTTGGTAATAAACTCTTTCATTCATTCATTCAATTTTTTTATGTAGTTGTGAAAATTTCCATTTTCTCTGTGTGGAAACATACTGAAACTCTCAACCTGAACGATTCAATTAAATTTCATTCCATATGTCCGTCATATGTTCTTGCCTTTCCCGGCACAAAGAGGTGGGAGGATGCCGGTGTAGAAGTGGGTCTATTCACACCAGCTCTAAAATAAAATTAAAAACTCAAAATAAAATCATGAGAACTTGTTCAGGCACTAAATGACACATTGTGCAGTGAAACTACCTATACAGTCAAACCCACTTCATCATTAATCTGTTTAGAAGGACCACCAAGTTTGGTTTCCCTTGAATAATTTCCCCTATTAAAACATAGGAATCTGTGTCTATAAAGATGACCTGGGGGGTGTTTCGCAAAGATTTAAGCATGACTTAGAGTCGCACTTAAATGCCTAGTTGCGCGTGGCATAAAAGCCATGACCGCATTGGTCAGATCATGCAAAAAGGACGCGCACTACTGTGTATTGATCAATTAGATTGCGCGTTGCATTTAAGATACACGTTGGCATTTAAGTGCGATTTAAGTCATACTTAAATCTTTGTGAAACACCCACCAGTTCATATAGACCACCTCCCCTGTATCCCTTCAGTGGTCTTTATATATAAGTTTCAATGGTTTCACTTTGAAAATACATGCATAATGGTACACCCCATAGAATGCCTTCATTGTTAACCCCATGAAATGAATGAGAAACGTTTGGGTTCTTTTTGGGGGATTGTCATTTTTGGGGGAAAAATTTGCACCCCCTTATAGTCTGACTCAAGATTCGCGCCTGAAACTTGAGGTCTTTCTAGACAGGTGTTCCTTATGGTTGCTAAATATACCTCAGTCACATTGGCTCTATAGATGGTGGCCATACTGAGAGTCTAAAATAGCTGTTAAATTCAGTTTTATTCAAACCAACTTTAATTATGTAGCTATTAAAAGAAATGTTGAAACATCTGTTTTCGACTTGCCCTATGGCCACCGTAGACCAAATGTGACTGAGGTATAAAGCAGGTTTGACTGAAGGGCTTTGTGAATGTCATTCATTCTACAAAAAGTTCTTATTTCTTTTTAATGCTGCATTTTCTTTATCTTAGTGACTGGATAAAAGTTTAAAAACTGCTCAATCATTCGCAATGCAAATGTTCTCTTGGTATTGTAGAGATACATGTACCTGTGAAAATCGCTCCAATGTAAAAAGCGCCTAGGACTTTACAGGCATTATTTAGCAGGGACATTGAACCCTTTCACACGGGCAAAATACCTGATATTTCTTTTCATCCGTCAGTGGGTGTACAATACAACCATGAATACACCAAAGACTGACTATCAAATTGGAGTTCCTACTACTTTACAAGTATTTTCTATCAGGGAAATTGAACACTTTCACACTGGCAAAATACCTGATAATCTTTTTTATCCATCAGTGGGTGGTAAGCACACCATTGGATACACCAAAGACTGACATCCAAATTGAAATGAACAGTCCCAGGTCAACATGTTCACACTTATTATTGTTCCACCAAACCCCATGCACAGTTGTTGAATAGGTCAATTCAGTCATACAGATAACATCAAGGGTAAGAGTACTGTATCTCCTCATACCCAATATTTATAGCACGCTTTTCCCCAAATGGCCCAAGTGCTCCCAATTTCAGTTTAATACCTAATTCATACAAAAACAAATACAGAATGACATACATATAAAAAAGGCAGTTGCCTAGAACAAAAAAAGTTTTTAAGTTTTTAGTTTTTCAAGGAGTTACGATGCTTTAAATATATTTCATAGGCCTACGTATTTCAATGATGAATACAAATGTATAAATGTTCAGCATACTACATGTATAGGCCAGGGTAATGTAATGCACAGTTGAATTATGCAATTATAAATGTACAATGTTCTACTAATTTACATGTATCATACAGACCTACATTTCAATGAGCAATTAAAAAAATAAACCAATTATGAGAGGCCTCAATTGGTAAGGGAGAAAAAAAAACATATTAGGCCAACAATATCCCGAGGGGGGGGGGGGGCGGGCACTCAGTATATAATGCATAGTTTGCCGCGGAGGGGACCCCCATTTTTACACTCAAATTTCCGTTCCAAGGCATAGCATTTTTGTCTTATTGAGAAAAAGAACAAAGAAAGCCGCTCCAAGGCATAGCATTTTCTTCTTATCGAGAAAAAAAAAGAAAGATACCCGCTCCAAAGCTTCGCGTATTTTCCGCTACGCCGTTCCGGTCGCATTGATCTGCTACGATGAGCCGCAATTTTGGTGAAAAGCGGCCGGAGAGCGCTGTCCGACCATCGTCTCTGCGCTGGCGCAGCCGGCGCCTGTGCGCCGTGCTAGCTGCATGCACGTTGTCGACGTATGCTCGTTCCATTGGGATGCACACGCAGGCGACCCGTTCCAAGGACCCCCGTTTTCACAAACATTTGTAGTTCCGAAGCCCGTTCCGAGGACCCTCCTTTTTACAATAAGCCCGCTCCAAGGCCCCCGTTTTTTGTCTCGCCGCGGCACACCCCTACCACTTTTTTGGTCGAGTGCCCCCCCCCCCCCCCCCCCGGGACAATATCACTATTTGAGGAGGGGGGACCTGAATAGGCATAAATGTGTGAAAATCCAACGGGGTTTGTGCTTTTAACATACTATGTTTTTCTAATAGAATCAATGATCATACTATACCTATTATAATTATGTAGGCCTACCCATATTATTTGTGTGTTATCAAAAAAAAAAAAAACCACCATGCAAACCTTCAAACAACATCTAAAAAAAAATAGTAGAAATAGTACAGATTGTTTCAAAATGTGATTTTCATTGCTGGACAATCTGCACAATTCTTGTCTGTACATTTTGAGGGTGATAACTGATATAATGAAAAGGGTATCAATTCTCTTGAAAGTTTTTTGATTAAAAATTCAAATAAAGACTGTGGAATGAAGGAATGAAAGAAATATATCAAACTGTATAAAGCTGCAGAGGAAAAAGGTCAGTGATTAATGACCATTTCCTGCCATTGGGGTGCTTCAATCCATATAAGGATAACTCTATTCTGCCCCCCCCCCCCCCATCATCACAGACACAAGCATGTGCAATGTGCATAGAACTTTAAGAAGGGTTAGGCCTATATTTCTGGGAAAGATCTATGAAAAAAAAATTGATAAGTTCAAAGTATTTTCTGATGATTTTTTACAATGTAGGTAGAACATCAATGAGAGAAAAATGGTCCACTGAAAAGCATCAATTCTTCAAAATAATACACAAATGTCAGAAATCACAAAGGTGGTTTTAAATCTGAGGTTTGAACTGAAACCATACATGGTTTATGCAAATTTCATGTACAAATTATGCTTATACTGAGAAAGTATCCGCTAATGAATGTGGACCTTTGCCACAGGGTGCCAAGTTCACGCCTGTCGCTACATCACTGCGTTTACTTTAATGAGCCAAAAGTTTATGTAAATTTATCAACATAAAAAGTGGACTCATAAATTCAAACCTTTGCGCTCATTAATGCTGTAATCTCAGTTTACAGACCTGTATGAAATTACTGTAACTCACTGAGATAAAAGCAGGGCCCTGGGAACAATTTTCCTTTAAAGGTCAAGTCCACCCCAGGAAAATGCTGACTTGAATAAATAGAGAAAAATCAAACTAGCATAGTGCTGAAAATTTCATCAAAATCGGATGTAAAATAACAAAGTTATGACATTTTTAAGTTTCGCTTATTTTTCACAAAACAGTGATATATGCACAACTAGGTGAGTCAGTCGATGATATCCATCACTCACTATTTCTTTTGTTTTTTATTTTTTGAATTATACAATATTTCATTTTTTATAGATTTGACAATAAGGACCAACTTGACTGAACCATATACATGTAGTATTAAACAATGCTTATTCTACATGTTCAGGGACGAATTAATCGTTGGATCACTTGACAATGAGAAAATTAGAATATTTCATATAATAAAATACAAAAGAAATAGTGAGTGGATGACGTCATAGTCTCCTCATTTGCATACCAGCCAGGATGAGCATATAACTGTTTTGTGAAATTAAGCGAAACTTTAATATGTCATATCTTTCTTATTTTACCTCCAATTTTGATGAAATTTTCAGTGTTATGCAAGTTGTTGGATTTTTCTCTTTTTATTCAAATCAACTTGTTGTTGGGGTGGACTTGTCCTTTAATAGGGGGTGTTGGTTTAAATTTTACAAGCCAAAACAAAAAAAGTTTTCATTACAAAATGAATGTGATTTTGGTTAATAAATTTCGGCTATTTAGCAAACCTACATACATGTACAAATTTCCAGGGGGTGCTGCCTATGGTGAATAATACATGCAGCACTCCTAAGGCCAATCTTGAGGGATGTCCAGCACCCCTGCTTCCCAGGACCATGGATAAAAGCATGCATTCGTTGGGCTCAAATTAATCCAAGGCCTCTGATGCCCTCAGAATTGGCCTTGATGCCCTTCCAAATATTTGTAGAATTAAGACCAAAATTAGATGCCCTTTTTGCCTGTGGTCTTCGTGCCCTGTAGTAATCCAGTGCATTAAGTCCAATTTAAAAGTACATTTTACTATTGATGCCTTTTAAATGGCCTTTGATGCCCGGGGGGGGGGGGGGGGGGGGGGGCCACTTCCATTGACGAGTGGATACCATGCGCGACCATGGGGTCTCGAAAAGCACCCTTAACACGTATTTTCCATTTTCTGAAAATGCACCCCTTAACAAGTATTGGCGTGTGAAACTATACCCTTAACAAGTACCGTATTGGAAACAAATACTATTGGCAAGTATTCCCAGAATTGAGCCACTAAACAAGTACAGCGATGTATTTTCCATATTCTGAAAATGCACCCCTTAACAAGTATTGGAAACAAAATGATACTCTTGGCAAGTATTCCCTGAAATGAACCCCGAAACAAGTACAGCAATGTTTTATTGTTGTCACGGGTCCGTCGGTCGTCGGTTTTACCTTTACACACTTATGGTTTAGTACGGCCCCGCACCTTCCACACCTCGCGCAAATCGGACTCTAAACACGTAGTGTTGGGGCAAAAAGGACATCCTTTATAAAACATTTTGATTTTGTTTTATCATCCCCGCATATTTGACCCTAAACACGTATATTTTTCCGAGCGAAATAGATACCCTTTTTTCAATATTTTTGTGTTTTTGACACCCTTATCACGTTACGTACGTAACGTGCCCTATCTTGAAAAAGACATCCTTTTTACGTGTTTTTTTGGTTGCGCATGGTATCCACTCGTCAATGTAAGTGGCCCCCCCGGGCTTTGATGCCCCTAAAGTGAGCTTCGTCTTCCCTTTCCAATTAAGTGGGCCCTTTTAAAAAAATCGCCTTGCCCTTTTAACTTTTAATTTGAGCCCTGCCATGGTTTCAAACCTCGAATTAAAAAAATCTTTGTGAATTCGGGCAAGGTCAAAAAGAGAGGATAAAAAATAAAAATAACACTAGCCAGTTGGCACAAACCACATGTATTTGTAAATGAGCAGATAGTACAAGGTCACCTTCACAACTTCCTTGATTAAACTGACTATGATCAAACAAGGTTAGTTATATTAGATAAACTGCACACTTTGTTTAATCATCAGTTATCTTTTTCATTATCAAGGAGACAGAGTGTAAACACTGTAGTAAAACTGTATGAATGGACTTAAAGTCACTCTATTTACATGAAGAATGTGTGGGAATGGCAAGATGGACGGATGGATGGGTGGATGGATGAACAAAAAACAAATAAATTAATGATATTGAATGAATGAATGGATGGATGGATGGATAGATCAATGAACAAAAAAAACAAATGAATGAAGAAAATTGAATGAATGAATGTTTGATGGATGAATCGATGGATGGATCGATGAATTGATGGATGAATTGATGGATGAATGAACGAAAGGATGAATGAATGAATGAATGAATTTATGAATTAATGCATGGACTGGGGCTTGGTCATGATATACAATTATATGTAAACTGTAGCTGATAAAGCTCTTTATAAAAAGGATTTGTACTAGGTACAGATCTACACTGCAAATATGATAAGAAAACTTCCTTAATTGATAGGCCTCAATAGGCTTGACCAGATAACCTGCACTCATCTCTGCATGCTGAAATGTGATTTGGTTCTCAATGCCAAAACTACTATTCGTTTTTCACTCATTGTTGCACTTGGAAAAACAATAACAAAAATGCACTTTAATAGTATGATTTAAACTGTATTTTTATTATCTACTTATCATTGAGGCCTATATGTAATTCAGTCTAGGCAATAAATTTTCATTTTCGTCCAGGGAATATTTTTCTGAAAACAGGTTTGAAAATATGCAAGATAGGTTCATTGGGTTGTGTGTTGGCTGGTATTGGCAAAATCATGTTTGCATCAAGTCTTGAGCAAACGTGACCTTTGGTTTTACATATTTTCATACTCAATGATAATGCTGTGTCACTGTACTCCTCCCCCCACCCTCCTCCACACAAAAAATGAACATCATTGTAAGAACTCGAGGTGTGAAACAAGAAGAATGCACATATCCTCCATAATTTTAGGAATAGAATACAAAAGTATTTTTTCCTGGCTCACAATTTATGTTTTCTGGTTTTAGTGGGTGTGATGACACTTCAACAATTATCAGGTTTTTTTTTTTTAATCAGGCAGATTTGAAAGTATCTAGTGTGTAAAACATAATGGATCTACTTGTACATGTATGTATACTAGTAGTAGGCCTGCCCCATTGAACCACACTAGTGCATGTTTGTGACTTCGTGCCATGAGATATTTATCATTTAATGAAAGAATTTCAAATATTTTTACACTTCAGTTGACTCAGTATAATAACAAACAATATGGATCAAGCAAATATTTGATTAAGGAGATAAATTTCTAAAAATGTTTCCACATCCAGTTGGCTCGTACTCAAGCTTACACAAAGGAATATACAATGCCCCCCGCCAAAAAGATATAACCAAAAAACATAAACAAACCATCATCAAACTATGCATACACGTGTTAGTTTTATTCAACGATACATCAACAATTGAAGCCTCTGCAAAATTTGATTTAATTAAATCTGGATTTTGGACATGCTCACCTTTCTGGTTTTGCATCCCACCTATTATGTGCAAAAGGGTTATCAATCATATACAAGTGTTTTCTTACGTTATGTTCAATAGCTTTAGAGAGAAATACATTGTACATGTTAAGTCTTAACTGATTCACAATTATAAACTAAATGATGATGATGATGATGACTTTGATAATACATGTATGTTCAGAGAGGAAGAAAACCATATTTTTCAATAAAATCAGAAAAAGTGGATATACTTCAGGTTCATAAAATGAGAAAAGTGAGCAAATGTCAGGTGACATCATTTGGTTCACTCATTTGCACACTATCTGTATTGTGCAGTTAATTGTTTGGTAAAATGATGCAAAATAATAATTCTTGCATCAAATTTGATGAAATTATCAGTGTGTTGTTTGTTTGAATTTTCTCTACACGGCATCCTCATTCTAATCTACTTGTTGGGGTAGACTTTAAGCATCAAAGAAATCTGGGTGTTTCAGTGACCATATGCCGATGTACTGCACATATGGCCAACCACTTTCTTCTTTACTATCATTTCGTACATGTATAAAGCATTCCATGCTAGACATCAAGATTTGCATTTTGTTATTTACACAAAATATCAAAATTTCGATTTATTTTATATGAGGAATCATCTGTTTAATTAAACAAAAGGCAATTCTTAATATCAAGAAGTGGGATTAAGAAAACAGCATGCCATAGTCTATGTACTATGGCATATAATGCTGGTTTAAACATTCAGGCGTGGCAGCCCCTTGAAGAAAGTCATAATAGGCCAATATTAGTATCTACTTTAGACTTGAGACTGCTTGTGTACCGGTAATGTGCAACTGAAGTACACATTTCAGTGGTGGTATTAAAAATTAGTCATGGTTGATGAGGTTCACAGTCATGTTTAATGGCTTAGGCATAATGCCTAGTGCAATGCTTCAATACTTTGTATGACAATGTGGCTACATATGTAGGCTACATTGAACATCAGGGAAATCTAAACAAGGAATACATGTCCCTGTGGGATGAAACTACTCCTCACAGATCTATGTATTGTTGCATACATCCAGCACTCGCCATGTCATCTAGCATCAAGCCCATCAAGAATGGCGTATATGTAGGTGGATTGAAATATGCAAAGATCAGGTAATTAGGACAACCGGTGAGTTGGCTCAGTTTGTAGAGCTTCCGTCTCACAATCGGGAGGTCGAGAGTTCAAACCCTGGCCGCGTCAGACCAAAAGACATTAAAAGACAATGGGAGTTCCTGCTACACTGTTTGGCATTCAACGATTAAAGGGATAGAGCCTCGTCAAGCTGGCGCTGCAAAGCGGCTGTTGGGCCCACGATCAATTGGGCAAAGCAAATTTTTGGAGTATTTCATTTCATATCTATTTTGAATAATAAAATATGGATTTTCATCTGTTTTCATCTTTCATGTTACCTAATTTTCACTTTAAAAAAATCAAGATTTAAAGACCAAATTAGAAACAAAGCAAATACATCATAAGAATACAGTGTGTAAGTAAAATATACATTTCCATAAAGTGATCAACCTTTTTGTACGTTTGACCCCCATTTTTCTCAAGTCTTACTTCACTTCATAAACTGACCAAGTCATGGTCCTTTGAGAACATTACAGACTGTCAAAAGAACATGAAATCAGAGACAGAAAAATTCATGAAGGTCCCGCAGGGGGTCGGACATACATAATTTTTGGAATTGCCAACAAGTTTAATGCATTTTCACTGCTTACCAGAGGATTGATTTGCATAGAAACGCTCAAATTTGTGAGCCTCAAAACTGAGCTTTATTGCACAGTTTGTCACCAGTCTGAATTCTACAATGTCACTGTATGTGAACAAAGCTGTTGACATGTGTCCAGAGCACCGTTCAATGAAATTGTTCATTAAAACATTAATTCAAATACTTTTATAATCAATTGTTCTTGTTGGAAACATGGGGGCCATTACATAAAGCTGTTTGTAACAGTAAGTTAAGAGTGACTTAAACAATGACCAGTGATCCTTTCTTGTGGTAAATGATATTCACCATTAAATGTTCAAGTGGTTATTATAGTGTGTAAGAAAGGTTCACCAGTCATTCTAACAGTCGCTCTTAGTTTATAAACAAACGGCTCCCTGTAAGCTTAAGCTGTAACTGGGTTTGGATCTACATTATAAAAAAAAATGTGATATCACACAGCAGCAGTATTACCTTCACATATGGTAAGAGATCTCGCTACTCTCCACAAGGCATCATGAATAGGTTGGAGAAATGAGACATCGATCGTCATGATGAGAGAGAGGGCTATGATGGCAATACAGAGATTCCAGGGAGATGTAGGCCATAAGCCGTTCATGATCAGATTCCTGTAAAGAAATAGGGAAAGGAGTGATATTGAAATGGAAATTAGAATAAGAATGAAATTAAATAAAGAAAATCTCACATCTTGGAACGTGATGACAGATTAATGAATGTGGATTATAGTGAGTTTAATTGGAACCATAATCAGCAAAATAAATTGCTACATAATAAGTATCAACAACATTAGACCAAAAGCTTCAGTCTCTGTATTTTGGTTGTTGTTCCGCTGAACTGCGTTGGCTCACTCACCAATGGGGATTATAGTAAAATGTCAGAAATTGTTGAATAAATCCCCAGAAACGACGGTTATTCCTGTCTACAACAACATTCACTACATGATTACATACAATCATCAATCTCACAGTCACAACTGTAATAATCAATCAATGTATATCTAGATCTACTGTGAAAATTTATTCAGCAACAATTTTGAAAATTATCAAAAGGATCATTAATTATCATGATTTGGTCTCACATTCATCATCATCATCACCATCATGATTCATTCATCATCATCATCACTCAACATGCTTCATCACGGCACTAATAAATTACCATCATAAAAACATCACTTTATACTTTGCAGCACAATCACCAGTAAGAAATTACTAATATTTCAAAAGGCTAGATAGAATAATATCTAGGAACTAGGTAAATATGGTAAAGAAGTGGTCATGTAGAACATCATCACTCAGCAAAATACCTACTACTACTCCTCTGGCTCTACTCTACTCATTTCTTTTATAATTCATAATCATACATCAAGCATTATTGACAACAGATTACATCCACATGGGCACTAGATCTAGCCTCTAGGTCTAGTCTATATGACTTTTTTAGAAAAATAGTACGCACCGAGTTCTGTAGAGATTTCTGACAGATTTCCGCTTGTATTTCTCGAATCTACTTTCCCACGTATTCTCTTTCGTGCTAGAGAAATAGTCCACCTTCGGCTCCGTTTCATCGGCGGCACTCCTCGCTTCAGCCATGTTGTTCAATGCGAGAGAACGACAGCACAGCAGAATGCAGTCAATAAAATGAATTTCAAATTTAACGTTTATCCGGCCAACGTTCAGATAAAATCTTAAAACAGGCTTTTAACAGAACAAAGTGGTCACAAGCACATTCAGGCCAGCTGCACTGTGATTGCGAATTATTTATTCGTGATCCTGCTGCCAGCTAAAATTTGAAGGAATTCAGTCCCTTTTATTCAGTGCAGTGGAACTTAGTAGTACGGCTTCCCGATCTCGGTAAAAGCAGCCAGACTGATACACACACATAACGTATCGAGCGGATATATACGCGGTATACACATGGCTTGCATGCGCCTGGGGGTGTGTCAGTTCTGGGGCGGGGTGTGGGTGTGGTTGCCAGGTGCGTAGCCAGGGGGGGGGCGGTGGGGGCGGTCGCCCCCCCCAAACGTCCCCAAAAAGAAAAAAAAAAGGGAAAAAGAGAGGAGAAAAGGAAAAGCGAAGGGAGGGAAGGGAAGAAAGGTAGCTTTGTGTGTTTTTCTTTTTATTCTTCCTTTTTTTTCTCAAAAACGAAACTCCTTCATTCTTGCTCTAAATTTAGTTGTATGAATTTTGCTTCCGCGCTGCGCGCGGTTAAATGACAATATTGCAGTTCTCCTTTGTTTCCCTCACCCTTTCTCTAACCCTGTTTTTCCACCTCAGCTATATGTGTTTCTTGCCAGTTAGAGTTCAAATGCACATTAGGGCATGGAATTAGAGAAAGGTTAGGCCGAAGTATATCTTTTTGAAGTTGTCTTTTTTTTTTCAAATTGATCGCGCAACTTCTGGTCGGGTCGGCTCCGGGAGGGTAAAATCTTTATATCAATATCTGCCGTCACCTCCATATAGGCAATACTTTTCAGCTCATTACTAAACAACCATAATTTGGGGGGAAACGGGTTCCTAATTTAAAAAGGGGAAGGTATAAAATTCGTCGTAATAAATAAATAAAAATTACAATATTTGTTATCAAATTCTATTAAACTTCATGTCATTTCCCTGCACATTCATTTCCTGTCCTTTTTTGCGCCCTCAGTTTGAAATTGTGAATGATACTTAAGTTTCTTTATCATTTTAAATGAACCGCATCAGGATAAGTCAAAGAAATTATACATCATCCTGTTTTATATAATTTCATTAAATCAAAGAAGTTTCAACTTTTTGCGCACTATTTTCCTCATAATGAAGTTCAATAATCTTAGAAAATTAATTGAATTAGAGCCGATGGGGGTATTAGAGATATCTGCATTTGATGAAACGTCCGCCCTTTGAAATTTCAGAGTTTCATTGCTCTGCGAGGGGAGGAAGAGTTAAGATATGCACTGTGGCGGTCGTCACTAAATTATTTGTAATAAAATCTGATCTTTCCAAGGGAAGTATTCAATATAAGTTAGAGCATACCCTTTTCTCGGGACCCTTTTCTTTGCAAAAAAAAATGATAAAGTTCCGCGCTTCGCGCAGGGTTAATATTATTTTAATTTCCTCCATTATATCCCTTTTTTGTGCGTTCACAATCACTTTTGAAAACAAGGTTCAAAATCACAATATAGTCAACTGAATAGGAGCTGATATGGGTATTAGAGACAAGAGAGACGGCTCCTTTTCATTTTAATTTATGAAACACCGAAAGCTTCGCGCTTCGCAAGGGAGGGGGAAACTCCCCCTCCCTGCACCCACCCCCTAGGGAGCGCGCTTTGCGCGCTCTGTAAGTGTTTTTTTTTTTTTGAATAATATTTTATTTTCTTCCTCTTTCAAATCAAGTTTACAATCACAATTCATAGATTCTTTGCATGTATACAATGTACAATCAATAAACAATCAAACAAATAAATATATCAATATCAATGAGATTACAAATATTTTGAAATGATTACAAATTACAAATAAAATTAAAACTGCCAAGTTTTTCTTCTATAACATTGTGAAAGCAGAGAGAGAGAAAAAAAAAAAAACCCATCTCAATCGACAAAAAAAAAAAAATACTTTGCAAAAGATGACTTTTTCCCTGAATAGAAAATAAATCTCTTTTGAACATATTAATTGTACAAGAAATAGATTTTAAAAAAAGGGATAAAAGATTTCAAAGGTTAATTAGAGGAAGATTATTATCCTAAAAAAAAACGTCACTACACACTCACCTTACCCCCATATCCCCTCCTCCCCCCTCATCTCTCTCCCCAGACACTCACACAAGCTCACTTCAAACTCACAACCACCCACAGCTCCCCCCCCCCCCTCTTCCCCATCACAGAACTCACACATCCATCTACACACGTACACCCACACACGATGCATCCTGCTCTGGTGTAACTATTTGTATTTGAACAAATAAACAAAACAAAACAAAACAGAAACAAAATGAAGCAACCAATACATCCATTAGTATTAAGAAAGGTGTGCATTGATTTGTTCCCATTTTCTTAAGTGCACCCCCAGCTTCCCCTTTTTAAACGCTATTTGATATTCCGTATCTCTATACTCTTTAACCAAATGTGCCACTTTCTGTACGGTTGGCAATGTTCCCTGTTTTCTTGAACTAAAAATAATATACTTGATTAAGAATACAATACAGTTTATTAAAGTTACTCTTGTAGTATTTCCAGATATCCCCATGAAAATTGTTTTCCAATTGTCACTGCCAAGTTCATTCAGTTAAAATATTTTACTCATCTCTTCCCATAATCGCTTAACTTCAGGACAATAAAAAAATAAATGTTGGTAAGACTCAACTTCTTTTTTACAAAAGGAGCACAAATTATCTGTCTCAAAACCAAATTTAAAAAGTTCCCTTTTCGTGTACACAGCCCCTTGTAATTGTTTGTACTGAAATTCTCTGTGTTTATTGCATAGCATTGCACATTTCAGTCTCAGAAATACTTCTTTCAGTTCCCCCATTCCCAAATCATATTCGGATTGCCCATCTGTAACATGAAATACATAATCAATTTGAAAATTTTCAATGAAGTAGTCATATATTCGTCTAGATTTTATATCACATAGTTTCTGAACATGCCCACGTATCATCAATTGAATTTCAAAGTTATCTGTATCCATTTCCATAAAATCACCTTGTATCCACTCTTCTGTTATTACTGAAAATATCTTTTGAATTTTGAGCAAGTTTTCAGATGAAAATGTTTGATTATACCAGTGTGAAACTGGTCTTAATTGACCTCCAACTATTATATCCGAGACCTTAACTATACCTTTCTGAAATAATTCAATATAAAAAAAGGTCTTATTTTTGAGGCATATACGCTTGTTATTAAAAATAATGGGATTACTTTTCCCTCCAAAATGTCTACACTTATCCAATTCGTGCCATGCCTTCAGCATATCTATGTAAAATAATGGTATACCTTTCAAATTCATTCTAATAGTATCATAATCACACAAAAATATGATTCGACCGCCTAAGGAGCTAAAAAAATATTCGAAGGTTGCTTTCCAACCCGAACTTTTCCCTCCATCTAGTAAACGTTTAATCCACATTATTCGTTGGGTCTTAACAAAGACCTCAAAATTTGGAGCTCTCAGTCCTCCAACAGAATAGTCTTGATATAGAACCTTGCGTTTTATTCTATCTCTTCCTCCCCAAATAAAATTGAAAGAAATTTTTTCTATTTCCTTAAAAACGTCTTTTGGGACTGTCATGAGGGAAGAAACATAATTTAATTTTGAAAAAGCATACATTTTCAAAAGTTTTATTTTACCATACATTGTAAGATCTCTTTGTTTCCACCAACCAATAAGTCTTTTAATTTTACTCAAGATTTCCTTATAGTATGGAAGATTTCCTTCGTATGGAAGTTGCGAAAATCATTCCATAAGTGTTGGCACGCTTCGCGTGCATTTACCGCCCCCTCCAAAATGAAATCCTGGCTACGCGGTTGGTGGTTGCCGAGCATCGACGGTCGTTGGCGTTGCCAAGTTATTTTAGTCGGAGCTTCCGAAATTCTCAGGTCTCGTATTTTCTCACAAAGTCATGCCGTATTCAATGAAAAACCCAAATTTTGAAATAGACCTAGTAAGTGCAGACTCCAATGAAATTTGCTGCTTGATTAGCTCGTCACTAATTATGGAAGAACCCGGGGGCTATATCATAACGCTGTTCGTCACTAAATCATAGCCAATGAACATTTTGGTGTATAGCTTTTACCACAAAAAGGATCACCAGTCGTTATGGAACACCCACCCGACCTGCAGGACGAAGACGTTTTATAATGAACACAAAATGTGAAATCACGCGTCGTCACTATTATATATATATTTCATATTCTTTTTAATATAACAAATGCACAGTGACTCCAGTGACTTGTAGGGTATCAAGACATTAGGCCTATAATCAATTTCAGGCTTCATTGTGAAGACCGTCGGATTCATCTCCTGATAAAGCGAGCATAAATTATACTTAAAGGTCAAGTCCACCCCAGAAAATGATGATTCGAATAAATAGAGAAAAATCTAACTAGCATAACGCTGAAAATATCTTCAAAATCGGATGTAAAATAAGAAAGTTATGACATTTGAAAGTTTCGCTTATTTTTCACAAAACAGTTACTAGTATATGCACAACTCAGTGACATGCAAATGAGAGTCGATGATGTCCATCACTCACTATTTCTTTTGTTTTTTTATTGTTTGAATTATACAATATTTCAATTTTTACAGATTTGACAACAAGGACCAACTTGACTGAACCATAAAATGTTCAAACAGTGGCAATTCTACACTGATGTTCAGGGCGGAATAAAACTTTTTTCATAGTATTATACAGCGGGAAGAAAATTTGAATATTTCATATTTCATGTAATAAAATACAAAAGAAATAGTGAGTGAGTGATGTCATCAGTCCCCTCATTTGCATACCTACCAGTATGTAAATATAACTGTTTTGTGAAATTAAAATATGTCATAACTTTCTTATTTTACATCTGATTTTGATAAAATTTTCAGTGTTATGCTCATTGGATTTTTCTCTTTTTATCCAAATCAACTTTTTGTTGGGGTGGACTTGTCCTTTAAGCTTTTGACCCCAAGACTATACCACGCCCCCCATGCCGGCGTACAGATTGTGATTGGTCACCATAGACCAAAAAAGGTTACCAAGAAAGAACTAAAGAAATAGAAGGAAAGGGAAAAGGGTGAAATATGATATATCTATCACAAAATTAGATTTTTGCATTGTGAATTCAAAATTTTTGCTCGCTCGCTTTTATAAAATTTTCCCTTTATAACCTACGTCATGTCTGGCTCCCTAAGAATCTTCAGACACCACTGACCCCCGCACCGTACAAAAAAAAATCATCACACAGAGAACTATCATTAAATGATATTGTTAACGGTTTTAATGATTATTTTGTTAATGTTGAGCAGGAACAAGCATTAAGAATACCAAAAACCAGAACTAATTTTGCAGATTATCTACACAATTTATGTCAATATACATTGTTTTTTTATGGTCCGACAAACTCTGAGGAAATATTGAAAATCGTAAACAATCTTTAAAAAGTCGTTAATTTTGACATGACGAGATCAGTAACTATCTCCTTAAAAAAATTAACCATTATATTATAACTCCTTTAATTCATATTTGTAATACTTCAATGTCATCTGGAATTTTTCCACTTCGTATGGAAGTTGCGAAAATCATTCCAATTTATAAAAAGGACGATCATACACTTATTGGGAATTATCGCCCTATCTCTATTCTTTCGTCATTTTAAAAAATACTTGAGCGTCTTGTTTACAATAGATTAGTTTCATTTTTGTCATTACATAATTTATTAAATCCATCCCAATATGGTTTTCGCAAATTACATTCTGCTGATGTAGCTCTTGTTGATCTTTATGATAAAATTTCTTCGCTTTTAGCAAAAAAGGAACATGTAATTTGTGTTTTCATGGACTTAAGTAAAGCGTTCGACACCCTGGATCATTGTATATTGCTTTACAAATTAAAATATTTTGGATTAAGAGGTACAACTCTTAATTGGTTTAATAATCATATTTCTAATATAGGCAACAATTTACATATATAAATTCAGTCAGCTCTAATTTACAGTATATCAAATGTGGTGTGCCTCAAGGCCAGCGGCGTAACAGGGGTCAGTGGCAAGGGGGAGCAAGTGCCAAAAATTTCCTGGTCATATCATGGAACAGGCAATGGCGTCATTGGGCAAACATTTTGAGGGGGCGATATGGCGTATCGGGCAAAAATATATATATAAATGCGAGCGAGCAAAAGATTTTGACATTTTTATTGCAAAAATCCAATTTTGTGACAGATTTTGACATAATGTTAAAAAAAAAGATGATATCATATTTCACTCTCCTCTCTTTCCTTTTTTCTCTCTTTTTTTGTTATACGCCACGGTGAACAGGATTTTTGTTATGATTGTGAGCATCAGAGCGAAGCCCTATATGCTCGAGGGGGCCGAGTATGGCGCTTGTGGCAAGAAGTAGCTTAATATAGGTCCCGCGCGAGCGAAGCAAGTGAGATAAAAAAAACACACCTTTTAATGAGAATCTAACATGAAGATAGATTTTAACGTGATATTCAGAAAAATACAATACACCTTCCTTTCTTTCCTCATTTTTTTGTTTGGTTGTGGAATTTTTTGGGGCCATGGTCCAAACTCATCCATATAACAGTGCTTTATGGGTAGGGTCCAGGGCAGAGCCCCGGAACCTCTTGATATTAAAGCCATTTTAAACCTTACAGATGGCCACTTATTTTAATCAAATTGCGTGTATATTTATATAGCTTTCACACAACACATAAATTCAATGTAGTTGTGTATCGTAATCATCCAAATATTGTGAGGGGCACACCATAGAAAATGTGGAAAAATTTGTAAAAAGTCGCCAGCGAGCGAAGCGAGCCAGAAAGAAAAATGGCCTGTTAAAATGAAATTCTAATTATGTGATAGATTTTTACATCATAGCAAATATCATGTCATATATTTTTTTTTCATTCATGTAATTTCGCTGCCTCCTTTATTTTCTTTTATTTCCCCTTGGCTGTGGAACCACCCCCGTACGCCATTACTTCAACGCAAAGCTTAATGCAGGAAGGGTCCATATAGGGGCCCTTTATAGAACCCATTAAAGGTTACAGATGAAGAGCCCCATTGCACGGGATCTTGACTCTTGGACAGAGCCCCCGGTAGCTTTGGAGATTTAGCAAGTTTATGATAGACTTTCATACGACATTATGCTATATACCATCCATCTTTCTTCCCGCTCGTTATCTTCAATCCTCGGCAGCCCGGTAGTGTACGTTATCTTGTCCCTTTTCTTTATTTTCCAATTTAGATTTTGGCTAATTCCATTCTGCCTTCATTTCCCGCTTTTGTTTGCCTTTTTGTCATCTTTAATTTATTTCACTGTCTTACTAATCGATGCCATGTAAAAATGGCAGAGGTAATAATGGCAGAGGTAAAAATGGCAGAGGTAAAAATGGCAGAGGTAAAAATGGCAGAGGTAATAATGGCAGAGGTAAAAATGGCAGAGGTAAAAATGGCAGAGGTAAAAATGGCAGAGGTAATAATGGCAGAGGTAATAATGGCAGAGGTAATAATGGCAGAGGTAAAAATGGCAGAGGTAATAATGGCAGAGGTAAAAATGGCAGAGGTAAAGATGATAAAGATAGGCTACGTCATAATAATTATCATCCTTGACCGGACTCTTGTTGACGAAATGGGCTAAAAGAACAGATTAAATGGTAAGTTTTTTTCGTCATTTTAGGTCTATACTTTGTCATTTAAATGACTAAACTCAGCATTTTCTTGCCAAAATGATTTCAATTATAGTGACTGATGAAAGGATCTTAAGTTCGTAAGCAAAACAGCGCTTCACATGCAAACAGCAAACCCAACGATTTTTATATAAACACCAATGTGTGCAGTCATTAACCCTCTGAAACGAACAAGTTCGGGTCTACTTCGAACTATTTTCATAATTTAACCTGGATAACAAAATAAAAAATTGAACATTCTGTAATAAAAGTAATTTTCTTTATTTCCACATCATGATGGATCATGATGAATAGATATTGATGTAACTGGCAGATCCAGGGGCACAGCCAGCCCGTGCCCCCCCTCAAGGGGTAAATTAAAAACAATGCATTTAAATTAAAATCTTAGCAAATATGCGGTTCTAACTCAAGTGTGCCCCCTTTTTAAAGCGAGGACTTTTTTTGCTTGCTATTTATTTTTGTGGACGAATTACATTAAGTTGTAGGTGGAAAACTTTTTTGCGTGTCATTTTTCAGGAAAATGTGCCCCCCCCCCTATGGAAAATCCTGGATTCGCCCCTGATTAATATGATACGTATAATTAAATGTAAATGATGCAATTATTGTTCAGCCTTTAGAGCAATACCTCATTGCAGCTAGTCTAAATGGATGCCAGGTTCCCAAACTAGTGTGGTAACTGTTACCACATGAATTTTGAAATGTGTAGCGAATTAGGGATTCAAATTTATGGGTGTTTCTTATATAGGTACAATTCTCTGGGGGCTGTTTTGAAGAGGTAGTTCGCCCTAATGAATGATAAAATAAGCAGAAAATATATTGGTGAAGGTTTGAGGAAAAATCCATCAAAGATCAAGAAAGAAGTTCAAGTTTTAGTCTGTGACATCATATATTGGAAGCTGCCCTATGACATTTTATACACTACAAAATAGTTCATAATTGTTTTAAAAATATATTTCAGGAGCGTATAAGTGAAATGATTTGTCTCGTGATATATACTGAAGATACAATAAAAACCATTTTGATTTTTTTTCTAGAAAATTACATTTCATTATTTTTTTTTATATAACAAAAATGGGAAAACTGCTCGCAAATGACCTCATCATTGAAATATAAAAGTATAGCTTTTTTAATCTTTAATGGATTTCCTAAAACCCTCACGAATATCATTTTAATTTTTTTTGCTATTCTACAATGAATTTTGTGTAAGGTTGAACTTCCCCTTTAATGAATTAAGTCCAATTGCGATCTAGAGTGTGCCTCAAATTTGAATATTAGTACAGCGATTTGACATGAGAAGGCCGTCCATGAGAGTCCAGAAAAATAAGATATTCCAACCAAAAGATTTTCAATTTGGTGCAGACGATCTATCTATGATTTTAAAAATGTTACCCTTTCCATTATTTTTATTTTCTTAGAACCTTTCTTACTTAATCTATGTAGGGATTACATGCGGGGGCTTTTTTGATATTTTTTTTTGCATGGGTGTTTAAAACTAGTTTACCTACACCATTATGACCTCTGCCATTTTTACCTCTGCCATTTTTACCCCTGCCATTTTTACCTCTGCCATTATTACCTCTGCCATTTTTACCTCTGCCATTTTTACCTCTGCCATTATTACCTCTGCCATTTTTACCTCTGCCATTTTTACCTCTGCCATTTTTACCTCTGCCATTATTACCTCTGCCATTTTTACACCGAGCCTTACTAATCATGCGATGTAGGCCTATTTGTATATCGGGGAGTATTGTTCTTTCTCATTTGTTCTTCTTTCTTTCCTTTTCCCGTTTTCCTTCCGTTTTCCCTTTTTATGTTTTTCTTAGTTTTATTTTCCCTTTCCCTTTCCTTTTCCCCTTTCCTATTTCCCTTTTCCTCTTTTTTTTTCTTTCCTTTCCCTTTCCCTTTCTTCCCCCTTTTTTCTTTTCCCCGTTTTTTTTTATTTTCCCGGTGAGCTCCGCCAGGGGGGCACCTTGCCCCCCCTGCCCCCCTCCTGTTACGCCACCGCTCAAGGCTCAATCCTGGGCCCACTTTTATTTCTTCTGTATATAAATGACATTGTTTATTCGTCACCCTTATTACAATTCTTTATGCTGATGACACAACAGTTATTTCTTCAAACTCTGTGATAAAAGAATGCTTTTTGTAATGTTGAATAATGAATTGCCCATAATATTCACATGGTTCCAAACTAATAAATTGTCTTTGAGCTTGCAAAAAAAAATAATATGTTAATTTTAAGAACTCCAAAACAATAGCTGATCATTATACAGAAGAAATAAAGATAAGTGGGATTTCTATTGGACAAAAAAATAATGTGAGATTTTTAGGTGTCATTTTAGATGAGTTTATAACATGGGATGATCATGACTATCTAAAGTATTGACGTCTGCATCAAGATTTATAGGTATAATGTTTAGAGTTAGATACTATTTACCTCCCCAAGCATTACTCTCAATTTATAATTCTATTTTACTTCCACATGTAACTTATTGCAATAGTATATGGGGCTCATTCAAATAAAAAAATCACCATATCCTTTTACTACAAAAGAAAGCTATTCATTTGTGTGCCGACGCTGGTTATTATGAAAATACTGGTCCCCTCTTTCACCTTTTCAAGACTTTAAAAATTGATGATATACCTGAAATTCAAATTGCTTTGTTTGTGTTTAGGTTTCACTGTCTCCAGTTACCAACGACATTTGATCATATGTTCCTTTTTAATTCATTTATTCATAATAAATTATCCTACGAGAACCTCAACAAATTTACATTTATCAAACCCGCTAACCGCCATAGCCCATAGGTGAATTACATAATTATATTGGTCCAGATACCTGGAATGATATACCCTTAACAATACGTGGTGCTCCTACATTGAATAAATTTAAGTTTGAGTTTAAGTATTCCATTATTAGCACTTATTTGATTTAATATATTGTTATTTCATTATTTCATCATACTGCATGTATGAAGGCCTATACTTGCACATGCAGGTTTTTGTATTTATACGTATCTATGTAAAAACAAAGTAATATTAATCGATACACGGCTTGTGTGTTATTATCATTAGATTATTCTCGACATGCTTGATGTGTTTTTCTCTTGGCCCCGTTTTTACAGTAATTTTCAAATATGGACTTGTATGGATGTATATTCAGGGCCGTAGTCTTTCTTGAGGGGCGTCCCTTTTCAAGCCGTTGTGCATATGACTGTCCCCTCACAATGACTGTTTATTGTTATTTTACCGTGAAATATTGTCAATTATGTTGTATGATCATTTTTTTGCATGGAAATAAAGAATCAATCAATCAATCAATCAATCAATCAATCAATCATTCAATCAATCAATGCTTGAATGCTTTGAGCGCCTAGGCAGCCCAGCTAAAGCCGGGGTAATAATAATAGCAGGGCCCGCTGGGAGAACAGTTTTCGGAACTGAAGCGGCTTCCCTGGGTAAATATACCTGTATTATTATTATTATTATTATTATAATCAATCAATCAATCAATCAACCCATCAATCAATCAATCAATCAATCAATCAATCAATCAATCAACTAAGATCTTGTGTCAGTCATCCCCCAACCAGGAAGATGATCGACACCCATGACTACCTAAACTTTGATATTTCTGTACTTAAGCAGTTTTTTAGTGCATGTAATCATTGCTATATTTATATGCCGATAATTGATATTTCATAATTACTGTAAATAAGTTGTTTTTCCATTATATAATACTTGCATGGTATTATGCTAACTGTATCATCATTGTAAGTATAAAACAGAATTAATTGAATTGGATTGCACAGTCGCTTTTTTTTGTTATATACCGCGCTCTGGTGGCGGACCCAAGCCATAAATTCCCAATCCTAAACCCCTCAAATTGGTTTGTCCAAAAAAAAAAAAAAAAAAAAAAAAAATCAGCAACAAAAAACACCTTTGATCCGAGAGACCCACTTTCATTTTTCATATAGATTTTGGAAAAAATAATGATGATGAAGAATTAGTTCTAAGAAAGAATGATAAAAAAAGAAAGAATTGTTGTTGGAATTTATATCCACTTATATCTTGTCGGAATGAAATGTGTCGCTGAAGAGTGGTTGGATTTCAGTTTCTGTTTATTTACTAATTATAGAGATTTAAAAAAAATGAACATGCATAATTATCAGCTATCAAGCTGTTTTTAGCATTTCCGTCTGGATCATTAAAACACTTACAGGTATAACACAAATCAATAATCTATTAACAAAAAAAAATACAAAAACCATTACAAATAAAAATGATACAGCAACCGCGTAGCCAGGATTTCATTTTGGAGGGGGCGGTAAATGCACGCGAACCTGCTAACACTTACAGAGCGCGTGAAGCGCGCTCCCTAGGGGGTGGGTGCAGGGAGGGGGAGTTTCCCCCTCCCGCGCGAAGCGCGAAGCTTTTGGTGTTTCATAAATTAAAATGAAAATAGGAGCCGTCTCTCTTGTCTCTAGTACCTATATCAGCTCCAATTCAGTTGACTATATTGTGATTTTGAACCTTGTTTTCGAAAGTGATTGTGAACGCACAAAAAAGGAATACAATGGAGGAAATTATAATAATAATAACCCCGCGCGAAGCGCGGAAGCTAAAGCGTTTTATCATTTTTTTTCAAAGAAAAGGGTTCCGAGAAAAGGGTATTCTCTAAGATATATTGAATACTTCCCTTGGAAAGATCAGATTTGATTACAAACAATTAGCGACAGTGCATATCTTTAATTCTCAAAACAGAGGAGAAGTGTATATGCCGGGAGGAAGATATTCCTCCCCGCGCATGCAGAGCAATGAAACTCTGAAATTTTAAAGGGCGGACGTTTCATCAAATGCAGATATCTCTAATACCACATCGGCTCTAATTCAATTGATTATCTAAGATTATTGAACTTCATTACAAGGAAAATAGTGCGCAAAAAGTTGAAACTTCTGTGATTTATTAAAATTATATAAAAAAGGATGCCTAATTTCTTTGACTTATCCTGAAGCGCTTCATTTTGAATGATAAAGAAACTTAATTGTCATTCAAAATTTCAATCTGAGGGCGCAAAACAGGAGATGAATGTGCAGGGAAATGACATGAAGTTTAATAGAATTTGATAAAAAAATATTGTACTTTTTTATTTAATACGACACGAAATTTATACCTTCCTCTTTTTAAATTAGGAACCTGTTTGCCCCAAAGTTATGGTTGTTTAGTGATGAGATGAATAGCGGGAGAATTTGCCTATATGGAGGTGACGGCAGAAATTGATATAAAGATTTTACCTGCCCGGAGCCGACCCGACCAGAAGTTGCGCGATAAATTAAAAAAAAGGTAACTTCATATTTCGGCCTAACCTTACTCTAATATTCCATGCCCTAATGTATACATTTGAACTTTAACTGGCAAGAAACACATATAGCTGAGGTGGAAAAACAAGGTTAGAGAAAGGGTGGGGGAAACAATGGAAAACTGAAATATTGTCATTTAATAGCAAAAATAGAAATTTAGAGCAAGAGTGAAGGAGTTTCTCTTTTGAGAAAAAAATAAAATAAAAAGAAAAAACCCACAAAGCTACCCTTTTCCCTTTCTTCCCTTCGCTTTTCCTTTTCTCCTCTCTTTTTCTCTTCTTTTTTTTTTCTTTTTGGGGACGTTTTTTTTTTTTTTGGGGGGGGGGGGGCGACCGCCCCCACCGCCCCCCCTGGCTACGCGCCTGTGATACAGTATATAAGAATATGAAATCGACATACTGTATAAGAAAAAGAATTGCCTATAATGCCGGTAAAATAGAGGGCGGAGCCATTTTCTTGATCTTGTTGTTGTTTTTGTTGTTGTTGTTCTTCTTTTTCTTTCTTCTTCTTCTTCTTCTTCTTCTTCCTCCTCCTCCTCATTTTTCTTCTTCCTCCACCTTTGTCGGAGATCAACATGTAGCAGGGTGCTGCATAAAGCGTCTATCAGCATTATGAATTATTACAGAGAGGAAAGAGACGTATAATACGGAGACATAATGAAATATAATTATATTTGCAAAAAATATGATGAAATTATTGTACAGCACAAGATGGCGACAAACTATTTATGTGATTGTAGCTTATTGCATAACATCCAATGGGCGGCTATTTTCAACTCTTCTTGGAATGTTGTTGGATTTCAATAGTATACATAAAGAAACATTCAGTGAATTACGTATTTAGTACTCAATATATCAGTACTCTTGTTTACAATTATTCATATATATATATATGTATATAAGCTATATGTATATATATAAGCTATATGTATATATAGCTTATCTAAGGCGATTGACACCATTGATCACCGCATACTACTACATATATACATATGTGTATATATATATATATATATATATATGTGTGTGAAGAGTAGAGTAGAATCAAGGATGAAGCAAAGTATACACTATGTTGTAAAGCTTTCGGCCCTGGCCTTCTTCAGTTTTTATTTGCTAAACAAAACAAGCAACATAACAAACATAATGTAAATAATAGCAAATTAAAGCAAAAGCAAAACGAAACAATAATTAAATCATATGGTAATACACGGAATAACAAAGGATCATACTCAACAGAAATAAAAAGTAATGATCAAATGATCAACAATGATCAAAGCGATTGGTACATATATCCACGCCTCTCTCGTATATATATATATATATATATATATATATATATATATATATATATATATATATATATATATATATATATATATATATATATATATATATATATATATACATATATATATATATACATATACATAAACATATATATATACATATACATAATACGTAATTAGCACAAAAAAAACTTTGAGGGGACCAAACATGGTGTTGGGCATTTTTTTTTTTATCCAAAGGAGCGATGTGGTCGATCAAAAATTTTGACTTTTGTAGATGAAAATCGAATGTTGTGATAAATTTTGACATAATTCAGAAAGTGGTATAACAATTTGCGTGTATTTTTTCTCCAGTTTTCTTTTCTTCTTTTTTTGTTGTTGCTTATTAGGGTACGTACAGCCCGCGGTATATATTTAGTTCCCACGACCTCATACTTTACCCTTTTAGTCAGTTCCTTAGACCCCAGTTCAGAGTTTTGTGAGGCACAACCCCATCAAAAATTAATTTCAGTGCCACCCCCCCCCCCCCCGGGGGGTATAGTGCCCCAAGCCCCGCCCCCAGAATCAGCTAGGGCCTAGGCGCATGCAGGCAGGCCTGTACTGTATAGATATAGATTTCATCTCTTATATTCAAAGAAGGAGTGAAATAGGGGCTCCTATATATCCCCGGTATATACATCCAATAAAACCATGACCGACGCCGTCTTTTGTGACTCGATGTTTCCTCTTTTCTGATGATCGAATCAAAAATCAAATCGAATCAAAATGATTTTGTGGTTGGACCCGGAAGTTATATTTCCTCAATCGATGACCCAGCTGGCGCAGGCTAGCTAGCTAGCTAGGCTAGGCAGGCACGGTGACATCATTTACACGCGAAAAGTCTGAGTTACATCTATTCTGTGCGAGTTAAATCCAGCTTTTTCATGAAAGTTGAACATTAATATCAACATGGTTTGTGGAGGGTTTTCATGTAGTAAAAACGCGCTTATTGCGCTGAACAGTCTTTACATTGTGAGTATCGTTGCCTCATTTTGTTGAATTTTTACTTGACTTGAGTATGAATGAAAGATTGTTGACGTCGACTGGTGCTTGCGACTTGCGTGTGGCCTAGCCACAGTATACCCAGTTGTTGTGTGTCCGGACAGGTTGTGTGTCCGGACGATCAATTTTAGAAAGTCATTTGGAAAAAATTACAAGCGAAGTTTCATCAAATTTTAGTAAAAATTTTTAGAAAATATTATAGAGAACAAAATAGAAGATGATTACAACTATTGAATTCATATTTTTAGTGTAATCTTAAGACAAAAAAAGAAGGCTTCAAAAATATAAAGTGTCCGGACACCCGATCCCCCATCCTACAGTATGGCGCATGCGATTTCTTCTTCTTCTTCTTCTTCTTCAAGCTACACTGCCTCCTTCAATCCTGAAGATTCTTGCAGTATTGTAGTACCGCGGACCGGCAGGTGCAATACACCGGGTGAACACCCTACTCTTTGACGAATAGTGTATTGGTTTTAACGTGCATAGCCATAGGTTGTGACTCTCCTATACACGGGACCAACATTTGCGTCCTTTCCGATGGACGGAGTGTTTTCCAACTGCATTCACACCCGCACTGAACACAGCGGTGAGGCACGTTAACACACAACGCTAGCATCAGTTTTTTTGTTAGACGTCTTCCGGCATGCTGCGGGACTCGAACCCACGCACGTTGAGAACTACGATCTTATCCAGAACAGGCGCTCTATGTCTAAGTCTAACCGACGTGGCCGACTGAGCTACACTGCCTCCCCGATTTCTTGTGCACACAAATGAATACTAGAATAGGTGTTGTCACAATTATGAAGGTGGCCCCATATGTCTGCCCACCTAATGTTGGTCCTAATTAAACATAATTTCCATCAGCATTCCACAATTTAAGCTTCATCCAATATTGTTTCTGATATTTCTAACTAGATCTAGATGCCGATAATTATAATCTAGTCTAGGGAGTCTAGCCAACTAATTAAAAGAAAAAGTCAGAGATTTAGAATGATAGATCTAGAAAGAGTTTGATCAAACGCAACTCAAAAAATCTTGCGCAATTTGATTTTCAGCCAATGAAACACCCGTATTCGGGAAGTGCGCTTGATATATTGACTTGCGTTTAAACGCAACTCTTTTTGCAACAGGCCCCTAGTGTAGTCTTGACTCCGTGATGATATTTTTCTATGATTTTGATATTGTCATTACATCACAGATCTTGTATTTGTAATGACAATATCAAAATCATTAAAAAATATCACGGAGTCCTCTGCTCTCATGGCTCTAGTCTAGGCTAATCTAGACCTAGGCTAGATGATTAACGTCAGAACCGAAAGAGGTCCATTTGGTAAATAATAATTACTCAATCTGGGGTTTACAGCGTGATTTAAATCGCTAAAATTAATCGCGGCGCAAAACTTTACGTGTCCGTCATTTGGAAACTTGAGTCCGACCAACGGACATTTGGCAAAAAACAAGCTTCTGGTAGTTTTTGTCTCGCCTGCAACAGTGCATAGCAGAGCAAACTATTAGGTACTGCTTTTCCGACGGCGGCGTCATCAACATTGAAATCTTAACCAAGGTTAAGTTTTTGAAATGTCATCATAACTTAGAAAGTATATTGACCTTGTTCATGAAACTTGGACATAAGGGTAATCAAGATTTACTGAACATCCTGCCTGAGTTACAGGTCACATGACGAAGGTCAAAGGTCATTTAGGGTCAATGAACTAAGACCATGTTGAGGGAATCAATATCGAAATCTTAACCAAGGTTAAGTTTTTGAAATGTTGTCATAACTTCAAAAGTATATGGACCTACATGTAGTTCATAAAACTTAGACATAACACATAAGGGTAATAGTGTATCACTGAAGATCCTGCCTGAGTTTCGGGTCACATGATTAAGGTCAAAGGTCACTTAGGGTCAACAAACTTTGGCCATGTTGGGTTTTTTGAGGAATTGTCATAAGAGTTTATGGATCTAGTTCATGAAACTTGAAAATGAGAGCAACCATGTATCCCTGAATATCATGTGCGAGTTTCAGGTCACATGACTGAGGTCGAAGGTCACTTAGGATCAACAAACTTTAGCCATGTTGGGGGTATTGTCATGACTTTGAAATTTTATGGATCTAGTTGAACATGAAACTTGGACATAAGAGCAATCAAGTATTCTTGAACATCCTGTGCGAGTTTCAGGTCACATGACCAAGGTCAAAGGTCATTTAGGGTCAACAAACTTTGGTAATGTTGGGGGTATTTGTGGAATTGTAATAACTTTAAAGTTTATGGATCTAGTTCATGAAACTTGGACATAAGAGCAGCAATGTATCCCTGAATGTATTCCCTCATGGTCAGACATCCAAGAACTTTTACATTTTATCTCTTTGCAACCAGCTGAAAAATAACATGTAAACTGCAAAGTGCAACAAATTAATGCAAACTTGCATATTGCCTTGGATTCTAGTGAAAGTACTGAAGACATTTACCTTTGAAATGTTTGAATCTAAACTTTCTGTCTGTTTAAAATAATTTTTGAAAGAAATATCTGAAAAATATATTGATTTTGTCAATGGACAGTGTCTTGATAAGAATACTCAAGTGGCCGTACATGTACAAGGAGGTTTCCAGAATCAGCATTAGTCTAGATGGACTTGATTGGTACTGGATTCAGTGAAAATGGCATTCATTTATAATTAAAGTTTAATGGATTAGTTATGTTTGCTGTATATTAAAGTCAAATTTTGCCTCTGTAAAAATACATATGTTTAATGTTGTTGTTTTGTATATATATTTTTAAAGTGTTTTATGAGAGATGTGAAATAAAGATTGAATTGAAAATGGTGATCCTTGTAGTTTTACATGGTGGCACAGATAATGCAGTTAAGATCTGTACGGTTATCTGTGTGATTAGTTTTGAATAGAAATTACATGTGGTGGAGTGATGGTGATGAAGGTGAGACTTGAGAAAGAAAAAGATGAGATTGAGAACTATGTACATTATATATTGTGACATAGATGTAGGTGAAATCCTCAGTCAGAAGGACTGAAAACCAGATGAGATTGATGACGTGCAGTGGATGAGATGAGATGATAAGTCTTGGTGGGTACAAGTGGAAGATGAGTAGAGATAGTTGAGAAGTCCTGGCAAGCGGCAACGATGCGTAGATGAGCAGTGGAGAGGAGAAGCAGTGAGGCATCTCATTCAGGCTGCTTAACTGCAAATCACCAGGAATGAGTGAGTGCAGGCCATGGTTACCACTACCTGCACTCATCATTTTTCTTTTTCTGGACACCAAACTTTCCTTCGATTTTACCCATCATACATGCACACCAAGAATTCAAACAAAAATAAAGGGGTTAGAAGTGTCAAACATACTTCCAACTTTCAAATTTGACATTCACACAAACAATGCAATCCTAGTCAGATGCCTGTGCTATCAGTGTCATCAAGGGGAAAAAAAACTGTTGAGTTATCATAGACAATGACATATTGTCAACAGAGTTCATTCAGAAAGAGCTAAAAAATCATATTAGAGTCACAAAGATACAGTAAATTATGTACAATTAGTGATCATGATACTGTTTATCAAAAAACCACTAACTGAGTATTAATATTGCTTGTATTATGTTTCATGAAATGTTTTATTTATCTTTTTCCGTCCTTGCAGATTGTTGCACTCATTTTAATTATCGTCCCATCGTTAGCCAAATCAGGATCCTATGTTTCCAGTCTGTATATCATCGGTGGTATCATAGCCTGTGGAATTTTCTTATTCATCGTAGCAGTAGCAGGGCTCATTGGAGCCATCAAACATCATCAAGTCTGTCTTTTCTTTGTATCCTTTGGAAAACTTGCAATGATTTTTAAAAGAACATGTATGATATGAACTGGTAGTTTTGTGAGAAGCCATCATTACTTATAAAGGAGATATGGTGGGAAATGGAATATCCTGATTTGTCATAGCCATGTTCTTCAACATCATTGGGATATAACATAATATAGCATAATAACTGGGTCATTTTATCAGGTTGGGGTCATTTTTGTTTCATAACAGAATTGAAAAATATTAAACTAGGCTAAAACTTAAGCAAAAAATATATGCCCCATTAAGATTTGCTATTTAAAATACGAAGGAAATGTCACAATATATTGCATTTTCAGACCTGAGTGACTGTTGTCAATGATAATGTGATATCCAAGTAATAGTGATAAAAATATGATTTAAACCTCAACAAATTCAGAAAAGACTTCTAATTTAAAGTTGGATTAAAATGGTATGAGACCTTGCTCATGTTGACACGTCAAAACTTGGCCAATTCTGAATTGATCTTTATGGTGAAATGAAACAGTTGATACATATACCTCCTTTTCATGGACATTTTGTAATTTGTGCCTCCCAACCCGATGGAATGACCTAATTATAATCTGATTGAATCAATACACTTCTAAAACCATTTGATGAATACAACAGTGGTGTTTGGATTCCTACATGTATTATCCTAGAGCATATTGAGACCATGTCTTACGTTAGAGTCTTACACCAGAGTTCGGAGTAGATTCCAATGGGTTTAAAAAAAAAGTTAAGTCTAACTGGGAATTGGGCAAAACAGTAATTCAGTAAACTTGTGTGGGGTTACATGTACTCCTACTAGCAGTTTATCCATTCACAACACACATGTCTATTCCAGATCTTGCATTCACAGTATGCTTTCCTTGACAGCAGTCCCATCTAGTACATGCTTATTCTGTTCCTGGTCTTCCTAATTCAGTTCTCTGTATCCATAGCAGCCCTGGCCTGCGGGGAGGAGCAGCGAGAAAAGCTTGTCAGACTCTCGTGGGAGCACTCAAGCAATGACACAAAAACAGACATTCAGCAGAGCTTCTGCTGCTGTGGCTTTGATAAAAATGACACCAGTCATCCCACCTGCCCAAAAGCACTCAAGAATGAAGTGGTAAGTTGAAGGCATTGGCCAGCTTTGTGAAACAGCTGATTAAAAAAATTATCAGTCCAAGATGAAACATGTTTATGAGTACATGCAATGGAACTAAAAAGCCACTGAAAACAACCATTATTGAGAATGGAAAGCTCTAGGTACAGCGCAAACAAGGATTTAACAATTTTGTGTCTTTGAGGCACAAATAGAATACATACTATGTATAGTGTATGTGAATAAATTAAGATGCACATGGAAGTACCGGTACTACCGAGAGCAGTTGTTCGTTGCTGACATCACAATTTTGAACGAACCCCGCAACGATGGCGATCTCCATTCAAAGACTTCGCACCTGAAGAAGCCCAGCTTTGAAGAGATGGTACTTGATACTGGGAAATCAGATTGGGGTATAAGTGGATTCATTTTGATAGTCATGTACTTATCAATGATGTTATGTGGTATTAAATTTTGGGTTTCATTCTCCTTGAAAGATGCTGTATATCTTTTGTCACATCTGATCATGATGATGAAAATATCTAGTAGTGTATGCTTGTTTGATTGTGTCTATGTATTCAAATAAAATTGATGTTTAATGGACTTTACCTTTGAACTGTAAGTCCTTGGAGGTAAAGCAAGTGATGCTAAGACAAGATTTTCATTTTTCTCCTACAGAAATGTGAAGACCAATTTTGCCAGCAAAAGATGGATGAAGGTTATGCACAAGGATTAAAAATATCAGGAGCAGTAGGTCTTTTCTTCAGTTTAACAGAGGTGGGTACTTGCCAAATTCTCCTTATCACATAGAGCCAATACTCAGTGATATCAACTATCAATACCAAACATTTCCTTCCAAGTACCCTTGTGTGCCATGAGGGGTATTTCTGGTGCGAACAGTTGATTGTCGTTTCCCAGCATTGGGAAGACACGACTGCTCAAAAATCCACAGTTGTGGAACTGTCAACCGTTGAAAGCGATCCATTAATTGTGCAAACAATTTTTGAAATTTGGTAAAGCTAGAGAAATTATGAAATTTGCACTTTCACAATCAGCTGATCTACATGTAGCTATATGTAAATGGTAGCGATGATCAGCTGCTTTGCGAACTGCTATTGGAACGTGGAAGTGCATGTCACAGCAATATTACCCTGGGTGCTGATGAGTATTGGCTGTATTCAATAAGGAAAATTTGAATGATTGAATGCCAATTGTTGTCATCGCAAATATTTGTGTACAGGGGTGAGTCTGTTTTGGCAATGTAGCAAACTCAAAGGTTTTTGTCTTTATGACATGCTAGAAGCATGGGGCACTTCCGAGTGCTTTTGCATTTAACTTGTGAATGCCTGAGATGTCTGCAACACCCCTGACCTCAAATTTAAAACAGTGCATTATTTGTTTTATAAAATGAGATGGCAGTCTGGATTTGTGGTAGAAAATTTGATAGGTCTATGCACTCCACATTTCCACTGATTGCACGGACAATGAGGTTACAGCTGCTTACTAGTATTATGACAGTTTATTTTCAATTGGTCTAATGCCAATTCATCCAATTACCAACTCATCTATCATTTGGTTTACCGTCAGTTTGTCCACTATCCACATGGTCTATTTGCTATTTCGTCCACTCACCATTTCATCTAATAACCAGTTGGTCCAATAGCCATTTAGTCCATATACAATTTGATCTAATTGGACTAAGTGTTAATTGGGCGAAATGAATGAAAATATAATGAATATTAGGCCAACTGGTGATGAGACGAAGTGGTCTTAGACAAATTGGTAATTAGACGAAGTGATGATTAGACCAAATGGTTGTTAGATGAAATGTTGATGGACGGAATGGCATTGGACTAAATGAAGGTAGATCATGTGGTGAGTAGCAGTATACGGATTGGCAATTCACCATTATGACATCAGAAGCGAAGCCTGTATGTTGTGCACCTGAGCGAGTACACTATAGTCTTTGTCATAGCCTTGTCATTAACATAACACATATATCCTGGCATCCCAATTGTGACATGCTAGATGTTATGTACTAGTATCCAAAATGCACAGTGAGTTCATATCATTTTATGAATTATAATGTTATCCTTACATCATCCATTACAATTACATGCACCACTGTATTAACATGTACATGTACTACTTTATTGTCTGCTTATATATAATGATTGATTATTTTAGAATATTAATTAAAGTACAGTATTTACATCTGTCATTGAAGTTCTTACTTACATACATACAATGTACTTACATATCATTTTACCTAAAATATCTTTTTTTGTAACCAATGACATGTATATAAGCTGGAAATGCATACATGTTAAACATTTAGACAACAAAACAAATGTGCAATCTTCTTGTGCATGTAGGGACAGTGATTTTCCGTTTAAAAAGAAAGCCCTTCCGTTTCAGAAAATCTCAAATTCCGTTTCAGCATGTCAGAAAAACGGAAATTCTGTTTCCCCATAGACTTTGTGTACATAAAAAAGAGAGAATTCCGTTTACCCATTGAATAGCAATATCACAACACTCGCGCTGGTCAAAATTTGTATCTGCCACTGTACAAGCAATGCAATAGAATCCGTTCTATTGGGATCTATGCGGGTACACAAAATATTTGGACAAACACATTTAACATAAATACATCCTCACCTTTCGAATTATTAGCATTATTTTACAGTGAAATTAAATTTCATCGACAATTTTGGGGTTTTTTAGACATCATTTTCAGCAGTCAACGAGTTTTGCCTATCCGCCATTTTGGATTTCAAGACCCCGAAATCATGCTGTTACATCATCGAACATAGAGGGCAGCAACACACGACCGTGTTGAAATCAAACGTGTGCATGTGAATGTTTTCGATAAGCCCACACACGACCGTGTTGTTGAAATCAAACGTGTGCATGTGAATGTTTTCGATAAGCCCAATACAACCCTGCCCGGGCCGGCGCCGGGTATACGGTACGGGTGGCGAGGGGTTCGATCGAGTGTGATGAAGTCGAGTGCAGTCACGATGTGTGAATTGTCATGATTGTAGCGAAATGAGATCGTGTTTTGGGGGGTTTTGTGGCCATTTAATATTCATATTTTGTTGAGATTTTGAGTAATTTCTGTTGCTGTTTTGTGTATTTTTAGGAAAAATATGTTTTCCGCGATTTTCCGTATGAAATGCCACTTTCTGTTTCAAAAGGCTCTTTCCGTGAATTCCGTCCGTTTTCCGCGATCGCAGAAAATCACTGTCCCTATGTATGCAGAGTGCTACATGTAACCATGGATTTTCATGCCAAACAAAATTATGTGTTTGTTCTCGATGCATCATATAGTGCACACTGTGTGGCAGATGGATATGTTATAATTTCAACATCAATATCATAAGTACCTAATGGTGGGTGTTCAGTAAGTTCTGTAAAACTTAGCGTACAATGTTGCATTCAATTGATGACCTGTCTGTGCGCTAGATAATAAGCTCTGCTTCCTGTGGATGATTGTTGAAAATAAGAATTATGATTTACGATGAATACATGTAGCTTTCAACATTAGCTTAATTCAATTGATGACCTGATGATTTAGCGTTCAAGAACAGGTCACCAGTCGTGCATAAAGGCATTATAACTTTCATCCAGCTTTAAAAAAAGAATAGCCAGTGTGAATCGGGTAAATGATCGCACAGCCACATTCGGCCTCTGCATACAGGTTGTATTTAATTGTGAAGAGGGGGGGGGGGGGGTAGAGAGAAGGGAGAGGAGGGGGGTGGGATACAGGCATGGAAGCTCAGGAATTAATTTTCCTGGTAACGCATCGCAATTTGCTCCACATTTTCGAAAGACTGCTATGCATAAAGTCTTTTGTATTGCGTATTTTTACATAGGACTGTACATTACTTAGTCGAGAGCTTTTCTCTTATCACCAAAATTGCTATTCAAATTCGTAAATCAAAATTATTCCCTGAAGCCAAATGTGAATTAGGGTTAAAACTTATCACCCATATACTGTATGTAAGGTGGCTCACAGTAATACAACCTGTATATGTAGTTGTGTATCTCACAGGTCCTTCATGTAAATGTGAACATGTTCTACAAAACTGCATTCTTAAAGGAAAAGTTTTTACTTTGCATTCTTAAAGGACAATATTTTTTTACTTCACATTATTGTTTTGTATTCCTTTAACAACTATATTGTATCAATTGTTCATGTATGAAAATGTGTTTTGTGTTGTATTATGAACACAGAAATAAAAGCAAGCAATCAATGAACATCAAATATGTCTTGATCTCTGTCTGAATATATCATTATTATGGGCTTATTATTTCATTCTTGTTTGATTAATTTGGTCATGTATTTTCAAATTCACAGTGTCATTTCAGTTTCTGCCAGTCCTCTTCTATATTAAACTTGTAACAATTTTGTTTCATTCCCTTCTCTGGTGCCACACCCCTTTCTTTCTAACCCACTCTGTTTACCCCTTCCCCTCTCCCCCTTTCCATCCTCGCCCCATCTTTAATTTGATGTTTTTTTTCTTCCCTTTTTTCCTCCCCCTCTCCCCCCCTCCTTGTCCCCCTAATATCCCTGTACCCCATGAATGTATCATTATGTACATGCACACAACTCGTTCTGTAATTCTGTAATTTACTTGTATGCTGTCAAATGGTGATGTAAATTAATTTTTCTTATAAATGTTTGAACATGTTTCCAATTATGTCTTGACTTTATTAAATGACATCACAATTGAATGCCAAATTTCTGAAAAACATTTTAAAAACTACATTGTACATTCATTTATAATGTGCTTTTATCAATTCATTTTATCATGCTATGCGGCTTTCCATGCGTGCCACCAATTCCTTTGCATGCATCATTTATCATAATGGTCTGTGGACTCTGTCCTGTTCTCCAATTAAATGTATATTTTCTCTACTTTAATTACTTTCTGGTTGATTTCATTCAATCTGCTTATGCTACTGCCTGCTTGTACCTATCCACTCCCTTCCTGTATTTGACCTTTAACCTTCTGTAATCTGTATGTGTAAACAAATTTTACTCTTACATTTATCATACATAAATCAAATAAAACAATGCATTGCCTGTATATCCCCACAAATGTTGCATAACCACATATTGTAAAAAAAAATATTTCTGTCTCATCCATACCCCGCCCATTCACCACTTCTGCTTGTATCTTTCACTTATCATTTTCTTCTCGCTTTTTCTCTCGATCCTTTTATTATCACCACCACACCCCTTCTGAGCATTTCCCTTATATTCCTTCCCCCCCCCCCATCATACTATACACATACATTGCCTCCTGACATGTTCTGCCCTACCCAATACCCTTCCTATCCCAATTCATAACCGACATGTTCCCTACGCTATTCCTCTGTATACCCCTTTCCTTGTCATCCTTGTTCCTGCTTCTACCCCCTTTTTCTTAACTTGGGTCCATCATAACTCCCCAACCTTTCCTACCTATCATCTTTCCGAACCTATATATCCTTAAACCTTTATCCTCTCCTTATCCCCTATCCCCAACATTAATCCCTTCTTTAACTTTCATCCACACCCCTCTGCTTCTCATCTCATAATCTATAACCTTCCATGCCCCTCTTCTCATCCCCATTTTATCCTATATCCCTACCCTACGGTATGCCTGGTCCATGTCGTTTATTTTTTCCAATCACAATGCCCCCATTCCTTAACCTTTTGCCATTTCTCTCCACATCCCCTTTGCTTTATCCCTGCCCCTTATTCCTAACCACTTACATTATTCTTCCCTTATTCTAACCCATTTCCCCCACCCCAAACTCCTTGCACCCTTATGATACCCTTTGTCCTTACGCGATACCCCATACCCTCTTCATGTCCCTTTAATCATCCATAACATTTTCCTCAACCCTAAATATTACCCCTATCCTAATCAACATGTACCTCGGTCTATACTTGCACCTCCTCGCCCCCCCCCCCCTCATCCCCACCCCACCCCCTTTAACCCTTGCACCCCACCCTATATCACCAATGCATGGTCCATCTATCCATCCCATAGCTGATAGGGGTGTGGTTAGCTGTTAGGTTCAGGAATCAGAAGGACCCCCGGGCCAACCCCAGCGCCTTCCTGTAACGGAGGATCTTGCCTGCTCACCTATTCCTGTTGCTCTTCGCTTGCTTCGCTAAATCAAACAAGTATGCAAACAAATACACACAAAAAGATACTGATGTATATGCAAATTTTGTTGTATTGTTCATTCAGTTTTTCTTGAAAAGCCTTTTAAGAAATTTCCTGTTTATTTCTCTGTGAGTTATTTCTGTGAATATGTTGAGTGTCCATTGGTGTGTAGTAATTGTACACAGTGCAGAAGAAAAGAGGAAATATTGCATATCACTTGAAGGTTTAGATAATAGTTTGCAATAGGTAAGCCAGGGCTCCACACAAACCATTTTTTTCTACTGGTCCGACCTGATCATGTCAGACCAGTACATACCCAGTTTTTCAATTTTTTACTGGACCCAACCTAAAATTTACTGGTCCCCAAAATAAAGAAAATTATAAAAAAGACTTCATTTTATTTTGCTGTCTTTTATTGCTTATTGTTACCCCCCCCCAAAAAAAAAAAAAACAGTACACACACACACAATATAATTCATGAGAGCCATTTTTTGAGACACCAGAGCCATTTTTATAATTTACAAAAGAGAAGAAAATATATTTTGTATCAGTAAAATATAATCTTACTGGTCATGTCGGACCAGTAAATATGGCTTTTCTGAAAAGTTACTGGCCCCACGGCAATTTTTACTGGTCTGGGACCGTTGGACCAGTGCCAGTGTCGCGCGTTGGGTAAGCACTGTTAGATGTGCCATTTTCACCATAGATTGCACAGATGAGCTCCAAGTGAATTTAATTTCCTGGCTATTCTTTGAAGAACAGATGATTGTAATACCTTTTTGACATGAAAAAAAATACATGACATTAAAAAAAAATAAAAATAAACATGTTGCCATTTCTTTTGATGTTACATTGTAGGCTCCTCAAAGAAGTCTGGATAATAGACAAACATTTAATTTTCGTTCATATGAAAATTGAGTAAAATAGAAAGTAGATTGAGTGGTCATACACATATGATAATCGTCAGCGCAGAGTCTGGCGATTTAAGTTGCCACCAACTCACCAAGTACATGCAGATCTTGACTCAGCCAGAGGGTACACCTGTGAGTTACCATTAAGATTTGATAATTATAGGGTAAGATTTTACCCGAGAATGATCTGCTATGTCTTTCAGGCTGGGAATTTGCCCTGGTTTACCTGGGTAACTTTTGCTCAGGTGTGAAATGGGTGCTACATGAAGTGCATACATAGACCTGTGCCGTGTTGCAGCTTTAGTGCATTTCACATTAGTTGGATCATTTACCTTTCTTTGGGTAAATATCAATACTCAAAGCTGCTAGTGAAAATGAAGCTAATCAATCCTATTTCCAGGTTTCTAATCCCATGATGTCCTATTGATCTAATCCTTACTAATCCATGTAAGCTATCTGTTTTTCATCCTTTGACTTGGCACCACCTGTCTCTTCGCACATGTAATTGATTATTCTCAAAACATATTCATCAGTTACATGTACATGTATACCAGTACATGTAGGTTCACTGTGCATCACGCTTTGCACAGAATCAGGTGTGCACCTTTGTATATAGTGAATATATATGTATATATACATGTCATATATATATACTTGTTTATATTTCCTTAATTTCATGCTCACATTATATACAAAACCAGAGGTAATGTTTGATTCATGGTGCAAATGTAGATAAACACCTTTAAATACCAAAGGGCGCAAGAGCTGATTTAGCTAGGATTCGAACTTCTGACCTTGTGGTTCAAAGTCTGGACACTTATCCACTGAGCCACAACACCACACCTCTCCATCTCTCTAGATCGTGCATTATACAGTGAGATATTATCTGGGTCGGTTGCAGAAAAAGACTAAAAATCAAGCACAAGTCCAGAATGCACGCTGTTGATTGGTTGAAAATCAAGTTGCATCAGATTTGCAGGGTTACGTTTAATTACAGCTTTTTTGTAACAGGGTGAGGCCCCTGGTGTAAGTCACATGATACCTACTTTGTTCTCATGAGTTAGTAAAAACATTTTAAAGAAAGGTTACCAAAAGATCATTTAACGGACAGAATCTGCACTTCTAATAGAAAATCATGTTTAAAAAGTTCCTTGTAAATCTGATCTTGAACCCTAATAGACAGGGGAGGAGGGCGGGGGGGGGGGGGGGGGGACACGATGGCACTCCTCAGGATTTTTAGCAATAAATCAGTATAGTGAGAGGTCTTAAAGACTCATGTTGCTTCAGCTTTAAAAAGTTTAACTGAGGAGAAGTGAAGCAGGTGAAAATTGCTGAATTCAGAGTCATATTAGGGCCTAATTTGATAGCCTTCCTTGATGGGTCCACCAGGGAGAAATTAAGAGAAGATTCGGAGGTTCTCTTCTCCACCAACCCCTTCTCATATTGAGGCTAGATAATGATGTTATAGGGGCACAGTAAGCCTCAACTGCAGGTTTAATGAGGACTGGGTAAGGATTTATAGGGATATTATTCTAAAGCCAGATTTATTAAGAAATAGAAAGGGATGTGTATATACTAAGGATGTATGCTCATTTTGAGTGCACAACTTGATACTGTCATTGTCAAGTTGTAGTGCATTGATAAATTCTAATAAAACCAAACACAATTCTCTTTAAATTTAAAGAACCAACCTGCGCACCATTTGCGCCCAGAGGGTTGCCATCATGCCGAAAGATGAAATTAATGCTTGAACAATTAAAAAAAAAGATATTTTGAATTATATCTTATTTGTAATTTTTGTTTTATTTAGAAAGACTATCCAGTACGTTGCATACATTCACTTTAATATTATATTTGAATAATGAAACAAGCACATAGAAAATAACGGAAGATTTTTCATTAAAAAAAAACAACCTCTTCTGCTTTTCTCACATGTGGCGATGTATTTGATGAAATATTATTATTGTCATATATCTAATGTTCATCCCCTCTGCCCCTTACCAGCAGGGCCTCCTTCAGTTTATAATAATGACTAGAGGGGCTTTATATGACTTTTCACACCAAGGGCTTGGAGGCGTTATTGGGGTTATATTGAACTGTTGTATATTTTCATTATCCTATGGGATGGGACATTGTAGGGAATTAGTTCCAACTATGTTTTTCTGTCTAGCCGATAATGAGTACTGTCGGCCAAGGGAGGATTGTGATTGCTAAAACACTCAAGCTTAATATAAAGCATTAAACATGTATTCTTCTCCCTGTCTCTGTACTGATGCCCCTTTCATATTTTAGAAATGCTTGGCTGTTGGTTTTGTTTTTTCAGTTTTATGATTATGACAACTTGACATCCTTACTTACGATAGTGTGGATCCACTGATAGGGGTAAATAATTATATAATATTGACTGGCCTTGAAGGGAACATCAAATATGTTGCCCGCAACAGAATCATATTGGCCCGAGTCTTTAGACTCGGGCCAAAATATTTGATGTTTCCTGAAAGAAGAGCCAGTCAGTATTAGTATAATTACCTAAGGCTGTATAATGTGTAATTCAAGCTATTATTTAGAACAATTTATATGCCTGTTTGCTTATCACTACTTCTGATTTCAGGTTATTCACAAACTTGGCGAAGTAATCCTCTCTAAGCAATAGTGACGTAATTGTTCCCGCTCAATCGCGCATCATGCATGGCGTGCACATACACTGAACGCGTAAAAATCTTGTACTTGGGTTTGATTACCTGGGAATGTGTATGCACTAGCCATGCCACGCATCATCTACATGTACAATGTGTTGGTTCACAAACTGGTTCCAACCAGATTTCGCAAATACTGAAATTAGCGATCAAAATCGACTCTCACTGCGCAAGCGCACTAGCAGAAATATGGCCAATGTTGCCCTCCATTTTTGTACAGTATTCCTATGGGCAAAGCCCTAAGAGGGCAACATGGCAAATGTTTACCCCGTTGGTCTTGGATTGAAAGTAGCGAGCAAAATATGACATTTATTTATCTGCTAAATTAGGTAATAATTGTGCAGATAGCCTTCAAATCCTCTATCTCAGGCCTGCAAACATGTATTTGAAAATGAAAAAAAAGAGTCCTAATCACACAGCGCAAAATTTTCTCCTCGATGTCAGGTGTGTCTCCCTTACTTTTTTTAAAATTGATTATTTATCATTCTTATTTAAACATCAAAATTACAAGTGTTGAAAAACTATATAACTCTTCCACCCATACACACCCATACCTCATCACGGGTAAGTTGAGCCAGCACCCCCAGGCCAATAATGAATGAGTCTGACATTGTGGTGGTGTCATGTATTGATGACCCATTGCGTAACCCCTAACCCCACCACATTGTTTTCAACTTTGAAACAAAAAGTACTTTTTTAGAGGGAAAAATACAAGTTTCAGCAAAAAAGTTAAAAATGGTGTGAAATAGAAAAGTGTTTTTTACCCACACACGTCTTTAAATATAAGAACAATATTTTTAGTCCAGGTATGGATTCTCATTCTTTTCGTAGCCTTTTACATGATGGATACATAAGAAATGTGTGGATGTGAACATATCGCATTAAGTTTGGACTGGGATAATTTGAGCCAGCCAACACGGGGCAAGTTGAGCCATGGTAATTCTTATGGTAATGTATAATAAAAGATTTAAAAAACTTTAAAAACCATTGATATGCAGACAGAAAGGAGCAAATTCAAATGACAGATCTTTTACTTAAAGAAGATGTTAGTATTTACAGAGAATTAGCAAGTGAAAAGACTTTGAATAAAAAAATTGGCATGCTGGTTCTTCCCACATACATTTTGTACATAGTTTTTGTGGCTCAACTTACCCCAGAAGGTGGCACAACTTACCCCACAGATGGGGCAATTTGAGCCATTTGACATCGTTTTTTTTTTCAAAGGTGACAATGACTTTCAGTGTGGGGGTAGAAAGTTATATATATAGGTGAAAAATATTGAAAATCCCAAGAATTAAATTCAAAGGCACGGTACTTATTTCTACAAGATTAGTAGTCATATCAATTCTAACATGCAAAATGCAAAAAGTGTTGCAACTTACCCTGCCTTCCCTTATATGGGCCGATTTCTTTTTTTTTCTTGAATGGAAAAAAGGAGTGCTCCTCTTTTGGGCTGATAAAAAATCTGTAAAATGGGTTTACTCCTAGAAAAAAAAAAAGAGAGTAGTTGGCAGGCCTGCTATCAAGACTCGCAGCAGGGGGAAGTTTACACTTACAAGGGATAGAAAATAGAAGGCACGTGTACATACTTATGCAGCATTTAAATAAGCATTAGGGTCAGAACCTCATTCTCCATCAAGTATGAAATGGATACAAGCTGTTAAAGGACAAGTTCACCCCCAACAAAAAGTTGATTTGAATTAAACGAGAAAAATCCAACACGCATAACACTGAAAATTTGATCAAAATTGGATGTAAAATAAGAAAGTTATGAACTTTAAAATGTAATAACTTTCTTATTTTACATCCAGTTTTGATCAAATTTTCACCATTATGCTTGTCTGATTTTTCTCTATTGATTCAAATTAACATTTCTCTAAGGTGGACTTGACCTTTAAATATGCAGGATGTGTTCATTTGTTGCGTATTCATATACTTTGCATACAGAGGGAATGTGTGCTCAATCTGCATGATTCATGTATGTCAGATTTCCGAAACATGATCCTGAATTCATAATTTGCTACCATTAATTTGCTTCCTCTATTTCATTTAATCCGGAAAAAAAATTTGGATATAAGACCCTTCTCCACCTAGTGTGAAAGGGATACACGCCAGGTTGTGTTGAACGATCCTGTACATTGCATACAGAGGGAACGTGTGACCGATATACATGATTAATATTTGTCAGACTACGGTAATATGATCCTGAATTCATATTAGTTACCATTACTATGACTTCCTCTATTTGATTGATTCGGATAAATCCAGATTTGAAATACCCCTTCTCCGCTTAGTGTGAAAGGGGTTCAGGCTATGAAATATGCATGTTGTGTTTTACTTTCATTTACATTGCACACAGAGGGAATGTGTGGCCGATATGCATGATTAATGTTTGTCGGATTACTGTAATGTGATCATGAATTCATACATACTACAACTTCCTCCATTTGATTTTTTTCCTATCAAAAGCACTTTGACGATATCAGTTGCATACTAATTCATTGTGTATTTAGAGATAGCAGTGAAGTGAAGTAGCATGTCACACATATAGCACATGTGGAAGGGGCCAAGGGGATTCATTGTATGTAAATGAATTTGCTAATAATTGTCTCCTGCTAGTCCACATGGTATTTCTAAGAAAATTAAAATTTTGTATATAAAGGGTTATTAATTATTACTAATGCCATGAACATGAGAAATTGGTTTTCCATGATTTTTTTAATTTTTTTTTAAATAGATTTTGACACATACGGGTTTGTTTATTAGGGGGGTGACACAAACTTTAAATTATTTCATTTTTCTTCATAGGGGTATTATAGAGTTATACATGTACAACCCAACTTTTTTTTATACTGCAGGGGGGAAATCATGGGGATGGGGCTATGGCTGCCCCCTGCTCCTGTGGCACAATCTACCTCTCTAGGGGGGTGTTTCACAAAGATTTAAATATGACTTAAGTCGCACTTAAATGCTGAAGTGTACATGATATGCAACGCGCGATCTTATCGATAGATACGCAGTAGTGCGCATCCTCATGACACGATCTACATGTAACCAATGCGGTCAAGCCTTTCATACCGTACGCAACTCGGTATTTAAGTGCGACTCTATTTTCATACTTAAATCTTTGTGAAACACCCCCCAGATGAATTTTAAGCATACATTTATATGAATATGAATGTTAATAATAATATGGACATTTGTAATACACCCGTATACCTCAAGAGAAGATGCCCATGATGCAGTAAAGAAAAGAATGAAATAAGGGGAACAATTATAATTACTTAAAAACTTGTGTGAATAACCAGGTTGGTTTTCAGTGACTTTTTGAAAGTGGTGAGACAAGAAATATTGCTGTCTTATGGAAGTTTATTCCGTAGCCATAGGAATGGCCCAGCATGTTGAAATGATCGATCCCCCTTGAATTATGAGATTGTGGTACAGCAAGTTAGGATGAGCTCACAGACCTTAAGTTACAAGAGGGATATGAGTGAATGAAAGAAAAAATAAATGTTTGACTTGAATGAATAAAAAATAAATGTTGAAAGACAAATGAATGAATTAAAAAAAAATCAATGAGTTAGTGAATATATTTATGAATGAATGGATAAATGAATGAATAAACTTTAATTTACCAATAAATATTTATAGGTAAATAGAACCATGCTTCCCATTGTTTACTCCTAATGATTAAAGAGTATTTATGTTTTCATATATGTTTTTACTATTCCTCCAAAATTCTCAAGAACTAAATATTATCTGTTCATATCAAATCAAAAATATCATTTACCAATGCAGTCATTATTTCTTAATGAAATGTCAACACAGTATCGTTATTTGTTACCTTAAAATTTCTATAATAATGATTCAATAATCCTTTTGATTGATATTGTACCACCTTTTGTTCTTTATTTTGTTTTTATTCTGCAGTTCGTTGGATGTGTTGTGACGTACCGATTTCGGAACCAAAAGGATCCAAGGGCCAACCCCAATGCATTTCTCTGATTAAAAAAAAAACAGCTCGAAATCATCCTAGATCACACAATTTTAGATTCTTTTTTAAATCCATTATTTTACATTGATTTGCACAGTGTTGCGGATCATTTTTTAGTATGAAAAGATTGAGACGTGCTATATAAGTCAAAGTAAAATTGTTCATTACATAGTTTTTATATCATTAATGATTACTGGCAATTTGTAACAGGTTTTTATTATACAATTTTTCTATATTCCTAAAACGTTGCTTTCCTTTTGATCTGCAAAGTAGCTACTAATTGATTTCTGTTTTTCTTTGACATCCGCTGCCGTCGAAACGTCCTTCATGTATAAGATATGATTCTTGTTATTTTAGTATTCTCTTAACGTCAACATTTTAATTTTTGGAAAGTAGGTACATAATTGTAACTTCCTTCACTTATGGCTTCAGAATTAAATTTCCTTCTAAAATAGGGAAATATATTCTGAAAGATTGGTTGAGTATAGGGGATTATTTCTAACCAATACCAGGGTAATGTAACACAAAGCTTAGCGTTTAATTATGCACTTTGATTTTGATCGTAAAAAAAATGTTCTTCAATGATTGCTAAGCCTTATGTTTCGGGTCCCACATCATGGTTTCTAATATTTTTTTATTTCCAGCCTTGCCGAAGTTGCCAGTTAAGGGCCGTCTGCACCATCCCGAGTTTTCAAATTAGCGCGCTATTTCTGATCCGGCAAATTATCCCGATCTGAACAATCTCAAAATTATTTGTAATGGAGACGCAATTGTCGCACTAGTTCGCTGGATTAATCTCGAGATTAAGTTAACTTCGGATTTTTTGCAAAATAGCACGCTATTTAGGAATTATCCCGCTAATTCGCAGATGCAGACGCACTCGGGATTATTCATTCACGGCGTCAGACCATAATGCATCGATGCCTCGCTCGAGCAGGAATCGCTCTTCTTGCGATGGTGGAGACAGGATTTCTTGAATCTCGAGATTAATCGCGAAGAGGGCCGATCGGGCTAAAATCTCGAGATTGAGCAGCACCGCCTTTAGAGACCTTCAATTCCTCTGGCCTGTTGAGAGTAGAAGGAAAAATTTTCCACCCAAAGAACATGAATAGGGTGCTATATTATTTCATATGTTCATTACTCCAAAATATGCTTATTGCTTAAACCATGACATTGGTTTGTCCGAAAAATAAAAAATGCTTTGTGAGTACCAAAATGCTAGATAACAAACCTTATAAATAAATTTCGAATCAACAATTCTTCAAATTTACAGAGCTTCTTTCGTTTGGTGAAGCGAAGTTCGGAATATCAAACCTTAATTCAAATGTTTGGATTAATGAACCTTTAGAATTATAACCTGTAGCCCTCATCAGATTTAGGAATGCTTGGCCAACTTGCTTTGTGTAGGTAAACTGAATCAAAAGAAAGCAAATTAGAATGTCAGGATATAAAGGACATCTGTGGCTTAAATTAATATACAATTGAATTTTCTTTCTTTCTTTTTTTTTTTGCTATCTAGACCAATTTATCAATGTTATGTGGCAATATAAGATGTGTAGATTTTTTTCAATAAAATGTTTAATTGGACTGTACATAATTCTTTGGTAAATTAGAGATGTTGGTTAAGAAAATATGGTATTTATTTCTTGTAATTTGGGTGTATTCTATCAGTGTATTATTCAACATTGTATTTAAGTGGGTGCTGAGATGGTATCAGACAGTTTTCGGAACTGTACTCCTTTTAAAACCAAGAAGGAATAAGAATGTACTTTGCTTGTTGTCACACTGCAAAAACTTCGGTGTTGATTTACCACTACCCCATTATCTATATATGTCCACACCAGAGAAGTGTTAAACAACACCAGTTTGGTTTTGGTCTAACACCAGATGTTTATATGACACCAATTAGTATTAAAACAGCATCGGTTTGATTCCAAACTGGTGTTGTTTCAATACTTCTCTGGTGTGGACATATATAGATTCCGGGCTGAGAAACCAGAGTTTTTGCAGTGCAGGTTTTATACTACCAGAAAACAAGATGTTATGATAAATGTTTTGATGTTAATTTAAGATGGGTATTTGGTATGGTAAATTGATAGGAGAATTTATTGTCTATCATTGCTAATAGAATACAAGTGTCATGAATGATGATATAGAAGTTTGGGTTCGTATTTAGTCTACTAATTGGTTGTAAAAGTCAACTGTATGGATGGATACAAACTATCATCATGTACCAAGATGTTATAAAGTTGAGAATAAATGTGCAAATTGTTTTTTCTTTTTTTATACCAATTTACTTTCATATTCAAATCGAAGATAATTTATTTTAGGGACCTCGTCATGTGCATACGATATGGGCGTATCCAGGAATGCATAAAAGAGGGGGCACAAAAAATGTGACTTTTTTGGGGGGTCACTTCCTTAAAAAAAATTGATATTTTCTTCATGATTTTTCTGACAAGCAAAATGTTCGAATTTGAATATATTAGTAAGTCCATTTTTTATTGCAAGTTCAATATCAAAATAATTGTTTAATTTATGAAAGTGGTATTTAGATTCTAGGCCACCTTTATTTTTTTTTCTTTTTGACAAAATTCCATATCTGGCTTGAATATGAAATGAAAATGATGATAGTAATGAATGGGGTATAGTAATGAAGGCCTGTTCTTAGGAATAGCAAAATCCCATTTGATCTTTTCTTGGATAAAGGTGTGTGTAGAGTTGTGGGGGGGGGGGGCATAAGTCTTCTTCAGTAACGATGAATAATAAAATGACAATCGAGTAATACTATCAAATCTATTCATATCTCATTATGAATGAATATCAATTTCAGATTTAGATTTGCCTTCCGTATACCATTGTATTATCTTCGGTTTCTTATATTACAGTACCAGTCACCATTCTTTGAATCACTATTCCCTGTTTCAACCAGAGAACAATAGATTTGGTCTTATTATTCTCTGGCCGAAACAGGTAATAGTGAGTCAAAGAATTGTAACTAGTAGTCTATGTGTGAGATGATTGTCAACCTCTTGTCTTTATTTGGTTTTGAGCTGGTTAGAATTCATGTGAATATTTTATGACATGGCTGCTGGATGTTAGATACGCTCTTGAAATTTTAGGAAAGGGTTGTTGATTTTTTTATTCCTAGGCTATGTACATGGATGTTACTTGTAGATTTAAGGCTTCTCTTCAAACAAAATGCATTGGTTTAGTCCATAGTTTATGCATGAACTCTTTTTTCTTGTCATTCAAGTGAGTTGACTATACATTGATCACCACCTTTCAATCTATAAAAAAAAAATGCTACATGATCTTCCTTAATTATTTTGTCCTCTTTTTTGCGGGGCAATTTTCGAAATATGAATCCTAAAATCTATTTAAAAAATAATAAATCATCTTCAGTGCAAACTGTCAACTGAACATCAATATTTAGCATTCTGTAAAAAAAAACTTTTTGTCATTTTTCACAAATTTTGTGCATCTTCAATTCATGTAGTTGTGGATCTGAATGATATTTCATTTATATTAATGGAATAGGAAGTGCATAAATGATTTGTTGCTAGATCAGGCATTTCTTGAATTACCACACATTGGTACACATCACATCATGCAACTTCTGAATTGAGAAATACATTCATAACAGATGTTCATACCAAACAATGCATTACAAAGTCACTCGTGAAAATAATATTTCAGAGTTTTTTAATTGCATTCTTTTTTGTTTCCAGAGTTAAATTTGACAGAGGAAGGCTTCACCTGGGTGAATCTGAATGACTTTGAAATGTATGGCTATTTATGTGAAGTTAAATTTGACCCAGAACATCGTCAAATAAGAATTGACTCTACTCTGAGTCAAATTAACGGTTTGAATTAGCCAATTTGAGTAGGAAAAGAATTGACTCGCAGCATTTTGAGTCAAATTTTGACTCAGCAAATATGAGAGTGTAATAGTTTTTTCAAGTTAAAAAAAGACTTGGTGATTTGTGTGTTTCTGCTTTATTTATGAACCAATGCTTTACCCTACATTCTCTCTATATATATTTAATCATTTTCAATAACCTTCGTACATTCCTTCCTAGTCTATGTGTATGTTTAATGTAGCACAAGCATTTATGACACACCCCTAAATGGAATGGACTATGCCACCTGATTGTATGGTGTGTTATTTAATTTAAGGTGTGATAGGTATGTTCCATTCTCTCTGGAGGGTTGATCTTGACTTTTGCCATTTACATATGAATATTAAATTGATATTGAATTTCACATCCATTGTTAACTTGTGTGTGTTTTTTATGAAGGTCTTGGAAAGTTTAGGAATCGATTATCGGCATGAATGAAAAATGTGAAGATGAGATGTGTAAAATAATGTATAGAGAGTGAGGCACATCTTGTGGGGAGGTGTGCAGGACAAAAGGAAAAATGGTCAATATTGAAAAAAAGAGGGGAGGGGGGAAGCTGGGGATTTTTGTGAGGTGGTGAGAGTGAAAGTAAACTGGATAGTTTCCTTGAGATAACGGTATTGACTAGATCAACATGTGAAGTTTGATTAGTGGAATACTAACATGAATGCATGTGTATAAATTTGTATTACATTAATTTTTGTTATGATTATATGCCAGTAAGCATCCATGTATAATGTATGTATTTCTGTGTTATATATATATATACATTTACATGTACTTAACAAACTACTATGTAAAAGCGCAAATTTCCATTCATCATATTTGGACATTAAAAACAACCTCATGAAACTGAAGATGGTATATAAAATGCAGTTACTGTTAAAATCATTGTTTTCATCTGATAGTCTCTGTTGATATTTAGCCCCATCTCTTGGTAATGTTTCCATTATCCTTAACAAAGGGAAATTTATCTATCATAATCATGTATGGCTGAAAGATTTTCCCTTGATGTATTCATCTTTGTATCAAGCTGTTTCCACCTTGGCCTTGTAATTACTCTGTTGTATTCTTCCTTGTTAGATATCGTGAATGCTTACCAAATTATAAGAGAGTAAAAAAATGATTAAAATGTTTTTTGCCATTTATTTCTTGAAATAAATAAAGATGGATAACACAGTTATGTTTCATAAGTACCAGAAACTATGTTTCTCAAATCTCCGTACTTTCTCTTCGTGGTCTTCAATCCAGTTATTATGGACTATCACAGGTTTTGCGGTTTGCCGCCTTCTCCACTCGTCATCAAAGTAAAGCTTTCCGTTCGGAAAGAGAGACGAATCAAGAACTTTGATCCTCAGATTCCCAAAGTTTTCCCCTATGAGTTGGTTTAACAATCTCTGATCGGGTACGTTATCCCTTGCCTTGTGGATACGGCTGATCCATTCCCCGACGAACGCTCGTGATGCATTGGTCGCGCGGAAGAAGATGAACCCCGCGCAATAGACAACTTTCGGATTATGCAGATCTTCCTGAAGCACCACGTCGTAGTCGCCCTCGAGGTGCGGGAATGGATCCGCAAGCCACACGATGTCGACATCACTGAACAATACATCCCTGCCCTTGGCTAGGAGCCTGTAGATGTACACGGGTCGCTTGTTGATGAGAACGTTGTACTCGTGCGAGAGGTAGGCTAGCGTCTTCTGCGGCGAGGCGGCTCGTTGCGTCATGACGGTTGTCACGTTGGGATACCTCAGGAAAGTCCTGTAGGCCACTATGTCCTCAGAGATTGCGAGGATATTCGGACGGATTCCCAGGCGGTGGACACTCTCCAGCCAGTTCTCTGCAAAGTCCATGAACGCTTTGTTGCTTGTAATGAGGACGATTGGTCCGTCATTCGATATGTTGAGTTTGTACCGGATGTTGAACCGAACTGGTGATATGGGTGATGTTGTCAAATGAGTTGTTTCAGAGGCACTTGTTTTCTTCTTTGCAGGATGTTGCTTTTCTGGAACATGCAATGCTGTAATACAATGAAAATAGATTTCTACATTACTTTTGAACGTATACATACAGATACTTTTGTATTATGAGAAGAACAAAAAAGCACAATTTGTAATTCGTCAACAGTTTCGTCACCCTTTTCAGTGATCAAGACCGAAAAATACAATGAATTAATAATAAGTGATTTCTTATTCGCCAGAGGTTGGTTTTTAGCCGAATTCACAGTGCTGCAGTGCAGTGGAAACAATTTCGACATTATCTTTGAATGTCACCATCATCCTCGTCCTTATCATCCCCATCTTCATTGTACAAATTTATGAACAAATATTTCCATTCTGCTTTAAAAATGTATTAATGAATTAATAATACCTTGGTAACATTTGCTCTACGGCGGCCGTACGGCGAGTCGAAAACAGCCGTTTTATTAATTCTAATTCAAACCACCTATATGCAGCTGGTAAAAAAAAAAGTTAAAACGGCTGTTTTCGACTCGCCGTACGGCCGCCGTAGAGCAAATGTGACCAAGGTATAAGTTAGAATCCGTGGTTTTCAAAATCATTCAAGCAATCTGCGCTTATGATGACAATCATTCTGCAAATTGTAAATGTAATAATAATTTGGTAGTAGATAATTGTTGTTTGGAATTATATTCTTACTTCAGTTTTTCTATGTTATAAAAAAATGTATTATATAAATGATGTCATTGCAGAAGAAAACAATAAATCAAATCAAATGGATACAAACAATATCACACGACGAGAAAAACCTAAAAGTAATTTGAAGTTCGTCAACACTTTCGTCACCCCTTTTCGGTGATCATGATCGATAAAGTATATAGTCGATTATTTTTCCTTTTTGTTGGAAGTTTATTTTCAGGAAATTAAGACTGCAATGCTGCATAAATAGAACCAATTTCAACATTAATCTCGGAAAAATATCTCAAACACATGTTTTCATACCTTTGGAAAAACGTTTTAAATAAATGTATAATTTGAAATTCGTCAACAGTTTCGTCACCCCTTTTCGGCACAAACTATTTCGGTAATTACGACCTAAAAATGATGAACAAGTGAGTTTATCAGAAATATCCATGGACTAAAAAGCTCTTTGTGTACTCTTATTGTGATACGGACGTGTAAAGAGTTGAAATGAATAATTTTCTGGGACTTATATATTTTTTTTTACTGTATTATGAAATCGGCTCGCTGATGAATGTTCCCTAAATTCATAATAAAAAAAATAAACTTTTGACAGTCTGACTATGATAAACATTGATCGATATTATTTTTAAACAATGTAGTTACATTGTATCAATACATTAATTATCATTGCCTGGGACCTCGGAGAGGACCTAAAGTAGTGAGTTCTCTTGATGCTTTCTTGCAATCGGTCATGCTTTCTTCTTGGCAAACTTAAACCAACTTACCATGTAGTCTGAGGAAGATGTAGCCTAGCGCCATCAACGTCGAGAGTAAGATAGACGGAACACGTTTTCTGCGGCACCTTGATGAAAAAAATGAAGATATCAAGTGAAAACAGAAAGTTGTCTTTAAAAGTACAATTTTTGAATCACCTCATCACTCACTCACAAATTATTTATAGACATAAAAATATTATAACACGTAACGATAGGGGAAACCTTTGTCCGACATTTACAGGATACACCCGTTTATTGCGAACATTCTAAAAACTATAAAATTATCTGCCAACATTGACAAACATAATAGTGATAATGTGGAAGATTGCTTTACCAAGACAGACGTATTATTCATTATGAACGGAACGTTTCAAATTCATTATTTTGCGACCAGCAGATCCAGATTAAAGTTCATGAGAGAAAACTCTTGAAAAACTTTGGGATATATTTTGCAAGATTAAAATTATATTTCTACTGCTCACGTCTTAAGAGCCTATATAATATCAATAGGCGTAGTATTTTTTTTAAACCAGATTATTGTCTAGAGGCTTTTGGAAAGGTGACAGAAGGCGCGTCAGTTCGAATTTAGCCCTTCTTAACCATATAACAATATCTTCAATAAGTGTAATTGACATAAGAGTTTTAATTATTTTCCCCCATTATAATTCTTTTCACGATCATTTCGCGTCGAAAGATATAGGTCGCGAATAGCAAGCAATCTACGTCGCAAATATTATTACCCTTTCTCGAATTTACATGAGTAATCGTGAATAAGGAATGAAAATACTGTCTCTTTAAAGTACATGATAAAAGTGACATTATTCATACAAATACATGTTATTCATATTTACCATCTCCTTATCATTGTATCAATCTGGTGTTGATAAACTTCAGCTATTGAGGAACTGGATCCTAAAAATCATGAAAAGATGTTGCATTAATGGAAATATCAAGACCAACTCATTTGCAGTGATTTTTAACGGTAATATGAACAAAGATTATGATGCATTTTTTAATGGAAATCCATTTCAAATATAATTCACGACTGGCGCTTGGGTAATATTAAAGATAGGTGTAGACTTTATATACAAATCAACTCAGATCGAACTTTAAAAAAATTAAATAAACATTTACAAATTAGTGGATAAAGACTAACATGACTTAAGAACGGGATACAATGTAAGATTGTGAAGCTGAATATTGAGGAAAAGTCCATAGAATCTCGCAAAAATGGTGATAATAGATTTAGAATTATGTCATGAAATAATGACCAAATATGATTTTGGGGTGGCGGATTTTGGTTGAGAGATTTTGGTAAAACAAAATTAAGTTTATACTTACACGTTAGCTATAAGCATAAACCATTCCATTATTACCCGATATTAAAAAAAAAATCATAAAATAGTAATCCAACTATTTTGTACTCAATATAAAATTAACAAATTCACTGTATATCTTGATTTTCTAGACGAAAGTATTGTCCCGTGTTGGAATTCGTTGATTGCAATTAGCTAGTTTAAAAAATACGATAAAAGTAATCTCTTACCTGTTACATCAATTTAATAGATGGTATAGCACTTTAAGAAACGATAACCTTGTTAGGGAGAAAAAATGCTCACTTCCAAAGTTCACATATATCCATAACATTTTAAAGAAGTGCTGATATCATGCAGTCTTATACATCCAACGTATATCATGTATGTGGCTTATATACAAGCTTTATATAGATTACGTGTAAACCAAGAAAGTGGGTAGACTTACGTACAAAAGAATAATAACAATGAAATATTGATTAGAAAAAACTAGACCAGTGTTTGCTAGTCTTTCCCGAAGAAAGAAGTTTTACAACGGGTAAATTGACTTGAAGAAAGAGAGTAGGGTCATGCTGTATAGAGACTAACGGAGGGGGGGGGGGGGGGGGGGGGTAAGCTGTTGCACTTAGCTCTGATGTCTTTGAAGACGATAGGAATATAAGAACGAAAATCGTATAATAAATACTAATGTTTTAGTGACTATCTTTTCTTTGTTCTTTTTCATTTTGCTTTTGTTGTTTTGTTGTCTCGCCTGCATAGCAGAGCGAGACTATATATGCACAGCTTTTCCGACGGTGGTGGCGACGGCGGCGTCGTCAACACTGACATCTTAACCAAGGCTACGTTTTTTGAAATAATGTCATCATATAACTTAGAAAACATATGGACCTATTTCATGAAACTTTACATAAGGTTAATCAAATATTTCGATTTTCACAGATTTGACAGGAAGGGGCAATTTGACAGAACCCTGAAATATCAAGACAATATAATTTCATATGTTCAAGGACGGATAAAACTTTGTATCACAGGACAAGTGGGATAAAATTTGAATATTTCTTATTTCATATAGTGAAATACAAAAGAAATAGTGAGCGGGTGACGCACCGTTCCCCTAATTTGCATACCAACAAGGATGTGCATATAACTGTTTTGAAAAATTAAAGGGATGCTTCGGGCTGAAGAAATTTATATCTTAAAAATTCACAGAGCAAAATGCTGAAAATTTGATCAAAATCGGATAACAAATAACGAAGTTATTTGCATTATTCCGGTGAAACAGTTCTAGGCATGTCTTCATGAATGTTCATTAGGTGGGCTGATGATGTCATATCCCCACTTGTCCTTTTGTATGATATTATATGAAATTAGGTTTATTTAAAAAAGAATCTACCAAGAACTAAAACAATTGGATTGACAACTGATTAAGTGCATTAGTTATGTACTGCTGCAACTTATTTCATCATAATGGAGACACATCATTTACACATGTATAAAAAAATAAACAATCATGATTTCATGTAATAACATAAGAAAAGGGAAAGTGGGGATGTGACATCATCAGCTCACCTAATGAATATTCACGACGACGTGCATACAACTGTTTTCACAAAATATTGCTAAAGTTTACATTAAATGACTTCGTTATTTGTTATCCGATTGGATTAAATTATCAGCATTTTGCTCTGTGAATTATTCTCTATTTATTTAGATACATGTATAAATATCTTCATCCAGGAGCATCCCTTTAAGCAAAACTTTTAAAAGTCATAACTTTCTGATTTTACATCCGAGTTTAATGAATTTGTAGTGTTATGCTCGTTGGATTTTTCTCTTTTTTATGTAAACCAACTATTTGTTGGGGGTGTATTTGTCATTAAAAAATTATCGCTCAAATGCGATCAGCCCTATGTAAAAGAGATTTTCCGCATTACAAATATCGTTTTAACATTTTATTTCGAAGGGAGATGAAAATGAAGAAATGTGTAAATTGAATAAATGAAGATGTATTACTTAACATTTGTGGATTGGCCTGAAATGTAAAGGGTGTCTGAATCACAAAGTTTGATTTGCAAAAGTTGACGAAATGAAAAGCAAAGCGTTTTCAATAAACCAGGACCACACAGTTGTCGTGAAATTTGCTTTTATCTTATGTAAATCGTTCAGCTCGAAATTGGGCCAATAAATTTCACTGGCCACCCTTAATAGGCATCTTAACAAGCCGAACATTAAACAAGGTTTTGTTCCCTAATGGATTTCGTTTTCACGTATCAATACAACATCATTTACTACACTTAAGGAATTAAGTAAATACAAGAAAAATCCTTGATAACAAATGTATGTTAAATCGCGTTGAATCCTTAACAATATGACTGTCATAAATAAAAGTTTATTTAAAGAAATATCATTATTTTGGCTGTAATATCAAAAACAAAATCTGTATTAATGAGATTTATACTAAATTATGGCACGTTTTAATGTCTTCAGTATCATTTATTGCTCTTACTGCTATCAATAGTAATCGCGAATCGTGTACCAATATTGAGGTTATTTTCCCAAGACAACCGTAGAGTTAACATACTTTAATTTCTTTCAAGTTTTTTTTATAAGGCAATCATCGTGAAAGGGAAGATGTATACCATACTGATTAAAGACTTGTTTTATTTGCGCAGGGGTAAGATGTTTTGGAGATACCATATTACTTGGGGTAGTCTATATGTGATATAGTACTAAAATGTGCTGATTGTTGATTTTTTACCATGTAAATAGAGGAAAGAATGCCGTTTTCACTCATACTCACATTTTAATCATTTTCTTAAATATATTCTACAGTCGATTCTCCTTATTATGAGAAACTTTTTTTTTTAATATATCTACTTGAGAAATAGACATTTTTTGGTTTGGTTTGGTTTTATTTACCGTATAAAAATCACAATAAAATACATTTCACAATATATTAGATTAAATATGAATATATAAACATGCACATAAAAATATACGGATGGATCACTCTATTCAGAGCCATTGATATAATGGCTCTGTTCTTCCTAGAGGTCCAGTCAAGGTAACATGATAAATAATATGACCTATATATATAATGACACATTGATGATAACATGTATTTAAAATATTATTAATTAAAAACAAAAATAAATACTACTAATACTACACAAAAGCGAGTGGTAAAAAAAAAAAAAAAAATAATAATAATAATAATTAATAATTAGATACAATTACACAATAACAGTCCTAAACCTTCCCTATTCCTAATGATACCTTAAACCTTAACCCCCCCCCGATCAGCCAAAAGTTTAAAGATCAAAGTTTTCTGTCCATTTATCAAGGTCAGTTTTAAATAAAGTGAGTGTGTTGGGTCTGCGAAGATTAAGTGGGAGTTCATTATATATTTTCGATCTACGATAAGAAAATGTCCGCTTACAATAGTTAGTCTTAGGTTTTGGCAATACAAGATTTCCAACATTTCTTAGGGCATAAATACTTTCTTTGTGAACGAGATTATTTTGTAAATATTTCGGAGCTAAATCGTGAAAAATCTTATACAACATTACATACATGTGTTTTTTACGCCTAGTTTTCAGGGTTTCCCAATTTAAAAGTTCATGAATTTGAAATATAGATGTGTGAGTGTAGGGACTTATTCTGAGAATTATGCGCCCAGTCCTATTTTGGAGTTTTTGAAGTTGGTCGAGAAAGATGTTTGGACATGATTGCCATACGGTATCAGCGTAATCAAAATGAGGGAGAATAATTGATTGATAGATTATATTGAGATAGGACTCGTTTAGTGAGTGCCTTAACCTTAACATTCGATGAAATAGTGAAGAAACATTGATTCATTAATTTCTTTTTAAGTAACTATATAGGCCTAACCATTTTCTCTTGTTGCGCTGATAATACATTATTGTTGACGATATGAAGAGGATTAATGTATACCACACTTATTAAAGTTTGGATATTGTTTGAGGTGCATGAAAAAGACGCTTATTGTTGATTTTTCAAAAGTATAATATGGGGGAGGGGCATTTTTTCTGCTTTTATTACTTTGCATAGTCTAAGATTTCAGGTGTTGCTGGTGCAAATTTGAACTTTTGTACAACTTACTCCCTTTATCGTGTTTATAGTGCAATCTGCAACATAAGGAGCAAGAAACTTCTTCAAGCGACCCCCAAGTGTTTTATTGTGATAATTGAAGGGTATATTTTGTTCTTTCTTAGTTTGTCCTGCATTTGGTATCTTTTTTGTACATTCGATGAAATAGTGATGGAAGAAAGGGTGTATATAACCCCCACACCCAAAATGACGGATCCGGGGGATCAGGCCCTTGTCCCCTCCCCTTTTGAGAGCCATAAAACACTTAGGAAAATGTCGGAAGACCTATTTTTTGCTTGTCAATTTTTTTTCCGGATAAAATGCCCCCCCCCCCCTAGTGGAAAATCCTGGATCCGCCCCTGCCCCCTCCACTCTATAATACATCAAGGTCTTTCAATGTAGAAGGGTTGGGTCTATAGCATGTATATAGCGCGTCCTGTGTTGGCACTAGGCATAAGCATATATGAAGAAGGGATTCTGGCTGCAGCTGTGACGTCATTATGAAACGATAGACTGATATTTACTTGGTTTTGATGATAGCACTCCACAAGTAGTAAAGTCATCTGACTGAACTCGGAAGACAACTTTCACCTGTATTGAAACCTATAGAGCTCCGGGCAAGTGAAGCGAGCAAGCAAAATTGTTTACCCTTTTGATACAAAATCTATTTTTTTAAATAGATGTTTACATCGAAAAATATCATGTTTCACCCTTTCCCTCATTTCCTTCCTTTCATTTTTTTTCTCGGTTTCTTGGTGATTCATGGTCACAATCTCCTATCTGTACGCTAGTCCCCAATCCAATTGGGGCGCTGACGTCGAGTTTTTTTAATCATTTTGTTTTCTGGTGTGCGAAGGGGCACAAAAATGATGTGTGTAAGGATAGGAGGGTGTGTGTGTGTGCGTGTGTTTTTTATGAGGTGTAGATAAAGCTGACATTTTCAGGCGGTTAAGGTTGGATAATGAAAAAAAAGGCGTTCGATATTGTGCACTATATACTTTTTCATAGCCTGATATATTTGTAATTAGAGGGAGCGAAGAAAACAGTGGAAACCGAGACTTTTAGCACTAATAACTACTGTTTGTAATAAATGTGGAGAGTTTGCATATAAAGACCATTATATCAACAAGATATCAAAGAAAATTCAATGAGAATTATGATGCTGATTATTATTATTATAATCATCATTACTATTATTATTATTATTATTTATTCATATTTTTTGTGGGGGGGGGGGGGTCAGCACTAGCTCCCCCAACAACATCACGAGTACACGCCCGTGGGTGGGGGGCTTTCTTATTTTCTTCCATTTTTTCCTGAAGCCATTGTGCTCATATGTATTTGTTCCCCTTATTTTTCTTTATAGAACTATAATATAGTGTTTTTGCCAAGTCATCACCTCAGTTAATAATTTTTGTTCGACTTTACTATCCATATATCGGCAGTGGTAAGTTTGGTAGGCCAGTGGTTGGTCTTGACAACGGAATCAAAGGGGAAATATTGAACCGCGATGCGTCCAAGATGTATACACACTTCATGGGGGATTACGAGGATGGGCTGAAAGGGTGGTGATGTTGTCTCAAATATTTATGAGGGTCGTGGTGGACGTATTCCCTCTTGATATAAAACTCGAGAGAACAAAAGAGTTTATTTAAGGTGGCTGTATACAAGACGACGTCATCGGCATCTTGTATAGTGCTTGAAAGGAAGGGTACTGGGACAAAGTTTGAATAATTGAGAGAGAAGGGGGAGGGAGAGCAAGAGGGTAAGAGAGAGAGGGAGAGATGTTCCGCTATCGAAAGTTTGTTTCGAATAACATCCCAGTCGAATGGTCGAGACGCGTTATGTAAGGAAGTCGTTTTGGACGCTCCTCCTGCATGAGTTGAGAAAGTGCCGACGAAAGATGACGACGCATTTTTTAACATAGGAAATCTGGAATTGATTATGGAGACTACATGAAAGCTCACAGGTAAAGCTGGAAGAAAATCTTTAATTTGAAAATGTTGATTCGAAACCTATATCTGAAAACAGTAACTTCAAATAGTATTAACCCCATAACGTCTTTATCTATTATTTCAAAATTAAAATAATATCAAACCACGTTAACCATGTAGTTATAACTTCATGGTTAAACCTTATTTGTGTAATGGTGATATTGATGCCCACTTTGATCTTTATACCACAAAGTACACAAAAAAGTATCAAAATCCAGTGGTATCATGTTTCTATTTAAGTGTGACGTGTCATTGTCTGTAATTTTCACCTTATATAAAACTCTCTTATATATTATGGAACCATAAAGATGATTGGCGTATATCATTGTACAGTCTTTAATTATCATTTTCATCATTACATACGTTATATGCCCTTTATATGATGTTTAAGATAATTATTGAGTCAATTTTCTAAATAAAATAAAAATAACTACATGCGATCTGATTTCTTCCTTACAGAGACTGACTAGCACTGGAAGGAATATTTTTGTCTTCAACCGTAAAACGCCTTTACTTGCCATTCACGTAAGTGGTAGTGTTTTTTACCTGATTATTAGTTTAGTAAGCTGGGCTTGGCCACTGATTTTTGCTGCTCACATTGACATCCCATGGGTTGGGTTGGGTGCAGCACGGTGAGGATGAATATCTTTCTGAAGGATATTAACACTGTGGTTAGGATTTATTCGAACCCTCGACCCTTTGATCGCAGGAGTCACAAGCACTTGATCACGATAGTTATCATCCATTCGGTCCCATATTAATGATGAAAATAAATCGGCACATTTTCACTCTACCGCCTGATAATGACTGAATTTCGGATTTGTTTTTGTTTTATGTATGCCATTCCCATATCGTTTGCTTTTTAAAGAAGAAGTTATGAGGTATATTTCCACGTTGACCCATGTGTTTAGTGTCGAAACTATAAATATATTATTTCATTAATAAATGCTATTAAGAAATTACTTATGTATCATGCTTATTGTTTTATCTAAATTTAACAGCATGACGAGACTCTTCAAGAGGTGGATTTCCCTTCTTCTTTGTCTCTTCCTTCCCACCATGATGATCTCTTATTTATATCACAAACACGGTGAGTTAGTGTATACATTCGAATAATATATCCACCTTGACGTGAAGTTATTGTATAAACTTGAATGAAATAAACGTAAATTAGTGAAGGGTTGATGAAAATCAATAAAAGGATAATAGAGTTATGATTTTTTTTTCGAAAGTAAACAAAAATTGTGACGTCACATGTGAGCAGACCCGGTTGACTACTATCATGTCACGCGAGTTCCATGAATTTGCTAGTTTTAACGATTTTATAATGATTGGATATATTTTAGAAAATAAACTTGTATGAATTAAATATCTGGTTATTATATTGAATGTACTGCTGAAATTTTTTGAATTTTTGGAATATAACACTTTATATACATTTCAATTTTCATGACTTATAATTGTTGAGCTTCTCGCATGTGATGTCACAAAATTAGAACGTTATTATGGACATTCTTCTTATCATCAATTTCGTCATTATTTGATTATCGATTTGAATACTATTATCATGACAATTTTATTATAATTAATTAATTATAATTTTCACTATAACAAGTACCCGCTGAAGTTGTCAAAGTAGCAACGAGAGCAGCATTTTTTTAAATGAAAGAGCAGAAAAGAAAGAAGATCACATTGGCAATTAAGAAAAGTCCAGAAAAACAGAGACTGAATTAGATAAAAAGACGTTCATATATCAAAACAAGTTATCATTTGCTTTCCTACGTATGCAGGGATGTTGCAAAGGAAAATCGACAACACCCTTCAAATCCACCAGCGCCTGTACCCTAAATCCTTCGAACCCGACGAGTCATCGAGATCTATATGGGAAACTATTGTAATTCCAACACCAATCTATCGCGTCGAGAGAGATCTAAACGTATTATGGTCCCCGACGGCAATATCGAGGTTAACGTCCAAGGAAGTCAAGCGAGTCAGTCCGACAACGAAGAAAATGGTCACCAAAACGGTAGCAAAAGAAGACAACCCTTTGCCAATTAGGGAGGAGGCACTGGTCGACGGACCCGAAAGAAGTGTTATCGTTGCTAAAGGAAATGATATGATCAGGACAAAGACGCCATCGAAAGTAACCAAGAAGCGTCCGAGTAGGCGACCTCGAAGATCAAACAAAAGACCACCTGTGAAACAAAAAGAACTCCGTGAAAAAAATGCTGCAGAAACGCCTGTTGAATCCGTCAGAGGCTTGGAGAAAGTTGATGCTAAAGGCGAGGTGATTCAGACTTTTGCCCCTGTCGCCAAGACTCCTCCTGTGGACAACCATGAGGAAGATTTGAAAGAACCAGAGAAGGACGATGGTTCGGCTCCTGTACCACCTGTTAAATCCTTTGATACCGTAAGAACCGCTTTACCTACAACAAAGATCCTTCAGACAATCGCTCAGACAAAAATAATTACTGAAGTACCCAACTTTCCTGATGCTAATCTTATAAATAAAGTTACCAACTTTCCTCATGATAATAAGGTGACAAATGAGACGAAGTATAGCGGATTGACAAAGAGACCCGTCCAAGAAAAACCTTCAGAACAGAAAGTACATACTGCACCAGCTGCCCCTTCCAAACGAAAGTCCAATAAAAAGAAAGTAAAAGTGAAGAAACCTAGTGCAGCAATCGTTGATCAAGTTGTGAATAAAGAACAAAAGCTTAATCTATCGATACCGGATAGTGAGGTTGAAAAGAGTAAAAATGAGACTAAAACCAAGGATAGTGTAGATCTGACGATGGATGAGCAGAAAGAAAACAGTGTACCCGAGAAACCCCTATCCAAGAAAGAAAGCTCTAAGAAAAAACGGGATCGTAAATCAAAGAAGTCCAAACGAAAGTCTCATTCAGATGATTTGAGTGCTGTACCAGTGACGTTACCTCTCAAGTTCAACCTAACTGACCCAAAGACACATTCACCTGTGATTCTGGCATCTACGAACAAGGCTTTCATGAACTTCACTGACAACTGGCTGGAGAGTGTGAAGCGTTCAGGTATCCGATCAGGGGTGACCCTGGTAGCTGAGGATCGCGAGGCGTTCAACTACCTGAACAACAGGACAGACATCGAACTCAATGTCGTTCTCAATGACGTATCGGAGTCACCAGGAGAGCGGCTTCAGTTTGACTCCCCCGCCTACAAGCAGCTAGTCAACAAACGACCAAGCTACATCCTCCAGATACTGTCCAGTGGACATGATGTCCTGTTCTCCGACGTGGACATCGTTTGGCTTAAGAACCCGTTGCCGTTCTTCACTAACGACACCAACGACATATGGCTACAGGAGGACCGTCACGAACCCACGGTGTACTGTGCAGGATTCACCTTCTATCGGTCCACACCGGCAACCATCGCGCTGGTGACGGAGTGGGTGCAGACTTTGGCCTTGCACCCCACCTACCCCGATCAAAGGGTCCTCAATGGTCTCCTCAGGAAGAAACGATGGCTGGGGGATGCGATCAAGAAAGCTGTCATGGATTCGAGACTGTTCCCGAGTGGGCACCTGTTCTTCGACCCGGAGTGGCGCGAGGCTAATAAGGACAGTGATCAGGTGATGGTTCATAATAACTGGATAGTTGGACACGATCGTAAGGTGGAACGCTTCAAAGATGAAGGGTTTTGGTATCTATAGGATGAACTGAGTCGAAGAGTTTTTTAAAGAGTTGAACAGGGGCCCTGCTTCACTAGTTTCACTACGAGTTTCAACAATATTGCTATTCTGGCAATATTAACTACCATAGTAACTAGGCTCAGCAATCAATTACAAATCAAAGTTTCCATGATAGATTTAAAAAAAAAAGACAAAGTTACCACAGTTGTAAGTCTTCACGAAACGAATCCCTGGACTCAAAATGGAGGCCAAAGTGACCATCTTGACCGGATTGTGTAATTAAAACATTATTGAACATGTTGAAGAGCGAGCAAGGGTGATTATTTCTGAAGTGACCAAAGCAAAGCCAGAATCAGAATTTTACTGAAAGTAACAGCACTTCTTCTTTATAGTCCGTGAAACATTTCTGCTTAGTTCACCCAATTTCTCCAACTTACAAGATAAACTTGCAAGTTGTTGTACTTCACAATTTTTGTAATAGTTTAGGTATGAATATAAAGGCATTTTTAATCACCGTTTTAAGTAGATGTTTAATAAATTTTCATTGCAATTCGTCTGTTTCTATTTTATTACCAAGTAATTGCTTTTTATATTTGTTTTTTGTTTATTCAAGTGCACGTATGTGTTAGTCAGTTTACAATTCAACGCACTTTACCATTAATAGGACACAGGTACTTTTATTCTATACATTGGCCAGATAGTAATAATATTCGCTGTGACTCTACAAACCAAAGCTGTTAAATTGACAGACCAATGGATAGAAAAATGACTCATTGTACTAGTAATTGGGGAAATCTACATTTTATCTACACTTTTTACAGATAAGTCAGAAACAATCTTATCGTGTAGAATATAATATTACATTATACTGATACTACTAGCACTATCCTATTCATATTTTCTTTTCTACTCTTACTCCTCCTACAACCTCACTACTACTACTACTTCTACTATACTACTACTGCTACTACTACTACTACTACTACTACTACTACTACAACTACTACTACTGCTGCTGCTACTACTACTACTACTACTACTACTACTACTACTACTGCTGCTGCTGCTACTACTACTACTACTACTTCTTCTTTTTCTTCTTCTACTACTACTACTATTACCTCTTTTACTACTACTATACTACTACTACTACTACTACTACTTCTACTACTACTACTACTACACTACTACTACTACTACTACTACTACTACTACTACTACTACTACTACTACTACTACTACTACTGCTACTGCTGCTGCTGCTGCTGCTGCTGCTGCTGCTACTGCTGCTGCTGCTACTACTACTACTACTACTTCTTCTTTTTCTTCTTCTACTACTACTACTATTACCTCTTTTACTACTACTATACTACTACTACTACTACTACTACTTCTACTACTACTACTACTACACTACTACTACTACTACTACTACTACTACTACTACTACTACTACTACTACTACTACTACTACTGCTACTGCTGTTGCTGCTGCTGCTGCTGCTGCTGCTGCTGCTGCTGCTGCTACTACTACTACTACTTCTTTTTTTCTTCTACTACTACTATTACCTCTTTTACTACTACTACTACTACTTCTACTGCTACTACTACTACTACTACTACTACTACTACAACAACTACTACTACAACTATATGTACTACTACTACTACTACTTCTTCTTCTTCTACTATTATTTCTACTACTACTCCTACTTCTCATTCACTATTACTACTCCTACTAATGCTAAGTTTCCACCACCACTTCACCCGCCACTACCTCTTCTGTTGTAGCACTTTGAAGTTCGTAAAGCACTTTCTGATGGCGCCATCTTGCAATTTCATGCATAATGGGCAGAATAATTTGGAGTTGATATGACGGAGTCAAAAGTTCTGATGTCGTCAAAAATCTATTTGTTCAGACGATTAAATTCAGGTTCAACACTTGAAATTTATACAAAAGGTCAATAAGAAAGTATCAGGGTGGTACCGACAAAGAGAATCGTATAGGCCCGCTTTAATCCAATATATACTCAAAAGAATAGAAAACATTAAGGAAATAGTGAGAACGAAAGAAAGAAAATTAAAGAAAATGAAGAATTGAAGGAAATAGAAGGAATGAATTAATGTAGAAAGAGAGAAAGATAGATAGACAGATATATAGATTGAATTGAATTTATTTTATACTACACAACAAAATGTAATAATCGCTGATGTGGTTTACGGTACACCATGTGGAGTGTTATAGAAGCAGTGGATAGAAGAAGAGAAGGAATGGATAGGCGAGAAAATGGAGATTTGAGAGTAGAGTATTATTTCTTGAAAGTAGTCCTGAAAAGGACTGTAAACCAGGAAAGATTGATGAGTTGAGAACAGCTTGAGTAGTAGAGCTGATGAGGAGATGCTGGCTCGAGTCGGCAAGTAGAGATGATGAGTGGTAATACAAGAAACATGAGAAATACATTTGATACATATTACAGAAGACAGAAGATAATGACCATGGCAATAAGTAAGAGTGAAATATGAAGGAGCCTGCATTAAAAGCAGAGATAGATAGATAGATTGATAGAAATAAAGAAAACAAGGACGAGAGTAATGGGAAATAAGGAGAGAAAAAAAGGAAAGAGAGAGGGGGATAGAAAGAGAGGAGAGAAGGGGGACTTGAAAAGTCGGATAAACTTTCTGCAAAACTTTTTCAAATCTTACGAAAAACGTGTCGGGCAAGAGCTTGATTAGTCTAAAACATTGATTAACAATTATACAAGACAAAACATGACAATTTTTATTGATATAATTAGTTATTTTAATATAAATACATTCTATTCTCTTTAAAATGGCAGATTTCCCCAGTTGCATTATTTTGCTTTAGCTTCCCATAATTTTCATAATTGACTTACAACATTTTTAAGAGTGGCTCGTGAATATGATTTTCACAACGACGTGATTTAACAACTTGATCTTGTTATAACTAAAAAAAAACGATGGAAACGCAAACATATATTGCAAACACATATATAACCTAACCAATTATTATATCAGATGTAAGAAAATCCCAGCTAGTATATAATGTTATTTCAGACATTATCAAAAGGTCTCAGAATGTTATACACATATTTTTGTAAGCGTTTTGATAACATTCGTACATTGTAGTTTTCATGTAAAAACTTTATAATATTTTCTCCAAAATTATCTTATTTTTGTCAAAATTAGTCCACTATCGATATTTAAAAATATCTCAACAATGTTTCCAAGAAAGCAAACAAACATTTGAATAACAAATAAAAAATAATATCCTTATTAAACATAATACAACATAAATATTTACTTAACCATGATAAACCATTCGTTTTTATATTTTTAATATGTTTTCTTAACCTTAAGCTACCATTATTATGCCTTTTTATGATTTTCTTTAGTGAACTGTGATATATCATAGTGAACTTGTAACATTCTATCATATTGACAATGAAATACTCGTTTAAACATGTCCAGATATAACTTACATTGATAAAAAGAAAAATTCTTATATCATGAATATTATGGCATTTCATTCATTATCCATTGAACAAACTTATACTAGACCCCCCAATATAAAATGATCTGTTAAAACCACCATCTTCCATTTTCATTTTTTACCCTTTTCGTAATTTTAGACCAAATTTCAGATAAAATCGTGTTTTTTGTCGTTTTGCAAGTAGCATCTTCAAAATTCAGCTTTCATGCCATTGTTTTTTATACCACCTTTACTAATAAACTTTCACTGCCGCGTCAAATTATCCATATTGCACCAAACTTGCAATAGAGAGAAAAAAATCATTTTAAAAATGCAAATTCAGAATAGTACTTCTTCCCTTTTGCTTGTCTTTTTCTTTTTCTTGAAAAAATTATGGAACCTAACTTTTAAAAAATTCCATATTCTCTGAAAAATATGAAAAGAACGATGTTCTTTGTCGTTAGTGTATATTTCTCGAAATCGCGTATGACCCCGTCTTGAATGCTGAGTACAACAAATAGAGTTTAATCGATTACTGGACAATGCTAAGGTTACATTTTGGGTTTAATCGGTGCAAGAGAGAGCAGGATAAAATGGACTGTCATAATTATAAGTTTTTATCATAATGTACCTGTTCATTTGATAAAAATCTGTGCATGTTCTCAATGTCTTTAAGTCCATCCCTATAAAAGTTGATTTGAACAAAAGAGAAAAATCCAACAAGCATAAAACTGAAAATATCATCAAAATCGGATGTAAAATAAGAAAGTTATGGCATTTTAAAGTTTTGCTTAATTTCACAAAACAGTTATATGCACATCCTGGTCGGTATGCAAATGAGAGAACTGGTGATGTCATCCACTCACTATTTCTTTTGTATTTAATTATTTGAAATATTAAATATTCTAACTTACTCCTCATTGTCCTGTAAAACAAAGTTTTATTTCTTCATTAAATGTGGAATTACCATTGTTTTTAACATTTTATGTTTCAGTCAAGTTGGTCCTTATTGTCAAATCTGTAAAAATTAAAATAGTGTACAATTCAAACAATAAAAAACAAGAGAAATTATGAGTGGGGGACTTCATCGACTCTCTCATTTGCATGTTGCTGAGTTGTGCATATAACTGTTTTGTGAAAAATAAGCGAAAGTTTAAAATATCATAACATTCTTATTTTACATCCGATTTTAATGAAATTTTCAGCAATATGCTCATTTGATTTTTCTCTATTGATTCAAATCCACATTTTTTTTTTTTGGGGGGGGGGGGTGGACTTAACCTTTAAGCATGTAATACATTATACCATGCCTCTCTGACTGTCCATATCCATTATGTTTGAATTTCTAATGCAATAACTTAAAAGGTGTCTTTAAAATATATTATTTTGGAATGAAATACTATTGAAATATGGAAGTATCAAATAAAGATAAAAATATGAAAAGAACGTCACATTTTCTATTGCTTATTATCATCTCGCCAAGCGTCACTTTGTCTTCTTGCACACATATTAGAATCCTTCTTCGGTGTAAGTACGAGTATCGACCATAATAAGACCAACTCTCCTATAGTTTATGTTAGTCCATTTCGGCAGCAGCTTATTTTAAAGATAGAAATACGATGGGGAAATGAGCAATACAGTATTATTTCCCACAAAATGGCGCTTTTGGGACGGTTTTACTGTCACGTGAGTCTCGCAATGCAAACATCTCCTCCCTCGAAGCACTTTTTAAAGTACCAATTCAAAACGACATTTTAACTTTTTGAAAGGGTATTTTTTATCCAGTCACTGACCAACAAATGAAAACCCAAGAGTTCGTCTATGCATCAATGCATCTTGAGCGATAGCTGCATTAGGCGACCTTCTGTAAGTCGATATTCGCCCGAGTAGAAGCAATAATTTCTTAAAACAAAGATGATGCAAAATATGCCTTGTATTCCTCCTCTAGGTCGAATTAGTCCCAAGTCGAAACAGATTTCTATATGGTCTGAAATTATTCAACGTAGACAAAGTTCAGATGGTCCCATGGCCGTCGCGGCTTCATTCACCGAAAAGCAGAACATCCTTCATCATCTTTTCTATACTTTGTCCAAAGTGGGCCACAGTGGAGTCATTTTCGACTACACTACGTATAGATAGTCCCTTTAGTTCAGCGGATCTGCCATGCTGTCTTGTCTTAAGCACCGGAAGTGCGGAAGTTCTGGATTCAAATCCCTTCAGGTTTTTGGGGATACATTTTCTTTGCCAACACAACAAAATCATCTGCGATGTCCACTTCTATAAGCCGATCCTGAAAAAAAATAAAGAGAATGCTTGAATAGGACAAACTTACGAGTGGACTACAATAAATTGCAAGAGTGTACTCGAGTGGCAAAGATGTGGAGATGTGGCAGATCATGGAGAGGCTACATATACAAAATACAGGATCATGAGCAGATTGTTATGTTATTGATGTACAAGTCATCATTTTCTTGGTATTTGGTAAATGGAAATTTGAAATGCCAAGAATCAAGCAGGTTGAATAATTTTTCGTCTTTAGGTCAAGATCGAGACTCGATCGTCCTTACTTCTCTGCGCTTTTCATCATTCACTGTGGTCCAGAGTCATGATAGTCTGAACTCTGGTTTGACCAATACAAAGCCATGTTGTAAATCTATGATAAAATCATGGATAGCTATAGCTGCTAAACCCCTGTTTACGCTGATAATTAGGTTATTTAAAATATAAATATAACTATTAAATTTGTCATATTCAACCCAGACTGATTGCCAGACTATAGTTGTTCCATGCTGAACATGTTCAACATCTTGTGTTGAAGATTAGTGTTTCATTATTTTGGCTCCCCATAGTTGAACCATATGCCAAGACTATAATTTGAGGTAAATTTGAGATCAGGGGGGGCGTTTCATGAAAAGACTTGTCGGACGTTTTATCCGACAAGTCCTGTTTTATCCGACAGTTACCATAGTAACAGTCCCTCTCAGCCAATCAGAATCAAGGAAATGTTGATGAAACACTCCCCAGAATACCAGCCTAGATGGCATTGTTAACTGTGAATCTAGTAAAGGCCTATTCAGTTGAGTACATGTAAAATCTCGCTCGGAGCGGCAAACATTTTCTGACAAGCAAAAAAATTATAATTATTTTTTTAAATGGTCATGTTTATTGTCTCCGCCATTCCAGAAGCACTTCCCAGAGGGGGGGGGGGGGGGGACTTATGACAACTGAAAAGAGGTAACATGTTACCAGCAGCACTTTCTGTAAAAAAAAAAAAAATCAGACGATCCCCACCACCAAAAGAAAGTAAACCAAAATTCTATCGGGCGCGCGCGGGGGGGGGGGGGGGTGTCGGGCAATCTGCACCCCCTAAACCAACGCTATTGGTTATAAATGAATGGCTTATGAAGTATAACTTACCAGGATTAAACCATATCTTTTGTCTTGTACCTCGGTATCTCCGAATATGTCTGTCTGGTACACCAGGACATGATGAAGGTTGAGAGCTTGGTCTGATGGCGGTAGCGGCTGTGTTATTCCAGAAGCAACGCTAATCGAGACGAGATTTTCGGCCTGAGAAGCAAACCCTTTCAGAAATTTGAAATAATCAATATGGCATGAATTTTAACATTTATCATGTGCCATCTGTCTAGTCCAGATAATATCCTACGGTGATTCGTCAAAAGTTAAACACGTGATCAAAATTGGTTTCGCTCATCAATCACGAAGAAGATACTCGGCATGAGAAAAGCACACTTTCAGAAAGAATAATATATAAGCTAATGTCTTGCTGTGATTGGTCAAAAGTTAAACATGGGATTAAATTTACTTTTGCACATCATTCACCAAGAAAGAGATTAATAGATGCAATGTATGATATTTTGAAAGAGAATTGAAAGAGAGTCTAATGACATTATGACAACACACTTATTGTAACGGCTACTGTACTCGTACATGACAAATTGATTTCGACGTAAAATGTTTCCTAAGTTATTGGTTATACCAGCTTGGCGTTAATGCGGCGGGAATATGTGCTGTCGAGTTCACTTAAAATGCTGACAGAAAACAGTTTCTACTACTGCTGCTGCTACACTGCAATTATCAATGACAATAATGGTAAAAAGATAATAAAAATGAATTGGTGATCAAAATAATAATAATATTATGCTCATTATCATCACCCACTGTCTCATGTCCCCCTTCCTCCTCTTTCCGTCTCATTCTCTCTTGAATAATCTCACCTAATTTTTCGAGAACTTTTTGCCATCTGTCTCGCACAAGTTTTCTCTCTCTCCGGATTGCCTGCACTTTATCGTATATGACCCTTTTTTCCTAGAAAACAGAATACAGGAGAAACATACTATTCCAAACAATCATCGTTAAGCAAAAAATACTAATGATATAATAATAAATAATAATAATCAAGAAGGCTGTTGTGCCTATTGGTGGCATTTAGTATAATTTTTTTTTCTCGTTCAGATTAAAAAGTCAACACAAACTACTCAAGATCGTTTGTGTTTTTTGTTTTTGCTTCCTTTTTACCATATAATCTTCAGTTTTTATTGACAGAACTATTATTTTTATTTACTGTTTAATTTGATAGAATTGAACTGAATTGAATTGAATAGAATTGAATATATTAATTATCATTATTAATTATCAAGTAATTAATTGATCGATTTATTATTTGATCGACAAGTCAATTTGATTGATTTGTTAGTCAACCAATCATAATCATATATAGATATTACTTTTATGCCATTGTCGAGTTAAATCTTGAATATCTGTATCTAACTGATTGAGTGATACATTTATGCAATAATCCATCTTATCGATATATATACTCATTAATTCATCAATAATTTGAATAATTAATTGTATTTTGCACTATCAATGAATTCGTGTGCTGTCATTTTTTTAATTAATTGATATCTTTAATACTTTATTATACAAATTTAGTTAAATATTCATCAATTATTGTATGTCACTTTATGAATTCCATTGTCAGGAATCAACAAAATAATACCACTTCCTTCTATCTCGCTAATGCAGTTATGAGTTAGAGGTATATAAGGTGAAATACACTATTATTAAAATATATATATACTCTAAGATAACATTCTCATGCTTACGTGCAGTTTGAGACAAAACAAAATCAATGTCACATTCCAGCAACGTTTGATCCATCGTGAGACAACTGATTAATTCTTCTACTCCAGATTGTAAATAAAATATATTGAACTCTGGAATAATGCTTCGTAAAGTCACATACAACGAAACCAGTTCCAGAGCGATCAAAGTTTATACGTCTTTTTGAATGACATAGCACCGGTCGGTTTGGAGTCAGTATCGTTTGTGTGACTGAGCATCAACACTGGTATCAATATCAACATGATTTGTCATCAAAACAATATTTACACTAATCATTTTCAATCCAGACACTATTCCAGTAATCACATAACTCTGATCTTTAAACATCACCTGACTAACATGGACTTGATTCATCTATCATCATGATCAACACATTATTTACCTAATGAACGTCTGAGTATACACAGTTATTGTTCAAAGTCAGTATATTTGCAAATTTTCCCTAATGATTATGACGTGCGTGTTGAGCTTTGCAAAATGGTCGTAGACAAATGGGATTTCTTCATTATATTCGTTTTATACAAAATTAAATGTGGAGATGAATTTAATCAACAGTTTTGTTTTATTTTCGTAGTATTTGGTAGTGTTTTGGCAAATCTGTCAATTTGACTATTAATGCTGTCTTGTTGCTGTTATCTTTGATTTACTGAAAATAGGCCTATATTGTGAAAAAATACAAATGGCAACAGTTATCAATGAACATTATATAATATCAAAATTGATTGCTTGTTTAGAATTTATATATCAATAAGGAGTTACTTAAAGAAACAACAACGCATGAAGGAAACAAAAACATATATCCTCATTTAAATAAAGTTGAATCATTTTGAGAAGCTCTAACATCGTTTTGTGATATCTTAACGTCTGTGGGTGCGTCGTGGTCTAGTGGTTCTGACTCTCGCCTTTGAAACAGAGGGTCGTGTGTTCGAATCGTAGCCATGGCGTATTTTCCTTCAGCAAGAAATTTATCCACACTGTGCTGCACTCGACCCAGGTGAGGTGAATGGGTACCCGGCAGGAGTAATTCCTTGCATGCACTGAGCGCCGGTGATGGTAGCTCGAGCTAAAGCCGGGGTAATAATAGCAGCGCTTTGTATCCTCTGGCAAAAAGCGCTTTATAAATCCAACTATTATTATTATTATTATTATAATATTGATATAAACTGCAAATCAGAGAGTGAAGAAAAAGAAAAAAACATGTGTTAAACAATGATAAGTGTTTAATAATCATTTCATCGTTCTATCACCATAAGGAAATGAGAGAGATGTGAGAGAGATTGAAAAAAAAAATGCTCAAAATATAATCGGGATAAAAGATGTCTTGATTACTGTAACAATGCTTTTACTATAAGGGCCACTTGTAATAAGAACCACTTTTCATATGGATTAATATTTATAGATAATAACTAACGGTAATTATTATTCATCATGTTCACAAGGACTGCAAATGATTGCCATAAATAAGAGCGTAATGAGCAAAAAAAAGTTAAGGGGCACAACACGACGTTTACCAGCAAAACGCTGTCCTGCCGAGTTCCTACGGGAGTTACCATAAACAGAAACAGACACAAGCGAGCAAAGCGAGCCAGCAAAACTTTGACCTTTTAAAAATGAAAATCGTACTTTGTGATAAAGGTTGACATAGAAAATAACATCGCATCACACATTTCCCCCTTCATTTTCCTTCTTTTTACTCCTTCATTTCAGTTTTTTAAACCGTCTAACTGCTGGTTAAAACCAGTGGCGAGTCCACCTCGAGGGGGTGGGGTGCATCTGGCCTGTGCCCCTCCCCTCCCTTTAAGAGCCAAACTTTGTTGAAGAAAATGCTGGGCATACACAAGTGAAAAAAAAAATTGTTAGTCAATTTTTTCCGCAACATAATTCCTCTTCATTCGGAACAGAATGCGAAATGCACCCTTAAAAAAAATCCTTTATTCGCCCCTAGTTAAAACAAAATTGCATGCAAAATTATTTTTTTTAAACAGTTGGTCGATTTATTTTTGACCAACTTTTTTTGTTGGTCAACCAATTTCGAGTGTGTACTAGTTCATGTATATTTTTTTCCTACCATGTTTGTGGTTGCTTTCCGCCAGTCTCGGATGAGTCCATCGAGCTCTCTGTCTTGGCTAATCTTGGTGTGTGTGACGTCATAGGGGTCTGACCAAAGGTTGACATCGTCTTCCCATGATCGATAGCTGGCGATATAGGCATCAACCAAGGAATCGTCTCTGTAGCAGAAAGACGTATGTCTTGAAAGTGAGAAAAAATATCATAGTAACACGCTGAATCGATTCATGATACATATGTATCAAATTATTATGATCATTTGTTTGAACAAAATCATAGCAAATAGTAAGTAAGTTATGTATTGAAGTAGTAGTATATAGTAGTAACAGCAGCAGCAGTAGTAGTAGTAGTAGTAGTAGTAGTAGTAGTAGTAGTAGTAGTAGTAGTAGTAGTAGTAGTATTAGAAGCAGTAGTAGTAGCAGCAGTAGTAGTAGTAGTAGCAGGGGCGGAAATCTCTCCCAAAAGGTAGGGGGCACAGGGGCGGATCCAGCCTTCGCCAATGGGGGGGGGGGGGACGGAAATTTGTTTCAGCCATATTTTCCCCGATCGGCAGTTCGAAGATGATTTTTGTTTGTTTCTTTGAAGGGGTAGTCCTCATTAGTCACTTCTTAGCTTTATTCTTATGAATTAATATATATCATAACCCTTATTTATATGATGCGAGCGCGAGCAATTTTGTTTGGAATTTTTTTGCATTTTTCCTAAACTTTGAACATTCTGGGCAATGTTTGTTATCCTGAAAAAGATGTGTATGCAACTTGATAATTACTACGAACGCAAAGCGCGAGTAGAAATGAACTGATGGAAAAGATACCTGTTAAAGTAGCATTTAACAATCAAATAATGCGAGCGCAAAGCGCGAGCAGATTTTTTTGGGTGACATTTTCACCTAAAGAATTTAAATTCTTAGCACTTTTTGTAACTCAAGCAGAATAGGTATATAAGTAAACAATTAATGCGAGCGCGAAGCGCGAGCGGAAAATTTCGAGATTTAGTCCTATAATATTTACTGAACGAGACACTCTATTCATGTTTAGTACAGCGCGTCCCAAAAATGTCCCTCTGACATAGGGCTGAATTAATTCTAAAATGTGGTAGTATTCTCAAATAAATGTTCATGAGTAGAAAGCTCATTTCATGATCTAACTTCTACGAAAATTTCATTGGTCGCGCTTCAGTGGTTTTGAATACACACTCTGCTATGTAACAGTGGTGCATTTTAGGCCATTCCAAGTTTGCAGCATTGATGTATTTCTGCATTGTCTATGGCATGTTAACCCCCATTTTTACATCCAGGATCTGAGCAGGGACATTTCCCTATAATCATATCCAGGCTCATCAAATCATAAACTTTGGCATGTTCAGAATGACAAGGAAAATAAAAAATAAGTTTGTTTGTTGATTGATAAGGGGAATCAGTGTACGAACTTGAAAGAAAATGTGAATGATGGATGAGTAAAATAAGCTGAAAAATAAAGGGGAATCCACAATCAGCCTTCGCGAAAAGAAATTTTACCAGTGAAATATTCGACTTTTTTCAGTTTCTTTCAAACAGTTACATTGATTGAATTAACTTGACTTTAGTAGCTTTTTAACTAAAAAAAGGAATGAAAACAAAAATGCAGTATTGTTGGAATTAGGCATTCAAACAGACATTACCCGTTGTCTCAATCATTGTGCATCTCCCGTTATCAAACATGAAATGAACTGTCAAATATTGTTTTTGCCCTTCTGAACATGCTCAAGGTTGTGATTTGATGAGCCTGGTTAGATCATGGAGATTTCCCTGGTCAGATCAGGGAATTCCTTGGTCAGAATGGTCAACAGTCAAAGTGGGTTGATATGCTAGAAAGTACAGAACACACAGCAGTGCTGCATGCATGCAAACTTGGAATGGGTTAAAAAGCACCACTGTTACATAATAGACTGTGTATTCAAAACTACTGAAGCGAGACCAATGAAATTTTTATAGAAGTTAGAACATGAGATGAGCTTTCTAGTTCTATACATTTTTATGAGAATAATTATCATCTTTGGAAGTAATTTAGCCGCATATCAGAGGGACATTTTTTTGGGACGCGCTGTAAATCATGAAAAGGATGAGTATATTAATAATGCGAGCGCAAAGCGCGAGCTGAACATTTTTATATACGTTTTGAACTGGTACCTGTTGAAAAGGTACCTGTTAAGGACTGCTTGCACTTAGCCATGAAGGCGTTACATATTTCAACAATCAAAAATGCGAGCGCGAAGCGCGAGCTGAATTTTTTTTAACTTAATAAAGAAAGAATGGAAAATTTTAATCAGTTTTTGTAATCGTGAACAGGATAGCTATATAATTTAACAATTGATGCGAGCGCGAAGCGCGAGCAGAAAAAAATCGAGATTTAGACCTAAAATGGGCCACTCTGTTCATGTTTTGTAAATCATGAAAAGGATGAGTAATATGGGGTCTTCCTACATTAATAATGAGAGCACAAAGCGCGAGAAGAAAAATGTTGATATTGTGACCTGAAACTAGATGATTTAAATTAAAGAACAAGTGGAGTATCTGAATAAACATGCGCGAGCGTGTTTTATATTTAGACCTAGAATCTAGGCATTCTAAATACATCTTTAATCATGAAAATCATGAAACTTTGATATTCCGATCTGAAAAAAGAGTCAATTTTAGCTTTATCTTTCAAGCACTTTGTAGAAATATTGTAAGGTGGATATGGATCGCACCTAAAATAAAAAAGAGCTGATATTTTCATTATTATTACTTTGAATTTTGACATAGGACCGGGACATCCTTACGACATGTCATCATATGAAAATGATGATATCTTCCTATTCCTCTTGCTAAGCTCGAGATAAAACAAAAGGGACAATTTAATTATTAAATTAATATCATATTTATCAATGCCTAATGAGGGCGCGAAATCTGATGATATCATGACATAAAAACTGGACATTTCACTTTTGTGATTATGAATAGGATGTATCAGTTAATATATTTTTAACCATTAATGCGAGCTCAAATTTTTTGATAAACTATCATGAAAAGGGGATTTTAAGTAGTTTGTTGTATAATCAATATTGAAACATTTATATAACTCGCCAATCAAAATGCGAGCGTGCAGCGCGCTAGCTGATACGTCTTAACAATCAGACCTGAAAAGGGATATTTTGAAAATTTTATGGAATCCACGATAATAATAGTACCTGATCAATCAAAATTTGCGAGAGCGCGCAGCGCAAGCAGCAAATGTTAATATTCAGACCATAAAACTTACATTTTTACAGAGCACTTAAAAAAAATCAATTTGTAAATTACACAAAATAATGAAAGTTCGATTTCCGAGGTGAAATATGTTTTGTATATTGACTTCCAAACTTGATATTCGAACTCCATATTGAAGAAGATATGTAAATCACCTAACAGGCAATGCGAGCGCGAAGCGCTAGCGAAAATTTTATATAGTGGCACGAAAGATTCTTTTCATTTTCCAAGTCTTCCCCTCATCTTATTTTATGCACTCGTCGTCCTTCTCTTCTCTTTTCCCTCCCCTTTTCCTTCTTTCTTTCCCTTTCTTTATTTTTTTTCTCCGCCAAGAGGGGGGGGGGGGGGGGGGGGGAACGGGCCGCTCGGCCCCCTGGATCCGCCTATGGGGACAAGGGCGGGAAAATTTGACAAGCAAAAAAATGGTTATCATCCCAAGAGTAAGGTCATCTCGTCTCAAAATACATGTTTTATTTCGATTTAGAATGATGTATTTCTTACCATTATAAAAGACCAAAAATAGTAGGGGGGACATTTGATATTGTGTCCCCCCTACTATTTTGAGTAGGGGGGACACGTCCCCCCTGTGATTTCCGCCCATGAGTAGTAGTAGTAGTAGAAGTAGCATTGGCGGCGGAGCAGAGGATTATCTTTTGTGTTTGGGGGGGACGTCTATTGTTGCGTCCCCCCAAACACAAAAGATAATCCTCTGCTCCGCCGTCAATGAGTAGTAGTAGTAGTAGCAGCAGCAGCAGAAGTAGTAGTAGGCCTAGTAGTAGTAGTAGTAGTAGTAGTAGTAGTAGTAGCAGTAGTAGTAGTAGTAGTAGTAGTAGTAGTAGTAGTAGTAGTAGTAGTAGTAGTAGTAGTAGCAGTAGTAGTAGTAGTAGTAATAGTAGTAGTAGTAGTAGTAGTAGTAGTAGTAGTAGTACTAGTAGTAGTAGTAGCAGTAGTAGTAGTAGTAGTAGTAGTAGTAGTAGTAGTAGTAGTAGCAGTAGTATTGTAGGCCTTACAAATAGAGTAACAACGCTGCATGGTAACAATAAACATAGGCCAAGTGGTGGGATTTTTTGTGATGGAGGGGGGGGGGGTGCTGCTGCCTCTAATTTTTTTATCACATGTATTGCACTTTTTGGTATTAAAAAAATTAATAATTATGTTGCTAAACTTTTCTGTAATGACTGACTGATTGACATTTTTAACACACAAGATCATATTTTAAAATTGATTATTAATTCAAAATTATAGATTTTTCTTCTCGTTCACTTTGTTTTCTCGCATATCTTTGTCAGTACAGTGTAACATACACAAAAGTCAACCCGCTCAAATTGTTGCCTGATGGCGCCAATGGCAGTATAGCTTCATCCTGACCTCCACCACCACCACCACCAACAACAACAACAACCTTTTTAATGATTCCTGCAATAAAACCTGCAAATTTTTAAGTCTCATTATATCTAAAAGTAAAACATACCCGTTTCTTAGCAACGATGATGCTTCTGTGGCTCCCTTTCTATTCGTACTCGCATCCGAGTCGTCAATTTCATCATATTTTTGTCTGTGTCTTCTGGACATCCACGGGCAACAAATAGCCATTTTCATCCGTTTGATGACGATCGTGTTCAAGTTTGCCAGACGATGCATGTGCCTATCAATACATGCCCAAGGATTTATGTGTCTCGATCACACTACAACCTATAACACTCGATAGGTTTCGTATAAGTGGGGAAAAGTTATCGAACTTATGGCTATCGATCATTATTTAGTAATTAATTGTCCGTGGTTGGCAGTTTCAGTGCAATATATCCATGATATCGCAATCCGATTTATCAAAGGTGTTTACTTACAGATCTTGAGACCTAGTGGTCAACAATGTCAACATGCGTTGAGGGTTGAGGGTCTTTTGATATCTCTCGGCAAACATGAAGCATCACCCCATCAAGTTCATTCGAACAGGGGTTTTGTTACGTAACTGTGTCGTCAAAACATACACTCGCATGAGACAATTGTCACAAATTAATTCGCGAGTTTACTCAAAGGAACGTCAAACAATAAATATAGAAAAGAGAGTGGATGAGCTTGTGTGTGATATAAAGTACTTTACAGATCCTTTGACTTCGCTGAAGACATGGACCTGCATGGCCACGGAAGATTATCTGTTGTTACGGGGGTGCTGTGACAATGATCAGCAACCTTAGTAAAAAAAAATAGAATAATCGTCAGTGGACTTGGTGGACAGACCCCTGGCTGAAGAATGATTATCGGGTAATTTTGAAGTTTGGCAACTTTATTTTCTTCCGTCCTGTGAACCGGGGAAAATGCATTTGCATGTGACCAAAAAAGGTTTTATAAATATGTATATGTTTAATAAATCTTGTCAGGTTACAATTTTAAGCATGAAACGTACAAGTGTGACATCGAGGAGGATAAGTTAAGCTTTGCAAGTTCTAAGTACTAATAAATTTGAGCAAAAAAATATACCCTCATTTGCGGGACCTCATTAAGTTTATTATGAGACACGTATAAAATGACGCAGAAAATTATTTCAATTTCATGTTAACATTATCTTACTAGATCAGACGATACCCTATTCTTAAGAATCATTATCATTCTTTCGTTAAAGCTTTTAAATTGATATCGGAATATTGTGTGATCAGACTGTTTCATATGGGCCCTATACCAATCATGATGACGATTGTAAAATAGTTTTTTTTTTAATACACTTTTTGACTCGCCGTTCCTCGTACCATTGTACAACTGTAAAAGGTAATCCAACATAAAAAAAACTTTGACACTCCGTTTCCTCGTTCTTCATAGCATTTCCATCGTACTTCCTCTCGAGTTCCTCTCAAAATAAAGTCAGTTCATTCTCCGTCCCCATTGGTTAGTGAAGGCACGTCAATGCAGAATATCACTAATCTTTCATGTCATATCACAGTTCACGTCGAAAAAAATAAGACAAAAGCCGGCCCAAGAACTCCCTGAGATTGAGGAAAATAACATCAGACACAGCAGATATCTGCACCGGTTTTCTCACGTGACACTTCTTCACTTGATAGATCACCATTCGGCAAAATAATTCATTAGTTTATTTTGATCGCATGTAGAATTTAATTATCGCACCTGAAACCTTTGATCCTCTATTCGTTAGTTCTTTGTTATAGAACTACCGTACTTTGTATTCTGTAGTCTCAGCCACAAAGCTTGCGATTGAAATCCCTCTCTCTGAAATGACCAATTTTCATGATCAATACAATAATTTATTTTAGACATAATATCAGTGATGATAACATTACAATTGAAGTATCTATTCGGTAAACATTTTTGGCAAAATAGTGATTTCTTCTGTAAATATTTCGATACAAATGTAATTGCGTACGACACTCCAGACTACGCAATTTTAGTTTCTGTACAAGAGTTGAGAAATGACAAGACATGTAAATTGAAACCGCGTATATTTATTTTACTCAAGGTTCTTGATCTGTAAATAATATGACGTTGAAGATAAGAGTGGGGAAATATGTAATTCAGTTGTCACGTGCTTTCTGTATTGTGTCCATCGATCAACGAACTTAAAGGGGAAATCAAACATTGGTCATAAAAGTTATGTGAGAGAGAAGAAAAACAAGTAAAATGGTGAATGGTGAAAGTTTGAAAGAAATCGGACATTCGATAAGAAAGTTATGGCCGTTTAGAATTGAGATGAACCATCCCGAGTTTGCTCAATCTCGAGATTTAAGCCCGGGATTTTAGCCCGATCGGCCCTCTTCGCGATTACAGCATTAAGCGTACCTAAGGGGGGGGGGGCAGACTGCCCCCCTGACGAGTCACAACACATGCAAGGGATGTATCTCTGCCCCCCCCCCTGACGAGTCACAACTGATCCCTGACTAGCTAAGTGGCCCCTCCTTTGAACTTGATGACCTTTTTTTTGCTTGTCAATTTTATTCTGGTACGAAATGTCCTTTATTTGTGGTTGAAGACCTTTTTTTTTTTTTTGCGGACGAATTTGCCCCCCCTTTGGAAAATCCTAGGTACGCCACTGGATTATCTCGAGATTCAAGAAACCCCGTCTCCACTATCATGACTATCGCAAGAAGAGCGATTCCTGCTCGAGCGAGGCATCGATGCATTATGGTCTGACGCCGTGAATAAATAATCCCGAGTGCGTCTGCACCTGCGAATTAGCGCGATAATTCGTAAAATAGCGCGCTATTTTGCAAATAATCCCATTTGACTTTCAATCTCGAGATTAATCCTACGAACTAGCGCGATAATTGCGTCTCCATTACAAATAATCTCAAGATTGTTCAGATCGGGATAATTTGCCAGATCAGAAATAGCGTGCTAATTTGAAAACTCGGGATGGTGCAGACGGCCCTTTAGACTATCAAGGGATATTTCTTGTAATAGGTCCATGAAATTGGCAACTGGGTAAGTAAATTATGACAAATGGTAGGGATAACTTTCCCATGCCCTATCAGGATTTATCGGATTCTCCTAAGTTCCTATCCCCCTGGGACAGTAATCTAAATATAACCATGGTAACATATTCTTTTATGACCGTCTACTTAAATGATTTTTCTCTAGTTTACTCTACCCCCCCTTTAAAAAATTGGTTTGGTTCCCCTTTAAAGTTCTGTATTCGCGAGTATATGACATTTACTGTGTTACAGGTGTGAGGCTTTTCATATTTGCTGTTAGAAAATGACTAACGTATGTCCATGCATGTATTTGTGTGATTAAAAAAAGAACTCTTGAAGGAGAAATCAGTGTGTTTGCAACCTTTGTATTTCTGGCAAGATTTATTTACTCAAAGTAATGGGCAAACCAAGACACCTAACAAAGAAAAAATCCGACTCTAATCTGATGAAAACACAATTCATAACAAAGTTCAATGAACACTGTTGTAACTTGATATGTTCATAATCGTAAACAAATGTCTTTGACAAACATAACAGTTCAATGATATATAGACAAGATCACAGATCCTCGGAATAAAAAATGGTTCGTCTACGAAATAAACATCACTTATTACAAAGTATAAAGACGAGATGAAAAATGAAAAATAAAAAGATGAAAATGCAGTCCGTTGAAGAAATGCAAATTGTTGACAATTACATGCAAATGTACTTTTTTTATCACCACGTTTACTTTGCCTACATAAGCTATTTACATCACTTATGCAACACATACATGACTGTATAGGCGAATCAGAAAAACAAGTCGTAATCATTTAAAGAATTTCTGCATTATACATTTTCGAAAAGAAAACATACAAGCCTAGACCAGGTGTTATATTGACACCAGTTGGTGTTCCTAGAGGTCTAAGGTGTTAAAATTACACCTAATATATAGTTTGAAGATAAACACCAAAAATTACATCCATTGGTGTTGAGCTAAACACCGGAGTAAAATGACTGGAGTGGTTCTCGGTTTATAACACCAAATTTTTTACTGTGATTGAAAACAAAGCAAAGGAATAATTACAGAGTTTATATCAGTCTGATATAATAATTATAAATAATGAACCTTTTTAAAAATTAATCATGTATGTTGGATTGACTATATATTCAGTGATATCTGCCAAGCGTCTCTTCATTCATTCTTCGACTCTCGAAGCAGAGATTCATTGTAACAGCGTCAATGATACGATTTATTAGTTTGAATGCTGCCACCTATAGGGTATGAACACTATAACCTATATACCTTCTTCTATGTTAACAGGGTAAGTCCTTGTATATCCCAAGCAAGTTTTAGTATATAGAGGCCAAAAACAAGAAACATACATCTTCTTAATAAACTAATGATGATCAAAATAATGATGATCAAAATGATGATCACAATATACCCTTATACTGAAAGTTAACAAATATTTGAATACTTAAAATATTAATGACTATGTCGTAATTCGTATTTACATACACTGCAAAAACTCTGGTGTTGATTTAACACCAGCCTGGAATCTATATCTGTCCACACCAGAGAAGTATTGAAATAACACCAGTTTGGAATCAAACCGATGCTGTTTTAATACTAATTGCTGTTGTATAATCACATATCTGGTGTTAGACCAAATCCAAACTGGTGTTGTTTAACTCTTCTCTGGTGTGGACAGATATATATTCCGGGCTGGTGTTAAATCAGCATCGGAGTTTTTGCAGTGTACAGTACCCGTTAAATGTATTCATTTATTTTGTATATAAATCAATATATTATTCCACTTTATTTATTATCTCATTTAAACATATTTGAAACAGGATGTACGACTAACACAATCTGCAATAAATTACGTATATAAACAAAACAGACACAAAAGCGAACGTCGTACGAAACAAAACAAATCGTATGCAACCAAACGAACCATATTATGAAACGAAAAGGAACCATAATGAAACAAAATGAATCATATGAAACAAAACGAATTATATAAACCAAAACGAATCACATAAAAAAGAATCAAAATTATGAAACAAAACCAATTATAAATTATGTAACAAAAAGAATCATGAGAAGCGAAATGGAAACAAAATGAATCAATATGGCACAAAACGAATCATGTGAATGAAATGAATCATATACGAAACAAAACGAATCATACACTCTAAAAATGACTGGCTGAAAGGGGGGGGGGGGTAAATCAACTTTTAAAAAGGTCGAGGAGTGACAGCTTTGTAATAAGGGTCTAAAACGCCGTCTCTCCTCTGCCCTTTCCACCCTTTTTGCCTTTCGTGTTTTAGAGTGTATGAAAAAAAAACCCGAATAAAACGAAACGTAACGAATCGTATGAACGAAAAAGGAATAATAAAGAAAACATAAACCCAAACGCCAACCTTTTACTCAAAGGATGGTAGATTTTGTATTGGATATTGTACAATTATAAGTATTTGTCCTTCGTCACATCAATAAAAAATATCAAAAAGCAGGTCCATGTTTCATATTTTGAATGAGAGAATTGACAAGATCTTACAGTAGAAATGCCAATTAATATGCCTTGATCATTATAATCACACATATACATGATGCAATACCTAATTTGGCAGTGGTGGATATAATTATGCTTAAGTAGATTCCAATAAAATAAAAACCCTGTTTCCTATTTCTCAATTCAAAACTAACTTGGGTGCCGCTATTTATCATGCTGAACGAGACTCAAATATTGAAAATAAAGTTTGAAGTGCCTGAAAATAATAGTGCTTCAATGAGGATTTCTCTTTTTATTTCTTTCTCTCTCTAAAAAAAGGAACTGATAATGTTAATCCTTTCAGGAGTAAAGGAAACAAGCTAAATACGAATAAATTTATAGTAATATGATAGCGATAATGAGAATAATCATTCCAAATTTACTCTTTCTCTTCCCTCAATTTTTCTATTTTACTTACTTTTGTAACGAGGTCTTGAGAAGACACACGAAACTTGTGTATGATTATAATTATTATGTTCCTTAAAATATCAAAATATACATCGTTTTATCAAGAACTAAATTGTCTTTGCACTTCAATTTGCATGATATATTGCTAACAGAAAATAAAACAACACTGGAGATGTTATAAACATACATGAACCAAAATTTAACCTTACAAAATATTTTTTCATATATTTTTTTTCTTCTACAGTAGAAAACAGAACTATATAATATGAAACGAATTCCTTTTGATTTCATAACATGTTTAGGAAGCCCTGACTTTGATTTTGCAAGGAATCACTTGCTGGCCTTTCTTTGGGGGCCGCAGCATGCAGCAAGGCCCGGACCCAAAACCACACTTCTCACAAAGAAGACACTTGTGTGGCGGTGTTGATTTCGTTTCCTCATCTGTCTTAGGGACCCTAAATATCCCCTGATGGCACCTCTCCATGCTGTAGAAAATGAGATAAAAATATAAACTGTCATATATGTTCTAAATAAGCAGGGTCCTCTTTTAAATCAAGCATATCAATTAGCTTGGACCCCACAAGGGGGGGGGGGGTGAAAAAGAGAGGGAAAGGGGGGGGGGGAGAAAGAAGACGACGAAGAGTCTAGATATAAGAGATTTGCATGATCTGAGACGCGTAACTTTACAATAACCCTATAATTCCGTGAGATAACATGACGTAACATTAAAGGAATGGTCCGGGCAGAAAATATTTATATCTTAATACATAGAGTAGAATTCACTGAGCAAAATGCCGAAAATTTCATCAATATCAGATAACAAATAATTAAGTTATTGAAGTTTAAAGTTTAGCAATATTTTGTGAAAACAGTCGTCATGAATATTTATTAGGTGGGCTGATGATGTCACATCTCCACTTTCCGTTTTCTTATGTTATTACATAAAATCATAATTTTTTCATTATTTCATACTTGTGTAAATAACATGTCTCCCTTATAATGAAATAAGTTGCAGCAATAAATATATAATGCACTTAATCAGTTGTCAATCCAATTTTTCTAGTTCTTGGAGGAAAAAATTTGAATAAACCTAATTTAATATAATAAAATACAATAGAACAAGTGGGGATGTGACATCATCAGCCCACCTAATGAATATTCATGACGACTGTTTTCACAAAATATTGCTAAACTTTAAAATTCAATAACTTTGTTATTTGTTATCCGATTTTGATGAAATTTTCAGCATTTTGCTCAGTGAATTCTACTCTATTTACTAAGCTATAAATACTTTCAGCCCGGACCATCCCTTTAAGGCTATCTTGCCACCTCCCCCGCCATCATGTTAGAGTACCCTTGCACCGTCCCTGTCTGCAGTCATTATAGTTCGTTCACATTCGTTAAGATCAGTGAATATGACAATATCAACGTCAGAATTGGTCGGGTTTGTGAATACATAGACCAATACACTATTAGAAAAAACAGGGCCGCGGAAGCGGGGGGGGGGGGGGATTCAGCCCCCACTTTTTTCCAAAACCGTGTACAAAAACTAAAAATGACCATATGAATGTGATTTTTTTTTTGCATGGTCAGCCCCTCACTTTGAAAACCGTTCCGCGGCCCCTGAAAAATGTGCAAATTTGAACCCGTTTGTCCAGTATTATTTTGGAACCCTCGAGAAAAGGGGTTCCCAAAAAGGTTCTTTACGTGCTCAAGAACCTTTAAGATTTAGAACCTTGAAAGGAACCTTTAACGGTTCAAAATACCATGAATACGGGACAATAATGAAACCCTCGAATAACCCCCTTTTCTACGATATAGTCGGTTTATCAGTAAATCTGACATTTCATTTGCGAACTAAATATACAAGTCAATAGCACCTCAATGTCCCCTCTCTCTAAAAACAACAAGAAAACGATTGGTTTAAATATTAAACTAAAAAAATGAATTCCGTGTAAAGTATGAAAGGTTTTATTTCGATGTTACTTTGTGCTGTATAAGCGCTTTGTAAAGGAATATACTATTATTATCATTATTTTTGTTCTTCTTCTTATTATTATTGTTATCGTTATTGTTGTTGTTATTATTATTATTATTATCATTCAACGAACTGTTGTTGAGTTCATATTTCAACCAACAATGCGATTTCTTTTCAATTACCTGAGATGGTATAACATAGGCCTACCTCTCGATTGCATATCTTGTCTTTTTTCTGAATTCTTCTTCTGGCATCTTCATCTTGCATAATAGGTTGCACCTTGAGCATTTCTGACGCCATCGCTAAAAAATCAATTAAAAAATTTCAAATAATTTGATACCAAGCATGACGACGGCGAGAAAATTACAAAAAGAAAACGGATTACTTAATGCATTTAGTTCAATACAGATAAGAGAAAACATTGTTATGGTGAAAAGAGTTTACTTGCTAAAATTCTAAATGGCATTATTAACTTGTAAATTTCAGCTCATATCAATGTTGGTGCTTCAATATTCATGTCGTTCTTAATTCTTATAAAACATTCAAACTTGACTTGCCCCATCTAAGTTTAGCTTATTCAAAGCAATGCTGCATAGTGCCTTGGTGCTCGGCCTTATGATTTAAAAAAAAATCTTTTTCTCCTGTAATTATAATGCCTTTGCCTTGGCCTTGGTCTTGGGTCTCCACGAATTGGTCATTCATTGCCTTGGAAGTTAAATCCATGCCTTGAACTTGAGGGCTTTGGGTACAACTTTGATTCAGAGTTCAAGAAAACGATCAAGCGAGGGAGCGAATCGACCATGTCGACTGGACTTTTTATACAATAAAAACGCGAGCGTTTTTATTGTATAAAAATGTAAATAAATGATTAACTGATCTGGTTCACAATTTTTGTGGAATTTCTTTTAAAAATCCAGTACAAAATATAATTTTTTTTAATTCAAATTTTTGGAGTAGGCAATGGTACGACCATGACATCTATAATGAATTAGAGGAGCAGCGGTAGGAAGGGGGGGCGGGGGGCTCCATTTTTTCAGTAATATATTTTTTTTTTGGGGGGGATGGTCAGTCTACCTTCAACTCAACCCCCATTAAAAAACCGTTCCGCCGCCCCTGCGTTATCAAAGTGACAAACAATATGATATGAATTTCATTTTACTTACTACCAAAGAGTCAGGAGATTTGAAGTTGATAGTGATATGCGTGTAGATACTTGTCCATTTGCGGTTACACTTGTAGCAGAAACCCTCCCCCTTTCCACGGACATCTCGCTTGCAGCACTTCTCGGATATCCGAGCGACTCGCAAAGTCTGTCCTCTCTCCCATTGGGCGATCTCGTCTCTGATTAATGCAGCGTAGTCTAGCCTGGTGAAAAGTAATTTAAAAAAATGCACAGTTGGAATTTAAAGAACCACGAAGACCATTGAAAGATCCATCAAGAATCGTGAAAAACCTCGGAGATCTTTGAAAGTTCGTTGAAAGACTCTTGAAAGATCAAGCAAGTTTCATTGTCTTACAGCAGTCTTTCAGAGGTCTTGCACTCTGTGGAATGGGGGTGAGGGGGGGGGGGGGGGGCTTGGGGAACTTCTTGACACTCCCATCCCTAAAAAATAATGACCGTGAACAGAAACAAAATAAAGTAGATGAAAAGGGATATTTTCTGGATAATAATAATGGAGGCAAACTGTCATAAAATTAGGTTTCATTAAAAAAAGGTCACTAATTTGGCTCGCTCGTAACTCTTTAGAAGTGTCTATACCAGTCTGGAGTGTAATAGTGGGCAGTAAAAGGGGATGGTGAACCCAGTTGAGCTTGTGAACAAAATCGGTAGGTGTGTGATAAAGATAGGGGAGGGAGAGAGAAAAAGATGGGCGTTGAGGGAGAGAGAGGGGGGGAGGGGGAGACAGAAAAAGATAGAAAGAGACTAATAGAGAGAAAGGGGGTGGGGAGGGGGAGAGACATGTCGATAAGAAGAAAGAGGCGTTGAGAGAGAGGGGGGGGGAGAGAAGGGGAAGGGAGAGAGAGAGGGGGGGGGGGGGAGAAGGGGAAGGGAGAGAGAGAGAGAGAAAGAGGAAGAGGGTTCTTTGAAGGGGTGAAGAGATTGACGTTTAATTAGATTACTTTTTCTGCAAATTCAATACAAATTAGTCAACTACTATATATTGAAACATTGATAATTGATTTAAATGCGATAAAAATCCCTTAAAGTTTGATATAATATAGCCTACATCAAGAGATAATAAAAAAAACAAAAACAATTATTCAGCTTACCCTTTTGTGGCCTTCAAAGCAGCTGCACGATACATATTTCCTTCGAATAGCGCAAAATTATCCACTTCCAGGCACGGGCATATTAACAAGTTGTTAGCATGGTTTCATGATAGTATTTCAGACACGAACTACTGACAATAACAATGTCATCAGATCGAATGATTGGAGCGGAAAGAAAATGATGCCCAAATTATTACATAGACGGGCGGGTGCAGCTCCACAAATTGAAAAGGGGGTATTGGTTTTGTAGTCTTTAACCTTAGCATGTTTATTTATGAAGGTGTTAAAAAAAACACGTTTCCAAAAATTATGGCACGAATTTACAGTAATTACCCGCAAACTGCTGCTTGGAAATATACACTACAATCATGGTCTACAAAATAAATTTTGAATATTTTTTTATATTTGACATTAATATTCTGATATGAACTGTTAAACTAAAAGAATAAACAGTACAATGGTAATAGAATAATCTTTTGCCGGATCGACATTGATCCACTCTGTTTAAAGTTTCTGCAGAAGGAGGGGGTACTTGACACACGAAGGAAGGGGGGGGGTACCACTTCCGAAACTTTCCTTGTACATCACACATTGTTATATCCCATTTCTTGACGATTAGATTAACGTAAGTTTAATTTTTTTATACCATTTTGGGAAGTTATTTTCTTCTTGTTTATAAGATTATACAATTTAATTCCCAGTAATGTCACAATTGAAGTTATTTTTGCCCCCTCTTTACACTTCTTTTAATTATTTCGATTTCAACACTAATAACTGATTTAAATATATCTTTGCTGACTAATAAAAAATAAAAAGTTTACTACGAGAGCATGTCGGTTCATTCAACTTTATTCTATAATCACTGATAAACATGCACACATCAATTTTTATCATGGAAAGGTGTATATTTTCAAGACTAGCTTAGAACATTTGTATTGCGCAATAAAAATAGGACGAGGTCCCCTTTCCTGTTCATGTTGCGAAATGTCAAGTTGTTTGTTTCACCATTAGTGAAACATGGTAACATTATGAAGCATCATTGTGAAAGGTTGGGGTGGTGTTATCAGATTATCTTGCCGTGATTACTTAACTAGTTCGAATGAATTTCATTTTTTTAATGTCATAATATAATTATTTACAGTATTTTGTTATCATATTTCAGTAGCTAAGTAATCTCATTTTTTCAATGTCTTAACATAATTATTTACAGTATTTTTTTATCATATTTTAGTAGCTAAGTTTAAATATTTATATGTATTTTACATCATGATATTATTGTAACTTTATATGTTTTTTATCCCTGTTAAATCAGGACATTGACGTAAAACAGCAATTTAGCTGATCCTTTTATCCTGAATAAATATTTTCTAATAAATAAAAATAAAAAATAAATAAATGGACATTATCACAACAGTAAAAAAAAATCATGATTTTTTTTCTTCAAAAACTTTAATCCGTCTTGATATCACGTCTACAAAACACTACACACACTGATGAGTATATATGGGACTGATGGATAAATCGCACAAACAAGTTTGACATGAATTCTGCTGTTTTAACCGACTATAGTTGGTCAGTTTAAAAAAAATCATCCAGTGACGTAATATCCATTTTCATTAATCATGGAAAATAAGTTCATCGATGAACACTACATACATGGCAATGGGTTGTCAATGGCAACGGACCTTGATAATCGAGGGGATGGGGAAATCTTTATATCCGAATTCAATATTTAAGCGCCTTGAAAAAAGGGCCAAAAATTGTACAAGTAATACAAATAATAATAATACAAATAATGCAAGTCTGGGTATGGTATATACCCCGGATACTGGCCTATGCTCACATTGTTTTTGTGCTTTAGTTACTTCTCCTATTAAATGCAATGCTTGCATTCTCCAATCTGTATGGAGGTAGTTTGAAGTAAGCCTGAATGCTCGCAAGTCAACAAATTTTTGGGAAAACCCACTTATCATGCACTCTCATCATTAATCGTTGCACATATAGCTTCACGACATTCATCAGGTACCTGTCAATCAAGGATTGTGTTAATGTGTGAGGGTGTGAGGGAGGGTGCGTGTGTGGGTGTGTGAGGGTGTGTGTGTGTGTTAAGGTTTTTTATGAGGGGGCTCAGAAAATAATATTGTTCCAATTTGTTTGGTGATTTTTTTTTCATATTTGAAAATAGGAAAATGGTCCTCGTTGACATGTAGGGGCCGGTAACGCAAGGACCGCCCCCCCCCCCCCATGTGAGAAAGTGATAATATCGTTTGTGGCTTCAAACATAATGTTAAGCCTCACTGGTGAAAAAACAAATTTTCGTGCTCGGTCGCTACGTTCCACTACACATGTTCATTTCTCCGTCCCTTGTTGTGTCTCATTGTCGTAGGTTCATTAAAAAAAAATAATACTTTTCATGATTTTTATTTCGATAACTTCATAAAACAAATTTGAGCTTATACACTAAAAAAACCCAAGAAAAAAACAATAGACAAAACAAATATTGCAGCTCAGATGCACCCATACCTTAATTTTTCTATAAAAAATAATTCAATTAACGAATGATTATGACATAACTTATGAATATTTTTATGTTGCCCAATATACACTCTAAAAAAGGTTTACCTATATTTGGTAAAATGGGAACATGCATGTTGGTTGGGTAAAATGATACTACATATTTTGTGAATTTTACGCAATGTTGCTTTGAAAAAATGAAATCTACTATTAAAACATGCATTTAGCCCAATATTGGGTTAAAAATACTCAGCAAACATGCATGTTCCCTTTCAACCCACTATTGGGTAAAAGTTTACTCAGTGTTTTTAGAGTGAATATACCAATGGATATGCATTTTTTTTAAATTTCTTTTCAAACTTAAATAATCGTCTTTCTGTGTACCAATTTGTTTTTCGAGTATACTCTTTTCATCTTTACCCACAACAAGACAAAAAATTGTAGAATATTCAGATGTCTACATGCATGTATTATCTGTATAGCTGCAACCATACATTAAAAGAAATGCATATTTTCTTGCTCGGTCGTTGGAGCTTTTCTTATGCGAGGTTGCCAAATGCTCTCTCTTTCTCTGTAATATTACAATAATATATTACTGTGAGAGAGCATATAACAATATTGTTTACCATTATGTTGAATATTAGAAATGCTAATTCTATTGGTGAAAAACTTAGAAAAGAGCCTTTCATTTTAGTATATTATGAGCTTACAGCGTCTCTATCTATTAGATACCAATTTTCCCATCTATTTTTCTTTCTTATACTTATGTGTCCAGCAGCGTGTTTTTCCGTATCCACACTTTTCGCACAATTTACTTTTGTGAGAAAGACCACCTTGAACGATTTCGTCATCTGGAGAGCCCGAGTTGGACAAATTTCTGTAAAATCTGAACAGAGAACATGTAATTAAAAAGAAATGACAAAGATACATGTAAATTATGGATCATAACATAATTTAAAAGGAGATTGGAATATATGACATTAAATGATTTTATGAGTAAGAAAACAAAGGAAAAGCAGCACCATTTTGAAAAAGGCGTCTGGGTATAACTTACGATTGGTATAGATTTCAAAAGGGCGTTTCATGAAGCTTTTCGTATAACTGTTCTTTTAATTGTTGTGAACTGGGGGTAATTATACCCCCATTGCATGTTGAAAAAGAAATAGAAATAGTCGAGAATTTTAAATCACCACCAATATATACAGTAGGTCTATTTCATATTCATTTTAACGTACATGGCATGTAGGTATGATGCAAAAGCTAAAGAAAGTTAAAAGCACATTCGTGTGTTTTTTAATGCTTGAATTAAACATGATATAAAAATATATTAATATATACAACTTACTTTTCGATTGCATTTTGAACGATTCTTTTGAAGTTACCTCTAGAGAAGTATGGCTCATTTTTCGTTCCACATTTGTTGCACTTCTGTTTGTACAACTGTGAACAGTGAATAGTATCATTAAAAATTTGGATGTAAAAGTAGCAGAAATAGTAAAAATATTGGTGAAGGTTTCAGGAAAATCCAATAAAGATTAGGATAGTTATTAGAATTTTAAGTTTTTGATTTGTAACAGCATAAATGAGGCTCTGCCCCATAATTATGTTATATATATGCATTAAATTAAATTTTTAAAAGTTCGTGATGACTTATTTTTTACTTTCTCTTTAGGAGGGGTGTAAATCATTTGTGTATTGATATACTGAAGGTACAATAAAATTGTTTTCTGAGAAAATGACATTTCACGGTGTTTTTTTTTTACCCTACGATATGTAGGAAAGCCGCTTGCATATGACGTCACAAATCAAATAATTAAAATTCTAATAACTTTTTTGTTTTTTGATGGATTTTTTCTGTTATTTTTACAATAAACTTTCTGTCAGGGTGAAATCCCCCTTTAAGCATCGGGAACGAAAGCGGGAAAGAGGGAGAAGGAGCGTATGAGTGCGGGTGTGTGAAAGAGAGCGAGAGGGAGGGAGAAGGAGGGGCTAGAGACGGGGTCTGAAAGAGAGAGAGGGAGGGAGGGAAGGAGGTACATTGTTTGGGTGTGTGTATAGTGTAAGGGTGGGTGGGATGTGGAAGATAGAGAGAGAGAGAGAGAGGGGTGAGAGTGGGCAGTGTGAGTGGGCGAGGGGGTGAAAGAGAGAGACAGTATGTGTGAGTATGGGTGGGTGGGGTCTGAACGAGAGATGGAGGAAAGGAGGCAGTGTGTCTGGGTATGTGTTGTGTAACGGATGATAGACATTCTCCCAAGAGCAACGTATCGCGAGGCATATTGTAAATGATTTTCTTCTACCATCTTCAAAATCATAGTAAGGATTTCAGTGGCTTATAACCATCGTTTGTGAAAAAAAAAATTACTGATTAATTCGTCATAAAACGCCCCAGAGCTTATTGCTATTCTGCATTTAACACGATGGTGTATCTATGGACAAACACCACCGCACCAGGGGCAAACGCAGATGGCCCTCTGCCTGAATGAAGCCCCTTCCATCCTTCGCGATGCTCCTTTCGTTTATCATCCCTTTTCTTCACATATTTATTTCTTAATTTCCCATTAAAAAGTTATTTTTTACATGATTTGATTATATTCTCACTTTGGTCACTTTCTGCTGCTCCCAGTTGATGTCGGCATACGCAAAACGGCTAAACCAGTCGCGGGGGCATGATGGGTTGGAGCATATAAATTTTGCAAATCCTCGCACCTCTTGAAGAGAGTTCTCATTTGGCATCTCCAGATTGGGCATGCCCCATTCTTTCATCACATCCCTGACGATTTGAGAGAGCTCCTTGATGATACAATAATAAATATGGTAAAGGATCACGAGTTAGATGACTAAACCGAACCGAATCGAACCGTAAAAATTAGCCAGACCTAACCGAACCGGATTGAATTGAACCGTTAAAATTGACCAAACCAAACCGAACCGAATCGATCCGTTAAAATCTCAAACGTAACCGAACCGGATCGAATCGATTTGTTAAAATTGACCAAAACCAATCCGAACCAAACCATTTAAATTAAATTGACCAACTAAAAAAAAAAGCAAAACGAATCGAACAGTTTAATATTGATTTTTATCATTCGCCATCCCACCAAGTCCTGATGAATTTTATATAAAACACTCGTTGAGTTGACTAACAAAACTTGAGAATATTTTTAAATAAAATCATCACGTCAATCAGCTTACGAGATCTAGATATCTAATGATATTCAAGAATTATGTTCATTATTTCATTTTAAATGACCAAATAGAGAGATAATGAGAGAGAGAGGGGGGATAGGTAGAAAGATAAATAGATAGATAGATAGATAGATAGATAGAGAGAGAGAGAGGGGTGGAGAGATAGATAGATGAAAGATAGATAGATGGATAGATAGATATATAGAGATAGATAGATAGAGAGAGAGAAAGAAAGAAAGAGAGAGAGGGAGGAAGGGGAATAAAAATACCGCGTAAAAGGAGATATTACCCATATACTGAGAAAAAAAACCCGTTAATTTTTGATGCATTAACAACATTGGAGCTGCCCTTGAGAGCTGCCCTATATATAAATGTATATAAATACTTGATCATGAATTACTATTAATATCAGAATGCATATATTTTTCATTACTTTTGGTTTGAATTTATCTTTTGACTGTTTTTTAAACTCACTTTTTTACTGAGCTTAGTCATGGAAAGGGAAGGTGAACGCGAAGCCCATCGCTTCTGGAGAGAAAGTAGAGATGAATCGTTTAAGAATAGTTCAGGTGATAGAATTGTTGCTCGAGGAAAGAATAGACATGAAGTTCTCACCAGATCATATTTTCTGTCAAATTTATTTTTTCAAAGAGAAGGAAATGTCATTCTTAATACACTTAGAGCATTATTATTTCTCATAAATAATTAATCACATCATGAGAATATCACATATTCATTTGTCATGCGCTTTCCTGACGTAGCAGTATCCATCAGGTTATAACCAGCCCCAACTAGGTTGGTCAAACGCCAACAAAAGTGCATTCTTCATTTTGCAAATTTTCTTTGCTAGGTCTCTTCGCTCCCTCGCATGAGGTATCCGACATTCACTTTTGGAGTCGACGTGTAACAGCTTCCCTTATTGTTATACAAATAATTTTTTTCGGTGTCATTAAATTTTTTTTAATAATCATTATCATTATGGTTTTTATTATGACTTTTATAAATTTTCTCTTTTGATTATACATATAGCTATAAGTATTATCACGTTGTGATGATAATCTTAATGTGATAATACTAATACCTATATAATCAAAAGAGCTCAGCATTTAGAGTAGAGCAGTTTTATAAATAAAGTTAATCAATACTTGTGGATAAATAAAACATACTTCACTTTTTTATGTTCATCATATTTTATCACTATTATTATTATCATTAGTAGTAGTATTTTTATCATTATTATTATAATTGGTCATTATTAGTTATTTTTATTATAATCATTGTTATTATTATTATCAATATAATTATTTAGTGTTATTATTGCAATTATTATAATTGTTATCGTCGTCATTGATATATTCATAGTTTATCGTCAATATCAATATAACCTCCCCTCTTAGTATGCAATGGTTGTTGAGAGACTTCTCACCTGACATACCTTATCAATCCATGTCCTAAACCAGGGCAGATCAGTGAAACATTCCTCCTGGTATATGATCTTGATAAAATATTACCCAAATTCTCCAAAATGGCCTTTCCCGATTTCATGAGGCTCGCCATCCCGTACAACCGACTTTGATACTAACTCTGATTCTATCGCTCCATTTATTTTTTGTTGTTCTATAAAGATTTATAGAACAATTTGGCGCTATATTCTTTTATGATCATGCGCAATAGGCCTATACACGATATATATTTTTTAGAAGTTTCGCCGCAGTTCTAAACATGCTGAAGTTGCCTATTCTTTGGTGAAATCACGAAATTATTTTCAGGGAAATTTCAAAGTTCATAACCCCGACAGATAACATGAACAACATTGTAAGAGGGAAAAAAATCGGAAAGACTAACAGATAGATTATAGGTCTCTATACAGGTATGGGGGTAAAGGGATGTGGGCTCATAGACCTATATAATATAGGCAGGGCTGTTAAAACCTCGTATCTCAAAATTTAAAAAAATTGAGGTATAGCTTAGAAATAAAGCTGTATTTTAGAAATATGACAATGGTGGCAATCTTATATCATATAAAAATATTCTCCTGATACCTGCCAAGAACCTTTTCAAGACAAAAGAAGACTGCTACCCACGTTAGCTTATTCTGAGCTGTCATCAAAATATATATTAATTTTGAGATACAAGGTTTCAACAGCCCAGAAATAATATGGAGCATGTATCACCGTGTTCATGTACTTGAAATATAAATAAAAACAGATTGTGTGTGTGTGTGTGGATGGGGGGTGTTACATGTGCCGTAACAGGGGGTACTCTATCTTATTTTGTATTTTAAAAGGAACACATTCTTTAAGATGTTTTGGGGAGGTAAAATGGATCTTTGAAAGGGTAGGGTATGCCGCCTTCATCCTGGAATGTCTGGATAGGCCTATCAGTTTAGACAATAATGGATTATGTGGAGGTATCGTTTTCATGATCATTGGTCTTCTCTGTCAAAAACGGAACAATTGAAACCACGAAATCAAAACATTGATCACATTCAAACAAAAAAACTTGAACCTAATCAACCTTCAAAATGCATCGGTTTTTTTACTTTGCCAATCTAAATTGTTGGGAGGATGTGGCGGTTTATCTAGGACATTCTATGATGAAATGTCATAGGCGTGGGCTGGTAAGATTGCGCAATCAATCCAGTAAATATAATATGTAGGACTTATGTATACATTCAAGACTCCGTTCAAGTGGTTCAACAAACGTTATTTTCAAATAATATTTCGCCCCTATAGGAGCTCTTTATGATATTTTACTGTTTTTAGCAGAATATAATAAATTCATACAAAGGAAAATACTTATGATTTATATTCATTTGAATTGTTGCTGCTTGAGTATTTTATGATTGATTGATTGATTGGTTGATTGATTATTTTATGATTTATTATTGATTGATTATTGATTGGTTGATTGATTATTGACTGATTTATGTATGTATTAATTGACTGATCGATTGATAGATAGATAGATAGACAGAAAGAATCAAAGAAAGAAAGAAATAAATAAATAAAGAAATAAAGAAAGAAAGAAAGAAAGAAAGAAAAAGAAAGAAAGAAAGAAAGAAAAAGAAAGAAAGATTGTTTGATTCATTGATTTTTATTCGTCATGAATAACAGAAGAAATACATGACGTTTCGGGCATCAAATTACCTTGACAGGAATCACAGGATTGCTCTTAAAACCAGTACGCCACAGACACTTTGAACGACGCCATCTCAGGCGTTCGCCTGTAATGTAAGTTATGTCGAGTTATGTGGGGGGGAATTACAAATTTGATGCAGAGGTTCGAGGTTCGAGCCCTGGGCATGTGTTTCGGATGGTGATGTTAAAGGTTGGTCCCAGACGTAAAAAATCATATCTGATTAATTAACGTCTGACAAAATTCAAATACATACACGCATGTTTAAAAAAAATCGATAGAGTTCGTTATATGCTATCGCACACACGATCTTGAAGCTACAGGAAAAGTACTTCATGACATAATAATAGTATACGCAGTGGCGTACCGTGGGTCACGGCATGGGGGGGGGGGGACCAGCAAAAATTTTGAGTCACTTAAAGAGCGCGCAGAGTGCGCTCAGTTGCCAGGTATACTTATATAATAGAGACATTTTTAGGACAGTGCCATTAAACGGATATGTATCTCACTGATCACATAATGCGAGCGCGAAGCGCGAGCTGAAATTTTTTGAAATTCAGACCTAAAAAGGACATCATAAGCAAATTTTTGTAATCATAATACATACCTGTCTCGCTAAACAAACCATGCGAGCGCGAAGCGCGAGCTGAAATTTTTGTATATATTGACCCCAAACAGGGACATTTTAAGGACTATATGTTAGGAATCCATTAAGAGTATACATATCTCACCATAGTCATCAATTGTGAGTGCCAATCTCTTGCTGATTTTGTTAGAATAATATACATCTAAACACATGAAGAACTTTTTGTAATCATTGTAATCATGGTTAACATACGCATCTCACTAATCAAATATTGCGAGCGCGAAGCGCGAGCTGAAAATTTAGGAAATTCAGACCTGAAGAGGGACATTTTAAGGCTTGTTTGTAGGAATTCACGAAGATCATACGTATTTCACTAACAAAAATATGCGAACGCGAAGCGCAAGCTTAAATTTTTGCATATCATTGACCATAAACAGGGATATAAGGACTATTTTTTAAAGGAATCCATTAAGAGTACATATCTCACCATAGTCATCTAATGCGAGTGCCAAGCGCATGCTGATCTTGTTAGAATTACATGTAAATGACACATGAAGCACTTTTTGTAGTCATTGTAATCATGATTATCATATACGCATCTCACTAACCAAATGATGCGAGCACGAAGCGCAAGCTGAAAATTTTTGATATTCAGATCAGAAAAAGGGACATTTTAACAACTGATTTTGGGAATTCATGAAGAACAGACATATCTCACCAATCCACGAATGCGAACGTAAGCACGGACAGGAAATGGTTTATATTAAGACCTTAAAATGGGGCAATCACTTTAAGTAGTCATGAAATAGAAGCATATGTCACTAGTACATAAACAATAATAATTCGAAGTGCGAGGAAATATATTTGGTGTATATTGACTTGAAAACGGGAGGTTTTAGTACAACAGGATTATATATCTTGTTAAACATACAATGCGAGCACCAGGAACAATGAAGACATAGGCCCTGCGCAAATTATGTTTCATAAAGTTATAATTTTTTTAAATGTAATATAACATAATATAACATTATAGTTAACAATAATTTCTTCTTTCCCCACTACGTTTCTCTCCCTTTCTCCCTCTTTTTCTCATTTTTTTCCCGTTTTTTTTTTTTTTTGGCCAGCCGACTGGGGGGGGGGGGGGGCACGTGCCCCCCCATGCCCCCCGTAGTTACGCCATTGAGTATACGGGCCAATCCATGCACGCGCACACGCAAAAGTGTGGAACTTTGTGCGCGCTTGAACTTTCGGAGTATGACCCAAATAAAAGGGCGCGTTGTTGTTACAAGGTCTTTGCTATGTCCAGTACGTGTTATGATATCAATGCTACTACTCTGCATCCAACATCCGGGATGCAATATTTGCTCTCTAGTTGACAATATTCACTACAATGATGAATAAATTTCTCTATATTTTTTTTACAAAAATTCAAATCACAACATTTGACCTTTCGTTAGCATATACTCTTCTTTCTTCTTTCGAAGTTCCCTTTTCCTCTTCTTTTATTTGTTTTTTTCACTACTTAAAAAAAAAATTAGTCGCTCGCTTGTCCATTGTAGCACCCCTGGTGGATTTCTCTGTTAACAATTGGTTGTCATGGTTGTATTAGATATAACATTTATGTTGCTATTTGACATAACACCAATCTTTTTGCAGTGCGTCAAAAAGGCGTTGAACTCTTTCACGCGCCACCAATAAATGAAAGAATTTGTTATCGTGTTCAATGTCTGTGCGATAGTCCATGCTTGATGAAAGCACAAAGTATACCCGTGTTTATGTCCGATATAATATTCATTCGAGAAATTCACGATATCGGGTAATGTGAAGAGCAACAGATCTGTCGACAAAATAAGAGTGTAATTCTGTAGAACTCGTTTCATTCTCTTCCTGCGTTCTTGCAGTTGAGTGTCGTTTGATCCAGGAGGTGATCTGGCTATCGTTCTGTATATCAAGATATAGCAAAGTCCGGTGAAAAGTAATAAAGAGTTGCACATGTAAAATCTCACGTCGTCTTTAAAGCTGTGGTGAAGGAACCAGGCAGATAGGCCTACGGCGATCATGATCACCCATGTCATGAGGCAAATTATAATTCGACGGGAATTGGTGAGGAGGATGTTCCTAGCGCCGAACGGATCGACTTTGAAGGCAATGAACTGATCGACAGCCACGAGTAAAACGTGAGCTGTGGACACCAGATTTGAAGCTTGGAAGAGGACGTGTAACACAGCTTGATAGCGACTCTGAAATAAAGAAGAAAAGAGTCATTCAATTAGTCAATGGCTATAAGCAAATTAAGTACTTGCGGAGAGAAAAAAAATCGTTGACCCCCCCCCCCTCCCCTGATTTTCATGATTGCCGCGTAATCGTTTTTTAAGGGGGGTGATCTCTCCAAGCTTTCATTTATAGTTCGCGACTAGTTTGCAACTCAAAATTTGGTTAATTGCAAAGTCGTCACTGCAAAGTCTCCGAGACATCTAAATTTTACTAAGTCCCCGAGGAGTCGCTCTAGTCTTAATTCGACGTCTCCGGGACATCTCTATCAATGTTGCAGTGACGTTATGGAGATTATTTACATCTCTGTCTCAAAGATGCCTCAGAGATATTGCGGAGACCAACAGGAGACCAGAAAGATCGATGAGACGTAATGGAGAAGACTAATCATTGACGCTACTTTGTGGCTCACCAAAGGAGATGTTTCTGCGACGTCCTAGAGGAGACGCCTCCAACATAAAACATTCTTTGGTCTAACCAAACGACGTCTCTTGGACGTCTCCAGAAATGGTGACAAACACTTGCCCGAAACTCGACGGAATGTTGCTGCAGAGTTTCCAAGCAACTGCTGCTGCGACGTCTCGAAAAAAGTCTATGAGACGTCGCTGCAACTAAGAAAAGTCTCCGAGACGTCGCAGCGACTACTTGGAGACTTTGTAGGAACATTTCCGTGACTATCGGGCGAAGTGATTGTCATCTTGTTTGGTTACGTCGCAGAGACGTCTTCTTGGTTAGACAGAATATATTTTTTTTAATGTTCGAGACGTGTCCGCGACTGTAGACTCTGGGACGTCGCAGAGACATCTTCTGTGGTGAGATAGGCTGCAAGTCGAATACTAAAATAAACAATTTTATTAATTATTATTGTTTTAGGTTTCACGTAGATGAATAATGCTGTTAAAATCAAATGAAAATGAAAATCTAGTTTATTGTTCGAAATACAAATATGAAATAGAAATACTCCGAAATTTCATTGTACCCAATTAATCGTGGGCCCGCCAGATCGAAGTTGCTCTATTCGTTAAATCGTTGAACGCCAAACAGGCTAACAACTCCATCTCTTAACGTATTTTGGTCTCACGCGGCCGGGGCTTGAACTTCCGACCTCACGGTTGTGAGACGGACGCTCTACCAGCTGAGCCAACACACCGGTTAAAGAAACAGTTTGGCAAGCCAGGTGCATGGCAAGATATGTTCTCATAGAGCATTGTATTTTTATTTCGAAACTCAATTCGATCACTTTAGAAAGTGCGTATTTTTTCTGGATCGCTTCACTCGCTCGTATATTTGAATAACGTATGATTTCAAAGGACAATCTATGCAGAAAATGGGTTTAAAGAACAGTGTAATCCACTGACGTAAATACGGTCCGAGCAGTGGTGGTTAAAAGCAATTATATTGACCTTGAAATAAAAAACAAAATGGGACCCCCACATCAAGGGCTTTATACAGTGCGTCCCCCCAAAAATACACTTTTGAAATGGCTGCCAAATAAAAAGTAAATCACTTTGGGGGAGAAGACTTATATATATTATGGAAAGCCAATAAAGTCATCTTTCAAATGACACCAAAATGTTGGAAAACTATTCATGCTTGAGTGAGCACGACCCACTTAAACAAAGGGTATGAAAATTAGGGTGGGCAGGAACTAGCCTTTCGGTTTCTTTCAGTTTTTGAGAGGCGAGTCCCTTGGAACTTGCAAACTTGAGGGTGTTGTGATGTATTAATGGTCATTCATTATCAATTTAAATTGTTGGAGCAAATTTTATGAATTATCAAATTGAAATTCCATGCATGCATGAGTGAGCGTGAATTGCAATCTTTAGTGCAGCATTTTAACTTTATAATGTGGATCTCAGCAATGTGTTCATTGGAGTCATGCAGGAGAATAGGGGTAAGAAACGACTTCAGTGGGTGGAGTAAGCTGATGGGAAAAGGGCCAACAGAACGTTTAGCCTCCCTCCTACAGGTCCGTCCCTCCCCCTCCTGTTAATATTGAGACTGATTGATATTACATGTACGCATTAAGTGCAGAGCGGACTGTCAATTTGATAATAAATTCTGAAAATTAGGTCATCAACTTTTACCTATCAATCATTCAATCAACAATATGTTAGTATATCAACTCAATCAATGTGATCAATCAAATATTCACCTTTTTCAATGTTTTCAATAAATTATCAATCAAACATTCAGCTTTTTCAATAAATCATTTCATAAATCATCATAATTAGTCAAGTTCTTAATAATCATTCAATGGAAAAGAAAGACCCATCAACCATAAGTCACTTGGCATTTAAGTTTTAAATACCATCCAGGAGAAAGAAAGGGTGTGGAGGAATTGGCGGCGGAAACAAAAAAATTGAGGGGGGGGACCCCCTAAATCTTTTGACAAGCAAAAAAAAAAGGTTATTAACAAAAAACAGGAAACAGGAAACCAAATTTGACAAGCAAAAAAAAAATAGGTTATCAACCGCCGCCTATGGGTGGAGGGCGGGGGTGAGTACATGACATGTAATTTGTAAGAGAACACAAAGAAGAATGCCCCTTTAACCCAGTCTTAGCCTATCTTACCCCCTTGCATGTAACAGGTACCATCACATTACTCTGACTCTCACAAGCACACTTGCTAAGACCCGCATAATAAACTAAAAATGCTACACTAAAATTACAATTCCTGTTTACTCATGCATTCCATTTCAATTTAGTAACTCATGAAATTTGCTTAAGAAACCAAAACTGATCTCAATTCATCAGTAAATTAGCATAACACCATTAACTTTGCAAGTTCCTAAGGACTCACCTCTAAAAAAAACTGGAAATCTAATTCCTGCTCACCCTAGCAAAGGCTAGTCTCTCAGGAGGGGTGAAAGGGGTAGAGAGAGAGAGGGGGGAGGGGGGGGGTTAAGTGTTCTGTTGACCCATATCCACTGAACTAGAAATACGTGGAAGTCGTGATCACCCAAGCAAAACATCGCCGGCGAACTCGATAAGTCACGTGACCGCCGCCATTTTGCTAGGTCAATTGTTCGAGAACGCGCCGTAGAAGGCAATTGAAAGTATGTGCAAGATGCAATATGTTTTCTCTATGAATATAAAACTAATACTGATGTAGTGATGTATATATACTTAGTGTGGCAAAGTGTATTTTAATGTACATTAAGCCAATCATGTACAAACATATTTCTATATGCACACATATCGAAAACTTGCATACAGTGTACCGGACATGTAAAAACATAGCAGACGACGTTTGCAGACATCGCGGTCATCGTATGACTAGCGGTGTAGAATGTTCCATTGTGGCTTTATGGGGGAGATAGCATTACAGAGGGATAAAATGTATACACAAATAATGTTTCAGCGTTGATTGGCAATATTTTGTGTCAATTTCATAAATTATCGTTGTTTGAACGTTTAAAACATCATTATGAAGTGAAAGGATTCAGCAAAACTTTATTTTCAGACTCACCTATGCAGTGGTAAGCTAGAATGCACCCCTCGTATACATAATGGACCCGTCACGAGTCTAGGTTTGCTCTTCGGATATCACTATCACAAAGAAAATCTCCTCTGATTTGATGATAAAAGTGCACTATTTCCTTATTAACCAATCTCCATGGTTCTTTCATGAGTATTTGCCTTACAATGTGCCCTTTATTATAATCTGGGCGGAAATTCTTGATACCATCACCCGCCGATGTGACGACGGATATAATCCAACGGGGTACTATAAAAATGCCCCCCAAACCCATTATCCCAATACATATTCCTAACTATGGATGGTTTTGAGTGATTTCAATGTAATAAAGTGCCATATTTCCCACCAGTTGAATTACAAAAAAATTATAATCATCTGATAGAAGAAGTTGTTAACAGTCATTTCAGGGGGGCGGAAATTCTATATGAATCAACGCTTGTCCTTGATACACATTTGTTTGTGAAAAAAGGGTATGATTCAAGAGAATTCTGCGTGTTATAAGGGTGCGCGCGTGCAGCGAGGACCTTCTGTCCGCTAGTTTTCCATATGTGTACTGGGACCTGGTAATTCATGTAGTTTAAAAAAAGGGTTTAAATCAGGGTGACCAGATTTCACAAAATGAAATACGGGACAATCGATAAAAAAAATTCATCAAAGAAGGCTACACAGTGTTATACTTGTGAAAAAAATATAAAGAATTGGAAGGGAGGGTGAACGAAAGAATGAGGGAGAGAAAGAAAAGACGAAAGAAAAGAAATGAAATGCCGAGAAAGAAGAAAGAAAAAATGAAGGGGAAAAAATGAAAGAAAGTTTGAATAATTAAAAGGACGATGAAAGACAGAATAAAGGAGAAAAAAGGGTTTCCGTCATTCTTTGAATTCATCGAATATAGAAAGAAAGAAAAAGAGAGAAAGGGAAGATGTAATAAAGGTGAGAGAGAAAAAGTTAGAAAAAGGAGGAGGAAACAAAGAATGAAGGAGAGAAAAATGTTTTCATTCTTTGAAAGAAAGAAACAAAGAAAGAAGAAAACAGGAAGGGGAAGGAAGGAAGGGAGGGAGGGAAAGAAAGAAAGAATAAGGGGAAAGAATTTGAAGGAAAAATAAAATATAGAATGAAAGAAAGAATGAAAGAGAGGGAGGAAAGATTGGAGGGAGGAGAGAATGAAAAAAAATAATGGAAGGAGAGAAAAAACGAAAAAAAAAGGTGAGGAAGGGATAAGGAAGTAAATAAAAGTATATATATAAGGAAAGAAAGAATGAAGGAAATAAAAAGGGCAGATAAGAGAAAGAAGGAAAGAAAGAAAATTAACACACAGAAAGGATCAGGAAAGAAAGGTAGGGAATATTAAAAGATAGATGGACAAAAAAAGCAAGCAGGAAGGATAGATCGAAGGATGAAGGATAAAAATGAAAGAGGAAAACGTTCAAACTTCAAGCAAACAAAAGCAATCCAATCATCTAACAGAAATGATAATGATATTTGGTGGTTTTTTTTTTTAAATAAGTGGTTTAGAAATTAATAACATTTCAAAGTGAAAAATTGTCAACTTACAAATTAGAGGAAACAGCGCCGGCATCCTACACAACAAGACTCAAGACGAAAGCTAAAACAACTACATGTAGATCCAGTTATGTAAACTAAAAAAATTTGTTCCTATTAAATCAGTAATCTGAGAATCTATAATATGATCATAAAAATTTCCCGCCGATTTTGTGATTATTTTGGTGGAAAAAAATGTTTATCATGTGAGATTGTTTGCACCATTGAGAATCTGCTCCGATCCTACATGCATAGAGCCTGCCACACACAGGCATGCAGGAAGCCAGCTCGTTGCAATGTATTGGGTTTGGATAAAAATCACCCGCAGAACTTGCAAAAGTTTAGTTATCGATTTATTGTTGTCTCTGCTTCGTCATCTGTTTGGTTATTTGATGAAAATTCGTCACTTTTCAATGTATCAACTACATTTTGTTCAATATTCTAAAAATACGGGACAGATAGGTGTCCCGGGAGCGAAATTATTTTTCCCACCGAGTTCTGGACCAACGTATGAATATTCATGACTTGCGTCTTCGGATTACGAGTACGCATGCGCGTGGACTCTGCCTCGACCAGTGCTGGTCGTAAGCATTCACGTTCAGTTGCTCAGAATGAATATTAGCATCGTCAAATTACCGGTACTCTTACATAGTTACATATGCCTTATATATATCCAATTATTAAACACTTTTCAAACTAGCTGCCATTAATGGCAAGACATGTGCTAGGCTAGGGCTCGCTTAGGCTAGCGCATTAACTTTACCTCAAATCTGGACCTGTCTAATGCCTAGTACTAATCAGTGTTGTAGTGCCTTGGCCTTGAACATTCAAGCCTTGGCCTTGGCCTTGAGGATTTTGAGCCTTGACATTTCAAGGCATTTTCAAGGCATTTTCAAGGCATTTTGTATTATGTACTTTCATTTGTTTTATAAGTAATTATAAATGTTTCATTTTTTTAAATTTTATTTAATGACACTATAATGGTCAATACTACCAGTCACCAGTAACATTAGCAGCAGCAGCAGTAGTAAGTGTAATAGCAGTGTCATCGATTGTAATTGTCACCATTATCAATAATTTTCAAACAAAGAATACATCAGTTATGAAAATTAGCATTATGTATTGGTAATGTGTTTTAATCATGAATAATGATGATAATGACAGTAAATAATAATGATCAAGATCAAGATAATAGTGCTTTGATGACAAGAATAAATTTGACATCTGACTGCAATTTTGACAACAATTTTCGTACTTTAAACATAGCTAACTCTAAAGCACGATAACAAGGTTGATTTCTATTCCATTAGGATTTTTCTTGTATTATTTTCTTTGGCCAACAAGAATGTTTTAAGTCTTCATGATATTCTGAAAAGATTTGGTAAACTTGAACACAGTCTTCAATTTTGTCATATCCAAATGGGTTATGTCAATGGCATGATGAGCCAGAAACTTTGAGGGGCCAAGCATGGCATATAAAGCAAAATTTCTGTCAAAAAAAAAGAAGAAAGCGATTGAAGCGAGCGAGTGAACAAAATTTGTCCCCCTCTTTCTATAGGAAAAGCTAATTTTGCGATAGATTGTTTAAAAAATAATATCACATTTACTCCATCTTTTCCTTTCCCTTCCCCCCTTATCTAAGTGTATTCTTGGTGGTGCAACTTCTTCTTCTCTCTATCTCTTTTCTAAATTGTATATTTGTTTTGGGTCAGATTGACAAAACAAAGGGGGAAAATGTTTACTTCTTTTTAATCATATATCGTTCAACAGTGAATTTAATTTCTCTACAGTTTCAAGGAAATAAACAACGTATTTGTTTTTGTGTCAATATGGTTTCAAGAAATAATGATTAATAAAAAAAAGTAAATGAATAATTAATTATTATTAATATTATCAACAAGTATTAATGATGGCAAGACATGTCCTAGGCCGCATACATTCGTAATTCCGAAGCTTCGTTATTCCGAAGGTTCGTTATTCCGAAGGTTCGTATTTCCGAAGGTTCGTAATTTCGAAGGTTCGTAATTCCGAAGGTTCGTTAGTCCGAAAAAGAAATGAGGTTCGTAATTCCGAAGGTTCCTTAGTCCGAAAACGAAGTGAGGTTCGTAATTCCGAAGGTTCGTTAATCCGAAAACGAAATGAGATTCGTAATTCCGAAGGTTTGTTAGTCCGAAAACGAAATGATTAACGAACCTTATTTCGTTTTCGGACTAACAAACCTTCGGAACAACGAACCTTATTTCGTTTTCGGATTAACGAACCTTCGGAATAACGCCACAAATGTTCGGATTAACGAACCCTTTTACGTTTTCGGATTAACGAACATCGAGGTAAAGGCAATTTTCGTGTTTCGGAATTACGAACCTTCGGAATAAAGAACCTTCGGAATTACGAAGTGTAACCGTGCTAGGCTAGGGCTAGCTTAGGCTAACGCATTAACTTTACCTCAAATCTGGACCTGTCTAATGCCTAATACTAATAGTAATAGCCGACTAATGCCATGGTTTAAAACTTCGAACCAAATTCCGAACTTTACGTTTGATTTTATTTAACATGGTTTAATATTTCTAGTCCGTATACAGAACCAGTCCTAGATCTAAAAAATATCTTAATTCTAGTCTAGTCTCTAGATCTAGACTCTGATGTACGCTGTATCAGCATGGAACAACTAGTGTACCAAGGGGGGGGGGGGGGCGCAGACTGCCCCCTTACAATTTACAACTGATCCAGGGGACGTGCCCTCCCCCCTTTGAGAAGCCAAATCAATAATTTGTAATGTCAAAATGCAACAAACGTGAAGATCTTTTTTTTTTGCTTGTCAATTTTTTTTAAGCTAAGAAATTCTTAATTTGGGGGGGGGGGAAGACGGGGATCAAGATCACTGACGTTAGTTTGTGCCTGACGTTATAATACGTTCCATGCAATGCAGTGGCGTAGCTAGGATTTTTTTTTATGGGGGGGGGGGGGCACTGGGGGGTCCTTGCTTTTTCGGGGGGGGGGGCCACCGGCCATTTTTTCCGGTGTGTGTGTATGTGTCACGAGGGCGGATCGGACTTTCGCCAATAGGGGACGGGGCCCGAAATTATTTCACCTATGTTTTCCCCGATCAGTCACTTCTTAGTTTTATTCTCATAAAACAACATAAACATGAAATAATCTCATAAGCCTTATAAAAAGTGTGAGCGCAAAGCGCGAGCTCAAAAATTTGTGATATTCCAACCTGAAAACTGGACACTCTAAGCATTTTTTTTTTGTGAACGGGAAGAGAACGAGTACAATAATTGATGCGAGTGCAGGAAGCCAGCCAAAAAATTGTGATATTCCAACCATTAAGCAACATTCTATACATTTTTGTAACCATGAGCAGGATTAGTACTGTACTAAACAATAATTGATGCAAGCACGATTCAAAATCTGTGATTTTCGAACCTAAAATTTATTATGTTTTATTATTAAAGAAGGTATTTTTCTTTTTTAAAAAGGGCATATTTCATTTGGAAATAAAAATCCTACAGGGATTTTTTTTTTTTTTGGGGGGGGGGGCTAGAGAGCACAAAACGCAAGTTAAAATTTTTAAATGCTTAAACTGAAAATGAGTCATTTTTAGGACTCTTGTCAGCTTTCTTTTTTTTTTCTGCTTACAACCACTTTTAAATTTCAATTCTCATTTCTTGTATCTTCTACACTTATTTTACCTTAAAAAAACAGAATAAAGAATACTAACAAAATAAAGTTATATTCAAAAGGATATAAAGTAAACAGGGCGCACCCCATACCCTTAGTTGGGAGAGGGTAAATCTTAATTATTTCTTTAAACAGTTAATCAATCATTAATTATTAATACTTGTTGATAATATTAATAATAATTAATTATTCAATTACTTTTTTTTGTATTAATCATTATTTCTTGAAACCATATTGACACAAAAACAAATATATACGTTGTTTATTTCCTTGAAACTGTAGAGAAATGAAATTCACTGTTGAACGATATATGATTAAAAAGAAGTAAACATTTTCCCCCTTTGTTTTGTCAATCTGACCCAAAACAAATATACAATTTAGAAAAGAGATAGAGAGAAGAAGAAGTTCCACCACCAAGAATACACTTAGATAAGGGGGAAGGGAAATGAAAAGATAGAGTAAATGTGATATTATTTTTTAAACAATCTATCGCAAAATTAGCTTTTCCTATAGAAAGAGGGGGACAAATTTTGTTCACTCGCTCGCTTCAATCGCTTTCTTCTTTTTTTTTTGACAGAAATTTTGCTCTATATGCCATGCTTGGCCCCTCAAAGTTTCTGGCTCATCATGCCATTGACATAACCCATTTGGATATGACAAAATTGAAGACTGTGTTCAAGTTTACCAAATCTTTTCATTCTTGTTGGCCAAAGAAAATAATACAAGGAAAATCCTAATGGAATAGAAATCAACCTTGTTATCGTGCGTTAGAGTTAGCTATGTTTAAAGTATGAATATTGTTGTCAAAATTGCAGTCAGATGTCAAATTTATTCTTGTCATCAAAGCACTATTATCTTGATCTTGATCATTATTATTTACTGTCATTAACATCATTAGTCATGATTACAACACATTACCAATACATAATGCTATTTTTCATAACTGATGTATTCTTTGTTTGAAAATTCTTGATAATGGTGACAATTACAATTGATGACACTGCTAGTACACATACTACTGCTGTTGCTGATGTTACTGGTGACTGGAAGTATTGACCATTAGTGTCATTAAATATAAAAAAACAACTGAAACATTTATAATTACTTATAAAACAAATGAAAGTACATAATACAAAATGCCTTGAAAATGCCTTGAAAATGCCTTGAAATTTCAAGGCTCAAAATCCTCAAGGCCAAGGCCAAGGCTTGAATGTTCAAGGCCAAGGCACTACAACACTGATTAGTACTAGGCATTAGACAGGTCCAGATTTGAGGTAAAGTTAATGCGCTAGCCTAAGCGAGCCCTAGCCGTACATGTCTTGCCATTAATGGCAGCTAGTTTGAAAAGTGTTTAAGAATTTGATATATATATAAGGCATATGTAACTATGTAAGAGTACCGGTAATTTGACGATGCTAATATTCATTTTGAGCAACTGAACGTGAATGCTTACGACCATCACTGGTCGAGGCAGAGTCCACGCGCATGCGTACTCGTAATCCGAAGACGCAAGTCATGAATATTCATATGTTGGTCCAGAACTCGGTGGGAAAAATAATTTCGCGTCCCGGGAAGGGTTCGTCGGGACGCAACTTTTTAAATGGAATTACCATTGCTATGCTTTTCTGATTTGTGCTCTAATTAGTAAACTTGTATAGAGTTGACTTGGTTTTGTTTATCCATCACCCATTCCTTTATGTAAAGGTGTATTGATGTATAAGCATATGTCGTGCAACATCCATGCTCTTCCAAATTAAATTTCATAAGAATTCAAATTCTATTGTGCCCATTTTTATATACACTGTACTTAGTAGATATTTCATGGCTGACCACACGAAGGTCCAACTTTGAAGGCTCATTAAAAGTAACAACCTTCTTGTCCTCAAACTTCTATTCATTTTTTTTCACCCTGAATGTGTGATTGAACAGTATGAGAGGGAGGGAAGGGAATATTTACTCATTATTTATATAGAGAAAGATGATATGAGAAAGGCAAAATGGTAAAGATGGAGAGAGAAAAAAAGAAACAGACGATCAACGAGAAGAGATGAAAAGAAGGGGAAGATCAAAGAGAAAGAGAGAGAGGAGAGAAAGGGGGAAGTGACGAGGAATGAGAAAGAGGTGAGAGAAAGGCGAGACGAGAGGGAGATAAAAGAGGGCTCGATATAAGGGAGATGGGGAAATAAAAGAGAGATATTTTTTTATAAGGGGGATAGATAGAAAGGGAAGGTAAGAGAGAGAGAGAGAGATGAGAAAGAAGAGGAAAATCAGAGAAAAAGAAGCCAAAGAGAAAGGAAAAATAATAAAGAGGGAGATCGAGATGATATAAAGGAGAGAAATAAGAGAGAGGGAAGGAAAGTAGAAATGGAAGAAATAGAAGGGGATGGAGAAAAGGGAGGATAAGAGAGATGGACAGAAGAGGAAAATCAGAGAAAATGAGATGAGATGAATAGTTGAATGAGAAGGGAGGTTTAAAAAAAAAGCTAGAGAAAAGGGACATGATTTCTAATCGTTAAAATAATTTTTTTTAATGCAACCAGCTAGTAGGCCTTTATTGTTCAGACAAATTGTAGGCCTACTCAGAAAGCATATTTGTTGTGGGGCCTTTCTTTGTCACAGTGTGCGCGTGAAAAAGGTCTAGTTTTTTATGATTTAATGTCTGTATGTTTACTCCCTTTAATACAAAATGTGACTAAATCAACATTTTCAGTTATGAAAGTATTCAATAACATATAGTTCAAGTTCATGATGTAACAAAGCAAACTAAAACTTTAAACAGCACAAGTAACACTTTCTTTGCGTTCCTTTCTCCCATCTGCCTACACGCAGCATAATTTGTCGACCAGCCAGTATTGACCTAGCAAAATGGCGGCGCGCTCAGTCGAGCGTGAAGCCCGATGCTCTTCGTTGCCGCACGGCTTTTACCCTTTTTACACACGCTAAAATTTCCTTAACCCACTTTCTTTTTACACAGCATTTTTGCAAAGTGGGCTAACCCCACCTTTAGTACGGGATTATTTGGCCCTGCAAAAAAGCAGGGTTATCCCAGCAATTGCGGTGCTAAGAGCGATAGTACGGGGTTAAGATCGCTAGTGTAAAACGAAAGTGGGCTAAGCTTAACCCCGTACTATAGGTGGGGCCAAATGGCAATTTGGCCCCACCTATAGTACGGGGTTAAGGAAATTGTAGCGTGTGTAAAATGGTACGAGTGAAGTACTTGTACTACGAATGATCGACAAAAACCACTAGTCCGGGGTTAGCGAGTTTCGTGTGTGAAAAGCAAGCATTCCTTATCCGGGGTTAGCAATAACAATTTGGCATGTGTAAAAAGGAAAAAAAATAGTACGGGGTTAAGGATAGTACGGGGTTAGCGATAGTCCGGGGTTAAGAAAATCCTGTGTAAAAAGGGTATATGTGTACGTTGGGAATAGGGACACGTATTCCACGTATTCTAGTTCAGTGCCCATATCCCGTCAACCTACTTCCCCCACATAAGTCCTATCCCTATTCTGACTTCCATGAACACATTGCTGAGATCCACTTGAAAAAGTGAAAAATTGTATTTCATGTTCACTCATGCATTAAATTTAAATGTAATAATTCTTGAAATTTGCTCTAAAAACCTAAATTGATAATGCTTGATAATTGATTTATCAAAACATCCTCCACTTTGCAAGTTCCAATGGACTCGCATCTCAAAAACTGAAAGAAATTGGAAGGCTAATTCCTGCCCACACTAATTTTCATACCCTTTGTTTAAGTGGGTAGTGCTGACTCAAGCATGAATAGTTTTCCAACATTTTGGTGTCCTATGAAGATGACTTTACTGGCTTTCCATATATATAAGTCTTCCCCCCAAAGTGATTTACTTTTTATTTGGCAGCCATTTCAAAAGTGTATATATTTTTTTGGACGCACTGTATAATATACGGGGGTATATAACCGTGAACATAATACGTTTTTAACGATTTTTTTTCGATGGCTATAATGTAATGTTGTGATATAAACTATTGAAATTTCCGAATGCGATCGAGCAAAGCAAAAATTTGAAAGATATGGTGTTAAAAATAATGAGTTGATATGGTTTACTAATTACTTATCAGGTAGAAAACAAACTGTTTATTGTCATGGAAAACTGTCTAAATTTAATAATCTTTCTGTAGGAATTCCCCAGGGTAGTGCCCTTGGACCCCTACTTTTTCTTGTTTTTATTAATGACTTAAAGGAGAATGAAACTCTTGGAGCAAGTTAGCTTTTGTGAAAGCAGAAAAATCAAAGAATAAGATCAACAACAGTTTGAGTAAAATAGGACTAGCAATAGAAGAGTTATGAGCATTTGAATGTCGAGATCACTAATGCTATGGAGATCCTCCCATTGGCAATGCGACCAAGATCTATGATGTCACAGATGAACAACTTTCCCCTTTTGGACACTGAAAATATACCCCAAAACATCTCTTTTTGCTCATTTTAATCATATGACAAACGATTCATCAATAATATAATGTTGTGAAACCTCTGTACTTGTCCTCTCATAAAGAAAACACCTCACCTTGTGATAGACTCTATAAAAGTGAGAATATAAGTGAAATAAGTACTTAAGTAATGAGGGAGTTGTACGTGTGTGACATCACAGATCTTGGTCGCATTGCCAATGGGAGGATCTACATGGCATTAGTGATCTCAATATTCAAATGCTCATAACTTTCTTATTATTCATTGAATCTTCCTCAAACTTTCAACAATATGTTTCTTTGATTTTTCTCTTTGATATGGATTCAGCTGGTTTCAAGGGTTTCATTCTCCTTTAAGTGAATGTTTATTATCATGTTCATGCAATATATACGCAGATGATGTTGTTATTTATATTTCTGATAAAAGTACCGAAGTCATTACGTCTTAATTACAGGCTGATCTTGAAAACATAAGTAGGTGGTATAAGAGAAATGAATTAAAAGTTAATGTTGACAAAACGTATGCTATGTTGTTAAAACGAAGCACACGTACTTCTCAAGAATTAAACATGCATCTGGATAATAACATTATAAAACAAGTAAAACATATTCGGTATCTAGGAATCGAAATTGATGAGAATCTTACGTGGAATTTGCAGGTAAAGAACCTAAGTAGATCTTTAGCTTTTAAAGGACAAGTCCACCCCAACAAAAAATTGATTTGAATAAAAAGAGAAAAATCCAACAAGCATAACACTGAAAATTTTATCAAAATCGGATGTAAAATAAGAAAGTTATGACATTTTAAAATTTCGATTAATTTCACAAAACATTTATACGCACATCCTGGTTGGTATGCAAATGAGGAGACTGATGACGTCATCCACTCACTATTTATTTTGTATTTTATTATATGAAATATGATATATTCTAATTTTCTCCTCATTGTCAAGTGAAACAGTGATTAATTCCTCCCCGAACATGTAGAATTAGCATCATTTAATACTATATGGTTCAGTCGAGTCGGTCCCTATGGTCAAATCTGTAAAAAATGAAATATTGTATAATTCAAACAATAAAAAACAAAAGAAATAGTGAGTGATGGACATCATTGAATGACTCATTTGCATGTCACTGAGTTGTGCATATCACTATTTTGTGAAAAATAAGCGAAACTTTAAAATGCCATAACTTTCTTATTTTACATCCGATTTTGATGAAATTTTCAGTGTTATGCTAGTTTGATTTTTCTCTATTTATTCAAATCGACATTTTGCTGGGGTGGACTTGGCCTTTAAGTTATTTTCTTTGAAAAAGGTCAGTAATTTCACTAATACGAGTGTTCTCAATAAAATTTATAATTGTACAGTTCAACCTATACTGGATTACTCTTGTTCGGTATGGGGGAACTGTTCTGTCAGTAAAAGGAAAATTTTGTTTAGATTACAAAAAAGAGCAGCAAGAATAGTAGAAAAGAATTTTGATTATACTCATGATGGTATTGACATTATCAAGAGATTCAAGTGGCAGGTTTTAGAAAAAAGACGAAATTATTTCCTTGCATGTATTATGTATAACTGTGTCTATGGATATGCTCCGGTACGTTTATGTAATTCTATTGATATGGTTTTTGATAGACATCCAATGAATACAAGATATGCCAATTCGCTCAACGTTGTTATACCTAAACCGAATATTGAGTTTTTTAAGAATAGCTTAAGATATGCAGGAGGAAATGTATGGAATAGTTTAGATTCAGAACTTCAGAATGCAACTTCAATTGATACTTTTAAAAGGAAATATAAGAAAACACACTTCGCGTAACACTCTCTCCGCTCTCCATTCTATTCATCTTTATGCCGGTTTATGTTTTCAACTTTCAATTTAGTATTCATCACCCAGTGCACATATATCTTTTGTTTTTTATATATCTATGTTTGTTAATACCGATGTCACTCATTTTTTTTTACTATTTACTATGTCTGAATTTGAATTGTTTAATGCATTTTTTTCTGTACATTGTTAGATGTTTACTATGTCAACAGGACCATGTTGAAAAACAGTGTATATATTATCTGAACATGCTTATCCTGTATAAATAATTTTTAAATAAATAAATAAATAAAAAAATGAATAAATAATAATTAAAAAAAATATATTCGGATATGATATGATACAACATTCCAAATTTGAGTAAAATTCATATTTGAAATGTGTTAATTATTGTGATCCGATTGGGACCCCCATACCAAGGGCTATGTATGTATATATATATATATATATATATATATATATATATATATATATATATGTATATATATATATATATATATATATATATATATATATATATCTATATGAAAATATCCAAAAAATGAAAATGAAAATCCATAATTTATTGTTCGAAACAGACATGAAATGAAATACTCCGAAAATTTGCTTTGCCCAATTGATCGTTGGCCCGGCAGAGCCAGATCGACGAGGCTCTATCCCTTTAATCGTTGAACGCCAAACAGGGTAGCAGCAACTCCCATCTTTTAACGCCTTTTGGTCTGACGCGGGCGGGGTTTGAACCCCGACCTCCCGGTTGTTAGACGGACGTATACCATGTATACGGGGTTCATATAACCTTGAACATAATACGTTTCTCATGATTTTTTTTCGATGGCTATTGTAATGGATGTGTTGTGATATACTCTATTGAAATTTCCAGATGCGAACGAGCAAATTTTCAGGAGTTGGAAAATATGATGACCAAAATCGTATTTCATGGGATGAAATTATTGGATGAATGCAGTGAGCGAGCATAGCGAGCGAGCAAATTTTCAGGAGGTGCTCTATAAATGGATTATTGTAAAGATAAGTGTTTCATTAACAGAATTGATTTGATCAATGTCATTAGTAACTCATTGTACACTTACTATAAAGAATACGGTAAGCCTATATTTTTTGTACAAATCATCCCCGCTTTCACAAAGGTACGAGGATATGACCCATCCCTTCCCCTCAAATTCACGAAAGTGTATTTAAATGATGTTTTGATTCGTGTATGATCAAATTTATCTATCTTACTTGCTATATAGTTTTGTTCACTCGTAAATCGAAGTCAGATTCCAGTGTAAAAAACATTTTGTAAAGAATTATTCGTGACCAAATATATCAATATTATTTCCTTGTTCGTTATTTATTTTTCATACAACACTAATGATTTCACTTCATTTCATTTATTTCCACAATAACAGCAAAGTAAATACATATTTACACCTCAACGTCATTATGAAAAAAATACTATTTAAACATAGAAATAGAACATTCGTGAAAGTAATAAAATAATTGGTAATGATCATGTAACGTAAAAAAAAAACCCTGTCATGTGGAGAAAACCTTGAGAAAATAAAGCTTGTGAAACAAGTTCCCTTCACACAAACAAAAAATGAATATTTCGTAGTTGTCAGAGTTTTCATGCCTTAAAATGTAACCATTGATTGTGGGTATATTCAGCAAGCCAAACAGGTCGTTGAAATTAGTGGAATGTGTCAGCATTCTATCTAATTCATCACAATTAAAAAGCTTCTTTTCAGCAAGGCCGTAAACAATACATTAATGAAACAATGCTGTGCGTAAGTTAATAAATCTACGTGGGGTCAGAATACGGGTGTTGATTAAAAAGAGATATAAAACATGCAAGTTGTCAGGTTCTTTTTTACTCGGAAGGTTGCAGGCAGGCTATTGAGCAATTTAGAAGCCGAGTAAAGAGGGCTATTTCTAGAGTAATTTAAATGTGGCTCTTGCAATCGAATTTGACGATCTATGTTTCATAAGCGCTGTATGAATACAATCTCTGTCAGAGATGTTTGCAAATTAAAAATTATACCCAATTTGATGAGGGACAAAAGAGTGGTGAACTCGTGCGTGCCATATTCGGTGAATGACCCCAGCTGCCCCCTCCATATGGGCATGACACCAGTACTTCGATAGTTTTTTTTGGGGGGAGGGGGTATAAATCAAGATATAACCATGATAACCATGAAATGATACCTACCAAACGACATCTCATTTCTGTACAGGCATAGTAAACCAAGATAATGGCATCAAGCAGCAAATCAGAGAGAACGATGTTGAAGGCGAAGATGAAGTGTTTCTTTCGAAATCGACGATGGCAGGCGACCGTGAGTAAAGTGACGGTCGTCACGACGATTCCGACGATGGCCAGGATCCCAGCGACGTGATTGAGAACGTTGAACGTGAACTCGTGCGGTTGACACGTGTGTTTGACCACAGTTGACATGTTTGAGGTTATGTATTCATTCATATTGATATCCTTGTTGATTGATAAACTTGTTTAAATATTTCAAACTACGGTGTTAGTTCCACTAGTCCCACTACAATGAAATAGGATTTCGTTTGACAAAATAATGCAAGAGTATAAAAACAACCGCGAAGCGCGAGTTCATGGAAATAAGATGTTTGTTTCTAAGACATTCGTTTAAGAGAAGCAAGATTTGAATTCATCTACAATGAAAATAAGGTGTTTGTTTAACCAGTCCAAGAATAAAATTATGTACAGTATTATAATCAAAGAACAATATAATGGTTTTGAACACTTGACGTCAGAATTCATCCGATTTCAGCTGGTATGGAAATCTCTTTCGACACTGTATAGTCGCAAAAAGACCATGTTATATACCAGTAAAAATATAGGACTATACCAGGAAAATTTATTTAAGCGGGAGTGTGAAAAGAAAATGACCACCCACTCACGAGTATACAATAATATACAATAATAGGTTCAAAGACCTAAAGAGAATAAGTGGTGAACTCGCCGCAGAAACGTTAAATACTACAGTGTAACCTATCTGTAGTGATCACTCAAGGGAATCTCATAAAATGTGGCATTTCTAGACAGGTGGCTGCTAATACACACGATCTGCCTCCATGGGAAACAGTTTTATTGGTCACTATAGGCAGGTAGCCACTCAACTGTTAAACTGTATATTAGCTTTGTCATCCAATACTAGTTACCATGGCAAAAATGCTCAACAGTCAATCAAAATCAATAATTTCATGGAATTTAGCATTGTACAGCGAAGAAACCATGATTTGTTATGCAACGGGGCACAGAAGTGGGATTTTGGTAGCCACGTCCCACCTTACATCGGCAAAACCGACTCCACAGACCTACCAGATAAGCAATTTATCTTTATTACCAGGTCCCTCAGAGAGGACCTTAAGCCTTCGGTCCTCTGGTTGCTAGCTCACAAGTATTTTATGCTTTCTTAGCGATCAAGTTAAATCGCCACCAAATCACATGACTTCCAATGTGTATGGCATTGGTAGGTCTGTGGGGCCTGTAGCAAAAAGAGTTACGTTTAAACACAAGCTGAAACAATCAAACGCAAATCCCAAATGCACGCTTTTGATTGGTTGGAAATGAAGTTACGTTTGATTTTTAGAATTACGTTCGATGACAACCCTTTTTTGCAACCGGCCCCTGGTTTGTTGATGTGACAGTAGCAGTAGATTGCATTTTAAGCCATGATTGCATGCAGTGGCGGATCCATGGGGCACATCCGGTCCGTGCCCCCCTTTGATAGTCATAGTCAATATTTTTTTATGCAAATGTGTCGTTCATACACAAGTGTGCCCTCGCCCTTTGGGAGTCACAGAAAATGTTTTTAATGGGAATGTCGTTCATACACAGTGTTGCTTGTCAAAGTTTTTGTTTGACAATATTACCTTCAAGAACCTTTTTTTTTGCCTGTCAAATTTTCCGAGGGAAAATGTGCCCCCCTTTGGAAAATCCTCGATCCGCCCCTGGTTCCATGCCTCTCCTGAAACACACTTTAATTGTTTTAAAAAAGTGTAAAATCATTTGATTGTAGATTAATGTCTACTCTTCAGATTCATACCAGAATGTTGCAGTATGTGTGGCACCAGGAGGGGGGAGAGTTTGCCCCATATTGCCCCATCATCATTTTGAAAAATTTAGAAAAAAAATGCTTTTCCAATACACTCATTTTTTCTTTTCCACCCCAACACTTTATTTTGCCCTCCACTCATCACCAACACCCCCCCTTTTTTTTTTTAATTTTAAACACACTGGTTTCTGGTAAGTTAAGAGTGACTTTAAGAACGACTGGTGAACCTTCCTCTTACGCTAAATAATCATCAATGATCATTTAATGGTGAATATCATTTACCACAAGAAAGGATAACCAGTCGTTCTTAAAGTCACTCTTAACTTACGAAGAGCTTTATGAAACGGGCCCCTAAAGTACTCAAACTTTGAACAGGTACTGTATCACGTGTTCGTTTTATGTCAAGGATAAACTTTAATCTAAAATATACAATTTCAAGTCGGTATGTATTCCAGATACAAATTACACGACGCATTCCATATCCTTTACATCATGACTATCTTATAATATTTTTGTATTTTAACTTACCACGCATACAAGTCCATGTACGCTGCAAATTTTATGTCGTCATTATTTTTTATTTTTTTACTATGGAAGTATGATAACACTAATTGAAGTTGAATATAATGATAGAATACATACATATTGAAAATATTGAAATATGATTTTACAATTTTAGCCAACCACTATACGATATAGGACTGATAGGCGTAAAGCCCCCTCCCCTTCCCCAAATGAAAAATGTTCTTTTAATTATTTTCATACTGGAAGAAAATCCTCCAATTATTCTGATATCCTTTGACGAACAGGGGAAAGTAAAATACAGATGCCTATGCTAACATCTGTTACATCGTTTATATATTAATATTTATTTATTTATCTATTTATTTATTCATTATATTTATTTATTTATTATTCGTTCATTTTTTTTACATTTTAGGAACCCTATTGTAAAATGGTCATTCATACTGTTATAATGTGGATTGGTAATAAGTGGCACACTCCCGTCTGAGCCAATGATCCCCTTTTCTCCCCCCCCCCCTCTGTCGCCATTTTATGTTTAGATACATTTACAATAATCTTCCATCATTATTCCAAAATCTATTCCATTTAAATTCAAATATACATGCATATCCAACCCGCCATTCTTCCGATTATCATTTACACAACCCCAAACTTATTCTTGCTCAAAAATCAGTTCGCCATCATGGACCAGATACCTGGAATTCCTTACCACAATACTTAAAACAGTATCCCTCTCTTAACTCATTCAAATCATCCTTTAAAAATTTATGATACGCAAATACAATTCTGATTAATACATAAATATATATAAAAAGAGTTCTTCGGGTCTTGGTCAATTTTCAATTGTCTTGGTCAATTTTTAATTTCTATCTGATCGCATAAACTGTTACATCAGAAAAATTCATGTATTGAAAAAAGTAAAGTCATAGTATCAAACTTTTCTATCATTTCAAGCTGTAATCCTGGAACCATTCAATAATTCCTAATTAATACTACCACCACGCCCTCGTATATCGACACACACACACACACTTATACAATACACACACAATTTTAAATTTTAAATATACATTTGCACACACGCACACGTTTGCACATGCACAAACACATGCACACACGTCAACTGTGTGTCAAGCTATAGTCAATAAAGAATCCTGTACTAGCTTTATATGATCCAACATCATAATATAATGTTTATTGTTCAGTTTAGTCGCAACACCGGCAACAAGGTAGGCTGGGCCGGGACCGCCATATCGAAACCACAACACATAGCAACGCGTATCCAATGTGACGTCAGTTACATCATCGCGCATCAAGTATGCAAATGATACATATTACTACATCCCCCCTTTCATATATATAAAAAAAAATGTTTTCTGAATCCATACAATATCACTGTAACACTTCGAGCAAAACATTTTTTGGAATATAAAACCATTGGGTAACTCCATGCAGAACAGTCTAGTATTATCACTGTGTTGTTATATACACATTTCAACATGTATCAATAATATGTATATTATTTGTATCAATTGTATCATAACTCAATTACACCCTTCAATTGTCATAAAAGGCAAAAATTAGTAACACGCATGTTTTTTCGTACATGTATCCGTAAAACAATCCTGATACAACAATATGATTTTGTTGTGCCATTTCCAAATTTCTCTTATTTTTATCAATTTTTTGAAAGTAATTAATCCAAGTGACCAGTTATAATAACTCGTAATACAATTATATCATCAATAACAGACAAACATGTATGATCAACTTCCAACAAATTATTATAGATACATACAACAATCAGATTTACTAATTGGTTTATGGCAATGTACAACAAGACATAAATTAAAACGTTTTCAATTTGTTAGCTGTTGGAAAACAAAACAAAACATTAATTTTCAATTAGTCGATCGGGCTTCTTGACTAATCGTCCAGACCTAGTGTGGTACCCATTAGTACTGGATTGATGATGATCATCACTCGGGTTCTGTTGGGTATAGTCTTTAGGAAGTGAGGGTGTTCTGTCTGCACAGTTTTGTGGGATGTTGAACCGTACTTGCTTTCTCTGTGGATTTTCAAGGCTACGCAGGTCTCTTCTGTTACGACGTAGCACACTACCATTTGGAGTTTGAATCATGTACGATCTTGGTTCTAATTGGCACTTCTGGATTACTGTAGCCGGGGCACATGTTTCAGAAACATGGTCGAACACCGTTACCTTCTGATCTGGCACCAGAGGGGGTAGTTCTCTAACTCCTCTTCTGTCAAAATCGTCCTTTTGCCTTTCTTGGCGTTGTCGGAGCTTCTCCTTAATCTCACTTTGATGGTCAGAGTGCATTTTCATGGGAAGATTGCTCCTATACTTTCTGCCTTGTAGTAGTTCCGCTGGTGAAGGTAAACTACTGTCAATTGGTGTTGTCCTCAGACACAATAGGGCTAGGTCAGGATCACCTCCAGTCATCTTCACCTTCTTGAGTGTTGATTTGATTGTCTGTATTGCCCTTTCCACAAGTCCGTTGCTCTGCGGATAATGAGGACTTGATGTCACATGCTGGATGTTCCACTGATCTGTGAAACTCTTGTATTCTCGACTAGAGAATTGTGGTCCATTGTCGCTAACGATCTTCAAGGGTATGCCCTGCTCACTAAAGATGTTCTTGGTGATCCGGACAACAGTTGAGCTGGTACAACTTCCTCTGATCTTCCTCACGACAGGAAACTTAGACCAATAGTCTACGATGACAAGATATTCATCGCCTTCGAAATGAAACAAGTCAGTTCCGACTGTTTCCCATGGGTAATTGGGTACTTCATGCTGAAGAAGTGGCTCTTTCTGCTGAGCTTTCTGCAACTCATTACATGCTTGGCAAGATTGCACCATCTGTTCAATTGTTTTAGACAAGCCATCCCAATAGACACAACTTCTTGCCTTGAGTTGGGTCTTTGTCGTTCCTTGATGACCAGCATGAAGACTTTGTAGCACTTCTTGCTGCATCGTCTCTGGTATGAAGATTCTCTCTCCCTTCATGATGAGACCATCTTCTACCGAAAGTGTATCTCTGCAAGACCAGTAGTGACGTACTTCTTTGGGAACTTTCTTTACGTCATCAGGCCAACCAGTTAGGATTATGTCCTTGAGCACCTTTAGACTCCTGTTGGCTTCTGTGTCATCTTGCATCTGTTTTAGCTTGCTTGGAGATATGTAGATTCCGTGGATGGTTTTGTCAAATTCCATTGTCGGTTGCTTCTCTGGGTTGATCCTTGACAAACCATCTGCCAGGGCAACTTCTCTTCCTGGCTTGTAAACGAGGTTGAAGTCATACGGTTGCAAACGGAGGAGCATCCGCTGCAATCTGGGTGGAGCGTTGGCTAAATTCTTCCGATGAATGCTCTCCAACGGCTTGTGGTCCGATTCCACAGTGAATTTGGCTCCATACACGTAGGTGTGAAATCTGGTACAACCAAACACTACTGCCAACATTTCTCTCTCAATATTCGCGTATCGGCTCTCTGTGTCTGTCAAGGCCTTGCTTGCGAATGCCACTGGCTTCCCCTCTTGCAGTAAAGCTGCCCCTAGTCCTCTCGTAGACGCATCTACCTGGATTGTTGTGGGCTTTGAAGGGTCGAAGTAGGTAAGGGTGCACATGGACGATACCAATGACTTCAAATGCTCAAAAGACTTCTGATGCGATGGCGTCCATTGCCATACGCTGTCTTTCCTTGTCAGTGCCCGCAGAGTCTCTGCATTCTCTGCTAACTTTGGGATGAATGGAGACATGTACTGTACCATCCCAAGGAACTGCTGTAACTCTTTCAAACAGCTTGGTGTTGGAAGACTGGTAATATCAGCAATCTTTGAAGGATCAGGATGCACACCTTCTTTGTCATAAAGACAGCCAAAGAACTTGACCTGTGGAAGCTTCACATCACATTTGTCTGGATTGAAGACTAGTCCATACTCTTGTCCCACAGTCATGAGATTGTGCAATGCTTTGTCATGCTCTGCTTCAGTCTTTCCATAGACCACAATATCATCAGCAATGCCAATTGTGCCTGGGCACTGCTCGAGAATCATGTCCATCTTCTCTTGGAAAATGTCTTGAGCTACTCTGATGCCAAAGGGCAAACGCTTAAATCTGTACCTTCCAAAAGGTGAATTGAAGGTTGTCAAGTAGCTCGATTCGTCATCTAGGGCGACGCTCCAATATCCATGCCTTGCATCTAGCTTTGAGAAAACTTGAGCACCATGTAGCTTATGGGTGATTTCCTCAAGTGTTGGAGCTTTGTGATATGTCCTCTTACATGCCTTGTTGAGATCCTTTGGGTCGAGGCACACTCGTAACTTCCCGTTGCTCTTCCTGCTGAAGGCTAGCGAGGAAACCCAATCTGTAGGCTTGGACACTTTCTTGATGACATCAATGGATTCCATCCTGTCTAGTTCCTCTTTCAACTCGTCTCGAAGATGGATAGGAAACTTCCTTGGTGGGTGGACAACCGGTTCAGCATTCTCTTCAAGAGTGATGTGGTATTCACCTGGGAACCTCCCAATACCCTGGAACTGATCTGGGTATGCAGCTACCAGATCCTGTGTACTCTTTATCATGCCTGGACTGCTTCTCTGATGCATCTCACAGTTCACTATAACTAGGCGCATCTTAACTGAACTTTGCAATCCTAGGATAGCTGGTCCACGTGTATCCACGATGAAGAAGCTGTTTCTGAACCATTTCCCATCTTTGTACTGGCAGGGAAAATCAAAACATCCGTACTGCTGTATCGGTGTCTCGTTGTAGGCATACAACCTGACATGTCTCAGTCTGACAGCTGACTCAAGAGGATATCCCTCATCATCTAAAAGCTCTGGAAAAGCCTTCCTGAAGCATCGAAGAGGCAACACATTCCCCTGTGCTCCTGTGTCAACCTTAACCCTCAAGGTGTGGTTACCTGGCTTATCCCTGATGCTAAACTTCAGAGTAGCAAAAAGCTCGTCTTTGTCATCGCTGTCATCAATGGGTACACCATCAACATGAACATGCCCAACATAGATTGATTCTATGGAGATGTCTTCAAAGTCTCTCGGTAGGTCGTCGTCGACATTCTTGCTGGCAATTGGATGCAGATTCTTTCCATGGTTACGAGATCTGCTCTTACTTCGATTCTTCCAGCTTCCTTTCTCACGTCCAGCCTGTCTTGTCTGAGACCGAGACCTATGTTTACTTCCGTCTCCTGAAGACTTGCACAGTTTCTTCCAGTGGCCTTTCATGCCACACTTATGGCACTGTGACTTGAACGCTGGGCACTTCTTTGGTGGGTGCCGCAGACCACAATTCCTACAAGAACTGGACTGGTGCAAATCATGTACTGAGGCTCTGTCTAAGCTGTTCAGCTGGCTCATATGAGAGTCACTGGCCTCATGCGTCCTAGCCAATGAAGCAGCCTCATCTAACTTGAGATTTTCATCTTTGCTCAGTAAGGCTTTCTGCACCTCTGGGTGTCTAATTCCGGCGATTAATACTTCTATGATTCTCTCCTCAACAGTGTCATCAGTCTTGAACTTGCACTTCGCTGCCTTTGTGCGACACCGGAGAATAAAATCATCAATAGTCTCTGATGATCCTTGCCTGTATCTCTGGAACTCTAGACGATGAATCCGGAAGTTCTCCTGGGGTTCCAGCTGGGTTGCGAATGCATCCCAAACGTTCTTGGGGTCGGTTAGTTGCTCATCTGTCAACTTCCAAGTGTTGAACATCCTCAAACCTTCAACCCCCGACCACAGTATCACATAAGTGTGCTGCTCCTCTGCTGGAGTCTTCTTAATCTTGAACCACAAGTCAGCAACTTGTCTAAACTCTCGCAATGCTTGCGAACGGTCCGGGTTGGACCAGTCCATTCTGGGACTTGGAATAGATGCACTAGCCATGATGATACCTGTGATCAAATCCTCTGCATGAAATAAATGCACTGAGAGAAAAAATAATGACTTATTTCATATTCAAAATGCATATAAACAAGCAGAAATATCTATCATATGTGAACGGAACTCCAATTGTACACAATTACAATATTCATATTTGAGCAATATGTGAACGGAACTCTCTGTATACAATACAGCATTAATCACAATTTTGCAATCATATGTGAACGGAACTCTGCATACATATACATCGTATATAACATTTTTGCAAGCATATGTGAACAGAACTGTCAGCATAATAGTGTGCACAAAATATGTTGAATTTATCCACCATATGTGAATGGAACCTTGCACGCCAATAGACTCGATTTTTCCTACTACACCATGCAACAATAACATTGATTGAGTGCAATATTATAACATTATAGCATGTCGATGTAAAACAGTTACTTAGAGTCCTCTAAATCAACTGAATTAATTTAGACCTGCATGCAAAATAAGTCTAACTTTCCAGGAAAAATTACAGATAGGCCTAGGCCTACAGTAAAAATAAAATGAGTCTTCCAGTTCACAGACACAGTTTTCAATTTACCGTTCATGTTCACAATTCAACTTATTTCTCATGAGCTTTCCCTCTGATCATCCAGACTGCAGAAGTCTCAAAATCCACTGGATAAACACATGTTCAGCATAGCGTTCATAAGTTGGCCTTGAACTCGATCCAGGTCCAGGATAGGTCAAAATCTTCATCTTTCTTGGGATCAGCCTCTAGGCTGGGGCTCGCGCTCTAGCGCTCTTGTTAATGTTCACACACAGCTTCATAATCATGGGAACTTAACCATCTGTTCAGCCTACGGCGTACGCTCAGTCATCGAGGCGAACATTTAAAATGCATGAAATCAGTTCCATATAGGCTAGGCCTATCTCTGCCTAACTTAATTCGTTGCCAGGCAAATCGTTCCAGATTAGCGTAGGCCTAGATATAGATTCTACCGTCGGCGTCATCATCGATCATGCCTCCTGATTAAGTCTCATTAAATCAGTCACTGGAAATCCATAATAAACGGCATCCATCTTGCACAATTAACATTCGGAAGTCCACTTCACGACGTTAGAATTATTTCCAGTCCATCTCAAAATCACATTCACGGCGGCCCGGCGACTCCGCGGGACTCAAAATCATGGATCAGTTACGGTACACACACACATCAGCATCATCTCGGCGCAGACGATAAGTCAACTTGTGCACAAATTCATAACGTACCGTACGGTACCGGTATACGGTACACTGCGCTGTACGTACCGATACTCAGGAGCAAACAATGTTCCATGTCCAAACTTGATCCAGTTCAATATCCAAAATCATAGCACAGGTCCGCATCTAGCTGCCACCATGTCAAGCTATAGTCAATAAAGAATCCTGTACTAGCTTTATATGATCCAACATCATAATATAATGTTTATTGTTCAGTTTAGTCGCAACACCGGCAACAAGGTAGGCTGGGCCGGGACCGCCATATCGAAACCACAACACATAGCAACGCGTATCCAATGTGACGTCAGTTACATCATCGCGCATATCAAGTATGCAAATGATACATATTACTACACTGTGCACATAATATCAGGCATACAAGGTCCTTGCATGTAAGTATCGTATTAATAATATCTGTTTATAATTTATGTAAGTCAATGCCCGATTTGTAATTGACTTCGTTTTCTTTTTTTGTTTATTTCGCTATTACGTTTGAGGCCGCTACCCTAGTCAAGCACTGCTTATGGTAGCGGTCTCCAGCATTTTTTTTTGTCTCCTCAACAAAGTACAACTTATTATTGCAAACTAATACTATCTATATACATGTACATTTTATGCCAATGAATTACTATTTGTATTTATTTTTGTAAAAAGAAATGTATCACTATTTTTTTTTATGTTGTACACTATGTTTGTTAATAATTTCTGTTGGAAAAATGCTGAAATAAAATCAAATCAAATCAAATTTTCAAGCCTGAACCATGGTCTTATCGCTCCCAGCATTTTTTCCCGTTTCCATAGCCGCACTTTTCGCAGAGTTTACTCTCGTGAGGTGGTCGTTGAGGACGTCCACGACGTCCGCCTTCATCAACTTTCCTGAGGGTTGAATTCGGATCTCGGAAGAGTTTTTCCCTAATATTCATTGAAATATAAGAAGAAAAAAAATCACTCTGATTAAAAGTTTTTAAAAACATTCATTTGATTTTTATTTACATCAGAGTTTCAACTTCAAGCTAGGCCCCAGATTATTTTGTAACCTGTGTTGCTTTGTCTGCGATTTTTGTTGTAAAAATGAAGCCCTGAAATATTTGTACCCGAAATTAGTGCTCCGAAAAAAAGCGAAAAATAAAATGCACGAAATAGCACCCCAATTTTATTCCATACTTAATGATGCAATTAGACTCCCCAGGAGTTTAGGTCAAACATATTTTTAAAGTGAATCACAATCACCGGCAAAACCAAATATAAAAATATAAGCCCACCCCTATACCTCGTTCAAGTGGTGGTGTCTGTGTACTTTCTTTACTCAAGAAATTGAGACCACCTTGATTTTCGAATTGAACACATTTACATTAATGAAAAACACACCAAAATTTCAGTTTACTCTGTATACAGTACTCGTTGCATTTTTGTTTTCGGAGTTTATGTCTGACATGACTGTAAAGCTCTTGTAATTAATCGATCTCTCGATGCAATTATATCAATTATATTAAAGAAAATTATATTAATTGACATATTTCAAACTCACTGTTTAATCGCCTTTTCAATCATCACCGTAAACTCATCCTCTGGAAAAGATGGTACATGTTCTTGCTTGCATCGTTTACACTTCTGTTTGTAAATCTGCCCCAAAAATGGGGGGGGGGGGGGGGGGGAAGCGAAACAGACATGAAACAAATACGATCGGTTGACATTATTACATGATCATTAACCAATTTAAAGCCATTTTTAAATGATGCCTGTGTGCGATGAATAAAAAAGGACGAACAAAGTTGGGGTGGTTGAATTATGCATAAACATTTTTTGTTACATTATAGATTACTTTTACTTATCATGTTTATTTTCCAATGTATATTCGTCAGACATAAGCGATACTACAAATCATAAAAAGTATAACATGAATACTCTGTTTATCGACAGAAATGTTAATCAGGGCTCTTTGAGCAATCTAAATCGTGCGTTCGTACCTAACATATTTACATGGGTATAATACTCATGCCAGTGGCGTAATTAGCCCAACCTTCCCCCATAGGCATACAGGTGGGGGATTGGGGGGCTCTTGCCCCCCCCCCAAAAAAAAAAAGAGAGAAAAGAAAAGGGATAAGGGTGAAATATGATATTATTTTCCTAATATGTGTCAAAATCTATCACAAAATTGTTTGTAATACACTGTAAAAAAAAATTTGTAGAAATTACTTAATAAAATTGTGGCAAAAAATTGCCTTAATTTTTTCAAGTATTTATTTTCTTTGCTTCCATTTTACTCAAGAAAATTAAAACTTAATTCAATTAAGTAAAACAATCACTAAAATATTTGAAAATATCAAATGGGGGAGTGGATGGACTTTCGTGATTCGAAAGTCCGCTCCCCCATCGTCCCACTTTTGGTGGCATCATTTTCATTTTATACATGTTTTATCCAAATATTAGACTTTGTGAATTGTCACTTACCTGTACATGTATAGGTACTGACATTGATATTTATACGCGATCGTTTCATTCTTACAAATAAAACAGTGAGAATAATTTTCTGCTAAATGACTATTTAATGTTGCCTTTTCTTTGATTCAACAAAAGAATACAATAGTTAGCACACCCTTATCCAAAACAATTTCAAACACAAATAGAAATGACAGTTATTACAAAAAAAAAACATTTACTTGCTCTAATGAATATTCATGCATTATTTAAATATGGCGTTAATTGAAAATATAAGTACATTCAACATGATTTTATAAGTAATAATCATCTTTGCCTAATTGAGTTAGATTTACTCAATCAAAGCAAGCTATCAATACGTGAATTTTCTTAAATGTATATTGAACCCAAATAAATCAAGTAAATCAAGTAAATTAAAAGACAAGTTGAAACTACTTAAAAACAACGAAAAATAATTACAAATTGTAAATTCTACTTAAATACATTAAGTGTTAACTACTGATTCAATGTTTTTTTTTACAGTGTAAAATGTCGAAATTTTTGCTCGCTCGCTTCGCCCGCGAACGTCTTATCAATTTTACGCGATACGCCATATCGAGACCCCTCAAATTTTTTGCTCATTACGCCACTGACCCCCCCCCCCAAAAAAAAAAAAACACACAAAATAGCATTAAGGGCAAATAAAAAAAAAAGTCGAGAGTTAGCGAAAGTTTGATGTATTAAAAATGGAAATATATAATTTTGAAGTTGATGTCGGAATATTTTACCCCTTTCACTTTAATTTCTCTTCTTTTTCTCCCCTTTTTTGGGTGATGGAACTCCTTTTTCTTCTTTTTTTGCTTTCTTATCATTATTATTAAACGATGTGTTGGCTCAGTTGGTAGAGCGTCCGTCTCACAACCGGGAGCCGGGTTGGGAGTTCAAGCCGCGTCAGACCGAAAGACGTTAAAAGATTGCTGCAGCTATCCTGTTTGGCGTTAGACGATTAAAGGGATAGAGCTCCGTCGATCTGGTGCTGCACAGCGGCTGCCCACGATCAATTGGGCACAAAATGATTTTCGGAATATTTCTGTTTCAGATTTCATTTCGAACAATAAAATATGGATTTTTTAATGAGGTATTGGCCCTTAAGCCCCCGCTCCTATAGGGCTCCTATAATACTCCACTGAGTCGTGCAATAATACTCACTTTCGCCACTACTTGTTCTTGGAGGTCGAAAACCACGTGTGCCCGGTAAGTGCTCCATGTTCTGTCGCAGTTTTCACATTCGCTCTGACCATATCCCCTCACCCCTTGTCTTTTTGAATGGTCAGGTATTTCTGCCGGAGAAGCTCCTTCCTCAGCCATGACTTCTCTTATGATATCTTCAGAGTCAACAGGCATGGTACACAAACTGTTATATGTTGCTCTTTGATATTAGATTCTCTAGTAAAAAAATAACGATTTTTAAATATAAAGAACAAATGATGATAACAATATCAATAATTCATGTGACTTATAAAGTGCCAAAATCCACTCTGTAGAGTGCTCCAGGTGCTTGAAGAAATCAAGAAATGAAAAGAATGGTTTTAAGAACATTTTTGAAAGACACTACAGAGATATAAATTTTGGTGTCTTCAGGAAGTCTGTTCCATATGAGGCATGCATGAGCAAAGGATCTTTCCCAAATAATGATTAAGTAAAAAAAAAATACATGACAATATTATGTATAATTGGACACAAATAATAATGAATAATAATAATAACAATAATTATAATAATAATAACGCAGTTCTTGTATAGCGCCTATCAAATTATGTCATAACGTCCCTACGTGCTTCCAAAGGACTTCGATATTATTACCCTGGCTTTAGCCCCGCAGCCTTTTACAGTACGGTGTCATTTTAAGGAATCAATTCCTGCCAGGTACCCATTCATCTCATCTGGGTTGAGTGCAGCACAATATGGATGATTTTTTTTGCTGAAGGAAATTGTGCCATGGATGGGATTCGAAGTCAGAAGACTAATCCACTGGGCCACAACGCTCCACTAAATGAGGAAACATTTTATTTACACCCCCTCCAAAGTATGGTGTTTTATTGAATATGTAACGTCGGATCTGTGACACTTTTTGAGGCATGACTGGGTGCTTTCTTTTGCCGAAAGCATTTTGATTGGGCCATAGGTTCGGGGGTGGCGACAGGGTGTGCCCCCTTGAATTTAGAATTTTGTACTGCAGTTTAGGTGAGGGAGTCGTCTCGCCCCCCCCCCCTTCACCATGGGACCTAAATATCACGAAATCCTTATATGCATAGTGCTATAGGTTTGCAAAAGAACAAATTCAATTTGTGATTAGAATTTTTTGTTTTATTTCCGTATATAAAATAACAAATACAAAGTACATACAAATACATTATCATGAGATGATGAGGTCAAAGTTAAGATACAATAATAAAAGGTAAGGAGTAAAGTAAATTATACGGCTGGTAGTCAATATTCAGCTGCAATAATGCATTGCTTCCATGGAGCCAGTTTACTTGCAAAAAAGCCTACCATAATGTAAAGGACGTTGACCATCAGACATAAAAGTGAAATCATTAAAAACAAAGAAAAATCACATAACCTACACCTACCCCCCCCCCCTCCCGGTACAAATCAGTGATTTAATTTCATTTAGCACAGATATATTTCAAAAATGTATTTTTAAAAGAATTAAAAGTGGTGACATTACGCACGCACAAAGGGATTCTGTTATATTCAGAGGCAGCTCGGTAAGAGGAAGATATTTTACTAATATTGGTTCTAGGTCTGGGTAAACATATATTATTTTAATTTCTAAGAGGGTAAGGAGTAGCTTTTGTATGAAACATACTTTTCATAAATTCAGTGGACATGTTGTTACTAATCTTATACATGAATAATATCAAGTGAGTATACTGTCTCTTTTGAATAGTGTCCCAACCCAGAATAGAATGAATTTGAGAGGTTGAAGTGTGTAAATAGGGGTAAATTTTCAAAATTATTCTTCCAGCTCTATTTTGAATTTTTTGAAGTTGGTCAAGTAGAGATTTGCTTGCAGATTTGCTTGATAGATAATGTCACCATAATCAAAATGAGGTAAAATTATTGAGTCATATATTAACTTTAATTCTGACAAATTTACAAAATGCTTTAGCCGTGCAATATAACCAAACATTCTCCCCAGTTTCTTACATAAATAATTTATGTGATATAGTCCCACTTCATGTTTTCATCCACAAAGACACCGAGATACTTAAAGCTATTCACTCGAGTCAGTAAATGACAGTAAATTTTTAGTTGTAAATGTTGTGACCTTTTAAGCATTTTAGGCGTTCCAATCAACATGCTTACAGTTTTATCATAGTTTATTTTCAAATTATTCCTGTTCATCCAGGCAGATAGACTTTCCAGTTCCTTATTAAGGACGAGTTCGATAACTCTAATATCTTTATGTGAGAAATATATTACTGTGTCGTCAGCATAAAGGTGTACGGTGTACTCTTTGAATACAGAAATTATAACATCAATAAATAAAATGAACAGTATGGGTCCAAGGAGAGATCCCTGGGGTACTCCCTTAAAAATGACCCTTTCTTCTGATAAAATTCCATTTATGGATGTACGTATTCTTCTATTAGTCAAATAACTTTTGAACCAATGCAATTCATCACCAGATATACCAATATTTTTAAGTTTGGATAAGAGAACTGCATGATTGACCAGGTCGAAAGCCTTTTGAAGGTCTATAAAAATAGCCCCTGTATACTGCCCATTGTCCATAGAAGGAAACTAGTCATCCGTTACATTAGCAAGTGCAGTAATGGTAGAGTGTTTCGGACGGAATCCAGGTTGAAATGCAGAAAGTAAAGAATGAGTTTGAATATAACGAAGCAATTGCTTCTGCACAATTTTTTCCATTAATTTAGACACAAAGGGTAGAATCGATATCGGTCTATAAATTTTTATTGTTAAATTCAAACTTATCACCTTTCTTGTGAATAGGAACAATTTTGGCTACTTTCCATTTCTCAGGTACAACACCATCACATAAAGATTTATTTATCAAGAAAGTAATAGGTTCAATTAAAACTGAAATTGATTATTTGTTTATATATACTGAAATACCATCTAGACCAACAGACTTTGTATTCTTCAAATTATGAACCTCTTTCAAGACATCGCTTTCAGAGACAGGTGATAATTGAAAGTTTTCATGCAGAGTGGACGCTACATGATCATGGTGTACATTTGTTGACTCATCAGCAATTTCTAACGCCACATTAGCAAAGTGATTGTTAAAACCATTAGCCACTTCATCTGACATTACTTTTGGAAAAGTGCTATTAGACGAGTTGTTGTTTTTGCCCATAACGGATTTTTAGTATTTTCCAAGAGTCATTTCTATTTGTTACATTTGATAATTTGTCACAATAATATTTACGTTTAGATTTCCGGATGACAAAAGTGACCTTATTTTTCAGAGTTCTATACGATTTCCATATATCATTATCGTTTTTAGTTTTGGCCTTTCTTTTAGTTTTATCTCTTTCTTTCATTAAAGACAAGATCTCATTATTCATCCAAGGAGAAGATTTTTTACGAATGCGCTTAGATTTTAAGGGCATATGCTTATTAACAACTTCTAATAGCATTATTTCCCACTTATTGACAGCGTCATTAATATCATCAAAATCTTTTATTATCCTCCAGTTTTGATCACGAAGGTCATTTCTAAAAGACACCAAATCAACATTTCTGGATTTTCTATACCTTATATAAGTCTCACCAGATGAGAATTCTTTTTGAGATTTCCATATAAAATAACTAATGTAATGATCACTCATCCCATTACATTACACTACGTGAGCTTTCACTTTATCCATGTTATTAGTTAACATGTGGTCAACAAGCGTAGAAGACGAATCTGTCACTCTGGTACATGAAGAATCATTTATACATTTTAGCGAATATACAGTATTAATTTGGTCAAAGATTTGGGTGTTTCCATAAAATGGTATTTTCGTAATATCGCAGTTAATATCACCCATGACAATAATGTAACAATCAAAACTACAAGCAATTTCTAAAAATTGTTCATATTGATGAAATACCTCAATTTTACTATTAGGCGGCCTGTACCAATTAAAGAATAATAACGGTTTAGTGTTTTTAAGTGGATCCGTAAATATATTGCCTCTAACCCAGAAAGAGAATTATGATTAATCAACTCAACATGCAAAGATTCGTGCACATAAACTGCCACCCCGCCTCCGTTACTATCACGGTCCGCACGAATGATAGAGTAATGAGGTATTTCAACTTCACTATCTAAAATGGAGCTATCCAATCTAGTTTCGTTTAAAGCAAAAACGTGTACGTCATTTACATTAAAAATGTGTTTAATTTCATCGTAATTTTTCAGAAGGCTGGCTACATTCAAGTGAACAAACTTAATACCTTTATCAGACATCTGATCATATTTCAAACAAACTTTATCTTTCCTTTTACGATGATGTGTATTCAGTGGCGTCACTACGGGGGGGGGCATGGGGGGGGGGCACGTGCCCCCCAATCGGCTGGCAAAAAAAAAAAAAAAACAGGGAAAAGGAAAAAAAGAGGGAAAAAGGAAGAGAAACGTAATGGGGAAAGAAGAAATTATTGAAAGAAATAATGTTATATTGTATTATGTTATATTACATAAGAAGCATCTTTTCGTAACTTTATGAAACATTATTTGCTTCATTGTGTCTTCATTGTTCCTGGTGCTCGCATAGACTGTTTAACGAGATATATAATGATGTTGTATACTAAAACCTCCCGTTTTCAAATCAATATACAGCAAAAATATTTCCTCGCAATTCGAGTTATTATTGTTTTATGTAGTGACATATTCTTCTTTTTCATGACTACTTAAAGTGATTGCCCTATTTTAAGGTCTTAATATAAAACATTTCCTGTCCGTGATAACGTTCGCATTAGTGGATTGGTGGGATTTATGCTCTTCATGAACTCCTAAAATCGGTCCCTAAAATGTCAATTTTTCTGATCTGAATATCAAAAATTTTCAGCTCGCGCTTCGCGCTCGCATCATTTATTTAGTGAAATACGTAGGGTCGTAGTGAATTCCTACAAACAAGCCTTAGAATGCCCTTCTTCAGGTCTGAATTTCCTAAATTTTCAGCTCGCGCTTCGCGCTCGCAGCATTTGATTTGTGAGATGCGTATGGTAATCATGATTACAATGACTTCAAAAATTGCTTCAAGTGTTAAGATGTAATTCTAACAAAATCAGCAAGCGCTTGGTACTAGCATTAGATGACTATGGTGAGATATTTATACTCTTAATGAATTCTAAAATATAGTCCTTAAAATTTCCCTGTTTAGGGTCAATATATACAAAAAATTTAGCTCGCGCTTCGTGCTCGCATTGTTCGTTTAGCGAGACAGTTATGTATCATGATTACAAAAAAATTGCTTATAATGTCCCTTTTTAGCTCTGAATATCAAAAATTTTCAGCTCGCGCTTCGCGCTCGCATCATTTAATCAGTGATATACATTTCCGTTTAATGGCACAGCATGTCCTTAAAATATCTCTATTAGGTCAGTATACCTGACAACTGAGCGCGCTTCGCGCGCTCCCTAAGTGACTCGAAATTTTTGCTGGTGCCCCCCCCCCCAATGCCGTGACCCACGGTACGCCACTGTGTGTATTACTATCAGTTTCAGTATATGCTTCAGTGCTTTCTTCTATAAAACATGGAAGATGCTTGAAAATACATTTTGTACACTCCCAGTTGAAAAAGACCATTGAAGTATCATTATACACCTTAACTGGAATCCGTGCGCAAGATAATAATAATAATAATAATACAGGTATATTTACCCAGGGAAGCCGCTTCAGTTCCGAAAACTGTTCTCCCAGCGGGCCCTGCTATTATTATTACCCCGGCTTTAGCTGGGCTGCCTAGGCGCTCAAAGCATTCAAGGAATTTCTTCCTACCGGGTACCCATTCATCTCACCTGGGTTGAGTGCAGCACAGTGTGGATAAATTTCTTGCTGAAGGAAATTACGCCATGGCTGGGATTCGAACCCACGACCCTCTGTTTCAAAGTCCGAAGACTAATCCACTGGGCCACAACGCTCCACAACCACTCCAAGATATGTGTACCCATTTACAACACGTAATGTATTTAAGTGCTTTATTATTTGAATTTACATTTTTGTTACAAAGAAACACAAGGAACACAAGAATGTTTAGTTCAATATACCTATAATATTGTACAGGCATGAATCTTTGTGCAATAAGCGATATTATATGCAACATCATCATCCACACACATGCATTAAAAAGGAATAATTGCTGGAATTGCTATTGATAACAACAAAAATGAAAGAACTATAAAGAAAATGGTTTACTTACAATACATTCGGTTGCGAGAAGCCCTTTTCCCTCTCACCAGACGTTTTGGATTAAAAAGCATTCGTAAAATTGCTGCATATTGATCGGGGAAAAACCCACTATGATTCACGCATTTAGATAGTTATGACACCACAAGAACGACTGGTGATCCTTTTCTTTTGGTAAATGGGATACACCATTGGCGATGGTTTAGCGCGTAAGAAAGGGTCACCAGACGTTCTTAAAAGTCGATCTTAAAGGACAAGTACACCCCTGATAAAAGTTGATTTGAAAAAAGGAGAAAAATCCAATAAGCATAACACTGAAAATTTCATCAAAATCGGATGTAAAATAAGAAAGTTATGGCCCCAAAACAGTTATGTACAGCCTGGTCGGTATGCAAATGAGGGGACTGATGGCGTCATCCACTCACTATTTTTTTTTTATTATATGAAATATCCTAATTTTCCCCCTCAATGTTTTGTGAAACAAAGTTTTATTCCTCCCTGAACATGTGGTATTTACATTGTTTTAACATTTGATGGTTCAGTCAAGTCGGTCATTATTGTCAAATCTGTAAAAAATGGAAATATTGTATAATTCAAACAATAAAAAACAAAAGAAATAGTGAGTGATGGACATCATCGAATCCCTCATTTGCTTGTCACTGAGTTGTGCATATAACTGTTTTGTGAAAAATAAGCGAAACTTTAAAGTGTCATAACTTTCTTATTTTACATCCGATTTTGATGAAATTTTCAGTGTTATGCTTGTTTGATTTTTCTCTATTTATTAAAATCAGCATTTTTCTGGGATGGACTTGGTATTCAGATCAAAGATACTTCAATTTTTTGTTATTTTTTTTGGAACATATTTAGATATTTATTTTAGTTTGGAGGACATAAGAAAAATTTGATTTATAGCTCCCATGATTTTTTTTGAGGTGATGATTTTTTTTTCATCTAAAATTCATATTCAAATCAAGAGGTAATGATGAATTCTCACCAAGAGGTTAGAGGAAGTAAACGCAAATGTGCATCGAATCTTTGGACCCATTTGTGTTTGATCAGCACAGATATCATGGATATTGCACAACCATTCGACGTGTCTTTGTGCGTATATGAAATATATATGTATATATTTATAAAGAGTTATCCAGAATTTTAGGCAACAGAGTGCAATGTGGCATTCAGTCTTCAGTCATTAATTGTTTGTTGTTTAAAACAAAACAAAAAGGTAATAATAGCCGTCCTCGACTGTTTGAATTTTTAAACATAACGTTTCAAAAATATAAATATTATATTTGACACGCTGTATGTGATCAGGGAAGATGCCTTCCACCGTCCCCTCAGAAACGCCCATTCGGCTGTGTATTTTATCCCAACGAGTCCATGGACCAAGTTTTAATGAAAGTAGTGTACATATATAACTACACACGTAAGAAAAATATAAAAGATACAGCCTGAGTTAGGTGATCCAAAACACAAGGACCTTTTATTTTTTTCATTTTCAGTATAATTTTTTATTCATATTTTTTTGTTATGAAAGACCGTAGTACGGATATACATCATATACATCATAAATACATAACCTTTATACCAAATCAGCATACAACCCCAATATAATAGGAGCCCACACAAAATAACTTTAAAAATCATGTATGATATGTATAGATATTGATGAACCAAAATGCAATACAATATACAAGTAACTTGTTCTTTTTTATTTTATTATATGAAATTAGGTTTATTCAAATTTTTTCCTCCAAGAACTAGAAAAATTGGATTGACAACTAATTTAGTGCATTAGATATTTATTGCTACAACTTATTTCATTATAAGGGAGACATATTATTCACACAAGTATGAAATAAGGAAAAAAAATATGATTTTATGTAATAAAATAAGAAAACTGAAAGTGGAGATGTGACATCATCAGCCCACCTAATGAATATTCATGACGACTGTTTTCACAAAATATTGCTAAACTTTAAACTTCAATAACTTTATTATTTGTTATCCGATTTTGATTAAATTTTCGGCATTTTGCTCTGAATTCTACTCTATGTATTAAGATATACATATTTTCAGCCCGGACCATCCCTTTATAAACGTTCTTCCAGCACAGGCGCTATCCATGTTGTATTGTGCAATAATTCTTCCATATCTTAATTATGGAATTCTGGCATGGGGTAATGCCTCTCAAACAAGACTCAATAAAGTCTTGCTACTTCAGAAAAAAAAAGTACTGAGAATAATATGCAATATGTCCTTTAGAGCTCATACGGATGAATTGTTTCGTCAGAAACGTATCCTTAAAGTCAGTGTACTGTACCGCTTACAACTATTCCAATTCATGTATCAGCTAGATAGAAATAGTGTACCTAATATCCTCCAAAATAAATTTATGAGAAACAATACTTTGCATTCATAATAATACGAGACAGTCAAATGACTATCACTTACCTAAAAGTAGAACAGTATTTTCTAGCAAAACTATATATTTTTCACAGGACCAAAACCCTGGAATTCTCTGGACAGAGTAATAAAAGAGGCAGCTAATCTGAACCGATTTAAATTACTCATCAACAAATTTCTTCTGAATTATTATTGATTCAATCAAATATTTTGTGAACTTCATACTTATCCACGGTAGTGTTGATTATTTTAAAGTCAATATTTAGTTTTGTATATTAGTAGACCGGCCAAAAGTCAAAAAGTGCTCTAGATAAGGATTCGACGGCAACATTTGTTAATGCTTGGCATCCCAGCTAAAAGTCTTGCAAAAATACCCAGGAATAGCGTACGGCCGGATGCCAAGCGCAATTTTGCGTGAAAGTGTCATTTTTAGCGTAAAAACTGAAAGAATGTCGAAAATCACGCATTTTGATATTTTGATGGATTATTTTAATATTTTTGATTATCTTTGATATGCAATTATTCTTATTCAGAGTTTCAAATTATAAGTCTCATAAATATGCATTTCAAATTTGAATATTGCACACACACATATGGCACAGGGAAACATAAAACCGCGATTTCCTCAAAATAAAAACTTGTGAAAACTATCAATAGTTTGAAGTTTTTTTTACGCAACTTAAATTCTTCGATTCAACTGCGTTTATTCATCAAATGTATAGTAAATGTCCTAATGTCACAAATATTAAAAGAATTTTCAAGTAAGATGGAAGATATCTCACTTTATGTTATCTGAAATAAGACAATGTGCATTCTACCAGGTGCGCGTTTTGAAAGAAAAATTGAAAATACCGTACATTATGTACATAATTACATGAATAAGTACATACTAAAGCGAGTTTTTAATTACATGTATAAGTGCATTCTAAAGCGAGTTTTTAATTGGATAGCACAATTTGTCAATTCTTTGCATCCCAGCTAAAAGTCTTGCGGAAATCCTGAGGAATAACGTACGGGCGGATGCCAAGTGCACTTTTGCGTGAAAGTATCATTTTTTGCGTAAAATTCGAAAGACTGTTGAAAACCACGCATTTTGATATTTTGACGGATTATCATCATATTTTTGGTTATCTTTGATATGGAATTATTTTTATTCAGAGTTTCAAATTATAAGTCTAGTAAATATGCATTTCAATTTGGAATATTACACACACATATATGGCAATATGAAATATAAAATCGTGATTTACTCAAAATAGTAGTTTGTGAAAACTATCAATAGTATAATGTTTGTGTTCTGCATCTCAATTTCGTCAATTTTAACGCTAACCGAATAAATACATAATAATTGTTGTCATGGCACATATAGTGAAAACAAATGTTTAAAGAAGATGCAAGATATATATGCGAAAGATAACAATGTACAATTATCGGATGCGCATTTCTGATAAAATACAAACAGCGCACAAAATTACATCTATATTGCACATACTAATATTAATCAGTGCGATACTCGTCATGATATTATATCGGATTATGTTTACTTTTGTAGAGTTCTCGATCTTCTTGCTATTTCCGCGAATTAATTGGTGCTGAACGTAAATCTACCTGTGGCGATATTCATAAATAGATCTGATATTTAATTTGCCGTTACCATGGTAACATTAATTTTGTAGGAATATCTATATCCAAAATCCTAGAAACAGTAGCGTACCTAGGATTTTCCACAAGGGGGGGGGGCAAAACCGTCGGCCAAAAAATTTGACAAGCAAAAAAAAAGGTCTTCAAGCTCGTCAGGGGGGGGGGGGGGCATGAATACGTCTTTTGCATGGGTTGGGACTCGTCAGGGGGAGCAGACTGCCCCCTCTCCCCCCCCCCCCCCGTAGGTACGCTAGTGCATAGATAATATACATGTATGAATAAATCGATCGAATTAGCATTTTTAAACTACTCTGTCAATCTACATTTTACTTCAATTATTGGATTATCAAAGTCTAAAAAATTATGGCCGTTGCCACGGCAATACCTATTTTTTGTCTCGCCTGCATGCATAGCAGAGCAGGACTAAAGGAGCCACTTTTCCGGCGGAGGCGACGGTAGTTTTGATATAACACTAGCGTCATATCAACCTTGAAATCTTAACCAAGGTTACGTTTTCGAAATTTCGTTTTAACTTTGAACGTATATAGGAAAAAAAATTAATGACACTTATAACAGTATTCAGGTACTCCTGATCGTCTTGCACAAGTTTTAGATCACATGATTAAGGTCAAAGGTCATTTAGAGTCACTGATCTTTGGCCATATATATGGGGGTATTTTTTTCTTAATGTCATCATAACTTTTAAATTTTATTGATCCAGTTTAACTTGATGATTAAACTTGAATGTAAGGGTATTAAAGTATGATGGATCATTTTGCACAAATTTCAGTTCACATGATCAAGGTTATACGTCATTTAGGTTCGATGAGCTTATTATTTTATTATCACATATGAATGGCGCTTTTGTGAATAATTATTAGTTTCAGTTGTTTCCAATGTTCTGCTGCTATAATTATTATGTGAAAATATGAATAATAAATGTTATTTGGTCTTTTGCATTGCAAGTTATAATTTTCATTCAATTCATTTTGCTTCATTACAGTTTTCGCGTTTGCTATTATCATAGGTCCATGCTGTTATATATCGTAGTCTAAGACGGCCGGGGCCGGACAGCCCGACCCTGGGCAGCCCTGGACATACATGTATGTATTGCCAATGCCAATTTGGGAAATGCAATCTATATATTACAATATCTGCGCTGGACGCTGGTCATTTTTTTTTTTTAGCCTTTAGATTTGTTTGTCATAATGGTCGTGCGACTGCATTTCCCAACATGGCAATACATGTGATGAAATGAGCTTTAAGAATTAAAATGTGAACGTAAAGAACCTACTCTTTTAGTATTTCAAACATCATTCTCCACAGATGAAAACTCTTAGCTCATGCAAATGGTTACTGACCGATCTATTTTAATTTTTGGTCTAATAAACTGTTCAATTAACTTATCAAAGAGACCGCAGTTGCATGAAACAACGCCTTCTACATTCTGAAATTGGGAAAATGAGCTACGGACACTGACATAAGCCTTTTGATAGAAGATGCATGGAAGTGAGGGGGAGGGGAAACTTGCCCCCCCCCAAAAAAAAAAAAAAAAAAAAAAAAAAAAAATCAAGAAAAGGCATAAAACAACAGAAGCAAAATAATAGAAAGCTTGTTGGGGAGGGGGTTATTTAGTTATTTATTTATTTATTTATTCTTTTATTTATATATTTATACATATTTATTTATTTATTATAACCTCAATTGAATGTAAATATTGTAATTTTAAACATTTTTTTTTATTAATAAACACAAATTCTTCCCTAAATTAAGGCTTTTGCTTAAAAGACTTGGTCAGTCAGCTCACTCACCAGCAGCGTAGCTAGGATTTTGTCAGCAGAGGAGCACGGGGGCGGGGCTTGGTATTTTGCAGGGGGTACCAAAATAGATTGATTCATATGCCATGAAATTTAGAGTTGAAAGTTAGAAAGTTACACAATTCGTAAGTGTAATCATGAACATTATTGTAATGTTAAAAATTTCAGAAATGTTTAATATTCTGACGTGGAAACGGAGCATTTAATACATATTTTAAAAAAATGATATATAGGCTATTGATGCGAGCGCGAAACGCAATCTGATTTTTATATTCCAATCCGTAAACTGGACATTTTGATGACGTTTTGAAATAAGGAATGTTATGTATCTGTTTTTAAAAAAAATCCAGCACAAGCCGAGCTGGCTTTTTTTATATTAGAAACAAAACATTCTAAGGCGCGATAGCTCAATCGGTAGTGAGGGGGTTTCGGATTCCGGTGGCCTGGGTTCGATTCCCCACTTGGTGCGCTAGTGCCAAGTAAGGCATTTAAATGGTAGTAAGGCATTTTAATCCTATAGGTCCCTCGGAGAGTACCTTAAGCCATCGGTCATCTGGTTGCTTGCTTAGAAGCATTCACGCTTTCTTAGCAAATGAGGTAAAACAAAAATCGTGAAATCATGAACAATGATCAGTATTTAATTATAGCATTTGATGCGAGCGCGAAGCGTGAACTGAAAATGTCGAATTAAACGAAGGATTTTAAACATGTTTTTAATGAAGAAAAGGATGAATATCTTACTTAACAAAAACGTTAGCGCGAAAGCGCGAGCTAAAATTGGGAGAGACTAAGAGCTAAAGATTGGACATACAGTATTCACATTTATTTGATAATGGACTGGATGCGACTGGATTCTGAGAAGTTGACACTTCAAGCAAGGTTTTTTTTTAAACAGATAGCAAGTTGTTTATCTCATATATTAATGCCAGCGCGAAGCTCGAGTCGAAAATTTATTTGCCATCTTTTTGTAATCCCGTGTAGGGTGCCTATCTCGCTACACCACAATAAAATATACACTTGAATCGCGAGCAGAATACTTTGGGTATATTACAGCGGCGTACCCAGGATTTTCCAAAGGGGGGGGGCAATTTTTTTAAGGATATTTCGTCCGCGAAAAAAAATTACAAGCCAAAAAAAAGGTTTTCAACCACAAATAAAGGATTTTGTACCAGAAAAAAAAAATCGTCAGGGGGGGGGGCAGGCCTGGGTTACGTCCCCTGCATGAGTTGTGACTCGTTGGGGGGGGGGCAGTCTGCCCCCCTTTACGCTAGTGGTTTATTATCTTGAAAACGGGATACTTTCAGCTCCATGTAATCATTTCGGACACTACACATGACCTTAGGCAGCGGGGGAGGGGGGGGGGGGAGAGGCAGTTGCGGCCATAAATTTTGTAACTCGTTTTAAGTATGTACTTATTCATGTAATTATGTTAATAATTTACAGTATCTTCAATTTTACATTCAAAATGCCCCCCCTCCCCGCTAAATTTTGCATGCCCCTTTCGGAAAATATTTCTTCCATCTTACTTGAAAATTCTTTTAATATTTGTGACATTAGAAACGATCGATATTCAATAGATGAACCAATTTAAATCGAAGAATTTAAGTTGTAAAAAAACTTAGAACTATTGATAGTGTTCACAAACTTCTATTTTGAGTAAATCACGATTTTTATGTCATATTGCCATATATGTGTGTGTAATATTCCACATTGAAATGCATATTTAGTAGACTTATAATTTGAAACTCTGAATAAAAATAATTCCAAATCAAAGATAATCAAAAATATGATGATAATCCGTCAAAATATCAAAATGCGTGATTTTCGACAGTCTTTCAGATTTCACGCTAAAAATGATACTTTCACGCAAAAGTGCACTTGGCATCCGCCCGCACGTTATTCCCCAGTATTTCCGCAAGAATTTGAGCTGGGATGCAAAGAATTGACAAATTGTGCTATTCAATTAAAAACTCGCTTTAGTGTGTACTTATACATGTAATTAAAAACTCGCTTTAGTATGTACTTATACATGTAATTATGTACATAATGTACGGTATTTTCAATTTTTCTTTCAAAATGCGCACCTGGTAAAATGCACATTGTCTCCTTTCGGATAACATAAAATGAGATATATTCCATCTTACTTGAACATTATTTTAATATTTGTGGCATTTGGACATTTACTATACATTCGATTGAGAAACGCATTTAAATCGAAGAATTTAAGTTGCGTAAAAAACTTTAAACTATTGATAGTTTTCACAAACTTTTATTTTGAGGAAATCGCGGTTTTATGTTTCCCTGTGCCATATGTGTGTGTGCAATAATCAAATTTGAAATGTATATTTATGAGACTTATAATTTGAAACTCTGAATAAGAATAATTGCATATCAAAGATAATCAAAAATATTAAAATAATCCATCAAAATATCAAAATGCGTGATTTTCGACATTCTTTCAGATTTTACGCTAAAAATGACACTTTCACGCAAAATTGCGCTTGGCATCCGGCCGTACGCTATTCCTGGGTATTTTTGCAAGACTATTAGCTGGGATGCCAAGCATTAGCAAGCATTAACAAATTTTGCCGTCCAAAGTATAAAAAATCGTTTTGGCCGGTCTACTATATAGTGTATATACATTTGTGTTACAGTGTTTATATCTATATAAATTTATAGAATTTTGCTTATTATTTTTACTCTACTTATATCATATTACCCTTGTATAAAATTTTGATAGGGGGTCTACATTTTACAAGCTTTGCTTTTTAAGTAGGCCCCTCCACTTTTTTCATTTCATTGGTACGTTTCAATCCTGTATATGCAGTTAATGCATCTTTTCATTGTAACAAGTGGAACGCCTCTGCCAGTCTCGCCTGCATTACGCAATTCGATATAGCAGCAGTGCTTCCTTTGAAAACAGCTAATGAATAATCATTCACAGAAGAAAACATTAATAAGATAATATAATATTATGTCCATTGACCCAAAATGACATTTGACCATGATCATGTGACCTAAGGATTGTGCAAAACTATTATTCATACTTGATTACCCTTACGTCAATGTTTCATGAGCAAGTACCATAGACTTCCTAAGTTATTATGCCAGTTCAACACATACTCCCAACACAGCCAGAATTTAATTAACCTTTAAATGACCTTTGACCTTGGCCATGTTCCTGAAACACACACACAGGATACTCAGGGATACACTGCTGCTCTTCTGTTTCATGAAGTTTCATGAACTAAATCCATAGACTTTTAAAGTTATGATGAAAATTCCTCAAATACCCCAACATTACCAAAGTTTGTTGACCCTAAATTACCTTTGACCTTGGTCATGTGACCTGAAATTAGCACAGGATGTTCAAGGATACTTGATTGCTCTTATGTCCAAGTTTCATGAACTAGATCCATAAAATCTCAAAGTTACGATGACAATTCCTCAAATACCCCCAATATGGCCTAAGTTCGTTGACCCTTAGTGACCTTTGACCTTGGTCATGTGACCTGAAATTCGCACATGATATTTAGGGATACATGGTTGCTCTTATGTCCAAGTTTCATGAACTAAATCCATAAACTTTTAAAGTTATAATGATAATTCCTCAAATAACCCCAACATGGCCAAAGTTTGTTGACCCTAAGTGACCTATGACCTTAATCATGTGACGTGAAACTCAAGCAGGATATTCAGTGATACACTATTACCCTTATGTCTAAGTTTTATAAACTAGGTCTATATACTTTTGAAGTTACGACAACATTTCAAAAACTTAACCTTGGTTAAGATTTTGATATCGATTCCCCAACATGGTCTAAGTTCATTGACCCTAAATGACCTTTGACCTTGGTCATGTGACCTGAAACTCAGGCAGGATGTTTAATAATACCTGATTACCCTTATGTTTAAGTTTCATGAACTAGGTCTATATACTTTTTAAGTTATGATGACATTTCAAAAACTTAACCTTGGTTAAGATTTCAATGTTGACGACGCCGCCGTCGCCGTCGGAAAAGCGGCGCCTATAGTCTCGCTCTGCTATGCAGGCGAGACAAAAATGATTTATGACGAAATTTACTTTGATGATTTGTGGAATATGAATATATCAATAAAATAAACAAAATAAAATAAATAAACGAACGCTAATCACAGTCACGATTACAATAGCAATCATCATTACAATGATGATTTAAGATTCACGTGTGAAAAGGCCATTGTTTACATGCCGTGCAAGAACACAATAAGTGTATATACACATGTAACATGAACAATACAAATCTACATTTGGAAAATAATACATGTTATTACTTACATTTACAATCAGTATTTTGGAATAACAAAGACATTGGGTTATTTTATTGCAATGATCATACATTTGTAAAAAGTATTAAAGAAAGACGTTAGGAGGATTCCTTTGCATATGTAGTTGGCCTCTGTGCGTTTTTTTTTAATATACATTACTTTATCTTATGCTTACAATGTTGCATTTATGTCTTAATTCTGTTATCACTCCTTTCTTATTATTTTTTTCACATTGTGTATAATGTACTTTATTATGTCACGTTATGATTATGTTCATATATTGTAAATTTATTTACATTATGATTATTCCATTAAAATGGAATCTAGAAAGGACATTCAACGGATCAGGCTTTAATACAAATTTACAAACGCAATGAAAAATAAAGACTCTCATTTACCAAATTTAACTTAAAAACTTGAAAATTATGGAATTCGAGGAATCATACTATTATGGGTTGAAAGATGTAAGTCACAATAATATTTTTTCTGACTTTCAGTCAGTAAAATGCGGAGTTCCACGAGGATCGATCTTGGGTCCCCCGCTTTTTCTAATATATGTATTAATGATTTGACTACTGTAACTTCTCAGATCGTGAATTACAAAGTGTAATAAGCTTTCACTTTCATGTATTTCAAACATACAAATTCATTTTGCCCAGTAGACTGACTTAACCCTAAGAAGACGGGGGGGGGGGCTGATTCAGCCCCCCCCCCCTCGATATTTTTCGTGATAAATCCGCTGCGCGAAACTTTTTGACCGCGTCGCTCACTGACTTTTTACTTTGAAGTCTCGCGCAACTTTTAAGACCAAAATTGTGACCCCCGGGTACGCGGTTCCGAAATTACGCAACATTTCGTAAGTGCATGCAGACCTAAAATTGCTCAAAAACGTGAATTTGTGTACAAATCCAATGCAAATAGTGTTTTTAGCCAAAATTCATAAAAATGTATCATTATTTTCCTTTTATTGCTTAAAATCTATTAATTCTATCTTGTTTATGGTCAACATAAGGTCCCCGACAATTTCCATTGAAAAAACAATAAAAACCAAAAAGTTGAAAAACAAAGAAATACATAACAAATTAAGAAAACAATAAAATACATAAGAAAATAAATGTGATATTTACATTTTTTTTAAATAAATTTGATCAGATGCCTATAAAGAGTATATGATACAAAAATTAGCATTTTAGGGGCATTATTTTGTTAATTAGAACAAACTTGTGATTTTACGCATAAATTAGCCAAATTAATGAGAAATGAGAATTTCGCAGAATTTGATATTATAGTTTTGTAGATAATGCCATGGGTAATGCGCGTGCCAATTTTCGTCGCGATCGCGCGATCAACGGCCGAGATCATAGGGGGGGGGGCTGAATCAGCCCCCCCCCCCAGTCTTCTTAGGCATCGAAATAGGCCAGTCTATTTAGGGTTAAGAAACAATTTAGTTGTTCTTTACAAATCAACGATTAATCGCTATAATAGCGGGCCACTGTTGTGTAATGCCATTTTCAAGAACGAAGCATTTATCGCTCCCAGCATGGCTTGCCCCATCCATATCCGCACCTTTCGCAGAGATCACTCCGGTGTGGTGGTCGTCGAGGACGCCCACGACGTCCGCCCTCATCAACTCTCCTCATCTGTGAACTGGGATATCGGTGGAGTTTCTCCCTGATATTCATGGAAGTAAGACGAAGAAAACTATTACTTCGATTAAAGGCTTCGATTAACAATGATTATGATTTCTTTTTATTCAAAGGGTTATACATATGAAATACACCAATTGCTAAGGCATGATCTTTTGCTTGGCGAGCAATAAATTGCTTGTGTTTGAAGCAATTGCTTTCCAACAATTGCTTCTTTTTATGCATCTGACCAATTATACAAGTATCCAGTGGCGTAACTATGGGGGGGGGGGGGGGCATGGGGGGCACGTGCCCCCCCCCCCAATCGGCTGGCCCCCCAAAAAAAAACGGGGGAAAGGAGAAAAAGAGGGAGAAAGGAAGAGAAACGTAGTGGGGAAAGAAGAAATTATGTTCATTATAAATGTTATATTATATTATAATTATGTTATATTACATAAGAAGCATTTTTTCATAACTTTATGAAACATTATTTGCTCAGGGCCTATGTCTTTATTGTTCCTGGTGCTCGCATAGACTGTTTAACGAGATATATATTCCTGTTGTACTAAAACCTCCCGTTTTCAAATCAATATACTGTACACCAAATATATTTCCTCGCAATTCGAGTTATTATTATTTCATGTAGTGACATTTGCTTCTTTTTCATGACTACTTAAAGTGATCTGCTCTTCAAGAATTCCTAAAATCAGTCGTTAAAATGCCAATTTTTCTGATCTCAATATAAAAAAATTTCAGCTCGCGCTTCGCGCTCGCATCATTTGGTAAGTGAAATACGTACGGTCTTAGTGAATTCCTGCAAACAAGCCTTAGAATGCCCCTCTTCAGGTCTGAATTTCCTAAATTTTCAGCTCGCGCTTCGCGCTCGCAGCATTTGATTTGTGAGATGCGTATGGTAATCATGATTACAATGACTTCAAAAATTGCTTCAAGTGTTAAGATGTAATTCTAACAAAATCAGCAAGCGCTTGGTACTAGCATTAGATGACTATGGTGAGATATTTATACTCTTAATGAATTCTAAAATATACAAAAATTCCCTGTTTGGGATCAATATATACAAAAAATTTAGCTCGCGCTTCGTGCTCGCATTGTTTGTTTAGCGAGGCAGGTACGTATCATGATTACAAAAAATTTGCTTATAATGTCCCTTTTTAGGTCTGAATTTCAAAAATTTTCAGCTCGCGCTTCGCGCTCGCATTAAATCAGTGAGATATATATCCATTTAATGGCACTGCATGTCCTTAAAATATCTCTATTAGGTCAGTATACCTGGCAACTGAGCACGCTTCACGCGCTCCCTAAATGACTCGAAATTTTTGATGGTGCCCCCCAATGCCGTGACCCACGGTACGCCACTGCAAGTATCATACAGTTTAAACTCACTGCTTGATCGCCTTTTCAATCATCACATAAAACTCGTCCTCTGGAAAATATGGCTCAGTTTCTGTCCCGCAATCTCTACATTTCTGTTGGTAGATCTGCACAATAAAAGAACAAGTCAAAAAAATTGCTTGCGCGCGATATAAAATGGGTTGGATGAGTATTTCTGTCTTTGACATTATATACACTTAACATTGACTCATTTACTCATACTTGTTTCAAAATATACATGTCCATCAGTTAGAAATGATACCCTAAATTATTAGAAATAAAAAAAATTACTCTGTTAATTGACAGAAGTGATATTTATAACTCTATAAGATATCTGAATCCTATTAAACAAAAATGTGCGTGCATGCATGTCCTGCTTACAGTGGTATAATAGTCGTGCATGCCATTTGTGTAATTAGCAAAAGAAAGGTGGCACAACGTGTCATAGAGGGCAACATTTCTCAGAAAAAAGTCGCTAGCGAGCGAATATTTTGATCTATTAAAATGGAAATATGAATAGTGGATTTTGGCATGATATTAGTTGAATAGACCTATTATTATATTTGTCCTTATTCTTTCTCATAACCCTTCTTTCCTCCTTTTTTTCTTGGTCATGGACAGGGCCCCGGGAACGATTTTTTTTTCTCTCAACAGGGGATGCTGCATGAGTTTAATTTGAAAAGCAAAAAGAAAAGAAAAGAAAAAAGGGGGGCTCACTAAGCATAAGGTGATATTAGTTAAATTAACGTTATTTGGCATACCTATCACATTTCCAGGGGGTGCTGCCTATAGTGAATAACACCCGCAGCACCCCAGGTGAGTCCTTGAGGGTGGTTCTGCACCCCTAGCACCTCGCTTTCCAGGGCCATGGTCGTGGAACTCTTTTTTAAAATGATTTTTCTCATCTATTTATCTTATCTTTATCTTTTTATTTATCGATAGGGGGTAATGGCCCGACCCCCCCCCCACTCCCCTCTTGCAATACTCACCCTCACCACTTGTTTTTTTTTTAGGTCAATGACCGCGTGTGCTTGGTAAGTGCTCCATGTTCTATCGCAGTATTCACATTGGCTCTTTCCATACCCCCTCACCCCTTGTCTTTTTGAACGGTGAGGTATTTCTGCCGGGGAATCCCCCTGCTCATACATAACTCCTCTTATGATATCTTCATAAAGTTCATAGTCATCATAGTCATCATAGTAATCCCATGGATCTTCATAGTAATACGCAGACATGGCTCAAGTTGTTGATGTTGCTCTTTGATATTAGATTCTCTATAAAAAAAGTTTAAATGCAGAAGATACCATGATATTAAATTTTATGCAACGGGGTCCTGTTTGAGGGGTGGGGTATCGGGCTTGCTTCCTTGTCGACAGTAGCTGATACCCCCCCTCCTGGAGTGCTACAGATCACTCAATTTGCTGGGGCAAAGTTGCACTCCTTCCCCTGTCGCTTTGCGCAATAAACGATATGATATATAACATCATCATTCACACATGCACACAAGCCTAATCGCTTACGATGGCGGTCTCCTGCATTCCTTTGAATAATCTTATTTTGAAAAATGTATAATAGATCTTGTTGATATTCATTTACACTATTTATACATACGGCTATAATTATTTTGTTATATGTATTACCTTTGTATATTGTATATGAATTTGTCATTCTGATACTGATGTGAATGCAGAAATAAATAAAATCAAATCAAAATCAAATTAAAAAGGGAATAGTTGCTGAACTGTTTTTTATTACAACAAATATATTATGAATGAACTATATAGTTCAGTGGAGCGTTGTGGCCCAGTGGATTAGTCTTCGGACTTTGAAACAGAGGGTCGTGGGTTCGAATCCCAGCCATGGCGTAATTTCCTTCGGCAAGAAACTGATCCACAAGGTGCTGCACTCAACCCAGGTGAGGTAAATGGGTACCGGTAGGAAGTAATTCCTTAAAAAGCTGTGTGCGCTATGAACGCCTAGCTTAGCCGGGTAATATAGGAGCGCCTTGAGCACCTAACAAGGTGGATATGTGCGCAATATAAATACCCTATATTATTATTATTATTATAGAAAATGTTTTACGTACAATCTGTTCGGTTGCGAGAAGCCCTTTTCCGTCTCACCAGGCGTTGTTGATTGATAAGCATTCGTTTAAATGGCTGCACAGTGCTCCGGGGAAAACCCACTTTATTTATTCATGTTTTCAATTGTTATAACACAGCTCCCCCGCCGTCCATTAACCACATATTCAGATCAAAGATAGTTCAATTTTTTAATATGTTTATTTAGTTATTTACCTTAAAAACATAGAATGATTTGATTTTATAGACCCCCATGATTCTTTTTTTTCTTCTAAAATTCACATTTAAATCAACTGGTAATTGTGTATTCTCTCACACAGGAAGTAAAAGTAAGGCCCGAATTTTAGGCAACAGAGGGCGATGTGACATTCACTCCAGAGCTATTTATATTTTACTACCCTGATCCACTCTTGAGTCCATAATAACAATGACCTTCCTCGACAGTAAAAACGCTGTTTAAAATTTCAAGAGGGTTGCTTAAGCCCGACACTCCAACAAGTAATGTTTAAAGTTTTAAGCAAGTTATTTACAATTAATTACAAAAACAACAAAATATAGAAAATATTACCCGACGAAACGAGACTAAACGTAACATAGAAACTCTTAAAACTGATTTGAGTGCAGAAAATTGGGAAAATGTCTAAATGAAGACAATGTTAATAAATCATGATGTATTTTTAGATAAACTTATTCATTACTATGATAAAAATGTACCTCTGATAAGAATTAAAATAAATAAAAAGAAGAATAAACAACCATGGATCACTCAAGGCATAATTAAATCAATACTCACTCGTAATATATTATATAAAATATCACTAAAAATATCTACTCAAGAACATAAAAACAAATATATCGTAATAAATTAACGTCAATAATCCTTTTGGCACGCAAATCGTACTTTTCTAACAAAATTGAAAACAATAAAGATAATAATAAAACATTATGTCACACAGTAAATGAAATGTTAGGTAAGAAAACGCATGATCTTAAAACTATTGATTTCCTTCTAAACGGAAACACAACGAAAAACACTTCCGAAATTGCTGATGCATTTAATTCTTTTTTCGCCAATGTTGGTCCTAACCTTGCATCCAGCATTGTGATTAATGCCAACAACTTTCTACATATTTACATAACAATGCCGAACATTCTTTATTTTTTTATCCTACTAATCTTCATGAAATTTTAGAAATCGTCCGATCCTTGAAATCTACTGTGGCCATGATGGTATCAGTGTATATTTACTAAAACGAATAATTTATTTTGTGGCTTCTCCCCTTGTACATATTTTCAATTTATCTCTCTTAAAGGGAATTTTCCCGGATCAACTCAAACTTGCAAAAATAATTCCCATATACAAAAAAGAAAACCCTTGCCAAATTGCTAACTACCGCCCTATTTCATTACTACCAAGCATATCCAAAATACTTGAAAAATTTGTTTATAAACGACTATATTTTTTTCTGGACACAAATCAATTATTAATTCCCACCCCAACCCAACCCAGGAAAAATCACTCAACTGACTGTGCAATCTTACAATTATATGATAAAATAACATATTCACTTTCCAAAAAAGAGCACACCGTTTAGGTTTTCAGTGATCTATCGAAGGCATTCGATACCATGAATCATCATATTTTGTTGTGTAAATTAAAGACATATGGAATTAGAGGAATCGTACTTTCTTGGTTTAAAGACTATTTAAATAATAGACGTCAATTTGTTAATTTTAAATCCAAATTATCTAATATATGTCCCCTCTAAATGTGGAGTACCTCAGGGTTCAATCTTAGGCGCCTTATTATTTTTAATCTATATGAATGAAGTTGTAAATGCATCACCTTTACTTACATATGTTTTATTCACAGATGACACTATCATATTTTATTCACATCAGAACTTAAACATTCTTGTCGCAACTCTAAATCAAGAATTAAAAAAAATATCATTATGGTTTAAATCAAATAGACCGTCTTTCCCATAACATAAATAAAACAAACTTCATGTACTTTAAACATATTAATTCTAAACACGTATTTCGCGATATCATTTATATGCCCATTAACGAAAAACAGGAAACAAAATTTTTAGGTGTATTGATCGATTCTAACGTAACATGGACTAGTCACATTTGTTAGCATGATGATTGCAAGGGCCATAGGTATTTTGCACAAATTGAAATATTATCTATCTCAAAGATCATTACTAATGCTTTATAACTCCTTTATTTTGTCACACATATCTTACTGTAACATAGTATGGGGAAATAGTAACAAAATAAAAATAGACTCGATGTTACGCCTTCAAAAGAAAGCTCTTCGTATTTGTTATCACTCTCATTATCTCGCCCATACTGATCCTATAATTCATGATTTTAAAACATTGAAAATTTACGATATTCACACTTATCAAACTGCCATTTTCATGTATAAATTTTCCAACAACACTATTCCAGCATCCTTCCGTAATATTTTTGTTTACAACAGAGATGTTCATACCCTACACGACATTCATCTGACTTTCAACTAACAAATCCAAAACTAATAATTGCTCACAAAACAATACGTCATCACGGTCCTGAAGTTTGGAACACTTTGCCTAATAACATCAAACAAGATACATCTCTTTTTTCCTTTAAAGCTTTGTTAAAGAGGTTTCTTGTATCAAAGTATTTGTAACAATCTCACCTGCACGTGCACCCACATCTGCACCCACTTCAGCTGACCCCTATACCCTCTCCCTTTTTTTTCTTAACATTTCAAATAATTATGTGACATCATTATTATAGACCCGTGATTTTTTTTTCTACAATGGTTTTCATGTAGCTCCCTTCCCGTGGCTGCTATTCTCTCAAGCATTTTGCTTACGATAGCTGGCCACTGCATTTTGTTTTATATGTTATTGCTTACATGTATATCTATGTAAATTATTCTTCTATTATGTAATCGTCACAATTTGTAATTCTTTCAGTTATTTTTGTATTTCTTTATATGCATTATGATTACTGTGTTTCATATATTGAATTTTCAATAAATGCAGAAACACTTGCAAAAAAAAAATCTTAAATAATTAAAAAACGTTTAAATATATATATATACAGTGCGTCCCAGAAAAAACGAAACCGAGATTAAGCGATGATTTATCATAACCTAATCACAAATAAAATAGACAAATGACCTACCAATGTAAAGCTTAGAATCTCCTCTTTCATCTGATATCACTTAGATTATTCCTTATTCACGCATGAGTGAGCAAAAACAATTTGAAGAAAGGATACCAAAACTCATTTGGCGGGGGGTATCTGAATTTCAAAAAAAAAATCACATGCCTAAAAAGGTCAATATCTGCCCTTTTATTTGATACCTTAAAAATCACAATAAATGGTCAAGAAGTAAAAAAGTTATGTTCCCTCGAAACAATGCTTGTATTTCCATAATTTCATTAAAGGGGTGGTCCAGGCCAGGTTTAATTTATATCTACTAGATAGACAAAAACCTTCTCTTTCCTATACTATATTTTTTTAAAGAAATAAGAGGCACAGTTATTTTTTATTGAATTTTCAATTTTGCCAAAATCATATTCTGGCACGAGTCTGTACGATCCCAGAATGCAATGCGCAGCTTTTTCTGTGACGTAGCATCTCCACTTTGGCTTCGCTGGCTGCTGCTACCACTGAACTAGAGATACGTGGAAGTCGTGTTCACCCAAGCAAAACATCGCCGGCGAACTCGATAAGTCACGTGACCGCCGCCATTTTGCTAGGTCAATTGTTCGAGAACGCGCCGTAGAAGGCAATTGAAAGTATGTGCAAGATGCAATATGTTTTCTCTATAAATATAAGATTAATACTGATGTACTACTTAGTGTGGCAAAGTGTATTTTAATGTCATTAAGCCAATCATGTACAAACATATTTCTATATGCACAATGTACTGGGACCTGGTAATTCATGTAGTTTAAAAAAAGGGTTTAAATCAGGGTGACCAGATTTCAAAAAATGAAATACGGGACAATCCATAAAAAAAAAGATAATCAAAGAAGGCTACACAGTATTATACTTGTGAAAAAAAATATAAAGAATTGGAAGGGAGGGTGAACGAAAGAATGAAGGAGAAAAAGAAAAGAAATGAAATGAGAAAGAAGAAAGAAAAAATGAAGGGGAAAATGAAGGGGAAAACATGAAAGAAAGTTAGAATAATTAAAAAGACGATGAAAGAAAGAATAAAAGAGAAAAAAAGGTTTCCGTCATTCGTTGAATTCATTGAATATAGAAAGAAAGAAAAAGAAAGAAAGGGAAGATGTGTGACAGACAAAATAAAGGTGAGAAAGAAAAAGTAAGAAAAAGAAGGGAAACAAAGAATGCCGGAAAGAAAAATGTTTTCATTCTTTGAAAGAAAGAAACGAAGAAAGAAGAAAACATGAAGGGGGAAGGAAGGAAGGGAGGGAGGGAAAGAAAGAAAGAATTAGAAGGAAAAATAGAATAAAGAATGAAAGAAAGAATGAAAGAGAGGGAGGAAAGATTGGAGGGATGAGAGAATGAAAAAAAAATAATGGAAGGAGAGAAAAAACGAAAATAAATTAAAGGTGAGGAAGGGAGAAGGAAGTAGATAAAAAGGGCAGATAAGAGAAAGAAGGAAAGAAAGAAAATTAACACACAGACTGGATCAGGAAAGAAAGGTAGGAAATATTAAAAGATAGATGGAACAAAAAAAGCAAGCAGGAAGGATAGAAGGATGAAGAATAAAAATGAAAGAGGAAAAACTTCAAACTTCAAGCAAACAAAAGCAATCCAATCATCTAACAGAAATAACAATGATATATTTGGTGTTTTTTATCTTTAAAATTTTGAAAAACTAAGTGGTTTAGAAATGAATAAAATTTCAAAGTGAAACATTGTCAACTTACAAATTAGAGGAAACAGCGCCGGCATCCTACACAACAAGACTCAAAACGAAAGCTAAAACAACTACATGTAGATCCAGTTATGAAAATTAAAAAACTTGTTCCTCCTATTAAATCAGTAATCTGAGAATCTATAATATATGATCATAAAAATTTCCCGCCGATTTTGCGATTATTTTGGTGGAAAAACTGTTTATCATGTGAGATTGTTTGCACCATTGAGAATCTGCTCCGATCCTACATGCATATAGAGCCTGCCACACACAGGCAGGAAGCCATGCAGCTCGTTTGCAATGTAGGCCTATTGGGTTAGGATAAAAATCACCCGCAAAACTTTGCAAAAGTTTAGTTATCGATTTATTGTTGTCTCTGCTTCGTCATCTGTTAGGTTATTTGATGAAAATTCGTCACTTTTAAATGTATCAACTACATTTTGTTCAATATTCTAAAAATACGGGACAGATAGGTGTCCCGGAAAGGGTTTGTCGGGACGCCGGGACAAAGGAGCAAAATACGGGACGATCCCGGGAAATACGGGACGTCTGGTCACCCTGGAAATATTTGACAAGAGGTAGTGGCCTTTTTGTGCAATTTTTGACATGTGGAATATTTCATATATACTGACCAGGATATGCATATAATTATCTGGTATGTGAAAATAAGCGAAATTTAGTGCCACAACTTTTTAAATGGAATTACCATTGCTATGTTTTTCTGATCTGTGCTCTAATTAGTAAACTTGTTAGAGTTGAATTTGTTTATCCATCACCCCTTCCTTTATGTAAAGGTGTATTGATGTATAAGCACATGTCGTGCAACATCCATGCTCTTCCAAATTAAATTTCATAAGAATTCAAATTATATTGTGCCCATTTTTATATACACTGCATGTACTTAGTAGATATTTCATGGCTGAGCACACGAAGGTCCAACTTTGAAGGCTCATTAAAAGTAACAACCTTCTTGTCCTCAAACTTCTATCCAATTTTTCACCCTAAATGTGTGATTGAACAGTATGAGAGGGAGGGAAGGGAATATTTACTCAAAATTTATATAGAGAAAGTTGAAATGAGAAAGGCAAAATGGTAAAGATGCAGCCGGAGAGAAAAAAAGAAACAGACGATCAACGAGAAGAGATGGAAAGAAGAGGAAGATCAAAGAGAGAGAGGGAGAGAAAGGGGGAAATGACGAGGAATGAGAAAGAGGTGAGGAGAGAAAGGCGAGACGAGAGGGAGATAAGAGGGCTTGATATAAGGGAGATGGGGAAATAAAAGAGAGATATAAGGGGGATATATAGAAAGGGAAGGTAAGAGAGAGAGAGATGAGAAAGAAGAGGAAAATCAGAGAGAAAGAAGCCAAAGAGAAAGGAAAAATAATAAAGAGGGAGATCGAGATGATGTAAAGGGGAGAAATAAGAGAGAGTTGTTGTTGGGCCTTTCTTTGTCATAGTGTGCGCGTGAAAAAGGTCGAGTTTTTATGATTTCATGTCTGTATATTTACTCCCCTTTAATACAAAAATGTGACTAAATCAACATTTTCAGTTATGAAAGTATTCAATAACATATATTTCATGATGTAACAAAGCAAACTAAAACTTTAAACAGCACAATGAACACTTTCTTTGCGTTCCTTTCTCCCATCTGCCTTCACGCAGCATTTGTCGACTAGCCAGTATATTGACCTAGCAAAATGGCGGCGCGCTCAGTCGAGCGTGAAGTCCGATGCTCTTCGTTGCCGCACGGCTTTGTGTACGTTGGGAATAGGGACACGTATTCCACGTATCTCTAGTTCAGTGGCTGCTACTCAGCGAGCTAGCTATCGCTCGCACGTATGCGTATAGATCATCAGCGCGCGCCGCATACGTACGGTATATATTAGCTACATGTAGTTTTTGACTTGCATTGATTGCGGCCACCGTCGACCCTGTAATTCACAATTTGTTTGTTTCTCGCCGTTTATTTCATAATTTGAACAATTAATATGTCGGGTCCTGCGGGATATGCATTCCAACCAAGGTGGAATGCGGAAGAGTTGGAGAACCGTCGAAGAATAGAAGAAGAAGAGGTGGAGGAAGATCCGATCGTACCGCAGCCAGCGGCCGATCGAGTGGGGAGAAATGACTGGTGTCGGTGCGGGAACTGCCCGGTGATGCCGACGGCCAGAGAGAGCATTTGGTCCTCGCAAACGACTCTACTCGCGTTATATTTGTATATTTTTATGTCAAACTTGTCAGTCCCAATATTGTGAAGCCACTGGGCACATCTCTCTCGATCTCGGATCGGATTTGGTATAGAAAACGCACTTTTATGGTTATTTTCTCCCGGCCGAACCGAGCAGCCGTATGCCTGACACATAGGCATATTGCAGCTGTAAAACGTCGCGCGCTGGATTGTTGCGAAACCAAAGTGGAGATGGTACGTCACAGTCACGTGACCGATCTCGCTACATGTGCGCGAAATTTAATTCTTTTTGCCCCAAATAACCGTTACAAGAAATGCTCTTAAAAATCTCCAAAGTCGAGTAAGGAGATAATACTTTTTGAAATGGCTCCTGTAATTATTTACTACGGGCTAAATATTTTTTGGAGCTGGCCTGGACCACCCCTTTAAATAAACGTGTTTTCACCGGTTTCCCACAGAAGCTATCGCATGGTTAACAAAAGACTTAATGCATGGCTGATCGTCAACAAAACGGAGTGTCGAGTGAGTTTGAACGCTAGCCTGTAAAACCTCTTCATTTTATGAAATTATTGAAATTCAAGCCTTATTTCAAATGACCAGAACTTTATTATTTCTTGACCATTTTCTGTAATTGAGGTATTACAGAGCAGATATTGAACTTTCTGAAAATGTTGTTTTCTATTTGAAACCCAGATACAGCCCGCCAAATGACTTTTTGGTATCCCCTCTTCAAATTGTTTTTGCTCACTCATGCGTGAATTAGAAATAATCTAAGTAATTTCAGATGAAAGAGGAGATTCTAAGCTTTACAATGGTAGGTAATTTGTCTATTGTATTTGTAATTAAGTTATGATAATTCATCGATGAATCTCGGTTTCGTTTTTTGTTGGACAATAATCAAGATATCATTCAAACAGGTTGGAAATGTAGGAGACTGCAGTTAACGCCATAATTGGTTGGAAAATATCAGCTTCGATCCCAAATTATATGAGTGACAGAAGACTGATATAAATTGCACCATGAGTGACATTTTTTATTGCAGGATGGTCTTTTTTCGGTAATGAATGTTAATCAGGGAGTAGCCTAGATAGGTCTATTTGGCTTTTGCTATTCCCCCACATTGCGTTCATTACCCTATGTATTTTATTATTCTTGTTAATTTGTCATTTTACAATATTCATTACTCCTTTACAATGGAATCATTTTGATTGATCTCGATATATTGTATCTTGTATGTTTTTAGAGATGTGAAATAAATGAATTTGAATTTGAATTTTGTTGAGTTCAAAGTTCACTGTTGATCATTTAATCACCAAAATATTCCTTCATCAAATAAACTCTACATAAACATTGATATATATACATAGACCCATAGTTTGTTTATATTGCGGTAGATAAATATCTCAATTACACATGAAATTAATTTTCTTAAACCATTTATACAATAAGCACGTGGTTCTGTTCTTGCATTTAGCTTCTCTTTGTCAAAGTTACATAATCAGATGGGTTTTTTTTACAAGAACGATTTTTTTTTTAGAAAAAGAGGGGAAAAAATCGTTGTAGGAATGATTATATATGCAAGACACATTTGAATAACGAACATAATATAATCTTCGGCATTCTCACAATACACACGCCTTTAAAATTACAAGAAGAAAATAAATTGGAAAAGGAGCTGGGGGAGAGAGAGGAGGGGGATCGAGTGAGAAGAGAGGGAAAGAAAGGGGGTGGAATATGAGAGAAGGAGGGGAATAAGACAGAAATGTAAACGAAAGGGCAACGAAAGGGAACTGAGGAAGAGGCAAAGAGGGGCTCGGGTACAACTCATTTGCTATAAAAAAAAAAATTCATACGAATACCTAACATGAAATGCGACTTCTTTTGGGGGCCATATAAACATTAGAAGGGAATTAAGAAATTCAATGAGTACTTTTCATCAAATTACTGAACTTTTATATAATCTATTTATATACAACTTGTCACGAAATAAACGTTTTCAATATGTCCTTTTTTAATCGCGTATTTCAAATCCTCTTGTTTTGAGCATGGACCTATGAAGAGATGGACATTCATCACTTAGATAATGAATTCACCAACAGGTGACTGTTATTGTCATCTGAATAACATTCTCTTCATACTTGCCTACTTAGAACCTATGACCAGTAGAGAGAAGGGCCTGAAGCAGTTCGTGATTGGAACTTTATCGGAACTTTATATTTCACAGATTGTTTGCGCAGTTGTTAACAATCACTTAAATCATGGAAAATCGATGTGCAGTTTACTTTTTGTAATCTTAGTTCTGTGTGTTTTATTTGGGAAAATGTCTGCATATTTTAATATAGAGGCAAATTTTGTCATTGGTTGTTTACCATTTCAAATTCCCTTTTCCAAAGTTTCTCGATAATATTCCAGATATACGTGGCACATAAAGTGTATAGATCGTGTATCTCTGTTATTGAGGTGTAAGTGCGTCCGGAAGTGTCCGGATCGAATAATAATCATATCACAGAAATCGTCTGCTTCTCAAGTTTGCTGCTCCAAATATGAAGCATGTTGATTGAAAGGCACATGCTGAAACAGAGTATCAGCCAAAAAAAGAAACTAACTGCCCTTTCACACGGAAAAAATCGTAATTTAAATGATGATTCCAGTGAAAAATAATGCTAATGGCGACTATTTAGCACGTGTGAAACCAAACTAGAATCACGAACGCTAATCACAATCACGAATTCAAATTCTACTCCGGATGTGAATTACGGTACGAATTTTCCGTGTGAGAGGTCCGATGATTCTAAGATTCATGTGTGAAAAGGCCCTTTGACCTGGGAAACTGATCCGTCTTGGGGCCTTTTCACACGGTGACGGTGACTATCATTGGATCAAAGAAATGCTCGCGTTAATCGCCCATCTCTTCACATGTCCATGTTTTGAGGTATTCACCGAAACATTTCATCGATATTTCTTGGTCCAACACTGGCTCCTGCCGTATTCACATTTTTCACATAAACGGCTCTCGTGAGGAGGTCCTCTTCGACCACCATCATCTCCGTCATCATCGATGTTCGCGTTTCCAAAGTTGGGATTTCGAAATTTCTTCTCCCTGTGGATGGAAAAGATAGATAATACAGATCTTTCCTTATTTAGAGAACTAAAAATTGCAATTTTATTTAGCTTTTGATAACTTTCTTACGAATTTCTTGCTTTAATATGAAAGCCACAAGACAATTCAAAGCATTGTTTCTCTTGTCTTACATATAAAAAAAGAAGTACATATATACTGAAGACCAGGAATAATTATACCAAGATACCGATAATGAATAAAGTGACAGCACCAAGGGGAGGGGTGACATGGGGCATTTGACCTTGAGTTGGAACCGTCGTTCTTCTCCCCCAGAATTTTTCAAAATGAAGAAAAAATGTAGAGTAATTTGTAAATAAGAGGTATATGATGTAACAAGCATCATTCAATCTATAAGTACTCAAGATACAATTTTTCACTCTACAAAACTTGAAAAAAAAAACCTTCACTTGGTATTGTCCGCCAACCCATCCCCCCCCCCCCCTCTAGATAAAAAAGAATAAGACGAGGTAGGTTTATTGATAAAAAAATTCAATTTTTATATTTTTGAAGTTTCCCCATAATCACCTAATGAAAACAAATCACGAAATCTTGATTTTGTAACCAGAAAAATAAATTTTCGTCACCAAGACTTCATGCAAATAATAATAACCCCATAAAAAGCGACTTTATCAGTTATACGATTAAGTAATATAGGTATTATCATGATTTAATTCAAAAGGAAATCAGATATTATATTCTTACTGTTCAAGTGCTTTGAGGACAAGCCCTCTGAACACAAGCTCGGGGAACTTTGGCTCGTTTTCACGGTCACATTTCTTACACTTCTGTTTGTAGATCTGTTTCAGAGAGAGAGAGAGAGAGAGGGGGGGGTATAAGAGATAATAACACATATAAAAGTAATTACAAGAAGCGGACATATTATCATTCATGTATATAACACAGTCATAGACTTAGGGAACAAAATACAAAAAAAAATACCTTAGTTGATTCTAGTATTTAAAAGTAAAACGGAGGTTTTTATCATTAGATTTGGACATCGTTTGTGGATAATCTGATTGAAAATTTTCCTCTCGAATTAAAAAGGATAACATTGGGCAATTAAATTGGTGCAGTTAGCCACACGATATGGAATTGAATGTAACTCATACTCCTGATAATGAAAATGCATTTGTATGTTTGAACAAAACTTATACCTCAGTCACATTTGCTGTACGACAGCCTTACTGCGAGTCGAAAACAGCCGTTTTATTCATTTTTATTCATCCACCTATGTAGCCGGAGCCTAAAAATGTGAAAACGGTTGTTTTCGACTCGCCGTAAGGCCGCCGTAGGGGAAATGTGACTGAGGTATAAGATATTCATGACTATTTAATATGTGACCCCCTAAAATGGGAGATCAAGCCCCCCCCCCCCCCCCGACCAGCTACATCACCGTTTTCAGTGCCATCCAGTGGTGTAATGAGAACAAATTTGAGGGTGCCAAACATGTGGTATAAGAAGGAAATTTTCTGAAAAGTCACGAGCGAACGAAAATTTTGATCTTTTAAAAACGAAAATCCATTTTTTGTGAACGATATTGACCTAATACTCATTCAGATAAAAATTAAATGATGACAATTTCACCTTCTCCTTTCCTCATCTTTCTTTTATCCTCGTTTTTATTACCCTTTCTTCTTGGGCGTGAAACCTTTTTGGTGTCAAGTGCACCCAAGCTCCCCCCCCCCCATCTGCAGTGGTGCCGTCACTAACCCTCTTAACTTTCTGCCTCTTCAAGTCAATGACGACATGAGCTCGATGGGTGCTCCAAGACCAGTCGCACCCGGGGTTGCGGCATTTCATTTCAGCGAACCCCCTTACGCCCTGATTGGCTGTTCGCTCAGGTATCTCTGACGTCATAATGCCCTCGCTCTCCATCTCATCACGAATATAGTAGGAGAAGTCCATGATCTCCTACAATCTACATTAGCAAGGAATTAACATTTTGCATCTCAATAAATTGGTTATTCGTGTGTAAGCTGATAAATGATTTATAAATACACAGACAAAAGGAAAAACACAACTTGTACATTCCAAAAGTTAAAAAAACAACAGGTAATGTTCAATTTCGTAATTATAGGTAGTTTTCTGTGGAACAATTTACCCAATCGGTATTGAAAGAAATCCATCTGTGTTTTCTTTCAGAGGAGCACTTGAAGAGTTCCTATTGAATGAATGAATGGCCAGCAACTTCAGATTATTGTGTACATGTATTTTCTATTTATAGTCGTCAATCCACTCTTACTATTAATTTCATTTAGTTTATGTCAATAGTATATTCAACTTTAATAATGTGAGTACAAAGTGTATATAATTCTTTTTTTTTCAACGAGACAAATATATTGTATTTGAGCATTTAAATGTACCAGATCCGACTAGCATTCATGCTATTTTCTGGTTCCTATTATCCTGTAAACTATTATATTTCATTATACTTCTTTGATGTAAGGTTTTTATGCTGTAGTTGTTTTTTGGATAATAAATTCAAGTTCAGGCTAATGATAAAAGTATAATACCTCAAATTTTGATTAACTATAAATTACTGATAATATCAATGCGAATCAAATGACTTATTTTTTACTTATCAAATTGATATATGAATAATCTATATTATGTTGTTTTGTTTGATTCGACACTTTAAATCATGAAATACTATAATATATAAAACAAAATTAGAATTGATGGGTCTGTATTCAGCATGCTTGAAATGGTTCAGGTCGACGGTGTCATCTTATCTATGCAAAATTTGCGTTCAGATTATATCCCTTTAAAGTGTAGACTTCCACGGGGGAGCATATTAGGCCCCATTCTTTTAATGTGCTATATCAATGATAAAATGTGTATTTGTGTTCATGAAAATAATCTATTTTATATGCTAACAATTTACTGCATCATTACATACAGTCTTAAGCCGACTTGTCGGGAAAAAAAACTTTGCTTCGAATTATCAAATTGTGTTAAATGGATGACAGATATTTAATAAGCTTAGCATACATAGAGAACCTGCTTGTTTGAGACACCAATGGCCAATGTCCGATGACATTGAAGGGATATATTAATATAATGGAAAGATGAAAAATGGAAATTTAAATTCAAATATTCAAATTCAAATTCAATTCGGTTTTATTCAACAATACTCATCAAAAAGTCCGATGACTAACAATGTGAGTTTACATTAAAAAGAACACGTAACAGAGAAAATAAATAAATATATAACATGCAGTGACCATTATTCAACCAATTACACAAAAACAAATATATTATGTTTAAAAATGCAATAACAGCATAACAAATTGAATGAGCAGATGCATGTAATGAGACAGATTTAATAAAAAAAACAAAAAAACAGGCAAGCAGGTGAGGAGCAAGAAAAGGGAGCAAGCATGGCAAGAGTAAGCATGTGAAAAGGTGAGAAAAGAGAGGGGGATGTAGCAAAAATAAAGGAAAGAGGGAAAAAGGGGATGACGGAGAAGAAAGAAAATGTTATCATTGTTGACATGTGTTATGTTCGTTTACCATGGGCCGTACCAGTATCATATAACCAAAAATGCTTATTTCAAATTACTGAACTCTTTTATGTGAACTGTATTTTAAATATGTAATATCAATATGGATTTAATTCGAGTAAGCTAAAGCACATTTGTAATCCCTTTATCATGTTTATATACATCGTCTCAAACACTTAGATTATTATTTCCACATAAATAAATTGATATATTAAAAAAAAAGCATTATACATACCTTGAGTAGATAACTGTAAATGTTAAAATGACGATTTGGTGGTATAAGCTTTCTGAACTTGTGTGTTTGATAGGTAACAACGACGCAATGGTATAGGAGCAACTGTACATTTCGTGTATATTGCACAAGAGTCGACGCCACCGACTTCGGGGAATCCCCGAGTTCGAATAACACCGAGTGATGGTACAGCCACACTGACGAGACCGGTTCCAGACCGATCAAAGCTATAACGTTATTACCAATGACATCATCGATCGGTTTGGAGCCTGTTTCGTTCGTGTGACTGAGCATGGGTGTGTGTTTACGGAGCTGATACCTACTATTCACATTCATACACATCGTATGTTGATCTGAAATGAATCTTAAGATTGTGCAATAATTCAGATGCCAGAATCATGATGCATGAAATAAAAACCCAGTTTTTTTCAAATAATTTTAGCGCAATTACGCAATTAAAGACTATGTCATTATTGTTGTTATTCAAGTTCCTTATTTTCAAAACGTAGTTTTATGGAATTTAATCAGATAATAACATTGTGGCAATGACCATAACACACTCGACTAAAATGTGCTTATATTGGCCTATATATAGGCTAGTCCTGCATGGGTCATTTATCACCATTTAGCCTGCAATATAACCGAATTCAGACGTTCGAATATACCCATTACAAAATATTGATCAGTTATCCGACAATGATGAAAAAGGGAGTGGATGATAAGTTTCATTATTCCCCAGCCCATCCATACGTTGGGTCTAACATTATTATACCAAAATGTAATATCAAATTATGTTGATGACATCTGCATGGTTGAATTGAAATGATTGTTAAAGTTACATGGGCGTGATATTTAGAAATATCAATAGGGTACTCCAGGCTAAAATATTATAATTTGAACAGATAAAGAATAATCAGACAAACAGAACATTGAAAATTTCAACAAAAACGGACAAGGAATAATTAGGTTATGACATTCTAACGAATTTCATTAGTTCGGTGAAACAGTTCTATGTATTATTGAGCAAACTGATGATGTCATATTCCCATTTGTTCTTTTGTATTTTATGACATGAATTTTTGTTAATTCAAATTTTGTTCTCCAAGAATGAATACAAAGATTGATAACTGATGTATATACTTCATAGTTGCAACTTATTTGTTATGCGAAAGACTTATTTTTACACACGTGTATTAAAATATGAAATAATTATGATTTAACGTAATAACATAAGAAAAAAAAGTTGGGGATGTGACGTCATCAGCCCACTAATTAATATTCATGAAGACCTGAATATAACTGTTTTCACATAATATTGCTAAATCATAAAGTTCAATAACTCAGTTATTTGTTATGAGATTTTCATGAAATTTTTAAACATCGTTCTCGGTAAATGCTCTCCATTTATTCAGACATAAATATTTTTAGCCCGGAGTACCTCATATAATGAATAGACAAACAATGGAATGATTATACTTGTTTGATCATGTTGATGATTATGTGACAATACCATAAACCTAGGTTGAAGTCCAAACATATATTACTCAAGAATGTTTTATATACATTGTTCGCTATAATGCATGCAGATCATGAATGCCAAAATGCCTATACTGCGTGATAAGTTCAAGGCAGAATTCTAGTTTTATTTATCCATATTTTAAAAGATTGGGTAATATTATCACCGTAATATACCTCGTTCACATTACCATGACTGCTATTTGGGGAGAAAAGGTCACATCCGTCATTAATACAGGCTGGCCATATAGGTCGTCAGGAACTACTTTCTTATCTAAAGAACTGTCTCAGTCATAATCATGATAATCAAGTGATGATAATAAAACGTCTTATAAGACGCTTTTCATGAGATCCATTTTAAAGCGCTTTACAATGTTTAACATATGAAATATATGAAATATACAAACAAAAGTGAATTAGAAATTATATAATAAAAATATAAATATCGAGGACACTGTAGATGGGGCTATGTCGACTATGTTTTTTTCTTCATGAGATAAGTCTTTAAATTAGATTTGAACAATGTGATATTGGGGATACAACGAAGGGAAACTGGAAAAGCATTCCAAGGACGTGGGGCAGAGCTTGAAAAGGACCTATCACAAAAAAAATTTTTTTTTTGCTTTTTATGACAGTTAAGAATTTTTTATTTGCAGAACGAAGGGACCAACTGGGAGTGTATGCCTGGGTTAATTCAGAGAGTATATTTTGGAGCATGTCCATGAAGAGATTCGAATGTTAGGAGAAGAATTTTGAATTGTATACGAAATTTGATGGGGAGCCAGTGCAAAATAAAATGTTTAAGATAAGGTGTTATAATATGGTAATGTTTATTAGTAATGGAAACGAGACGGGCTGCCGAGTTTTGAATTCTCTGCAGCTTTAAAATATCCTTTTCTGGAATTTCATGGAGCAAGCTATTGCAACTGTCAAGAAGTGAACTAATATTAATGAATGAATGAGGACTTCAGTACATTATACGACATATATTTTGGCCTACGAATTTTACCAATTTTTCTTAGGGCATAGGACGCTTTACGACAGATACTGTTGACATGGGGATGCATTAAAAGGTTTTTATCAAACAAAACACCTAAGTTAATAACCGTTTTAGACGGATGTATGAACATTTACAATTTGCATTGGAGGTATAGTTCAGAGGTATTATCTTCGATGGGAAGACAGATGCAGGACTTCTATCTTGTTATCGTTCAGGAGTAGATAGTTCTCAGGAATGTTAAAAATTAGACATTACAATTGCATTTTCCATTTTACAACTACAAGTATACCATTTTAATGTATCGTTTTTTCTTAAATCTTATTATGAAGAATACGTTTAGATAGGCCTTGATATTAACTTCCGGGGTGCAATGTTATTATTTTGTCTGTCATTAAAACATTATTATTTAATCACATAATAAATCGGTTACTTTTTATTCGAAATTAGATCTATCAGTTCAACCGGTATCTCTGATTTTATATTAAATTTTCACTAAACATACTTGCGTCAGGTTTGATTGTAACTACTTGTATGGGGGCAATATACACTGCAAAAACTTCGATGTTGATTTAACACCAGTCTGGAATAGAGAAGTATTAAAACAACACCATTTTGGAATCAAACCGATGCTGTTTTAATACTAATTGGTGTTGTATAAACACCTATCTGGTGATAGACCAAAACGAAACTGGTGTTGTTTAACACTTCTCTGGTGTGGACATATATAGATTCCGGACTGGTGTTAAATCAACACCAGAGTTTTTGCAGTGTACTATAACTGTGTTAGATCGTGGATCATGGAGATAAAAGTGGTTCGTTGTTTAAAGGGATGCTCCGGGCTGAAAATATTTATATCTAAAATAAATAAAGTAACAGTCACAGAGTAAATTCTGGTGACAAATGGAATTTTAAAGTTTAGCAATACATTGTGAAATGGTTATATGCAACTTATCATGAATATTCATAAGATGAGCTGAGTGATGTAACATCCCCACTTTTCCTTTTTCTTATGCTTTTACGTGCAATCCTAATTATTTCAACTTTTCATACAAGTGTAATGATATGTCCCCTTTATGATAAAATAAGTTGCAGCATTGAATATCTCATGCACTTAATCAGTTGTCATTCCAACATTTTTGGTTCTTGAAGGAAAAATAAGAATAAACCTAATTTCATACAATAAGATACAAAAGTACAAGTGAGGATATGACTTCATCATTTTGCTTATTTAATATTCATGAAGACATGCCTAAAACTGCTTCACCGGAATAATTCAAATTTTCAAAATGCCATAACTTTGTTATTCCTTGTCCGATTTTGATCAAATTTTCAGTGTTTGTTTGTCTGATTTTTCTTAATCTGTTCAAATCATATAATGTTCAGCCCGGAGTACCCTTTTAATGCTATCTCCAATATATCATGGTATCTCCGATAAGAAAGCTAAATAGCTCCATCTATAAGAAAAGAACAGCATCGACAGAGATAGCGCAATGAACACTCATATTTTCCACAATTTAATCGTTGACGGCAAAATCATTAGTGAATCTAAAGATAAGGCTAATGCGGTCGCCCGTTTTTTCAAGTCTATTGACAGATCTTTTTATAATAATGATCATGATGATGGTGAAAATGAAGATAATTTATGTAAAGAAGTGTCGAATGATGACTACATTAATGACGATTTTAACATGAATGAAATGAAGAATGTTTTACAAGATTTGAAAAACTCAGCGCCAGGTAAGGATGATATTCATGCGATTATGTTAAAAAACTTACCCCAAATAGCGCTTGATGTCATATTAGATCTGTACAACGACATATGGAAAACTTCACATTTCCCTTGTCAGTGGTATGAAGTTGTTCAAATACCTATTTTGAAACCTGGAAAGGATCCTAGTTTAGTGTCGTCCTATAGACCTATTTCTTTATTATCAACCCTGTTTAAAGTCATGGAGAAAATGATTAAAAACCGTCTGAATTGGATTTTAGATAATAAGAAGAAGTTAAACCCACTTCAATCAGGATTCCGCAAATATCGTAGTGTCAAAGATCATTTAGTCAGGATTGAAACAGATGTTCATTTAGCATTGAAGGATAAAAAATATACCGTGGCAGTTTTTCTAGACCTGGAAAAGGCGTATGATTCGTTATGGAAAGGAGGTCTCTTGAAAAAATTGTCAATGTTAGATATTAGTGGAAAATTATTTTTCTTTATTAGAGTTTTCTTAAGAAATAGATATTGTATAACGTGAAAGTTAACAATAGTATGTCAGACAAGTATGTATTAGAGCACGGAATCCCGCAAGGGAGCTCATTAAGTCCTGTCATTTTTACATTGATGTTAAATGACTTAAAGATTAAAGAAAGTGGAGTAAAGCTATCATGTTATGCAGATGATATCGCGATTTGGTTTACTAGCTCAAACTTAGATCTGGTTCGCCAAAAGCTGCAAGAAGCCCTCCATGAAATCGAAATCTGGTGCTGGAGATGGAAATTAAATATTTCTCACACAAAGTCTGTAGTTTTAGTTTTTACCAATAAACAAAAGAAAGATATTACTTTGAAAATAAATTGGCATGTTTTGCCTCATTGTGAGCAGTTCAAATTTCTTGGTATGTGGTTAGACTCAAAACTAACTTGGTCTAGCCACTGCGATTATTGATAAATGTAAGAAAAGATTAAATTTATTACGTTGCGTTTCGGGTACGTCCTGGGGGAATAGGTATGAAATTTTGATGATGATATACAAAGGTCTTATTTTATCTGTTTTAGACTATGGAAGTGAAATGTATGATTCTGCCTGTACATCTCATAAGAAAAAGCTTGACTCTATACAATATAGAGCTTTGAAAATCATTACAGGAACGATATACAATGTATCATTAGAGTCTCTACAAGTTTTGACTGGTGAATTACCGTTGTATCTTCGGAGAAAACTGTTTATTATAAATTTAGATATTATTTGTTGTTTAGCACTTTATGCCATCCAAGTAGAGAAATTTTCATTGAACATACGAACAGACACGAATGGAAGGAAGGGGAAAGACCTTTCAAACTTCGAGCCTGTAGTGATGATGTACTTGTAGAGAAGCAAGACAACTTATTAACAAGAATCCCGGAATGGCGTTTGTCCCGCCCTCCTGTGTCGTTTTGTGCTCATCGTATAATTAGAAAAAAGGATATGCCAACGGCCGAGATGAAAGCTATCGTTCTAGAAAGAATTGGAATTGTGTGGAATGGTTATTTACATATATATACTGATGGATCCAAACAGGAAAATTTTAGAACGGGGGCAGCATTTTATGTTCCTCAATATGAAATAAAAAAGTATTTCAGGTTATCCAATGTAAGTATCATGAGAGCGGAACTCCTGGCCATTTTAATGGCACTTGAGTGGTTAGAATCCTTTGATAAACCATGTTCAGTTGTAATTTTTTGCGACTCTTTGTCAGCACTGAATGTGATTGATTCATATTTCATAAAATGCACCATTGTTAATGAAATCTTATTTAAAATTCATAAGCTCAGTATGAAAGATATCTGTATTAATTTTGAATGGATTCCCTCACATTGTGATGTTAACGGCAATGAGATCGTCGATAAAGCTGCCAAGAAAGGAGCCGCGAAAAATTTTGTAGACATCGTTTTACCAAACACTATAGATGAACTCACATGCTCACGCATGACATTTTATAAAAGTGTCTGGCAAGCAGATTGGAATGCGTCTAGAAATGGTAGATTTTTATATGCTATTCATGATAATGTTTTTAAGCAGGCATATAGAAAAGGTTTTTCTCGGAAAGAGGAATGCCTCCTTCATCAAATCACAGTAGGTAAGTGCAAATTAAACTATTATATGTTTCAAATTAAACAGCACTCTTCCGGCCTCTGTGAGGTGTGCAAAGAATTTGAGACTATTGAACATTATGTTTTATTTTGTTCAAAATATGTAAAGGAGAGACGCATTATGTTTAATAAACTTAAGATGAATGACCCGAATCTTAAACAATTGTTAATTAATCCCGATTATACACGGGAACTACTATGTTTTATATATGCCACTAACCGTTTTTACAGTTAGGTGTGTGTCCTTTTTTTTTTTTTTTTTTTTCTTCTTTTTTTTTCTTTCAAACACAAGAAGGATTTAAAAATGTTATTAATAAGAAACTAAGAAAAGACAAGACAAAAGAATAAGAAGGACGTGTAATTGTATGTGATATCACATTTGAATTGTTATTTGACGAATATTTTAAGAAATTCTATAAATATATAACTAGTAGCCGATTGGTTAGCTGGTGTGCCCTTTTTCACGAACAATCATTTAGCACGCGCGATATTTAATTTCTCTATTTGTATTGAAGTATTATTCCTCGAAGATGTTTAATCTTGTAGGACCTACTAATATAATAGGTGGATGGGTGACTAATCTATATTAATATGTCATATAATCGTCACCAATGGTTTAACGTCGTATGGATCTCCTTTGCCGACGACGTCCTACTTACGAAAGTGACTGGCGCGTATAATCTGGAGAGATTGAAGAGCGCCATCATATTCAACAACAACAACAGCCTTCCTTTAAAAAAAGGTTCCCGGAGAAGACTATCCGAATAAAACTGCAATGCTAAAATAGAACAAATGGGAGAAGAAAAGACGTTGAAAATGTGGTGAAAGAAGAAATGAGAATAAAGATACGAGGAGCCAAGTTAGAAGAAAAAGACAGGGAAGAATTCAAGAAGAAGAAGAAGAAGGAGGAGGAGAAGGAAGAAAGAAGAAGATTTTGAAGAATTAAGAAGAAGAAGAAGAAAAAGAAGAAGAAGAATAATTAAGAAGAAGAAAACGAAGAAGGAGGAGAATTAAGGAAGAAAAAATAATAAGAAGAAGCCTATACATGTTTATATTTTAATGAAGAAAATGTCGTATTAGACAGAATAAAACAACAAATGCATGAAATAAAATATATGATTTAATATAAAATGAGTAACCAAAAGGATCTACCACCGTCATCTTCTTTTTCTTCAATATTGAGGTTGATGGCTAATGGGGCAAATGCACCATAACCTACATGTGACCTTATTTTAGCTGATGAGTCATTATCATGCTAAACATTAGTCTTGACTACTAATTATATCAATAACACTTCGATGAAAAAAAAATGCAAATATGATAATGGAATTATGATTCTCGATATGAAAAATAATTGTACTAATAGTATATAAATATACCTGTCGCATGGTCATTTATCACGTATTTCACGTAACTGAGCTATCGGACGATGTCATTCAGTCCACTCACGTGTATTTATCGTGTGGTCGACTACATTATTTTAAAAGGGAACCTATCCATTACCGTACAAGCTTATGAGCTTTGAACCTTATCAAATTATTTGTTTAAGTTTTAATTTACATAGACATTACAGACATATTTATTCTATTACATAAAATAAAAATATTTTGTTATCATAATTACAAAAAATTGTAATTATTCTAAATTCATTAAATTATGTAACATTTAAGATTCAGACTCTACCCATAAATAATGGTAGAGTCTAAAAAGCCGGCATATATCATCAGCTGTGCGTTACCTTTGACCGTAACTGTAATCATACCACACAGTGATATAACTGTCTGATGAGGAGTGAGGTGGAGTTCTCCATTCAAACTCTAAATATTACTTTTATTTTGTGATCACCGTGAATCTGAGCTGAAAATGGCGGCTGAATCTGTGCTAAATGGTCTACCAATTATGGAGAATGGAACTGGTAGTGGAATGGGAGCTTTTGAGGAAGGATGGAGGTACATGACGGCAAATTATTCCAGGTTTCAAATCGCAACGTACATGTCGGCATGCCTTCATATCGTGAGTTCTCATTTGACTAAACTCGTTTTGGTCATTTATTTTTTCATTCAATGTCAATGATTGTGATGTGAATTTAGAATTAGTGGAGGGGACATACACTGTATGGCAGTCTTTCCTATAGAATCTAGACCTTCTATGTATTGTTAGTGATCATGATCTTTAAATCATGACTATTTTGAAAAATCGATAGATCTCTAAGTCTAACTAACTTAAATTGATTGAATCCTAATAACATGAATAACAGATCGCCCAAAAAACTTTTGGGGCTTGCATGCAAGTTGGGGGGATAATAATGTTTAGCCAAATTTTGTTTTGCCTGCTGGGTAGACTTCTACGTTTTTTTAAAATTTAATATCTAGATCTATTAAAAAAAAGCAAAAAAACGTTAGTTAGAGTCTCTACAATATTTATGATAATAATAATATAGATCTAGTAACATTAACAATGGAGATATGAATATTAGATCTGATTAAGCTTTAGAATCTAGTATAACATAAAATAGGATTCATTAGCATTTATTCCATGGCATTGAAAAAATGAAACCTGACAATTTGAATTCAGAATGTGGATACTGCCCGGGGGGGGCCACTTCCATTGACGAGTGGATACCATGCGCGACCATGGGGTCTCGAAAAGCACCCTGAACACGTATTTTCCATATTCTGAAAATGCACCCCTTAACAAGTATTGGCGTGTGAAACACTATCCTTAACAAGTATTGGAAACAAAACGATAATCTTGACAAGTATTCCCTGAAATGAACCCCTAAACAAGTACAGGAATATTTTATTGATATGTCACGGGTCCTTCGGTCGTCGGTTTTACCTTAATTAACACATCATTTGGTTTCCACCTTCCACACCTCGGGCAGATCGGACTCTAAACACGTAGTGTTGGGGCAAAAAGGACATCCTTTATAAAACATTTAAATTTTGTTTCATCATCCCCGCAAATTTGACCCTAAACACGTAACTTTCCTATAGCGAAATAGATACCCTTTTTTCATTATTTTAGTGTTTTTGACACCCTTATCACGTTACGTACGTAACGTGCCCTATCTTGAAAAAGACATCCTTTTTATGTGTTTTTTTGGTCGCGCATGGTATCCACTCATCAATGTAAGTGGCCCCCCCGGGGGATACTGGATACCAGAAGTTTGGCAACAAAAACAAGAAACTTTACTTAATAAACTTAACATGCTTAAGCATGTTAAGTGCCCCTTTCATTTAGTTTCAAATGATCTGATGATAATTATAATGTAGAAAGACTGGGTAATCCTAATCCTGGATTTTAGGGAACTAGACATTTTTTAAAGACTTTTGACTTGCAAGCCCCCTCAAATAGTAATGAAATTCTAGATCTGCCCTTGTTATCATTGTTTTTATTTCATATTTTTGCAGTGCACCTACTTTATCTTCTGCACCCCTGCGTTCATCTTCCAGTTTTTCCGCTTCATGGACAGATACAAGATACAGCAGGTAAGAATGATCGCAGAAAAATATATCTGTGTTGAGTTTTCATACATTTTTCTTCTTTTTCCTTCTACTCATACACACACAGAATGCCTGGGATACTGCAGAGAGAAGTAGTGAACTACCTGTAGGCCAAATCCCCTAAAAATAGATTTTTGATCATGTACGGTATTATTATAGGATATTTGAGTTTGATTTTGACAATGATGACTAACTCTAAGAAAAATTTCGGTATCAACTACCTGTGTTGGTGCTCAGATATGGATCTTAGGGAATCAGAAATGTGAAAAACACCAGTGACAGATCTTCAATGCTGCACGTACATGTAACTTAAGTCAAGATAATGGCAAGATTTTTCAAGTTTTTCAACATTTTTTTTCATGGACAGATTTTGAATTTTTTGTTCATTGCTGAAGAATTAAACCTAAGGCTTGGGGATGATAAATGTTTAAGCCATCCTGAACTATTTTAAAGCATTATAGGCCAAGTTATTTTCTGTTTATTTTGGAAATTTAAAAGCTTTTGTTAATAAGCGTGTTTGGTTAAACTGGGGAGAGGGGTGGAGTTCTTGCTGGAAATTCCCATTTCACAACAGTTTTTTTTTTTTTTTATAATAGGGCCAATTGATACTGATGGGTCTTTTCATTTAAAAAAAAGGTAAAAATTTTCATTTTTGTGTGTGTTTTTCCATTTCAAACAGGATAAACCAGCGACATGGGACCAGGAATGGAAGTGTTTCAAGCTTGTCATTGCAAACCAAGTTCTGATCCAGACGCCATTCTTCTCAGGGGCATACTTCTACTGCCAATACATGGACGTGCCCTTTGATTATGAATCCATGCCAGTTTGGTAAGTCTTCTGTTAGGAAACTTAGGATTAGGAAATAGCCCTTCTAATTTAGGTGTTGGTATTAAATCCAAGCTGGGTTATCATCTTAGCTCCAACACTAATCATTTGCATATGATATGGAAAAAAAAACAGAAAAGTGATACACATTACAATAGCGTATCCAGCATTGACTACGACAAAGAAATGTATGGTCCCATGGACGAGCATACAATTTGGCCCATGAAATGATTTTTAAGATCTGATGCTGGATACGCACCTGCACTACATCAAATTCTCAACATTGAAGTTGTGGCGTACATCCCAGCACTTGTGACCTACTAAAAATTATTATCTTGCAAGTATTACTTAAACAAAGGAAGTACAGGTATACTTGCATAACCAAACCTTCTCTGAGACAAATATTTGCCAAGTCGAAGCAGTTCTAAGACCAAATTATGCAAAAGGTGTTCAAATTTCTCCAAGATCAAGCAGGTTTCTGTGTTCCCACTAGATTCGACTTGGGCAAAGTTTTGTGTAGATATTCTTCATATTTTATCATTTGCTCCTTTCCATAAGACATGATGGTATTTAATATCAAATATTTTTCTATGAAGGTCAATTTGTCTGCTTTTGTTCTTGTTTACAGGTACATGACACTTGCCCAATGCTTTGGTAGTTTAGTACTTGAGGATGCCTGGCATTACTTCCTACATAGATCCCTCCATCATAGAAGCATTTACAAGTACATCCATAAGATTCATCACAACTTCCAGGTAAGAAGATTATTAATTGTATTTTGAATATAACTTCAAATGTATGAAGGAGATATTAGTTGGTCGAGCTAAGAGTATTATGTCAATCATTTTGTCTTAGCACCTAATAAAAGCAGTCAGTGGGTTCAAACTGCATTGAATATGCAATCTAATTTACCGGATGCATTCTGTCCCAGCCAGGAATATATTTATTAAATTCAATCCATTTCCTAAAAAAAAAAACGGTCAGCAACAAGACGAGTATAAGCATAAGCTAAACTACCAATGTGAAGTAAAAAATAACCAGATATCGTTTCTCCCCTGACTATGCATATATGTATACAGGTAAACTTGCAGACGTCAAACACTCGCCCAAGTCAAATAATTATTTTTAACAAGATTATACAAAAGATAGTTTATGTAACTTTTCTAAGTCAAGCAGATGTATGTAGTCAGGTGGATCCATGATTTTCCAAAGGGGGGGGGGGCACATTTTCCCGAGGAAAAATTTGACAAGCAAAAAGAAAAAAAAACAATAGGTTTTCAACTAAAAAAATAAAGACATTTCGTCCTTGAAAAAATTTGACAAGCAAAAAAAAAAACGGTTTTCAACTAAAGAATAAAGATGTTTCATCTTCAAAAAAATTTGACAAGCAAAAAAAGTTAACAAAGGTTTTCAACTGAAAAATAAGGACATTTCGTCCTCGAAAAAATTTGACAAGCAAAAAAATAAAAGGTCTTCACTTTTAAAAGGAGGGGGGGGGGCACACTTCTGTTCTAACAATATTTTTACATTACAAAATTCTATAGTGCCTCTCAAAAGGGGGGGGGGGGGGGACACGGGCCGGCTTTGCCACCCCTCCCCCCTGGATCCGCCAGTGTATGTAGTCCTAACAGATTCAACTTACGCAAAGTTACTTGTATTTTATTTCATGTTAACAGTGATATTGTGATTTTCTATTCCATATAGGCTCCTTTTGGAATGGTAGCAGAATATGCTCATCCGCTTGAGACTATGAGTAAGTGTAGTAGTGTACAAAATAGTACACATCATGAGGGCAGTAGTAAGAATTGCACTCGTTGGGTACCTTTGGAACGGTTCAAACGTGCCCGAGGGCATTTGGACTGGTTTAAAGGTAAACAAATGTATGTGAATTTTTCTGACAGTTCTAACATGCCCGAGGTGTATCCGAGGGCATTTGGACTGTTTCAAAGGTGACAAGCAAAAAGGATGTTAAATATATGGTTTTTAAATTGGCGATGTAGATCATTGTTATGTGTTAAACCATTTTCATCTCAAGTCAAAACCATGATCGGTCAATAGAACTTTGCATATTTTCCTGTTGGCTAAAAGTGAACGACGTCCTGTGATAGAACTCAAAAGGCAAATTGGCAACTCTCTTTTTGAATTTTTTGTTATCATGCATTTCGATGCATGTTATATTCATATGTTTTATGGAAATGAATAGAAAACTAACAGTGTTGCCGATTGAAGGAACAAATAAGGTAGATTATTTTGAGCTTATAAAAGTTATGACCTCTATGGTTTAATTCTCAACATTTCTGTGGCCATGGATATATATATAGAGCTCTTACTTTTGAACATAAATTACCCTTGTTTTTATTTTCACGTCTGGGGGTGATAATAATTAGTCAGATGCTGATCTTCATGCCTTGAAGAAGATGAATCATCAATTTTAGAGCACTTGCATAGCATCCCGGTCAAGAACCTGTTATTTGTACTTTGAAATGTTGGTGTGTGTGTGTAATTGCATTTTTATCTGATAACTTGAGACTAGCATGTGTTTGATAAGATGATAGTAAAATAAAATGATGATAGGCTATGGTCATAATTGATGCTATCCAATAACCTTGTGTCATTGACCCTCATATGGAGGTCAATGACCATCATAATGTATGATATTGATATTTAAAAAGTGCTATTAAATTTTATTTGTTATTCATCCAATGTCTTCTAAATGGTACATGACTTATTAGGATATCAATATACCCCCCCCCCCAAAAAAAAAAATGGGGAAAACTGTTTTAACAACAGTGGCACTAACTATGCAGGTGTGAGTTACCCGGGGCATATTTTGCAAAGAGTTCAGGGTGACTTAAAAACGCGCTTGAGTGCAGATTCGCATTGAGCATTATTTGACTAATGACCCTTTCTGTGGCTAATCGATATAACCCTATTTAGCTGACATAGCACATAAGAACATGTTCCAGTTGTGCTTTACAGTCCTAACTTACTTTACAAACAGCCTTATGAAACACCCACCAGACCGTGCGATTTGCCCTGTGCAGCATGAATAAAAATAAAATACATGATGTCGTGTCAGCATTTAGAAGCAAAATGATTATGAACTTTCTGTATTTTCATTAACAGTTCTTGGAATGGGTTTCATGTGGGGTATCCTCCTGTTCTGCAATCACCTGATCTTCCTGTGGTGCTGGATGTGTATACGTCTCATTGAAACCATCGATGTCCACTCAGGATACGACTTCCCCATCAATCCACTCCATCTCATCCCATTCTACGGAGGTAAGGATAATGAATTTTTTGATAAATTCCATTGTTAAATCGTTGTCATCGTTAAACATATAACAGTGCTTTGTTGCCTAAGGAGACAAGATTATCACACTTAACGGCTGTGTGCTCTTGGTAAGTCATAACAATGGAGCTTGCTGTAATACAGTAGACTCTTCATAAGTCGTCCTTCCGTAAGTTGATTATTCCCCCAAGTCAAGGCATTTTTTCCGGCCAAAAATGCATGCAACCATGTTCATTTTACATCTAAGTTCAAATTTTGCCCAAATTCGACAAGGTTTCTATGGTCCCAAAAGATTTGACTTACGATATATGCCAATCATGGTAACCATTTCAAACTGAGCTCGTACAGAAGTTATATGTGCCAAAGGACTCCGGAAGGTATTGTGTGATTGCTGAGAAATTTAGCAAAATAGCATGGCATTCCGGCCAGACACTGAAGCTTTTTCCAATGAAAAATAATGCACCGTTCCAATGTGCTTATCTGTATTGGCGATCTTCATTGTGGTCGTTTTTCATTTTAGATTTCACAATTTCACAAAGTTCAGTGTATCTGTACCAGATCTTGGTATGCAATGATGACAATTAACCTTGGTCTTGCAGACTTTCTCATGAAATCAGTGTTTACTGCAACTCCATTCATTTATCATTGAGCAGATTTACATATAAATGTTTATTATCTTGCGGGACAATGGTTGCCATCCCCGACAGTTACCATATTAAAAGTTCTTATGCAATAAAAAATATGGATTTTACTCCGTGGCTGCATGTACATTTAGCCAGTAATAATTGTGGATCTCGCCGAGATAGTCCGTATACAGGATGGGGATGACTGTTATTATACTATGGTTTCCTTTGGTCCTTAACAAGTCTATTTGGTAGTAAAACCAAGGATGATTACATTTACATGATCCTCATTGTATCGACTACATTACTTGGTAGTGATTGCAAGCAACAATAATTGCATTTACTTTGTGAAAAATCAGCAATACAATTACTCGCCAAGCTTATTGTCGCACCGGGGATATTTGTTAATTCTGAGATTATTGTCTACTTCATATTGGAAAAATGTTGTGAATTGTGAATACTGTTTGAAGGTTAAAATAAACATGGATGTAGGAGAAGTCATATTCAAGGACAAGTGTGTGACCTGTAGATAAAAAAGTTTAACTAATGAAAACATTGCTACATTTTTTTTAATAAGATATGGTATTTCTCTGCAATGACATGCAATTGTGCTTTTTGAAAACACTAATTCAGAAAAAAACGTAGATCAGACAGTTATGTATGTATAAGTCAACATTCTGTAAGTCGAATATACTAAATATCCAAGCGACTTTTCAGGATGACCTGACAATTGCTCCAGGCTTTATTTTGTCTAAGATGTAGGGTTAGCCGATTAGGGTTGCTGCAATAGGGTTTTAAAGTGAGGTAAGGTTTAGGAATTACAATAGGGTAATGTTATCCCTACATGTATCTAGGCCGGGGGGGCCTCGGAGGCCCCTCCTCAACCATTCGCCCCTCAACCCTTTTTGACCGCGCTGCTCGCTGACTTTTTACTTTCAAGTCTTGCGCAACTTTTGAGACCAATATTGCATCACCCGGGTACGTGGTTCCAAAATTACGCAACATTATGTAAGTGCATGTCAGACCAAAAATTGCTCAAAAACATGATTTTGTGTACAAATGCAAATAGTGTTTTCAACCAAGAATCATAAATGTATGATTATTTTTAGTTTTGCTGGTCTAAATGTATTTATTGTATGCTTTTTATGATCTCAGAAGAGTCACCAACAAATTTCAATAATAAAACAATGAAAAACAAAAGGTAAAAAAACAAAGAAATACATCAGAAATTGCCAAAAACAATATAATACATAAGAAGATGATTTGATATTGCAATTTTGTTCATGTACACTTGCTCAGAACATCACAAAGAGTTTCAATACCAAAAATTTGAATATTTGGAGCTTTTTTAGGGAGTTAGAGGAAATAGTATGAATTTGCATACTAATTATGCATAAATTAGCACAATCACTTAATAGCAATCAGCATAAAATAAATTACTATACAATTTTGTAGATTATGTTCCAGAGAACCCGTCTGCCAATTTTCAGGGCGATACGTGCGGTCGAGATCTCAAGGGGGGGGGGGGCCTGGGAGGCCCCCCCCCCCCCCCCAGCCAAATGAACTCCCAAAATACCCCGGCCTAGATAGGGTTAAATCTAGGTTTCTGTTGGTCAATCAATTAGTGTGTGGAATTTAAAGCGGAGCAATGGTCGCTGGAGCAAATGTCATGGAACCATTTTTCAGACCATAATGTGCATACCTTTCCTAAGACAAATTTGCCTTTAAAGTAGATCTGACTTTTGTGTCCCTAGAGATTTGACGCAGACATAATGGCATATATTTCCTGAATATGTGTCAATTACCTTTTTAAAATTTCTCTTAGCTTAAATCTGATTCATGAATTAGTACTGAAAGTAATATCCCATCCTTTTTAAGGTCAAACAAAACATTTATTATAGTTTTCTATGAAGAAATATATTACATATGTAAACATATGTTCCAGGTACATGATCATTCTTGTTATTCATGTGAATTGTCAACCTTTCAGTCTGACTTACCTCTATAACTATTTTGTCTCTACCACCCTCTTTTCCAGGTGCTAAGTTCCATGACTTCCATCACATGAACTTCAACGGCAACTACTCCTCAACGTTCACCTGGTGGGATAAGATCTTTGGAACGGACATCCAATACAAGGAATATTACAGCAAGCTGGAAGAGAAGAACAGTGGAAAGAAAGTCGATTAAAGTCTGTTACTCTTGGACTAAGCACTGCAGCGGGAGAAGGAAAAAAAAACATCATAGGGGATATAAAACATCCTTGTGAAAACACAGTTTCCTAAAGGATGTTTTGGGGAATTACAGTGTATCTGCAGAGAGAAAAAAGGAGGAAGATTCTTTACTTTTTCAAATGATTGAACAGAACCTTTATGATGGAAAAGTAACTTAATTTAAGTAGACCAATGAATTCTCATTAATAATAGCACTCGAGTAATTCAACATTATTTATTTGCTTTTCCATAATTTATCAACAACGTTAAAAGCTATTACATGACTGATACTGAGAAAGTCGTAAGTGGAATAGAGTGTATAAAATAATCAAGTAAATGACGAACAGTTGAGCAAAATTATCTTCTTGATTGGTCGCTAGGGTACATTTTATGTCGAATTTGCCATCTATGTTTGAAAAGGTTGAAATGCAATATTGATGGATGCGTTGGTTCTCTGTGAAGTTGCGATGCATGTCGTGCTTGCTCGATATATGCGTCAAATAAAGCGGAATCAAGGCATGAAACTGGCATATACCATGGTTTTAAACCATGGATTCTAAATTATGTTGGGCGTATAAAGGTCATACCAATAAACGTACACGGTAGCAACACTTAACGAAACTGCTAAGTGTCACTGCCCTTGTCCTCTCAAAATTCTAAGCCAATTATACATGTAGGTATCGGTCTCTGTAACTTATGGTTAATTGAGGTATTGATGGAACATGGGTAAATATTGACAAAGCTTTCATTTATTTTGGATGAGCACTAACACTCCCTTTAAAGAATCCTGTGGTATTCAAATTCAGAGAAACAAAGACCCTACTTAGACTGGGGGAGCATTTCATGAACATTTTTGTCTGACAACTTTCCTTGATTTTGATTGGCTTAGGACTGTTACTGTGAAAACTGTCAGATAAAACATTGGACAAGTCCTTTCATGAAACACTCCCCAGGTGACAAGAATGATTGGATGTCAGCGATCAATTTTACAATTCATTTGTTGTCCACTTTGACACACTGGCTATTGTTTGTATTTGGGCTACTGTCAAGCACCGATGATAATAAGCACTTAGTTGCCATTCAATGAATGTGGGAAATAGAATATTTTAAATGCATGAGTAATCATCAAATCACAAAAGCTCATGTCAGTGAATTTGAAAACCACATTGATAATTCATCTCAAATGACCTTTTACTGCTCATGCACAGAATTCATTTGTGAACTAGTCTATTCAAAGTGCATGATGTTTGATGTTGCAATGTGTCATATATTTGTAGATGCAATGTAATTTGCAGTCAGATTGTACCAAATTATACTGAATAATTTGAAACAACATGATTGTAATAAGTGAGTGGAAGTTAATGGGAACTTACTCTATAGATGTACTGCTTGCTGAATACTTAAATTGTCTGCACTCCATATTTTTTTCATGATTCTTCAATTTATTATGTGTTGTGAGATAATGCTCATGATAGGATTTTGCAGTTGAGGAATTCAATTCCGTTTTTTTAAAGCGTGTTGTTGTACAAAGTACATGACACTTATTTTCTTATTTATATTCCTGTAAAGGATTTTTTTTCTCTTTCCAATTTTCATTTATCTTTATATTTTGTTAGTATTGTGCAACATAGATATTATCCACCTTTTTTATTAGAATGAACACAATTGTTGCATCACAGTTATTTCAAATTTCGTATCTAGTTGTTTATTCGTCCATTTGCTACGTTGCAATACAATATTCCCCTTTCTATTGAAAATCAATGTAGGAAGTCAGTTGTTGTGCAATTGCGGTTGCAAGAAATGTATTCTTGTAGGTAAGTTTGCCTTGCGCCCTCTTTTGATTTGACTAGGTTATATCCTGACCTGTAGTTTTCTAATATGGATAGATTACGAACAGGTATGAGTTTTTAAGGCAAATATGCAGTTATGGGCATTGAATTTGTGTTCACTTATGTGCACAGAATGTGAAGGGGGGGGGGGGGGTAGTTGTTGGGTATGGTTTTATTGCAAGTTTTTTTTTTTTCGTCTATCTGTTTCGTGGTTGACCAATATTGTGAATATGTATATTTGTATAATTAGAAGCGAATGTGCAACGTTTGCAAAAGTTTACATTAAATTGAAAGAAATCATTTACATTCTACTTTCCTTTTATTGGTATCAGTTTCCAATGACATGAAAAGATAATGGCGACAGGAAAATAAGAGTGTTCAAGGAGAAACCAGTATATTCCATCAATAAGTAAACAAAGAGCAAAAAAAGGGAGGAATTAAGAGAAAGATGAAGAGGAAGAAGAAAAAAGAAGTGGAAGAAAAGTAGGAAGAAGAGGAAGAAAATGCTTTACGTATACCTGGAATCGAATTGGAGGACAAATATATAGTTTACAACTTTACATACACCCATGGAATTCAGTGAAACTCGTTCGCTTGCAAAAATCGTAAAATTTACTATATCTACAGAAATACAAATACTAAAATTACGAATTTGGTATTGAATGAAAGAGCGTATTAAGCTCTTTCACATAATGGGGGTGCCATTGGGATTAAAGTTTATTTCAGGTGGAATTTTCTTTGAAAAAAAGAAAATATTTGTGCCAAATGTATTCTATTGTTTGTTATATTTTCAAACATCGTTTCAAAGAAATATATAAATGTCAAATCTATGATTTATGTTACATCTTCTATCATGATATGTCACCACAGTAAATTTTATGACGTTTGGCAAGTATCAACTTTTCTTTGAATTTCCTGGGTGTATGTAAACTTCTGGCTTATATATATATATATATATATATACAATTGAGTGATTTTACAAAAAAAATAGCCTGCGCTATGCCTACAGAAGAGAATAGAATGCAACTCCAATTAAGAGTAGGCACCACCCGGGTATAAACTCCCGTCCGATCAAAGATCCCTGCGCCAGGGCGTAACTTCCAAGGATATGACCACCCATGACCACCCATGCGCAAATATAATAAAGGAGTAGATAAAACATTAAATTGAATTAAAATTAAAACCAGTTAAGCGAATGGAACAGGAGGTATATCACTGGCATTCAACTGATACATTGATATTACTAAGTTACAGATATAAGAATGAGAAATACGAAGGATTTTTTTAAATAATGGATATGTATGAGAGAGGTAACCAGCATTTCTAATCGTACTTCTCTGAAGTAATAAAATCATGTCAAGCAGGAATTTTGCCCCGTTGCCCCAAGCTAAACTACTATAGTAAAGGTAGGATGAGTGTGGAAATGCATGTTTTAGTTTGTTTAAAACTACCAAGTTACGAGACAATAATTTACATAAATAGTTCACATGAGTCTTCCAAGATAAATGTCTATTTATATGCCAAAAAATTCAGTTGACTCGACTTGTCTAAAGAAGTATTTTGTAGAAATAGGTTACCCTGTAGGGGAAGGCGGGGTAAGTTGTGACACTTTTTGCATTTTGCATGTTAGAATTGATATGACTAGTAATATTGTAGAAATAAGTACCTTGCCTTTAAATTTGATTCTTGGGAAATATTTTTCACCTATATATAACTTTCTACCCCCACACTGAAAGTCATCGTGACCTTTGAAAAAAACGATGTCAACTGGCTCAACTTGCCCCATCTGTGGGGTAAGTTGTGCCACCGTCTGGGGTAAGTTGAGCCACAAAAACTATGTACAAAATGTATGTGGGAAGAACCAGGATGTCAATTTTTCATTTAAAGTCTTCTCCTTGCTCATTCTCTATAAATACTAACATCTTCTAAAAGAACTGTCATGTGAATTTGATCCTTTCTGCCTGCATATCAATGGCTTTTTACGTTTTTAATTTTTTTATTATATATCACCATAAGAATTACCATGGCTCAACTTGCCCCATGTTGATTTGGCTTAGATTACCCCGTCCGAACTTATTGCGATATTTTCACATCCACAGATTTGTTATGCATTCATCATGTAAAAGATTATGACAAGAATGATAATCCATACCTGGACTAACAATATTGTTCTTATTTCTATAATATATTTAAAGACGTGAGTGGGTAAAAAGCACTTTTTTTACTTTTTTGGCTGATATTTGTATTTTTCCCTCTAAAAAAGTACTTTCGTTTCAAAGCTGAAAACAATGTGGTGGGGTTAAGGGTTATGCAATGGGTCATCAATACATGACACCACCACAATGTCTGACTCATTCATTATTGGCCTGGGGGTGGTGGCTCAACTTGCCCCTATGCTCAACTTACCCCGCCTTCCTTTACATGATATTCGTCTGGGGTGGGGAATCCTGTCCATTCCTCACAAATTGTTTCTTCTTGAACCACTCCAAGGTCTTTCCTCGTATACCATAATTGCTCAGTTTATACAATAATTTATCATGATTGATGGAATCAAAGGCCTTGGAGAAGTCCTGGGAAATTCCAACGGTATGAGATGAATTGCCATTTGTACGGCTAACTTTATCCAAAAACAGAAGAAGGACATGAGTTGTTAAATGGTTTTGTCGGAAGCCGAACTGGGTGTCAGATAAGATTTTATATTTTGTGAGAAAATTCACTTTGCGTGAGTAAATTAACTTTTCCCAAATTTTGTAAAGTGAAGTTAAAAGTGGTTGGGCGGTAATTTCCAACATTTTCTCTTCTACCCTTCTTAAAAATTGGGATAACTTTGCAGTTTTCATTTTTTTCGGCACAGTACCATTAGATAATGATGAATTAAAAATAAATGTTAGGGATATAAAATTTCTCCAATTGTTTTTTAAGCAAAGAGTTGGTTATACTATCATACCCAGCACTTTTATTGATTTTCAGATTGTTCACTATGTCTAAAACTTCATGCTCTGAAATTGGATCTAAAAAAAACGAGTGAGGGTTTGTCATTTTAAAAAAATGTTTGAAATTACAATTAGCTTCGGAGACATTTCGCGCAAAATTTGGACCGAAGTATTTTTTGAATAATTATTCATCAGCAGTTGCGAGAGAATCATGTGTTTTGGTTTCATTAACTAGATAGATAGATAGATAGTCAGTTAGATAGATAGATAGATAGATAGGTAGGTAGGTAGGTAGGTAGGTAGATAGATAGATATATAGTTAGATAGGTAGGTAGATAGATAGATAGATATATGGATAGATAGATAGATAGATAAATAGATAGATAGATAGTTAGATAGATAGATAGATAGATAGATAGATAGATGAAATTAGATAAGCTCAGATACTTTTTAATAGATACATATAGATAGATAGTTAGATAGACAGATAGATAGATAGTAAGATAGATAGATAGTTAGATAGATAGATAGATATATGGATAGATAGATAGATAGTTAGTTAGATAGATAGATAGATAGATGGATAAATATATAGATAGATAGTTAGATAGAGAGATATATATATAGTTAGATATAAAGATAGATAGTTAGATAGATAGATAGTTAGATAGATAGTTAGATAGATAGATAGATATATGGATAGATAGATAGATAGATAGATAGATAGATAGATAGATAGATAGATAGATAGATAGATAGATAGATAGATATATAGATAGATAGATAGATAGATAGATAGATAGATAGATAGATAGATAGATAGATAGATAGATAGATATAGATATATGGATAGATAGATAGATAAATAGATGGATAGATAGGTAGATAGATAAATAGATAGATAGATAGATAGGTAGTTAGTTAGATAGACAGATAAATAGATAGATAAATAGTTAGATATATAGATAGATAGATAGTTAGATAGATAGATGGTTAGATAGATAGATAAATAAATAGATAGATAGATATAGATAGATAGATAGATAGATAAATATATAGATAGATAGTTAGATAGATAGATAGATAGATAGATAGATAGATAGATAGATAGATAGATAGATAGATAGATAGATAGATAGATATATGGATAGATAGATAGATAGATAGATACAAAGAGGTGTTCGTTGGTGGATGTGTGTGTGGGTGTTTGCGCGTTTGTAAAGTGAGAGACAATATTAAAGAGAGAAATAAAGAACAATAAATAGACAAAATAGAGGCAGGGTAAAACAGGGGCCGCGTAACGGTTTTGAAACTGTGTGTGTGTGTGAGAGGGGGTGCCATGCAAAATATCACAATGGTGGTAATTTTTGCGTTTTTTCACGGTTTTGGAAAAAAAATTGGGGGCGGTGAAGCCACCTTTCCCGGGTTCTGCAGCCCTTGTAAAAAACAGTTAGAGAGAGAGTGACAGAGAGGGAGAGAGAGACGGTGTGCGTGACCTAAAGATAGAGAGAGAGCATGATAATGAGAGAAAGAGAGGAAAAAAAGAGCGAGAGAGAGAGGGGGAGAGAGAGTAGGGGGCACAAAAGACCATGGAATAAAATATAAACTCAAGCTGATGAAGATTGATACTCTTTGCTATTGCAAATTAATAGTCTGGCAAAGGAGGTATCGGTTTTAATTAACTAACCCATAACTCACAAATTCGCCATCTTCACCACACCCTTAATAATCGCCGGGTCATTATTATATGTGATAGCTCCAGAATGTTATTAAGCAATCTCGTCTCGAAGATACAGAGGATGGGACACGATTGAAGGTGAAGAAGGAGTAAGATCATACTCTCCCTTGGGAAATAATCATTGGCATGAAATCTATCAATGATTTACCAATAAATTATAGAGTCTTCGTGCCACGGAAGGACGTCACCCGAGAAAAACGTGAACTTTGCAACTGCCACAATTACACTTGTAACTGCAGAGAGTGCAACACTTAAAGGCCAAGCTAACCCAAACCATGCTGAAATAAGTTGATTTAAATAAATACAGTGAAAATGATAGTATTGAAAGAAAAAAATTATCGGAAGTAAAATAAGAAAGATGCGGCTTTTTCACGGGGGCGGCGTCAGAATATTTTCAGAGGAGGGGTGGGGGGGGGGGGGGCAAGACAGCCTAAATTTGGTATCATAATTTTTTCTCAGTTCAATCTGGGTATTAAAATATAACACGACACAGACCTCTCCTTTCTAAACTTTTTTCTTTATTTTTTTGTTATACTACATGGAAATTCATAGGGGGTGGTCAAATTAATATCTGGGACAGATGTTTTTGATTAATTCACAAGGATGAGTTAAACTTGTAATTATTCACGTAATATAGGGATTGAATATATTATTTGGGAAATCCTAATTATTTGAAGGTATATAATCTTACAAATATCTAACTCTGATAAAAACATCTACTTTTTATTATCATAATACATATTGACCAATTTACGGTATATATCATTCTTGTCATAATAATCAACCCTTTGTGAACATTAAACGAAAGACATAATGAATATTAATCTTTAAAAAAAAGATTATTTCAAATCGAGGTTTGAATATAAAATTTGTTTTCGGTGAAAAGTCATAGAATGTGTTATCTTTTTCGTCTGAATTGTTAAGCATCATGGAAAAAAAAGAAAGAGAGAGAGGGAGAAAAAAGGACGGGCAAAATTTAAGGATGAGCGCCATTCGGAATCGTTTGCATTTTTAATTTCCCATGTATTTGTCACTTCACTTCAGCCTGCCCTGTCCATTTACCTCCATGGGTGTGTGTGTTTTGTGTGTGCGGGTGTGTGTGTGTGTGTATAGCATGTTTGTTACATGCTTTTACCACGTTAGCGGTTTGGCGCTTCCCACAGAATAACAAATAGTTGAGGTGGCGGTAAGAGAGAGTCGAGTAAAGAAAGAGAGTAGAATTTTCGAGCGGTGCAGAAAACGGTCACTCTTTTTTCCCCCTTGTCGTTTGTTTTTTCTCTCTTCACTCTCTCTCTCCCTCTGTCTCTCTTTATCTTTCTGTCTATACGTAGCAGTACATGAGTAGAGTAAAAGCGGATATTTCGCGCCATCGCGAGATGCTGACTTTTTACGGATGCAGAGTCATGAAGATAGAGTGATTGTTATATTCTGGAATATCGCTCAGCAAATTTGCCATGGCATAGTGACAGACTTACGGTAAGTGGTGAACATTCCAATCATACTATTTATTATATTTCGACCCTTTTCTCCATTTTTATTCGATTGTTTTTAAATGTTATTGTAAGAACCGCCTCTTGCCGATCACTTGCACTGTAAAGTTCATGATCTGCATGTATGTATCGTGGAAGTTGTGAAGCCATAACAGCTGTTTCGCGATCGAGTCCTTAATAAAACTGATAAAGGGCTATGTATTTATGTATTGATCAAATTTAGTTGAGCGTAAGTCGTTTTAATCGTCAATCAATTTTTATGACTGTCCTGTGTCTATAAAAACAACTCTTTTGTAGGAAATATCGATTAACTCATCATTTTTTTTGCTATACCACCTGTTAATGATTGTACTAATATCATGGCAACCTTTTGTGTGTTTGAACGCCACTGCAGGGGAAATCGTTGAGTTGTGAAATGATAAATATTATTTTAAAAAAAGATGCAATCAGGTGTTCAGTCAATGAAACAAGAATGCAAAATGCATAATGCTGGTATGGAACCAGCTCTAATACTGTCGGACTCGAATGGGACATGTAATGCTCGATTGAATTTAATTGAATTTTGTTATAATTACCAAATGTCAATGTAAAGTACTTCACTTGGAACTGTATCACATTAAAAAAATATAATTGGAGGTAACATAAAAAAATGCTAATCGTAGCCATCCCCGATCAATCAATGTCTTTATAATTGTTTAAATATTCATTTTACACTTAATCGCATGAAATTGAATATGAGTTTATTGGTTTATTTCATTTCTTTATCAACCTCAACAGGCCCTATTCCTGTTTCAGATAAAATTACCAGATCATGCCTGCTGGTACCATTTTTTGTTTAGCGTTGAGCTTAATGAAGATTTATAGAATGACGGGTAAATGGAAAAAAAACATTGATAATAATGATGGACGGTTTGAGCATTATCGGTGAATGGAAAGAGAAAGGGAATGAGGGCTACGGTGGATTTGCTTCAAATTTTCTGGCAAACGGGTATGTAGGCCTTAATGATCTCTTCATGCAAGGGATTTATCATAAAGCTTCTTTATTATTAAACATAATCAATAATATATTGGATCCCTTAAACAAGCTTTGCTGAAAGGGCTATCCACTCTATATGATAGGAAATGATTGAATGACAATTTTTTAAATGATTTCAATTTGTCTTTTTTATTTCAATTTTATTTAGTTATTTTTTCGGAGTAGGGGGGGGGGGGTGGTGTTGTGATTTGTATTCCCATACAAATAAGGACTCGAAGGCAATTTGTTAAGGTTCCATAATACAAGTTGACTAATCCTTTATTTATTACTTCGGACAGTGCCGCGCCTTACCCCGCATGCAAAGGGGTGTACATACGCGCAGTACAAATAGATACAACTCATCTCATTACATCTCCCTTCTTTTAACAACAACATCGTGTTTATCCTTAAACAATTTGAACAGTTTCCATAACATTTTGGAATGATTTCTTTTGGTTACTTAATTTCTTCTCACTTGCAAAAGCTTTCAGGCATGCACATTTCCTATTTATTTGCAATATCATGTCATACATTTTCACAAAACTTATCCCTCCCAAAAAAAAACTGTACATATGCTCAATCCTTCAACTATTGAAAATCTCTCTTTTCATCAATGTTAACCAAAAAAAATTCCAGACAATGCCAATGATTTCGGCAATTATTTTTCACTATAAAAATATGAACAGTTAAAAGTTTGAACTCTTTAAAACACACTTGTTTTGCTTTGTAGTGCATCAATCCACATATAAATTTTAACGTAAATTGTTTGCAAAAATTTTTCCAGTTCTTAGTTATCTGAATCATCGTACATATTAATAATATTTAACAAGCTTTTAGCACTTTTAACTTTGCGTGCCTAAACATATTTACATATAATACACTTAAGGGTCAAAACGTTCAGGTCTGTGCACATGACGACCTGATCTAGTGATATATGTGTTCTGGGATTGTCTGCCATTTTTTCTGACATGTGTGTCTTGGGTTTGTTTGTCACTGACATTTTGTGAATTGAGTGTATCACTACTTGCATCAGTACTGTCATGATCAGGCTGTGGAATGACCTGTTCTGTTTCATGTTTTTCTCCGGTTTCCCGGATATGCCTACGGGTGCGGCGTAGAGTTTGACCACTAGGTGTTCGTACTTCATAAGATTTAGGTTCAGGTCTCTTGTTAAGGATTGTTCCTTTTTCCCATTTTCCGCTCTCCTGATTCTGCACTCGAACCCGTTGTCCCTGATGTAGTGGTGGAAGGGAACGTGTGTTCCTGTCATAGTAGGTCTTCTGCTGATCTTGTCTTGCTTGGAGGCGTTCTTTGATAGCGTCTCTGTTAGGATCGTGGTTTCTGATCCTAGTTGGAAGATCTGATTGTATCTTCCTGCCTAACAGTATTTCTGCTGGTGATGGTAGGTGATGGTCAATGGGAGTGGCTCGCAAGTATTGCAAGGCTTTGTTGATGTCCTGGCCGTGTCAAGTGCTGCATCCAGCTTGAGTGTCTCGTCTTTTCCTAAGAGTCTCTCTTGAACCTTGACATGCTTGGTACCAATGATGAGTTGTTCGATGAGACGTTCTTCCATTTCAGCATCTGTAAACTTGCACTTCCTTGCTTGAAGTTTACACCTGGCCACAAAATCATCAACTGTCTCATGTTGATCTTGTCTGAACTTCTGGAGGTTGAATCTACTCACACGGAAGTTTGATTTAGGCTCAAAATGCTTGGAGAAAGCTTCAAAAATCTCATCAGGCGTTTTGAATTCCTTAGCCCAGGACTTATATACTTGTATCCCTTCTTGTCCTAGCCACAGGAGAGTATAATTGCATTTCTCTTCATCTGATTTCTTTGACAATGGACCTTTGAAAATTACTTCACAATATTGTCTAAAATTCTGAAAAGATGACGGAGGATCTTGGGACTTCCAGTCCATACAAGGTGGTATAATACCGGTCATTTCCCCCATTTTGAAATTATTAACTCGTCATTATTTGTGTGTGATAAATTTGCTTAATTTTCTCTTTTGTGCAGATGAAGATTTGTGTACAGATCTGTTTGGTAAAACCTTGTGTTACACCTTAGATCTAAATCTAGAATCTATACATCAAATATAGTCTACATACAAAATAGAGAAACATGTAATAATTCATCAATCATACATAAATAATTTCAGGGAATTGCCTTAAGTCTAACACATCAAGGAATATCAATTTCAATAGAAAGAGTAAGAACATCAAATTCAATAGAAAGTGTCCTCAATGCTCAATATACATTCATAGTCTCAGTTCCTCATTTGAAATAGATATGCTCTGATTTTGACATGTCCTTTCACATACTCACTGACGCGGTCACTTAGTCTTAGTTTGTCATCTGTGAAATTTATCTTCTGGCAGATCCAGTCTAAGTCAACCACCCAATTTGTCTCTCATTGTCTCAACTGGAATCTAAGATTCATAATCATTGAACATTCTGATACTCAGTTAGGCAGCCCGTGGAAACTTATGGAAAGTCTCTCTTATGATGGAACTGCAGGCCCTCTGTTACATCTCAATTTCACCGGGATCCAGTTCAGCAAGTCTTGGTCTACTTGTCGTTCCCAATAAAGAGCTAGATGTAGACGTTATCACAAAAGGGTCCCGTCCGGTCGTATTGTGACGTCGACGATCCTCATCAACATAATTTATGTCGCGATGCTTGACCAATCAATATCAGTCCGCGTCGATGTCATGGCAACCTGCGCTTGAAAAGTTCATGGGTGTGTGTACCATAACGTATCACCCCAAGCGCCGTAGTGGATTCCTTCGGCACACAACGGGAAGACTTCGGCACGGTGTCTCACTGGGCTTTCGCTCAAACGACCAGGCCGGTTCAGTCAATTCCGTCAATCACACGGCATAATATAAAACGTTTCTCATCTGATCTTTAGGGTAGATATATCGAATCAAATCGATCCAGTCATTTCTATGATAAAAGTTCTGCACCGCTGCCACCATGTTGTGATTTGTATTCCCATACAAATAAGGACTCGAAGGCAATTTGTTAAGGTTCCATAATACAAGTTGACTAATCCTTTATTTATTACTTCGGACAGTGCCGCGCCTTACCCCGCATGCAAAGGGGTGTACATACGCGCAGTACAAATAGATACAACTCATCTCATTACAGGTGGTACCTTGACTGTTCATTCACAATATCATTTTATTTTACAAGTCGGCAGAGGCTACAGCCCTAATATGCCATGTCGATGAAAGTGTACCGTTCATTATGGTTATCAGCAGAGACGGTACACAGGCTAAAGGATTTTATCTAACAGATCTTCCCGCGCTTTCCGTGCCTTGTAAAATGTCCTTCCATTTTATCATGTTATACGGCATCCAGACTCGGAGAGAGCTTACTCTTTATCAGTAAATTGATTGTAAATCACTGGCGTGCATGGGGGGGGGGGGGGGGTTCTTGGGGTCCATGGTCCTAAAAAATTTCTCGACCAAAAAAGGAGAAAATGTCAGATAAGGGAAAAAGGGATAGAATATCACATACCCGAGTATTATTTCAAAATCTAACATAAGATTAATGCGTGTTTGTGTGTGTGGGGGTATAATAATGTCACAAATCTTGCTCTCTCGCAGCTAGCTCTTAAATACTTTTACCCTCTGCATTCGTCATGGCCGGCCACCTCGAATTTTTGGCTCACTACATCACTGTTGTAAATTGCATTAAATTCTGCACATCACTGTTGATCATCATATTAGTATATTTTTATGATCCATTTTGTGAATGGACTTCATCAATGCTTGATTGAAATTAAACTTTTTACCTTTGATGTCAGGCCAGATTTGACAGTAAATCTATAAAATGGGCGTCTGTTGATTTAAGTTTGTCGTCATTTTCGGTACTCCAATAAAACTCTTTTAACTATGGACAAAGCCGCGTTTATTTTTTCATTTATTTATTTATTCATTTAAATATGTTTATTTATTTGTTTGAAATTTCTAGTAATATAGGCTTATTTTAAGATGCGTATTATCTTCGAAAGATTTCGAATTATAAGACGAGGAAGGTATACGTGTACATTCTAAAATGATTTTTTTTTACTAGGGTGTAATGAAAACGTATAATATTTTGTGAAGGAAATAAAAATAATCGTGGGGGTCCGCTAGTAATACCCTTATAAAAATATTTCAAGTTTTGTATCATAAAACTTGAAATATTTTACAGGGGAGATAATGTATGTCCTCTCTTGCAGGGAATACGGCGGTTTAAACATTGTTAACATGCATGCAAGTCAGCATCATAATTATATTATTCATTCAAATGAATTTTTTTCTCTCTTTTTCTCTCCCCCTCTCTTTTTCTGATACAGAAATATGATTCTGGTCATGAGTAGTTATCACGTCATCGAGATGGGATAGTAAGAGAAAAAGAGGAGGAAGAGAGAGAGTGGTATAGATGGGGGATTTTGAATTGTAATATTAGTATATAGAATGAATCTTTTATAGCCCAGCAGTTATACCTGTTTCTAATCATCATGCAACATCTTAGTTTCATGCACAACCATAATGGCGTGATGTCGTTTGCGTTTCACGCTGGTGCAAGACATATTCGCTATTGAAAAATTAATTATTAACGTGGTATTCACCATGTTCGTGGTATTGTTGTTAAAAACGATGCATATATACACAAATTAGAAATATGAATTCATCGGATTTCATGAAAATAATGGATTTCAATTTTCCAGAATTGCAGAAGGAAGCGCAATAGGGCTCTCACATCAAATACGACATTGCCAACTGTATTAATGGGGGTTGGTCATGTTACATGCTGGTGAACCTGGTCAATCAGGGTTTAAAGGGATGACTATGAGCACATTTGTCAGCCATGCCCATTAAAACAGAAAATTCAGTAAAAAATTTCCCTAAGTTAATGATATATTTTTCAGCCTTAAAAACATCGGGCGAGAGTCATAAGTACACCCCGAAAAATTGGATTTGAAGGAGTAACCGCATGGGCTGGATGATTGTGCCCCTCCCAAACGAGTAATATTGTATTAAAAGTGGTATTCACAGTACATTACATCGGCGGGTTGACAAAACGGTAGCCGCCCCTTCGAGCCCTGAAAGAGATTAAACATAGAAACCCCTCTCCTTTGTGGTTGTTATCATAAAATATTATACCTCAATTTTCATATGAATTAGGAATCATTAATGGATGTATTTGATTGTAACTATTTAAAGGACAAGTCCACCCCAACAAAAATTTGATTTGAATAAAAAGAGAAAAATCCAAAAAGCATAACATTGAAAATTTCATCAAAATCGGATGTAAAATAAAAAAGTTATGACATTTTAAACTTTCGTTTAATTTCACAAAACAGCTCTATTCACATCCTGGTCGGTATGCAAATGAGGAGACTGATGACGTCATCCACTCACTATTTATTTTGTATTTTATCATATGAAATGTGAAATATTCTAATTTTCTCCTCATTGTCTAGTGAAACAATGATTAATTCCTCCTTGAATATGTGTAGATAGCATTGTTTTATACTATATCGTTCAGTCAAGTTGGTCCTCATTGTCAAATCTGTAAAAAATGAAAAATTGTATAATTCAAACAATAAAATACAAAAGAAATAGTGAGTGATGGACATCATTGACTGACTCACCTAGTTGTACAAATCACTGTTTTGTGAAAAATAAGCGAAACTTAAAAATTCCATAACTTTCTTATTTTACATCCGATTTTAATGAAATTTTCAGCGTTATGCTAGTTTGATTTTTCTCTGTTCATTCAAATCAACATTTTTCTGGGGTGGACTTGACCTTTAAATTATATAACGTGAAATTTTGATGACCATCGAATTGTTATTTCGTGCATGTTGAGCCCCCCCCCCCCCCCCTCCCCACCTTCAAAATCGTTCCGCTGTCCCTGTACGTTTCAATCTGCAGAATGCATGATTAAATTACCAACATGGAGGAGGCAACTTGTCAGAGGTAGAGAAAGAATTTGATTTCTAATTCAATCATGTTTCAATAACGAGTTTTCATTTTCAAAACTTACCGCCCTGCGCTGAAACAGGGATCAAAACCGATGGAACTAATTTATCATCATCATTGATGGTTCATTATTAATAATTTGATGTTGTATGCTAAATTGAATTGCAGCCGCTAGTTCGTTTTCATGTAAAATAACAAATACAAATTACTTTGACATCGGCTTATGACGTTTTAGAGGATGGTTTGACGAGATTCTAACCACATCAGCCTTGTTGTTTTATCATTATTTTTTGGAAAGATATTAAACGAAGGGGGGAGTTAACACAAATCTTTTACCCTCAAGATTATCACGAAAGAGAGGGGGTAGAGAGAGAGGAGGGGAAAGGGAAGTGGAGAGAATTAGAGGGGGAGAGAGAGGGGGGGTGTCCAAAGAAGAGAGCTAGAAAAGGAGGAGAGATGGACAGACAGAGAGACAGACATACAAACAAAATAACAGATAGACAGAGAGAAAGGGGGATGCGATGGGGGAATTGCATAAAAAGACAAACCGCACGCAGATAGAGAAGGGGGCACAGGGACGACAGAGAGAAAGATGGTCTATAGTGAAAACGGAGGTTGAATGAAAAAAGAACTGAAGAGGATAGTATGCTAAATCGTAATTAAACTACACTCTAAAAAATATTGGGTAAAAGTGCTCTATGAGGGTAATATGTGTCCAACCATTTCTCTTGGGCATTTTTATTTATCCAGTGTGATGGAAATTTTGCCCATTCTAAAGTAATTACTGCTTATTTTTTAACCTTACTGGACATTATGCTTCCCGCATTGGGTAAAATACTGCCCCAACTTGGTTGGACAAATAATTACCCTCGTGGTGGTAAAAATTGTACCCAATATTTTTTACAGTGTAACAGGAGTCAAACTCTCTTTGCAAAATGATTTTTTTCCTCTAGTCTCCCAAATCTCACACGAGGAGGAGATATCCCAAATTATATTTGCAAATATAATCATAAAATAAACTCTCTTCTCTCCCACCAGGCAAATATATTGATTTTCAGCCCCTAATCTATCGGAAATGCTTGCTGTTGAGCTTTAATATATATAGAAAAAATCTATGAAGCGGTCGCCTAGCAACGGCACGCACGTAATAAACGACAAACCTGGAGGGCTGGGAAGATTAAGAAATGCGAGGGGGATTATAGAAATATAGCTGTTAGTGTTACGTAAATATGACGATGGTTCGGCGTTTATTCATATTGTGTGTAAAAAAAAGTGAGATGAATTCATTGCTGTCCCAAAGCTACAGTAAAGTCTCATAGGAGGGATGTGGAAAGATAGAAAAAAAAATGGAAAGCGAACGTTATTTAAGCATTGCAAATGTTTGGATTCAGGTAAGCTGTGGTGAATGGTCAGGCCCCGTGAAGAAAAGAAATGATTTTTCATTAATATACAAAAAAAACTTGTATCATTAAAGACAATACTAGTGGACCATAGATATAAGATCTCCCCCTCCAAAAATAACTTAATTAATTAATTAATAAATTAGTCAAACAATAATTATACTGTGCCTATATTATGCAATATATCATATGGCATATAATCAGGGGCGGATCCAGGATTTTCTATATAGGGGGCACATTTTCCTAAGGTGTCATAATTTGGTTCCCATGCATTGAAAGAAAAATAGGTCCAAGCTCTTTCATTGCAATACGCCCCCCCCCCCCCTCCCCCTCTTTCCAATCCTTTTCTTTTCTCTTTTTATTTACTTTTCATAACCTAAAAAGGAAAAAAAGAACAGTCGCCTCTCCTTATTAGAAGACACGCTCTGACTATTTATGCAAAAGTGTTAATTTGGAGGGGAGTGATCATGATATTTTCACCCCCAATTTAAAATGAGCCCTCTTCAATACTACACATTGGTGGCGGTTTAAAGGCGCTGCACGTACATCTGCATGTGTGTTAGCATATTAGTATTCAGGTCACGACCAGTACCGAGATTGGTTTGCCAATAGTGACTTACAACTATTTTGGTGTGTGTAAAATTAGACCGGAGCAACTGTTCACACTAGCCAAAACATGGAGTTTTGCCTGAATATGATTGCTCTGTCAGATTTGCGAGAAAATTGTTTACACACATTGTATTATTGGGATATTATATCCAGTTTGGGGGGTTACTGATATTCTAATCAAATTAATGAACCTAATTAAACCTATATTGTCAAGTCATTATTTTACGCTAAGCCGATGTTTTTTCTAGATCAGTATCATGGACCTTCCCATGTAGTGTCTGAGTCAGTTAATATCTACCGTAGATCTCCATCAAAGTCGGATGTAAAATAAGAAAGTTATGACATCGTAAAGTTTCGCTAAGTTTTCACAAGACAGTTATATGCACAGCTCAGTGATGAGAAAGTCGATGATGTCCATAACTCACTATTTCTTTTTTGTTTTTGTTTATTGTTTGAATTATACAATGTTTAAATTTCTACAGATTTGACACTAAGGACCGACTTTACTGAACCATAAAACATGTAAAATGCTAAAACAATGGTAATTGCACATGTTCAGGAATGAATAAACAGGACAATGAGGAGGAAATTAGAATATTTCATATTTCAAATAATAAAATACAAAAGAAATAGTGAATGGATGACGTCATTAGTCTCCTCATTTGCATACCGACTAGAATGTGCATAATCTGTTTTGTGAAATTAAAGCGAAACTTTTGATGAAATTTTCAATGCTAGGCATGTTGGATTTTTCTCCTTTTTATTTAAATCAACATTTTTTGTAAGGATGGACTTGTCCTTCAAGAATTTTTGTTGAAAAAGATTTAAGTATATATTATATCATCGACGCTTGGGGACACAATATCCCACAATGTGTTCCTAGAGTAAAGCAGTTCATCTTCACACAATTTTAGTTCAAACATTTTTAACCAGACCAAATACCGGTAAGATAAAATTTACGTACATCCCCCCCCCCCCATAAAAAAGAGAAGTAATGCTTAAGCATATAGACCAATTAATGTTAATAAGCCAATAAGTCAGTGCTACTTCCCGGATTACAACAATGGTGGTTGCTGAGCAATTATGATATAACAACTTTCTTTTCAAAATGCATATCACATTTTTTTTTCCTATTGGAGCTTAATTTTATATACAAGCGTTACTATAGTCCTCCCACTTTTTTACATTCCGTATCTCGAGTCAAAATGTTGAATGTTTTCAAACGTTTTCTATTATCATGATTATTCAATGATTTTTTTTTCTTTATTTAAGTGGGTTATTCGATAATTTCTTATGTACACAGACATGTTGCTTGATAGGAAAAGTATGATGAAAAAGTGGAATAAATCAAACTCAGATTCAATTTCAATTTGGAACGTGAAAAGCACCAATGCAAGGTGGCATTTTCATCTATATGTGAATGCCAAGTCACATATTGCGTAGGCTGTCTGTATGAGCAGATGGATGGCAAACAAAGCAATCCATCTTGCAGTCCTCTTCAAATCCTCGACAAAGTAGATGTTATCATCAACAAAGCTATCCCATTTATTTGCTTGCTCACATTTTCCTCATCCCACCTCCCCCCCTCATGTATTCCCCTTGTTTCTTTACAGCGCTCCCTTTTTCGATCTCTTTCAAAGAATTCTCAAAAGAATATAGTTTGGGACAAGATGAAAAGCGAACATCCCTATGTGTCAAATGCAATTACACGGATCGCAGACATAATTATTACGCCACATTAAACAAAGTGTATCAAAGATGTTTCTATGTACAAACATGCTATAAACTCTTCCAATATATATATGTTTGTGAAAGGATTGCTCAAATTAAAAAATCTCTCTCTTGGTTTATATGTGTCGGTCTGGCAAAAATGGCCCAAATTGGCCTTGTTTAGAATCTACCAGTATTTTTGTTAATATTGACCATTTTATCGGTAGTACATATTCACCAACAGAATGGTTATTTTGAACAATCGTTTTTAAAAGTGTAAAGTTGTTTCGTGATTGGGAAATAAGCGACATTTATCCGGGGGGGGGGGGGTCGTTATAAACCCATAATTGCCTAGTTGCATTTTCCAATAACAACAAAAATGTACAATCTTTACCTTGATACTAGGCTGCTAGAACTACACAAAACACATCTATATCTTTACTGATGATATAAGAAATACTTCGTTTGTATGCAAATAAACAAATTACTCATTTAAGCTTTCTGTCTTTTGTTTTCTTTTCAAAAGCTATCGATATGTCTTACGATGTCTTGCTTCCCTTTAAGACCTATCGAAATCCATGATGTTACGAACGAACTTGGCAGAGTGTGCGCGCTTATCGATGTCCGTTTGTTATTAGGAAGTTTTCGCAAACGCGATGGGGACGGATTCTACAACGTAGAAAATCTATTGCCAAAAGACCTCTATATTAAACAAAGCACGCTTTGTCGAAAATCGGTAAATCAAACCAGAAGTGTCGTTCATAACTCTGCATGGACAAACGATATAATTGCAATTTTTCTTCAGATCAGAATCTTACGACGATCAGCTGACCCGGTTAACAAATTTTCGACAAAGACCTTCATTGCGATTTGACAGGCATTTTCAATATATCTTCTATGTTGTAGAATCCGTCCCCGTCCCGATTGCGAAAAGTCGCTAATGTCTCGGTCACAACGACTAACCCGACCACAGACCGATACTAAATATTACATTATTTCCTATGACAGACGATATAGGTCGGTTTGGAGACAGTTCATTGGTGTGACTGACAATACGGCTTTGCAGTTGAGCTCTAAGCTACAAATTATCATGATGACATTAACGAGTTTCGTTCTACCCATCTGCTGCCCCTCGTCGCTCTATCTTGAGACTCGGTTGCTTGGGCCTTGCAAGGGCAATTTAGTTTATAGCACGGGTAGAAATGTATGAGTATGATTTATCAACATCGGATGACAGCATGACGTCATTGAAATACGGTATCAGTGACTATCAGTTACATGTAATTCCCACGTATGGAAAGAAACAAGAATGAGTGAAGGAATTTGAGAAAATATTTGATTCTTGCTCATCAGGAAAACATTAAGCCATTGATATTAAGTTGTGTGTTTTTTTTTCTCTGTTTGAGGTACGCAATTGAATTGTTTCATTTTTCATTTAATTATTTCTTAATGCAAAATAATTTTCACATTGACAAGAAAAAGAGTGATAAAGTTACATAGTGGGAACATATCGTTATACAAAAACAATGTTTGAAGCGCGGAGTCTCTTGGATAATAATAGTAGATGATTAATTCGTTGAAGTTGAAATTTGAAGTAAGGTTTATTATAAACAATAATTATACTTTGAATTGTGAGGAAGGAGAGGTGACTATTACCGATGTTTGTTTCTTGGAACACTCTCCATCAAGCTCATATTGTTTATTATATTAGTATCCGTTCCCTTATTCTTAATTTTCCTTCTTCTTCCGCCTCTCCTCCTCCAATGTCTTACTGTCATCATGCGTTTCACTTTTCTATAATAAATTTCTCCTATTGTTTTCTGCGTATTAATTCTGCTATTTTCTCCCATCTTCGATTTCAAAATATATATTCTAGTCTCCCTCTCTATTTTGCATTTAAATCATGTTTGTCCTCTATTACCTCTAATACATTCATCTTTTCTACTTTACCCTGATTTGTTTCTGTATGTATCCCTTTCCCCCTTCACGCTCTTCTCTTTCCCCTTCTCTAATTGCTGCTCATGCCCCCTCCCCTCTTTCATCATGTTTATATTGGTATTCAACCTCCCCCTGGTCCTCTTCCTCCCCCCTCCTCCTCCACCTTCTCCTCCACCTCCTCGTCTTCTCCACCTCATTCTCATTCTCCTCCACTTCCTCCTCTTCTCCACCTCCTCCCTTCTCCTCCTCCTTTTCTCCACCTCATTATCATTCTCCTCCACTTCCTCTTCTCCTCCACTTCCTCCTCTTCTCCACCTCCTCCCTTCTCCTCCTCATCCTCCTCCTTTTCTCCACCTCATTCTCATTCTCCTCCACTTCCTCCTCTTCTCCACCCCTCCTCTTCTCCTCCTCATCCTCCTCTTCTCCACCTCATTCTCATTCTTCTCCACTTCCTCCTCTTCTCCACCTCCTCCTCTTCTGCACCTCATCCCTTCTCCTCCTCACCCTCCTCCTCTTCTCCACCTCATTCTCATTCTCCTCCACCTCCTCCTCTCCTTCCCCTCCTCTTCCCCCCACCACCTCCTCGATCCTCTTCTCCACCTCATTCTCCTCCTACTCCTACTCCGCCTCCTCCTCCTTAACCTCCTCCACCTCATCTTCCTCTCCTCATCATCATCATCCGTTTCCTCTCCTCCTCTTACTCTTCCTCCTCCTCCTCTCCTCCACCTCCACCTCCTCCTCTCCCCCCATCCTCATCATACTCCCTATTTTTCTTCTCCTTATTCTCATCTCTCTCCTCTTCTTTTCCTTCCCTATATTTCCCCATATTTCTTCCCACCCTCCATCATCTCCCATTCCTTTCCAAGACATTCTGCTGATATAAGTAGCCCGAAAGTGTGGCAATGAATATCATTTATTCAAAAGAGAATTAAGGCGGTGTCCTAAATATTACATGAGTTATGACGCTTTGAACCAGATTAGTCTTTAGACAAGGCCTCATGTCTAATAATTATGACGTTTGTAAACCAAGCGCTAGAAAAAAAAACTAATCGCCCAAAACCAGGTGAACGTGTGTAACATTCATGTGGGTCAGTGTGTAATTATGTAATTGAGTTTTGTCAGACGTGTATCAATCAGATATATTGATTTACGTCCGGGACCGACCTTTAACGTCACCATCCGAAATACGTGACCAGGACTCGAACCGCGAACCTCTTCAACAATTTGTAACTTCCCCCACATAGCTTGGATTACAGGCGCACGTCACTTTTCCTAGTCTGATAGTATTAACTGTTAGTTTTGTCTCAGACAATTGGCTTGGAAAATAAGAATAACCTAAAAGTTAAAATGTTTGTTAAAAGGCGAAAATCTTAAGGGGCTATTTTCAAGTACATTACACCCTGAATCGCTCTTGTTGTTTGCCTCTGAGAGAGAGAGGCATACACTTATCCCCGCTATTACATTCATTAAACGTCCTTGTCTTCAATCTGCCAGCTGGTATCCTTAATATTCCTAGGTAATGAACCATATGCTATCTATCTCCACACAGTGTAGTTAGAATTAAAGTGGTCCGTTGCATATCGGTCATGCTAAACGAAACGGAAATATTGTTGCATACGCCCTCTTAATGATTGTAGAGAGATGTAGGAGAAACAGAGAATTATATTGAATAAATGCAAATGAAGTTATAATAGTCCTTCGTGTTATACATACATACATATATATATATATATATATATATATATATATATATATATATATATATAGAACAGAACCCTTTTAAACTGCACTTCTATCATCTATATGGTGATATATCATGTTAACTATGTGTAAGGAATATATACCCTAACAGAGTAATACATTGGGAATATCTCTTACTAATCATTCTAAATGCATCTTCTACATAACTGTCTATCTATAATTCTACCCATTTACATGTATATATATATATATATATATATATATATATATATATATATACACACACACCAGTAAACAGTGCGTCCAAAAAAATAAGAAATCATAATTCTTATCTTTCCAACAGAGTAAAACAAATTATAAAGTTCAATTAATTTATCCTCTACATTGGCACCTTAGTTATGATAATTATACAAGATTTACCTACAGATGAGTAAGAAGAATTTGACTTTCATGATAATGTAAAAAAAAAAAAGTTGCATTTATCAATCATGCCAAATTTCATCTGGATGATCATTTATAAATCTTACATACATTGTATCGTCAAACGATTCTTTGGAAAAACGATTTTTTTTTTTTTTTTTGCGAAAAACAGTGCACAGTGCCCTCCCTGAAACTATAAATATTTTAGTACAGATCCGTTCTGCCGCACTATACATATGAGATAATAGCTCTTGGTAAACAGACTTCGGTTAATGAAGAAAAATATACTAGAAATCGAGGTTTTAATACAATTGGCTCCTTAAAGGTAAAGTCTACCAGGCAACACATTGAGTTGAATATGCAGAGAAAAATCAAACAAGAATAACACCGAAACTTTCATCAAAGTCAGGAGTATTATAAGATAATTAATATGTTTCCCTTTAAAAAAACAACAACTATAACACGGGTGACATGCAAAAGAGAAAGCCGATGATGACAGACTCAGTATATTTTGTTTGTATTTTAACATGATGAAATACAGAATACTCCAGTTTTCCATAGATACGAAAATAAAGCTCTTAAGGAATCACAAAACGGTTGCCGCAATAACAGCTCAAAGTTTTTATGGAGGAATAAAAAAATGTGCATGGTAATGATGTCAAAACTGAAATATTTCGTAATTCATGGGATAAAAATACAAAGAAATACCACCTTTGTATCGTGTATAATATAAATGAGTTTTGCTTTGTGCTGATGTGCCATGGCTTTGGACAATCAACAAACGAACGTAGACCGGTAAATGGTGGCTTATTGTCATCCTACTACTCGTATTCTTGCAGAAAATCAAATCTAAATTTAGAACTTGGTATCTAGAACAGCTGAGTGATTGACACATACATCAAGCTAATTAGATGCAGTGCAGGATTCACAATATTAGGTAGTTTTCGCATTAACTACGGGGAAACTCTTTACAACGCATCGATTCCTTTGAAAATGCAATTAAAATCACAATAAGGCTTTTGTCGAAAGTTGGTGAACTTGAACAGCAGATCATCCGAAGATTTCGAATGGACGAACAAAGGCAAATATTATGTCGTTGTCCAGAGTCAAGAGATTCCGATGCTGTCCCGGTCCTCCATCTTTCGACAAATGCGTCTCAGCTCGTAATTTTAATTGCATTTTCAGTGGAATCGATGCGTTGTAGTAGAGAGTTTCCGCGTAGTAAAAGCGAAAACTACCTATGGTTCATGTGCGACAGCGCAATAATAAGCACATCGTCTGTATGATTACGAGGGGAATACATATTTCGAAAATATTCGCAATTGCTCTTTATTGAGGCAAAATCGGATTTGTAAAAGCAAAACTTTTACCTGTCTCGCTTTTGAAACATTTTCTCATACTGATATGACACGATGAATGCCATGCATTCGGGTAGGATTGTTGTTTGGTGGGAGGCTGCTGTTCTACCCCCCCCCCCCCCTATACACACACAAATTTCACCACAATTATTGTTGGTTGCATTAATATTGTATTTTTTAACATCATATAATTTTCAGTGGATCTCCTTTAACCATCTATTTCACCTTGTGCATTAACAATATTATATTTTAAAGTCAATGACTAATAATTCACTGGAGACTATTTATAAAATTTCCCCCAGAAAGTGCACTGTATTAAAACTTCAGCCCCTAAAAAAATTCGCTTCATTGAGGACAAATATATAAATGTATGTATACATATATAAAAATAATATTAAGGTTATCTGACCTTTGACGATTTTAAATGTTACCGAAAATGCCAATAACTTTGATCTTTCATCAACTTTGATGAAAATATATCCAAGCGTGTCTGTGATTTTTGCAATGAGAGGTCTGAGAGAGCATTTGGTATTCCATTCCTTAAGTGCATGGCGGGAAGGATTCAAGTCGAATCAATCTAGCTGTCAGATGAGCGTAAGATAAAAACAACAAGACGAATTAACCTTAAGGGCAAAGGGAATAATCAGGTGATGAATAATGAATATAGAAATGGGCTGAGTGCTTTTTATGATTATGCTCCAACGAAGAAAATTATGTGAGTAGTTTGAAATCACTCACAGAGGTTAAAGTATGAATGGGTTAATTAACTTGACCCCCTTCCGATTGATGATGTGTTTTCATGCTTGTAGATTTGGAATAAGAAATACATTAGTATATAATACACTGCCAACAAAACACTAGTTTGGAATAAAAATGCTGGAATCAGTGTGTCAAACCAATATAATTTTAATGCGTCAGCCCCCGGATCGCCCCCTCTGTTGGCTGGTTTTAGCCCAAAGTCAAATGGTGCTGTTATAGTACTGATGATCGATTACACCGGCGTTTTTGCAATTTATTAGTATATAATCAATAGAGAATGGTAGGGAATAGGGGCTTTCCCCAAAAAACAAGCGCCATTGGTTGATCGAGAAAATGGGACGCAAGGAACTTAAACAACAATTTGTAGCTCCGTGAAGATAAAAATGAAATAATTATATTTCGGGATACCAGCAAGTACATTCTAGTATGTCAATTGCAGAATTAGATAGAGTAGAAGCATACTATGATGGTATAGAGTTTTGGTAGGATAGGGTGTATGGGTTAAACGGGCATATGAATCAGTAAACGCGATATTTCTTTTTAATTCGCAATCAGGACAAAGCAATATGCCCTGTTAATGTGGAAGAAATATGTAGGTAGAACCTAACAATTGGGCATTAATGCCCCGAAAGTTAACACTCTTTAATGGAAAACATACGATGATGGTTTTAAAAAAATAGTCTTTGGGAATCACCAAACGTTCGACAATATCTAACACAGAACATGAACAATCTGCTAAATCTAAAGATCATTTTCCCATTTTGTATTTTATATTCTAGACGGGTTTTCTGAATATCAACGATGTATCTCCCAGAGGACAACACGTTACCCTTTGAGGCAGGCAACGTGGCCCCGTCCCTTCATGGCCCTCCACCAAAATTCGATGCCGATCTGGAAGGCGACAGCAAGGAAAGGAAAAAGAAGTGTGCTACACATATCGATATCGATCTCCTGAAGAGCAAATCCTTCTACTTCCTGTTCTACGGTGCATACGGGAGTCTTTACCCGCTCCTGGCTGTCTACTTCAAGCAGCTAGGTCTGAACGCATCCCAGAGTGGTCTCCTAATTGGAATACGACCCTTCATCGAGTTCTGCGCCGCGCCACTCTGGGGCGGTCTTGCCGATTCCTGGCGCAAGGCCAAGGTTCTGTTCCTGTTCTCGCTCTTTGCGTGGCTCCTCTTTACCGAAGCGATGGCTTTTATTCGACCTGCCGGCTCCAAGTGCATCATTTTCAATCAGACCGATGAAAACGGGCGGGTGACCATCGTCGTCGACCAAATCGTGCACGATGGCGACGTGCACCATTATGTGTACGGGCCCAGAGACCACGAAGAGGATGACGGAACGGTCGTTGGTCACCAATCAGATATCGATCAACCATTCCATACAGGTGAGACAAGTCCTACAGTCGATAAATTATCTGGAGGTCTCTACAAGCTTCTCAACAAAAGCTCCTGGACAGGAGAACCCATTCGTCGTTTGCCACCTGGGACGTCCGGTGTGACGTTCAATGAAGATGTTCGTGGTGTCTTCCTTCTCCTGCTCATCATCATCGTTGTCGGTGAGTTCTTCAGCTCGCCTACAATCACCCTGGCGGATTCAGCCACCCTGGGTTACCTCGGTAGTGACCGTTTGGAGTACTATGGTCAGCAGCGGATGTTTGGTTCCCTGGGGTGGGGGATCTTCATGTTGATCGAAGGCATCCTCTTAGACCACACAGCCACCCACACTCACGGTTGTGGAGATGCACTTGCGGAAGTCATAGAGGTTAAAAGAAACTATTACATCTGCTTCGGGACCTACGCAGTACTCATCACCTGCTCCTTCTTCGTGGCCACTCAGTTCAAGTTCAAGTATTATTCTGAAGATGATCACAAGACGGAGATGACCAAACTGACGTACAACAAGAAGCAGGGTCAGATCAGTATTAGTGGTAAGTTTCGTTATACTGTATAGGGAGTGCTCATCTTAACGTAGAAATAGAAATTCTTCAATAAACGAACCTAAAACAGTCCAAGTAATCATTAAAAAATCTTTAAAAAACATATATTCATCCTAAAATTTATAAATATCAGTGCTTTTCACTTCAATATTTCGTGGGAGTCTTTAATGTCGATAGTTCTTCAGTGGATGCCTACACAGTACCAATCCTACATGACACCATGAAAGATTTAAAACAAATCTTTACGAGGTCAACATAATTATATTTTTTTCTCTTGATAATTTTGTATTTACTAAGATTACCGTGGTGACCGAAGCCCTTAAAAGTGGTACTTCATTGACAAGTAGTTGCCGCCGAATACCAATGCACACAATTTATTGAAGTGGGTATGGGTGAATACCTTCATAATATTCTTCTTAATTATTCTTTGCTCTTATGATAGGTGAAAATCGTGGTGCCGGGACATATGGCAGCGTGGCCAGCCCAGAAGGGACCAACCCTACCTCTTCAAATGCCGAAGGCGGCCAAACCAGCAACAGTGAATCCATAGAGACCACGGACCCCTTGCAGGGTCAAGAAGGTCCTCTCGGGCAAAGTGGACCAGTGGCCTGCAACAGAAGTGCTCTATCCTCAAGCGAAGCACAGTCAGAGGACCCTGCTGGCATCAGACAGGTGTTCCGGATGTACGCCACCATCCGCTACGGTTCTGTCCTTTGCGTTGCCTGGTTTGCGGGATTCGGAATGGGTCTCCTGTTCACCTTCCTCTATTGGCATCTTCAAGATCTTGGAGGGCCACCATCTCTCTTCGGTCTGGCTTCGGTAGTCAACCACGTTTCAGAGATACTTGCATATTTCTTCAGCCACAAGGTAAGGTCCTGATAAGCATTTTTTTCATGAAGCAGCGTGTCAGTACCCCTTCCGCCATATTTATTCTCATCCCATCAGATCCAGTGACTTTGATAGATGATTCATGAAACACTTATATGCATACACCCATATTCTCAACCCAGGTGAGGTGAATGGGTACCCGGTAGGAAGAAATTCCTTGAATGCTTAAGCGCCTAGGCAGCTCAGCTAAAGCCGGGGTAATAATAACAGCAGGGCCCGCTGGTAGAACAGTTTTCGAAACTGAAGTGGCTACCCTGGGTAAATATACCTATATCATTATTATGATGTAAATTGAGCACCCAAATAATGTTTAACTCTTTCCTCTACCCAGTCACCCACACGAAGTAGATCATTAACATATACAAGATGATAAGGATATGTTCTTGAATGTATTTTACAAGTATATCTTGCAAGTGCAGTCCTCTTAATTCTGCAATTATAATATCAACAGGAGTGCCTTGTGCGTCGGAGTTTTATGGACATTGTTTGTTTGTTTGTTTGTTTATATTTCCGAAATCCGATTAAAAAAAATATATATATATACAATAAACAAGAGAGATACATACAATAACGGAGGATCACCCAATTCAGCTGTATTTACAAAATACTGCTGTTCTTCCTTGGTGTCCTACATTTACCATACAAAGTAATATACACCATTAAAAATACTATAAAAAAAACTTACTAAAACTATTAAAACAAAAAGAAAGAAGAAAAAAGAAATACAAATGCTCAATCTAAATAATCATATAATAGAGTATGAAAGGAACTTAAAGTTGGTGCATTACGAATTTCATTGGGCAATTGATTATAAATTGACTAGGAAGCAGTACTTCTTCAAACATATAAAATATGACACCTTTTCCCATACATTTCTTCTTTTCTTTTCTTCTTTCATCTGTTGATATGAATTATTTTTGTCATCTGATTCGATTTGCAATTCTTTCTCTGTGTAACAGAAATAATTAAAAAAAAATATTCACAAAATTTTCTTTTTGCAGATTGTTCAAGCGATCGGTCACATCCCTGTGTTCTGTCTCGGTTTGTTCTGCTATGCCATCCGCTTCCTAGCCATATCTGTGCTCATCAACCCATGGTGGGTTCTTATCGTGGAAACCCTACAAGGTATAAGCAAAGGCATTTCACTTTCTCCTAACAAATTTCGGCCTTAAAAATACGTATTATTTGGAAGAGATTTAAATTTAACCATTGAAATGGATCTCAAATTATACAGAACACCAGGGCAAGAGAATAGGGGGCACCCCATCGCCATAATTTTACAAGTGATGAAATGATAGAAAGGGGTGGGGAAAGGGGAACTGAAGAAAGAAGGATATTGAAAGACGACGGTTGTGTCGTAGAAGTAATATTTCTAAACTGAAAATAGGGGGAATTTTATATTATACAATGTTCCCTTATTTTCATTGAGAAAACATATTTTTAGGTTCTCTTACCCAGCTAAAATACAATGGCGCTTTTTATGCAATCAAACTCACTAACACACTCGAAAATGGAAGAAAAAAATTGTTTATTTGGAAGAATAAAATGATTTTTAAAAGAATTAAATGATTCTAAAAAGGTTTAAGTGCATTTAAAATTAATGATCAGCAGAAAACAACATGCTTATGTTATAATATACATACATACAAACAAAAATCGTATACGCAGCGGCAGCGTTGGTGTGCGAATAATGAAATATATTTTACTGTGAATGTTCACATTCCTTACGACCAATGGGTACAGTCCTGCATAAACCAGGATTTGAAGAGGTTTGAAAGCAATCTGTTTATTCACTGACTGAGCTCGCTTCGGGTAGCAAGGATCTTGATATCCACACCGGTCGTTCTGTTTGCCGTCCGGATCGATTCGCTGCTAGGCAGGTTAGACATTCGTCCATAAGACATTCACAGTTTCTTCCATATGCTTCATCATTAAGCACGAACCAGTATGTCCGCTCGATCTTCCGCAATAATCGTCAAATAAAAAAAATGATGCAAGTTTAAGTTCTGGATTCGTCCGGTTTTGCAGATGGAAACGAAAATTATATATATTTTTTCTTGTTAAAAAACCAAGAACACGAATACATGATATTAGATACTAAATATTAAGGTTAAATCCGGAAGAATATTGTTCTTTTTACCAGTTCATAACATACCAATTGTGGCTATCTAGCCACTACTAGCCTATCCTTCTTCCAAGGTCTTTCCGTATTACGCTAAACATTCATATCATGCATGTTATTACTATACTTTTACAAACGTAATGATCATGATTTAATTATAACTTTGTGAATATGTATCCGACCCCCCAAAAAAATCTTAAACAATGTAATAAATATATACATAAAAGAATAAATAAATGCATAAATAGATGATTAGATAAATTATCAAATAAATGAATGAATGAATAAGATAAAATAAACTGTAATAAAATAAATGGACAGATCGGTCCGACCCCCCAAAATGTTTTTTTTTTAATCCAAAATATTGGTTACATGTTACCAATTTTGGTTTGCTTGATTTTGACCGTGATTCTGGGAAATATACTGTAAATGCCAACAAATCTCCAAATCCCCATTTTACAGGCATCGTTATATTCTTTAAAAAAAAGTCGCTGACTTATGCAATTTGAAAAGCTGTTGCTCAGTCCCTTCTTGGTCACCGCATCATATTGACCGCCAAATTGTCTTTGCCAATAATGTAAAGCCGTCGAAATAGCCTTGCAATCGAGTCACGTCTCCCGCGCAATATATTTCTCATAAATGTCGAATTTACGACGGTGACATTAAATAGGCCAGAGTACAAGGAGAGGGGTGGGGCTTTGATGTGGATATAGATATTTTGGCGAAAGAAAGCTTCTTTCATTCACGTGCATGGATTCAATTTTATTATTTTTTTTTTGGGGGGGGGTCAATACTTATTTCAATAACATTTTTTTTATCACCTCCCTATAATTAAATCGAGAATCTCATAAGGCTAAACATTTGGGGAGGGAAATTTTCTATTATCCTGAATTCCTTGAGAATATCAAGCTATTGGATTACTGGGTTGAATTTCATCTCGCCTTTGAAGGGATTTTAACCCTGTTCATGAAATTACACACGTCTTTAAATTATCTGACCAATTATGATTTCGAAGTCAGATAAAATGAAATATTTATAAGCCTCCATCCCTCTCTATTCCATTTTTACATGGCTTTCTTTCCATCATTCTCCATCTTCCGATCTCTTCATCCCACCCTTCCCTTCATCTCCCTCTGTTTTCTATTTCTCTGTTTCACCGATTATGTTCCCATGTCACCATGGCTATCATATTTTTATCAATTTTAATTATATTTTCATATTTTTTTTCATTTCCTTCACCTATATCTAGGATCAAAGTCTCTAGAAACTATAGAAACTATATTTTTTCAGAATTTTAGATTTTGGCTCTCTACCCCCCCCCCCCTCCCCCTTCCTGTGTGTTTGACCCTTGCTCTCACCTCCACTCTCCCCTCCCCTCTCTTTAGCTTTCCATCTTTATAGACAGGATATCATTTATTTTTCTCGTGTCCATCGAAACTCGTAGCTCTAAGTATTATAGCTTGAGTTACTTCATATCTTCATAAGATCGTATTCATCTAACCCTGACGGTATTCACCATTACCAATGGCGGAGGCTGGGGTGCACTGGATGCACGTGCACCCTCCCGCTGAGGCAAAGGAGTTCCGACACTGGCAAGCAAAACGAAATTTGTACCCCTTTTTCTGCTTTCAACAGCTTATTTTCCAAACTTTAGTTCCACCTCCAAGGATGTGCACCTCCACATGCTCAAACCAGCCTACGCCCTTGATTACGTTGAAAATTATCTGGGCTGCACGATATATTTTCGTGTTCTGCATCTAATTTTCGTGTTATATCACATGTTTTACATATATTTCTCTATTCCCCTTTCCCTTCTCATCCCTCGATTTTTTTTTATTTAGATCTTTCTAATCATTCACTACGTTTACGATTCTTTTTCTTTCTTTTTTCTTCTATTCCCAATTCCTTCTTTCATTTTTCTATCTTTATCTTTTTTGAAAGAAAAAAATATTTGTCAGGTTCATTATAGAAGATTGCTATGATTGAGTTTAGATACTCTTCTTTTTCCCCTCTCTCTCTCTCTCTCTCTCTCCCTCTCTTTCTTTGTTTAGCTTCAAGCATTTTCTCCTTTCTCGTATTTCAGAAAGCATTGTTATTAAGTGCATACAATTTTCTTAAAACCCTATACTAATTTGATCACCCCCGCATCGTTAATGTATTTCTAATCTCGATTTGAATTTGCGTGACATCTCGAAAGTCGGGCCGATACCCGAGATGAAAAATGAGAACCCAAATGAAACAAAATGGAGCACGTATACTGCACCAAAACGAATAAGCGGGAAGAGTATATTAGTAAAGCAAGCAATGAAACAAATGGATTCACTTTCCATCAAATCTAGCGCACTGATGTATCACATCTCGATACATCAGCTAAATAAATTGAATTTCGGGAAGCAAATATATTTCCATTATACCTTTCGCTAAAGAGGAAAGGGTAGATATCTCGCTCACAAATCAGCCCGTGGGCGACTCATGTCAGAGATAGTCAGCGTTTCCAGTGCATGGGCGTATACAGCAGTTAAATAATCGCAATACAGTAAGGGGAGGGTGCAAGAAGGGGAGGCATCAGGGTAAATGGAAGATGAATCGCTGCAATGGTGTTAGAGTGAGGGGGTGCTAGTTGTTTGAGAAGGGGGAGCGTCGAGGTAAATCAAGAGTTGAATAAAAGTGAGGTGGAGAAAAGTTTAGTATCCAAGAGACATTATGAGGCGGATTTCTGGGAGGGGTGTTAATTTGAAAAGGCCAACTTACTGTATCCCATGAGAGGAAGGGGTTGAATAGATAGATGAACAGATTTAGATATAGATAAGATAGGATATCGGGATATAGATATAGATAAGATAAGGTAAGGTAAGATTAGATAGATAGATAGATCGATCGATAGAAAGACAAATAAAACCTATAATGATGGATAGGTACATACATGGAGAGAGAGAGAGAGAGAGACGGAGAGATAGAGGATGAAAGAGTGAAGAAGGAGGAATGGGTAAAGGAGAGAGCGACAGATAGGAAAAGAGGGGGGTGGGAGAGGAAGGGGGGTAGTCACTATGTCGAAAGATGGATGTACGTGGTGTCCTCATTCTTACTAATGATGTTGTACCTTGCAGGCACGGAGACGAGCGCCGTGTTCTTGAAGCTTTCGCGCCTTTTTGCTAAAAGCCTCTTATCCCTTGCCTGAAAGGTCAGCGACGTAAAAAAATAATTCGTAACTCTGACAGCCGCACGTAAATAAAGCAAAACAAGCAAACAAAAATGTTTGTTTGCCGTCAAACCTGCCCAATTTTATTTGAATTAGATAAAATATATAAATAAATAAAAATAGAATAAAATAAATAAATAAATGAATAAGATTTAAAAAATGAAAGATATTCAATCCACAACCATTTGATATGATTACATTACAACCCAATTTCATCTCTTTTTATGTTGTTACCATATCCATGACAGTCACCGCTTAATCTTATTGTCTCTCTTTACTAAAAATATCAGAAAATATAACAAATCGTTTTGAGGTACTCTACTGAAGATGGGATTAAAAAAAAAATTATTTGACGATTGCTCAATAGAGACAACCAAACGGGTGGGGGGGGGGCTTCAGCCTCCCACTTTTTTCCAAAACCGTGTACAAAAACGTAAAAATGACCATATGATTGGGATTTTTTATGGTCAGCCCCCACCCCCCCCCCCCCCCACTTTGAAAACCGTTCCGCAGCCCCTGCACTTTGTAAAAAATTGGATGGCCAAACGAACACCAGTTGATGTAAAGAGAGGACAACACTCTAATTTGTCAAATTTACACCCTAGAGATTGAACACAACACCAATGAATGTAAAAGTAACGACCAATTATTGTGTCGTAATAACGCCCATAGTTGTTACACTATTACACCAAATTAATTAACACCGGAGTAAAATGATTGGTGTTGTCCTCTGCATAACACCAATCGACACGACAGTGTTTGCTGTGTGCACAGTTTACGCACTTCATTACACCTGTTTTGACTGCATGCATGCATAAACACCTTTCCAGGCATCTGCTGAAGATGAAAGATGATATGAGTGCCTGGAGGAATGGGGATGATGCCTCGTATCCATGGCAACCAAGAACTATATTAGCATAGAGACTGCATCCCGCGCAAGTACGTGGGTGCCTTTTTTGGAGTGTGCGTACAAGAGTTATATAGGTGCGGCTCTACAGCGTTTATTTTCAGTGCATTGTAAAAAGAGGTTTACAGTTTATACAACTAAAAAATGCATATAGGAAGTAAAGAGAAGCGTACCGTGTATAACTGGATTGCTGTATAGATATTAATCGGCCACGGATGATTGCTTAACAATTTATTTAAGAAAATTTTCAAATTTCATTTTGTAAGCCTAAAATAATATTTTTTGGGGAAAATAGACAGTGAAAATAAATTAAATAAAAAAAAAGAGGGGGTGGGACCTCTCTCTTGAACCTTTGCTTTTGAAAAACAACAGTAAATCAGTATCATCAGTCTTATAAGTAACAGTAATAATATAGAAACAATTGTGTGCTTAGTCATACAAAATAGAATGTTTTATCATCTGGTAAACTAAACTGACAATCTTTTGATAGTAATTCTATAATATCTCCATAAACATAATTTCATTTGATTTCATTTCCATTTCCAAATTATGCTATATATCACTGTAAAAAGGAACAATATATGATTTCACGATGTCAACAATGTCATAAATTTTATGACATTGTTAAAATAGTGAAATCATATATTGTTCATATTTTTAAAATATGAAGGATACGATGTACATCAGGTTATGAAAAAGATTTGTTCATTATTAGTAAATTACTGCATTTTATTACCACAAGTCAAATCGTATTGTAATCTACATGTATGTATACTCCCTATATCGCTGTACAGTTATGAATATAACTATGGATTTTACGTTATATAGGGGCCATGATATTTATAACGTAGAGTACAGTGCAATAGACTCCCCCTCGAATGCTAATATCATATGCGAAAAGCGCTTAAGTGGAAATTAATCGCAGTGTCACGCATCATCGCTTTTCTTCACGCTCGACTTACGCGATTCCTTAGTGTAAATTTGATAACACTAACTTAAATGTGTCTTTGATTTAGAGCATCTTGTATAGAGTCATCCACTGAATGAGAGGAGAAAAGTGAGAATTCCTGTAAGCCCTGTCATTTTTATTCAAATTGGTCTTTTTCTCTTTTTTATATTAATTCGCTGATGAATCAACACTATAATGTGAATAGCAAATCAGTACGTATATAAATTCAATTCCTGTTTAATATATATAATAATAAGGGTTACCCGTTAATCTTAATTTGCCCAGTCCCTCTTTTTTTGTGGTAATTTTGAAAAATGTCAAGACCTTTCAAATCTTTTTTATATGCATGATTATGCTTTCGTATTATGTATGAAAAAAAATGATTGCCCTTTATGTAGCATGTATGAGTTTGAATTTTTAAATTCAATTCAGTCCAATCGAATTTTATTTTAAATCTTTAAAAACCAGCATACACATTGATTGACGTAGCACATATAAATATAAAAATGGAGGGATATCCTTAATAAGCAAATCGCTTGTAAGCAGGATCCAAATATGAAATTAACATTGACATTATAAAACAAAATTAAGACTACAACCCTGAAAGCACACCCCACACACCCCACGCACACATATACACACACACATAAGGAGAGAAATAGAGAGGGGGAGAAAGGAAGAGGTTGATTGACTGATTTTATCGATTGATTGATTAAATTATTGATTGATTGATTGGTTGGTTGGTTGATTGACTGATTGATTGATTGACTGATAGACTTATTGATTGATCGATTGATTGATTAATATATTGATTGATTGATTAAAGTATTGATTGATTGGTTGGTTGATTGATTGGTAAAATTGATTGATTGATTGCTCTTTTATCCTCGGTTCAAATAAATGGAACGCTATACGCATTATTTTACAATTTTTTTACTATAAAACCAAGTAAGGCAAATTAATATTTGTACATTCACTTATTGTCATCACAATCGTCCCTAAAAACCGTATTTCATTTTAGAATTTATGACAATGCAATCATTATATCATTTTAATGTTTCGTATTGATTTGATTGGTTCATTATCAAGGTTTGACTCACGCACTGATTTGGGCAGCTTGTACATCTTACATTGGTCTTGCTACGTCCCAGCGTCTGCGCTCATCGGCTCAAGGCATTCTACAAGGAACTCATCATGGATTGGGCAGGGGGTGTGGCGCCATCTTCGGTGGACTGCTAGTCAATGCTTTTGGTAAGGATAATCAAAGCATTGCATTTCATGAAACCAATAATCATAGATTTTCCCTGACTTTTTTATAAGCTACTGTAGTTGATGCTTGTATCCCATTGGCTGAGGAGAAATTACTCAGTGAAAATAAATGTCAACACTTTTCGTGGATGCATTTTGCGATTACATGAAAATTTACACGACGGTAAACTCAGGGTTATTTTGGAAAGCAAAAATATTCTGCAAGTTAGCTGACCAAAATATGCTGTACCTGAAGGTTTTATAATGAAATAATGCTTCTCTCACAAGATAATTCCCTCGTGCACTTCGCTCGCTCGTAATTTTTGAAGCAGTGTGACTTCGGTAGCAAACAATCGGAATAATAAGAAGTATACCACCCTAACCATTCTTTCTCGGTTCTTCTTTTGATTCTTATACCTTTATTACTTGAAAAATAATAAGCTGTCCCAGAGTTCATTCAATGACGATCGCTGTTACATTCAAAATATTAATTAGACCACGATGATTGCGACTTCTTCAATTCTTGATTCCCCTGGTCTTGAATAAAGGTACGGAGCAGACATTCCGTGGATTCGGTGTCGCTTCACTCGTTGTCCTCGTCATCTTTCTGGCCATGCAGTATCCGTCTTACTACAACCCCAAACCCGACCCGTCATCGTCCACCGATCCGACGTCGTCCAACAGAGCGAGGTCCACATCGTCGTCGAACCGCGATGAAATCCAACCGGTGCTGACCGCCGAGGACGTCACTCCCATCCCCTATTCGGAGAAACGCGACGAAACCGTCGATGATGACAGAGATCGAGATCTTGAGATAGGAGGAGACGATGTCGGGGGAGCCCCTTCGCGAGAAGTCGAGCAGGGTGCCGCAGGTGGAGGCGAATTTTGATGTCAAAGAATTTCAGTTGATTTCAATTATTTTACGTACCTGAAATTATGATGAATGTACAACTTACACCTTCAAAGAAAACTGACTAAACCTCAGGCGATTATACAATCTATAATCGTATTTACGGTACTGGCGGAAATTGGGGTTTATAAGAGCAAAACAAAATTCATTAGATGAGAAGTATAGGATATAAAGAATGCCTATGTCAAGTCGAGAAACGCTCAATATCTTACCAAAGAAGTACTCTTTAAATTATTCTTTGTGACAAAATCATACAATTTTGAATATGATTATTTCGGAAAACAAAAAAAATGTTGGAAAAACAAAAAAATGTTGGAAAAAAAGAATAAACTGTGAGTACTCTACCCCCACTATTGCTTGCTGGTAAGGAATATTTTAGGCCTGTTGTGTTGATAAAATCTATCGCTTGTATATATCGATATTGGACAAGTTGGATATTTCATATAGATATAGTAATACATGGTTAAATATTAAAAAAGAAATAGAAGAGTGACTTGTACATAATCATTAAAAGTGCCACTATGCTTTATTTTTGAAAAACAATTGTATAATGTTGGGTGTAAAATAGTTTTTGTGTGCGCTACAAAATAGAGCTGCATTAATAGTAACTGTAATAGTGCTTTGTGAACTATGATTATGGTGTAAGTATTTTAATGATAATCATTATGGTAGGCTATGATGTTGTATCAAGTAAATATGCCGCTACACTTGGCGCTACGACAGAGATGTGGGGGTCCATTATATCATTTTCATATTATTGATGGAAAGAAAATAAATTAGGAGAGAACAGGAAAAGGGAAGAATAAGGAAAAGGGAAACGAAACTTAAAAATGGATAAGAGATTACTTAATCGTCATGATAAACCTCCATTTTTAAATCAAAAGATTTACCTTTGTCTTCTTATGTTGACGCGGCAACCATTGGCGGCGGAAGTCAAAAATTTAGGGGGGTCCACCTAAAATTTTGGATGGACACAGGTAAAAAATTGGACAAGCAAAAAAAAAAAAAAAAGGTTATCAACATAAATTTTAGGGGAGGGGGTCCGTCCCCCACCTCAAATTTAAGGGGGACAGGACCCCCGTCCCCCCCCCCCCCCGCTTCCGCCGCCTACGCCTATATATGGCGGCAACTCCTGCCCTATAAAACTTTTCTCCGTCGAATGAGAGGGGAATTTAACATTAAGAGAAAAACAACACGCAGTATTTTCATTCACTGAATGTAATTTTTATGTTAGGTTTTATTTTCAGGAAAACATTCCCTAGCTGCAGTAAACGAAACGCCATTGTCAGTAGTAGTAGTAGTAGTAGTAGTGGTACCATCATCATCATTTCTTATACTGATGTGCTTTTCCCATTATTAGGCATAAACCGCTTTCAAATGTAAAATGAATTGAATTGTTTGCAATGCGGGAATCTTGAAACTACATGCTATATTTTTTTCTTCAACAATGTCCAAGCATCAGCAAAAACAATAGCGTTAGACTATTAGTCGGTATACACTTGTGATTCCGAATGTTCGTTATACCGAATGTTCGTCATACCGATATGTTCGTTATACCGAAAGATGCATATTGTATACAGATTTTTTTTAAAGCAAATGCACACCTAGTTACCAATAATGCACATAGCATTTCCATTTATTTGAAAGCAAGATAAAAGGGCAATGTAGCAATGTAGATTAAATGCCTTGCTCACTGGCATAGGTGCCGCGACCGGGGATTGAACCCCGGACTTTACATGCATAGCTAGGCGCCTTAGACCACTCGGCCACGGCAACTCGTGTTCGAATGAAAGAATGCACTCATCGTATCTTATAATAAGAGACTTAACCGGTTTCTTTTGTTTTGATATGTTTATCAATTATTGGGGTATTAGAGCATTTCTGAGGTGGAAACCTGTTTGGACAATAATTTTAATAGTTGTGTTTATAAAAGTATTCATTACATTACATCGGTCTTTTGAACATACACTTATATCCGTCCGATAGCAACATCCCCAATTTTATTATTATTGTTATTATTATTGAATTACTCAAATCAAAACGTTTGTATTCAATTTAATAAAGATAATTACAAAGCATGCTAATGTAATGAATACTTCATTAAGGAAATATTCGATCTGGATCGTAATTGCAGCAGAAAGCTCGAAAATCTCAATGTAATGGTTATTTAACGTTGTCACGATGGGTTTTTCGGCGCTTCCGTGAGAAAATTAGCAAAGCTTGGTTTATGATTTGGCCTGCTTGTGAAACGCGATGTGATTAATATATGAGGCACAGGCTTGGAAATAAAATGTTAATCACTGCAGAATTGTTGACTAAAGTGTGAATTTGTTTGTTTTGACTGAGAAGAGAAAGGAAAAGTTAAATAGTGAAAGGAGGAGAGGAGATAAGGATGCATCGGAAGAGGAATACGAAGGGAAGGGGAGGGAGAGAGGAAGGGAGAAGGGCTGAATGGGAGTAAGAGTGGGTGAGAGAAGATGTGTGATGGGACCGAAACGGGGGAATGAGAAAGAGAGAAAAAAAATGTAGTGGAGTGGCATCCGTTCGGAACAAAATTCAGGAGAATAGATATATCTGAATTCCAAAGAAAATAAACAACAAGACTAAAGAAAGAGATTCAATAAATGACCTTTGTTGTCAAATGTTATAATATTTTTTCCTTTCTTTTCTATTTTTTTATTGATAAAAAACAATGCTGGTGAACAGTGGCGTAATTACGGCCGTACGCCCTCCCCACCCCCCCCCCCCCCCATTTCCCCATCGGCTGGCAAAAATAAAAATAAAACAGGGGAAAGAAAAACGAGGAGAAAGAGAGAGAAAAAAAGTGAGATATGGAAAAAGAAAATAATAGGAATTTTTTCGCAAATAACAAATCAATAAATGAATTATTAATGATTTATAAATTTCTTATTCTCTCAATCTCGACAGATGATCTTTTTTTCATTCAATGAGATAATAATGAAATGGCCGATGATGGCAGCATTCCACTTACATCAAAGCTCGCATTTAGGGTCTGTCATCTCAGTTAGATAATAAGCTTTTATTTAAAGTTCTCCATTTTATATATTACTGAGACTATTTGTGATAATACGGTTAGTGACAATGAGCTGGAAATTAATGTTTTTGATATACTAATACAGAGAAAATGGGATTGCCATGGTTTTTCGAAGTCTGTTGATATTGCGATTATTATAACCACGGTCATCGGATCCTGTTATGCCCGCATACAATGTATGCACCTTCTCCACTCCCTTGGGAGCATTCCAACAAGACTCCAAAGACTCGATTGATAGGCATACTACATAGGCTTTCGCATCATATCGGGTACCCATTACACCTGGGTTGAGAGTGGCAAAGTGTGGATTGACGCCTTGTCAAAGGATGCTAAGCCGGCGATGGATTTCGCACACACGACCCCCTGATGACAAGGCGAGAGTCATAACCGCTGCACCACGACGCTTCCCCACATGGGGATCTTAATTGTGCCTAAATAATCCAGATTCTTCCTCACAATTTTTTTAAATCTGTTATGTCGAGCTCGCTCTATTCGTGTGACGTAGCATTCTAGAACATTACAGATCAGAATAAGATGCAGGATGAATATAATGATCAGGTGCATAGGCGGATCTGGGGGCGAGCAAAGTGCCCCCGTTATAGACGCGCAAAAAAAAGAAAATAATTGAAAATTAGAAATTAAAAACTTCAAGAATATGAACGTACAATTCACGCTCTTTAGTGACATACGCATCATATCAAAATGTTCCTTTTCCGGGTAATAAAATAATATCAACAACTTCTACAGTCACTGATGCATAAGCAGTTGGTGGACGTCTCAGATATAATCCTTTATTAGTCTACAATCAGTATAATTGTCGTTTGGTCAACACTACCCCTGGTCGTATTCCAACTTGTTCTAAGTGCCATTAATTGAAATGCCGGTCGAGATATTGGGAAAGATTGTTTAATAAGGGGTGCTGGTGTTTTTGTTCAGGTGATTGTCGTCAGAAAAATGACAAGCAAGCAATAACCTTTTTTTTTTTTTTTTTTTTTGGGGGGGGGGGGCTTGCTTGTCAACGTGATTTTCAGGGGTGTTGTCTGTGATAAATAACGTACGCAGCATTCCCTGAAAAATCTTGGGGTCACCCCCAGCTCTCCCGCTTCCTAGGGCCATGATGCCAGTATAATTTCAAATTCCACTTCTTATGATTTTTTTGTCGCTTCGGCAAATACATGCTAATTTAGTTCTTAAAGAGTTCATCTATTTGTTAGATCAAGTATAGATAAAACGAAATGAGTCTAGTCTAAATAGGAAGATAGATAGATAGATGAATTTAGGAAAAATTCCTGTTTTATGAATTTACAGAATGATTCTTTAATTGCCTTCTGCAAATTCTTCTTTTTTTTCTGTAAAATCACGGGTTTTTTTTTAACAGTGTAGGTAGGTAGGTAGGTAGATAGATTAGATAGATAGATATATAGATAGATAGATAGATAGATAGATATAGATAGATAGGTAGGTAGGTTGGTAGATAGATTAGATAGATAGATACATACATACATACATACATACATACATACATACATACATACATACATACATACATACATACATACATACACCCATACACACATACATACATAGATAGATAGATAGATAGAAAGGTAGGTAGATAGATAGATATAGATAGATAGATAGATAGATAGATAGATAGATAGATAGATAGAGATAGGTAGGTAGGTAGGTAGATAGATAGATAGATAGACAGAGATAGATAGATAGATAGATAGATAGATAGATAGATAGATAGATAGATAGATAGATAGATAGATAGATAGATAGATAGATAGATAGATAGATAGATAGATAGATAGATAGATAGATAGATAGATAGATATAGAAAGATAGATAGATAGGTAGATAGATAGATAGACAGAGATAGATAGATAGATATATAGATAAATAGATGGTAGGTGGGTGGGTAGGTAGGTATAGGTAGATAGGGAGGCAGGCAGGAAGGTAGATAGATAGATAGATATAGAGATAGATAGATAGATAGATAGATAGATAGTCTTGTTAGTTTTTAAAAAAATATGCAAAGCCTTTCATACGAATTGAGCGAAATGATATTCCATTGATTTACAATGCTATGTATGTTTAAATTGTCACTTCCCACTCTATATTTTGGTGTTAATTGTTTCTGATGTTAGATATTTTGTATTTTGTATTTTTGATGTTGTTTGTTGTTGTTGTTCATAGTTATCTTGACATGTATTTTAAACTGCAGGGCGCCTTTGTAAAGCAGTTTTAAGAACTGAACAGGCCTACCCTGCAGTATAAAATAAATAAAACAAAATAAATAAATAAATAAATAGATAGATAGATAGGTAGATAGATAGATAGATAGATAGATAGATATAGAGATAGATAGATAGATAGATAGATAGATAGATAGGTAGATAGATAGATAGATAGATAGATAGATAGATAGATAGATAGATAGATAGATAGATAGATAGATAGATAGATAGATAGATATAGAGATAGATAGATAGATAGATAGATAGATAGATAGATAGATAGATAGATAGATAGATAGATAGATAGATAGATAGGTAGATAGATAGGTAGATAGATAGATAGATAGATAGATAGATAGATAGATAGAGATAGGTAGGTAGGTAGGTAGATAGATAGATAGATAGACAGAGATAGATAGATAGATAGGTAGATAGATAGATAGATAGATAGATAGATAGATAGATAGATAGATAGATAGATAGATAGATAGATAGATAGATAGATAGATAGATAGATAGATAGATATAGAAAGATAGATAGATAGGTAGATAGATAGATAGATAGACAGAGATAGATAGATAGATATATAGATAAATAGATGGTAGGTGGGTGGGTAGGTAGGTAGATAGGGAGGCAGGCAGGCAGGTAGGTAGGTAGATAGATATAGAGATAGATAGATACTTAGGTATATAGGTAGGTAGATAGGTAGATAGATATTTAGATAGATATATAGATAGATAGATAGATGGTAGGTGGGTGGGTAGGTAGGTAGGTAGATAGGGAGGCAGGCAGGTAGGTAGGTAGATAGATAGATAGATAGATAGATAGATATAGAAACAGCCGTTGTAGACGAATTTAGTGGCAATTTACCTTCAAAATGTCCAGTCAACGGCCTTCTTTGTGGCTATATTTATTGCATTTGAATGCCTTCATTAACGATAATATTTATTAATAATAGCTGGATTTGTAGAGCGTTTTTTGCCTGAGAATACAAAGCGCTGTTATCATCATCCAGGCTTAAGCTTCGTTGCCCATAGGCGCTCGTGAAAGCATTCGAGAAATTTCTTCCTACCGGATACCAATTCACCTCACCTGGGTCGAGTTCAGCACAACGTGGATAAATTTCTAGCTGAAGATATCTCACCATGGCTGGGAATCTAACCCACGAATCGGATTGAAAGATGATAGTCATAACCAGCGGCGTACCATCGGTCATGGCATGGGGGGCAATTGTTTGAATATTGTTGATATTCAAACCTAAAAAAAAGGATATCATGAGCAAATTTTTGTAATCATGATACGTACCTCTCTCACAAAACAAACGATGCGAGCGCGAAGAGCGAGCTGAAGTTTTTTTGTATATATTGACCCCAAATAGGGACATTTTAAGGACTTTTTAAAAGGAATTCATGAAGAGCATACATATATCTCACCATAGTCATCTAATGCGAGCGCCATGCAAGCGCTTGCTGATTTTGTTAGAATTACACCTAACCCATGTAATCATGAACATGATACATATCTCACTAATCAAATATTGCGAGCGCGAAGCACGAGCTGAAAATTTTTGAAATTCAGACCTGAAGAGGGGCATTCAAAGGCTTGTTTGTGAGAATTTACTAAGACCATACGTATTTCACTCACCAAATGATGTGAGCGCGAAATGCGAGCTGATTTTTTTTTATATGAAGAGCAGACATCTCACCAGTCCACTAATGCGAACGTAAGCACGGACAGGAAATGTTTGATATTCAGACATTAAAAGAGGGCAATCACTTTAAATATTAGTCATGAAAAAAGCATATGTCACTACATAAAAAGTGCGAGGAAATTTATTTGGTGTATATTGACTTGAAAACGGAATGTTTTAGTACAACAGGATTATATATATATATTTATATATCATTACTCAGACAATATGAGCACCAGGAATGATGAACACATAGGCCCTCTATATACGCCCTGAGCCAATAATGTTTCATAAATTGATGAAAAAATCGTTCTTATGTAATATGATATAATAAATATAATATAACATAATATGATATAAAATACAATAATTTCTTCTTCCCCACTACGTTTCTCTTTATTTCTCCTTCTTTTTCTCCTTTTCTACCCCTATTTTTTGGCCAGCCGATGGGGGGGGGGGCACGTGCTCCCATCCCCCCGTAGTTACGCCACTGGTTTTAACCACTAGAAGCTATCGATTAACAGTTGATAGAATAGTCTCTTTATCTCTATCAAATAGATGACAAGTCGGAGATTCTAAGCTTCTCATGGGAGGTACTCACTCCTTTTTCTTTGTACGGATCCAGTAGTCCCTGGCAAACATCCCCCATAATAATGATAATGATAATAATAATAATGATAATAACAAATATATTGAAAAATGATAAAATACAGACACAAAATAATAAATAAATGAAATAATACATACAAAAATAATAAAAAAACTATTAAAAAAATCATGTTCAGTTGATATTTCAATCAAAAACGTACATAAATGGACCCGGGATCGAAAGTCTCACCTCCCCGTTTTTCTATGCTACGAAGAAAAGGAGAAAATGAAAGAGAGAGAGAGAAAAAAAAAGGGGAACAGAATCGAATCATCCTAATCCATGTTATCTATGTTCCTTGTTCTTTTCTTTTCTGGTTCTAAACATTCGCTGGTTAAGAATAAAGGCGGTGCCTGTGTTTTAACCGGCACCAATCAAGAATAATCAATGCCATCTAAATCTAACGGGGTGTTGCGAGAAAATATTTACAATCAACTGCAGAAAGTTTTGTTTCAACTTTACAACTGACAGCTCAATTTTAGCTGTTGAAAATCAGATTACATTCCTTGTTTCAAAAAGCAGATTAGCAGTTAATCACAAATTTGCAATGAATTGCGATACAATTATGATTGATTTGGGGACCGAAAATAGACTTGCAATTGATCGCAGGTTTCTAGCAACACCTCATAAGTCTGTGTCAGTCAAGATAAACCAGCGTCCCTAGTAGTTTTAAAACTTCGCCGGTCAAGAAAAATCGGCTCCGATTAAGAATAAACAGCGCCTCTGAAACCCAATCGGCGCCGGTCAAGGAGAGTCGGTGCTGCTTGCATCTGCACCAATGACAACGAATCAAAGCCTCTTGATTCTTACGCCGGCGCTGAGCCGGTGAAAAGGTGCTTCTTGTTTCCAACACTGGCGCCGATTATAAACTAATTGGTGCCTAATGATTTGCGGCGCCGGTGATAACTATTCGGCTCCTAATGATTTCAATACCGGCGCCGGTGGAATCAAATCGTTCATGGCCCAGAGGTTAGATAAGGACCTTCTTAGGACCTACTCACAGCTCTATCGACGTATAAGTAGCGGACAAGGAAATAATGTACCAACAACTCTGTCCATGTCTGCTGCGCGGTTGTCAATATGGGATGTAACCTATATATCTGACCTCTTGGGTTTTATGAAAAAGTGTTGACCTGCAGTATCATAATACTCACGTGACGGAGACGTAGACTACGAGTCGCAATTTGTTCGGACGTAGCGAGGACGCAGAGGGGACCTTTTCGACGCCACACGAACCGCGTCTGAGCGTACAATTATTATTAACTCATGCAATGGGAACGCCACCAACACAACATATGAGCTTAGCAAGCACCGACATAGCATGAAAGGGGCGATTTTATTTTTTTGAAAACAACGAAGTTGGCGATAGGCTACGTTCTTAACATTTTATTTTCCTGAATTCAACGACGTAGCGGGAACTTCCTCTGGTAAAGGGGCATTATAGGTAACATCCCAGACTGACAAACGCGCAGTAGACATGGATAGAGTTGCAGTGGCGTAACAGGCGGAGGGGGCAAGCTGCCCCCCCTGGCGGATTTCACCGGGAAAAAAAAACGGGAAAAGGAGAAAAGGGAGGGAGAAAGAAAGGGAAAGGGGAAGGAAAGGGGAAAAGAAAAGGAGGAAAAGGAAAGGGAAAAGTGAAAAGAAAACGAAGAAAAGAAAATTTAATGAAAAAGGAAGGAATTAAGCGGGAAAAGGAACGAAAGAAGAACATTTGAGAAAAAAAAATCATTCCGAAATAGGTCTATGTAATGCAATAGCATGATGGAAAATAAATCAAAAGATGACAATGTGGCAAACAATAGCGGAAAACGAAGGTAGAATGGAATTAGTCAAAAGCTAAATTGGAAAACAAAGAAATGGGACAAGAAAAAAAACCTTAATAACATGACCGGGCTGCCGAGGATTGAAAGTAAAGAGCAGGAAGAAAGATGGACAGTATACAACATTGTGCTAAAAGCTTGCTAAATTTTATGCAAATAAGCTACCGGGGCTTTGCCCCAAGACCCCACGCAGTACAGGGACCTGGGAAGCGGGGGTGCTGGGGGTGCTGAAGCACCCTCAGAAATTATCCTGGGGGTGCTGCGTGTATTATTTTCCATAGGCAGCACCCCCACGAAATCGGGTTCCCCCTGTATTTTTTAAAATATGTTATAATGTACATAATTATCACATCCGACAATCGCAAATCATTTACATAGTCTTTCACATATTCCAATAACATCCCTCCTATAACGCGACTCAATCAAGCTCCAACGGGGCAGCACTCCGATACAGACGTGCATGTCGCGCGCAATACGTGATAACCATACACACTCTTCGATAGCAGGGAGGGACATGGGGGTGGTTGGACTTGAAACTTCCAGGTTTTTTGTCGAATCAAGTGAGCGCGCGCCCGACCGCCCGTGTATTGTATACAAAAATTACAAGTCAGACAATAGAAATCAAATTTCAGTCTTTTTCGCCCTGCCCCATGGCCCTGGGAAGCGGGGGTGCTGGGGGTGAAGCACCCCCAAAATTTGGGGGTGCTGCGTGTGTTATTTTCCATAGGCAGCGCACCTCCTGGAAATCTAGTGGTAGGTATGATAAAATGACAGAAATGTAATGAAAATGAACGACGTTTTGTAGAACCACCCCCTTCAGAATTTTCCGACACATTACTTGAAATAGAGTTTAAATTCACCCTCTTTCAGATCGAAATATCAAATATTTTCTGCTCGCGCTTCGCGCTCGCATTATTTATTTTTATATAAAAAAAATGTATTTAGAATGCCCAGATACTAGGTCTAACTCTAAACACGCGCAGGCATGTTTATTCAGATACGCAGCTTGATAGGGGGGGGGGGGGTACTCCGGGCTGAAAATATTTATATCAAATACATTTTATCAAAAATAAATAAATTTTATCAAAATCTGATAACGATTAGTTAAATTATTTAATTCTAAAGTTTAGTAATATTTTATGAAAATGGTGATATGCATGTCGTCATGAATATTTAATAGGTGGGCTGATGCTGTGACATTCCCACTATCCTTTTTCTTGTGGAATCAAAATTGTTTCATTTTTTCATACCAGAGTGAATGATATGTCTCCCTTATAATGAAATAAGTTGTCAATTCAACTGTTTTGGTTCTTGGAAAATATTGAATAAACCTCAATTTATATAATAAAATACAAAAGAACAAGTGGGGATATGACATCACCAGTTTGCTCATTGAATTTTAATGAAGACATGCCTAAAACTGTTTCACTGGAATAATGCTAATCTTTAAAATGCAATAACTGTAATATTCCTTGTCTGATTTTGATCAAATCTTTATTCTTATGTTCGTCTGAGTTTTCTTTATCTGTTCAAACCATTTTACATTCAATGTGGAGTTTCAGATCAGAATATCAAAAAATTTCTGCTCGCGCTTCGCGCTCACATTGATTTAAGAATATATCCAATTATCCATCATTTTCTTGATTTACAAAACATGAATAGAATGTCCCGTTTTCAGGTCTGAAATCTCAATTTTGTTTCCGCTCGCGCTTTGCACTCGCATCAATTGTATAGTTATATACCTATCCTGTTCATGATTAGAAAAGTGCATTAGATGTCTCGTTTTAAGGTTTGAAATCTCATTTTTATTTCCGCTCGCGCTTCGCGCTCGCATCAATTGTATAGTTTTATACCTATCCTTATTATGATTAGAAAAGTGCTGAGAATCTCTCGTTTTTTTGGTCTGTATGAAATCTCAATTTTGTTTCCGCTCGCATCAATTGTATAGTTATATACCCATCCTGTTCATATTTACAAAACGTGCTTAGAATATCCAGTATTTAGGTCGGAATGTCAAATTTTTAAGCTCGCGCTCGCATTATTTGATTGTTGATATATGTATCGTCTTCATGGGTAACTGCAGAACAGTCCTTATATACACGTCCCTTTCGATCAGGCCAGAGCGTATATAAAAAATATCTGCTCACGCTGATCGCGCTCACAATTATTATTTGTTACATACGTATCTTAATTGGACCACAAACATTGCTCAAAATGTTCAATTTTCAGGACAAAATACATGAAATTTCCACAAAAAATAGCTCGCGCTTCGCGCTCAAATTATCAAATTATATATTTATGTTCTTTTATAAGAAGAAAGCTAAGAAGTGACTGTTATATATATGTATATTTATATATGTGTGTGTGTGTGTGTGTGAGGGTGTGTGTGTGTGTAATTATGGAAAACTCAATTGTGTCTGTCCCCCTCACCTTTGAGGAGAGATTTCAGCACCCCCACTGAAAAAATCGTTCCCAGGTCCCTGACGCAGTAGGGACTCTTCATCTATAACATTCAAATGGCTATATAACGCCCCCCCCCCTGTAGGGACCCTTCCTACATTAAGTTTTACGTTCAATCACTGGCATATAGGCGCGGGGGGTCTTGGTTCCACACCCAAGATGAAATAATTCTAGGAGACAATGTATAATGAAATTAATGGAAACAATGAAATGTGTTATTTGCTGAATATAATGGAAAAATCTATCACATAGTTAGAATTCAATTTCAATAGGCACTTTTCTTGCAGCTCGCTTTGTTCGCAACTTTTTTTAAAAAGATAAATTCTGCCCGATACGCAATATCTGGCCTCTCAAAATCGTCGCCTTGTTACAAATTTTCCCACATTGCTTTGTTTTGCCCCCCCCCCGCGATTTGATTAAAAATAGCGGCAATCTGCGAGGTTTAAATGGCTTTGATACCAATACCCCAACCGCATTGCACTGCCGTATATGAGTATGGAAGGGTTGGGCCATGGCCCCAAAAGTTCTACAACCAAGAGCAAAAAAAAAAGGGAGGAAAGAAAAGCAAAGGAAAAGTGAAGGATATGATTTTATTTACTGAATATAATGTCAAAAAATATCTCAAAGTTAGATTCTCATGAAAAGGTGATTTTTTTCTCGCTCGCTTCGCTCGGGACTTATATTAAGCAGCTTTTTAGCACATGCGCCATACTGTGCCCCTCGATATGTTGTACTCTTCACGCTACTGCCGCAAAGAATCTTGTTCACAGTGGGGTACAGACCACAAAAAAGAAATGGAAAGAGAGACGAATGAAATATATCATTTTCTGGATATCATGTCAAAATATATCACAAAATTGGATTTTTGCATTAAGAATGTCAAAATTTTTGCTCGCTCGCTTCGCTCGCAACTTTTTTTTAAAAGATAAATTCTGCCCGATACGCAATATCTGGCCCTCTCAAAATCGTCGCCTCACTACACCATTACGCCTGTTCATACCATGATATGACCGGGAAAATTTTTGCTCTTGCCCCCCTGGCCACCGACCCCTGTTACGCCGCTGTAGAGTTGTTGGTACGTTCTTTCCACGTCCGCTACACGTATGCTACGTCGATGGAGCTGTAAGTAAGTCCTAAGAAGATCCTTAATATTGCCATTATTACGCACTGTTCTGACGGCACTTTCGCTACGTGGACTTTGGTCGTGTCTCTAGAGATCATGCTAACTAGCTCGCTGTAGTAGTTCCCACTGCGTCATGGTCATTTTCTTTGACGCAGCGAGAACTGCAAAGCGTAGCGTTGTTGAAATGGGGGTATCAAGGGGGCATTAGCGGTACCGCTTATATGCTTTTCACACTGCATTTCCTTAACCCCATACTTTCCTTAACCCCGGACTATACTTAACCCCATACTATCTTTTTTTCGATTCACACTGTCTTTCTTAACCCCATACTATCTGCTCAGCCGGGGTTAATATAATGCCTTAACCCCGGACTACCCCTCAGCTCATGAATATTGATGATTTTACCATATACAGAGCGTGATTAACGTGCAATTCGACTTCTGTGATTGGCTAATGCTTAGCCCCACTTTCCTTAGCCCTGTTTTGTTTTCACACTGCCAGGGGCGGAAATCTCTCCCAAAAGGTAGGGGGGACACAGGGGCGGATCCAGTCTTCGCCAATAGGGGGGGGGGGGGGCGGAAATTTGTTTCAGCCATATTTCCCCCGATCGGCAGCTCGAAGATGATTTGTGTTTATTTCTTTGAAGGGGTAGTCCTCATTAGTCACTTCTTAGCTTTATATTCTTATAAATTCATATATAATATCATAATCCTTATTTATATGATGCGAGCGCGAAGCGCGAGCTAATTTATTGGAAATTTTATGTATTTTTCCCTAAAATTTGAACATTCTGGGCAATGTTTGTTATCCTGAAAAAAATATGTATGCAACTTAATAATTACTACGAACGCAAAGCGCGAGCAGAAATGAACTGATGGAAAAGATACCTGTTAAAGACTGCGTGCAGTTAGCATTTACCAATCAAATAATGCGAGCGCGAAGCGCAATTAGCTGATTTTTTTTTTGACATTTTCACCTAAAGAATGGAAATTCTAAGCACTTTATGTAACTCAAGCAGAATATAGGTATATAAGTAGACAATTGATGCGAGCGCGAAGCGCGAGCGGAAAATTTCGAGATTTAGTCCTATAATATTTACTGAACGAGACACTCTATTCATGTTTTGTAAATCATGAGTATTAATCATGCGAGCGCATAGCGCGAGCAGAAAATTTTTATATACGTACCTGTTGAAAAGGTACCTGTTGAGGACTGCTTGCACTTAGCCATGAAGGCGTTACTTATTTCAACAATAAAAAAATGCGAGCGTGAAGCGCGAGCTGAAAATTTTTGAAAATTTCTAAAGAAAGTGGAAAATTTTAATCAATTTTTGTAATCGTGAACAGAATAGCTATATAATTCAACAATTGATGCGAGCGCGAAGTGCGAGCAGAAAAAAAAATCGAGATTTAGACCTAAAAATGGGCCACTCTGTTCATGTTTTGTAAACAGCCATAGGCTGATCGAGGGCTTTTTACCGTGTTTAAATAAAATAAATCAATCAAAATCAATGTTTTGTAAATCATGAAAAGGATGAGTAATAGGGGGTCTTCCTACATTAATAATGCGAGCACAAAGCGCGAGCAGAAAAAATTTGATATTGTGATCTGAAACTGGATAATGGTTTAAATAGAGAACAAGTTGAGTATTTGAATAAACATGCGCGCGTGTGTTTCATATTTAGACCTAGAATCTAGGCATTATAAATACATCTTTAATCATGAAACTTTGATATTCCGATCTGAAAAAAGAGTCAATTACAGCTTTATATTTCAAGCACTTTGTAGGAAAATTGTAAGGTGGATATGGATTGCACTTTAAAAAAAAGAGCTAAAATTTTCATTATTATTACTTTGAGTTTTGACATAGGACCGGGACATCCTTACGACATGTCATGAAAGTGATGACTATCTTCCTATTCCTCTTGCTAAGCGCGAGATGAAACAAAAGGGACAATTTAACTATTAAATTAATATTATATTTATTAATGCCTAATGAGGGCGCGAAATCTGATGATATTATGGCATAAAAACTGGACATTTCACTTTTGTAATTATGAATAGGATGCATCAGTTAATATGTTTTTAACCATTAATGCGAGCACAAATCGCGAGCTAAAATTTTTGATAAACCGTCATGAAAAGGGGATTTTAAGTAGTTTTGTTGTATAATCAATATTGAAACATATACATAACTCGCCAATCAAAATGCCAGCGTGCAGCGCTAGCTGATACGTTTTGACAATCAGACCTGAAAAGGGATAATTTGAAAACTTTATGGAATACACAAAAGTAATAGGTACCTGATAAATCAAAATTTGCGAGCGCGCAGCGCAAGCAGCAAATGTTGATAAAATTATTCAGACCATAAAACTGACATTTTTACAGAGCACTTTTTAAAAATCAATTTGTAAATCACACAAAATAATGAAAGTTCGATCTCCGAGGTGAAATATGTTTTGTATATTGACTTCTAAACTTGATATTTTAGCTCCATATTGAACAAGATATGTAAATCACCTAACAGGCAATGCGAGCGCGAAGTGCGAGGGAAAATTTTATTTTTTAGTGGCACGAAAGATTCTTTTTATTTTCCAAGTCTTTCCCTCATCTTATTTTATGCACTCGTCGTCCTCTTCCTTTTCTCCTCTCTTTTCCCTCCTGTTTTCCTTTTTCCTTCTTTCTTTCCCTTTTTTTCTTTTTTTTTTGCTCCGCCAATAGGGGGGGGGGGGCCCTCGGCCCCCCTGGATCCGCCTATGGGGACAAGGGGCGGGAAAATTTGACAAGCAAAAAAAAGGTTATCATCCCAAAAGTACGGTCATCTCATCCCAACTCGTCCCAAAATACATGTTTTATTTCGATTTAGAATGATGTATTTCTTACCATCACAAAAGACAAAAAATAGTAGGGGGGACATTTGATATTGTGTCCCCCCTACTATTTTGAGTAGGGGGGACACGTCCCCCCTGTCCCCCCTGGGATTTCCGCCCATGCACACTGCATCTCTTAGCACCGCAATCGTGGTGCTAGCACCACAATAAGCCGGCTAACCCTGCTTTTTTGCAGGGCCAGATAGTACCGTACTATTTACCGTGCTAGCCCACTTTGCTAAAACGTATAGTGTGAAAACGAAGTGGGCTAAGCTTAACCCCGGGAAATTGGTGGGGCTAAGACCCCCCTTAGCCCCACCAATTTCCCGGGGTTAGGAAAAAAGTGCAGTGTGAAGAGGAAATACGTAGAAGTTGGTTGAATGATAGTGTGCCATTAGTAGTAGCGGCGGAGTTGAACTCGACTGGTGGATACCCCTTCTAAAACAGATATTTCATGATTAAAATTGGGCATTTTCTGAGTTTAATGTACCCTTTTCTATTGTGCTCATCAGTTTCTGCTAATTTTTTAATCGATATTTCCATTTGCCTCAGGATATGTATGTGATTAAGGTTCGTCATAATAGCCTACCCTAAAAGGTAAGAACTAACCATTACTTTAAATTTAGTTAAGACTACCCATTTAAAGCAAACCAAGCTTATGATGAATTTCTAAATATTATTCTACCTTTATTTGACCATTATTTTCCAGTAAGAACATTATCCAAATCAAATTATAAAAAAGTACCACGCTCTCCCTGGATCACACGGTCTCTACTTAAATCAATAAATAAGAAAAATAAACTATACTATAAATATAAATCTACAGGCACAGATGACGCTAAATCTAGATATTCAATTTATAGAAATACCCTAACATCTGTGCTGAGACAAGCTAAAAGAAATTATTTTTTCTCTTTATTTGAAACTCATAAAAAAGATACAAGGTCAACCTGGAAAGTGATAAATCAAGTTTTTAAGAAGGAACGATCGAAAAAGAATATTAATAGGATCGTCCAACAAAATAAGGAAATTACAGATGATACAGATATTGCCGAAGCATTCAATTCTTTCTTTGTAAACATCGGCCCAAATTTTGCTAATACTATACCTAATAGTAGCAAACCCTTTTATTCTTTTTTGCCAAACCAAAATCCTCGAACCATATTCTTTTCACCTGTTTCTGAACACGAAATTATAGAAATAGTTAAAAATCTACCGGCGAAAAAAAGTTCTGGTTTTGATGGTATTTCTTATGATTTTCTTATTAAAATAATTCATGAAATCGTGATGCCCTTGACGCACATATACAATCTTTCTCTACAGTGTGGTATTGTCCCTAATAAAATGAAGGTTGTTAAAGTTATACCTATCCATAAAAAAAGGTTCAGAGGATGAATTGGGTAACTATCGCCCTATTTCCCTGCTGACTACTTTCTCCAAAATTTTAGAAAAAACAGTATATTCTCGTACAATAAAATTTCTTACGAATTGTAATGTTTTTATTAACTCACAATTTGGCTTTCGTAAAAAGCATTCAACCGTTCATGCAATAATGTTATTAATCGATAAAGTTACCAAGGCAATTGATAAAAAATCTCATGTTGCTGGTATTTTTCTGGACTTCTCCAAGGCCTTTGACACGATCAACCATGAAATACTTTTATACAAACTTTCTCATTATGGAATTCGTGGAAAGGCCTTGGAGTGGTTCAGAAGTTACCTTATAAACAGAAGTCAATTTGTAGTCATTAATAACTCCAATTCTGAAATACAGCACATTGCATGTGGTGTGCCTCAGGGTTCCCTTTTGGGTCCATTGCTATTTATTTTATACATCAATGATTTCCAAAACTCATCCTCTTTATTATCATTTCTTCTTTTCGCAGATGACACGAGCTTATTTTTTACACACAGCAATCCTCAAATCCTTCTTGAAAGACTAAATGTTGAATTATGCTCTGTGTGTGATTGGATACAAGCTAATAAATTATCCCTAAATTTTAAAAAGACACATTATATGGTTTTTAGCAACTCATTACACACATTGCCATGTCTTGTTTATATGAATGGTAATGTTTTAGAACAAATTGAATCAACAAAATTTCTTGGTATCTTTATTGATTGTAAATTATCATGGAAAGTTCATATTGATCACCTTTGTAAATTGCTCTCAAGAAATATTGGAGTAATTAATAAACTTAAGCCTCATTTTCCTCATCACATTTTGAAATTATTGTATTCTACTCTATTGTTACCATATCTGAATAATGGAATTTTAGCCTGGGGAAATGCCTCTAAGACAAAACTTGAATCCATACTTAAAATTAAAAAAAGAGCCGTGAGGATAATTTCTTCTTCTGACTTTCTGGCTCATACTAATCCGCTATTTTATTCAAATAAGTTATTGAAAGTAACCGATTTATATTATTATTTTGTTGGTATATTTATGTATCAACTAAATAGACGGGAATTACCGAGTGTATTCTCTGATTTGCTTGTTCAAAATCAAGAAATCCATTCCTACCCAACTCGACAAGTACACAATTTCCACATTTCCCCAGTGCGCACTGTTCTTGCCCTTAAATCATTTACTTTTACAGGGCCTTCCTTTTGGAATAATTTAGACACCCATATAATTGAGGCGCCCTCTTTATATTCTGTTAAATGTCGGCTGAAAATATTTCTTTTACAATCGTACGCTAGTGGGTAAGCGCCTTGCTCGAGTGACTATCATGTAGAACTCTTTATAATGTATTATTTTTCAACATTTGATTTATCTCGCTTCATTGCGTTAGGAGTTTTTAATCCTTGATTATTTTCTTCTGGGAACCTATATGTCTATACAAGCTTTGCTTTTTAATAGGTTCCTCATATTTCACGATGTTGTATTTCTTTGTAAAACACTACAACTATGTATTTTTTGTCATCTTCTTATAACAATGTTCAAGATGTATGTTTTTGTGGAATGTGAAACAATAAATCAAATCAAATCAAATCAAATCAAAGTAAGCAAAAAATGAACCAACAGGAAAAACGAACTTTTAGAGGTCGATTGGGGAAAATGTGGATGAAAATATTTTTCTACCAACCACCCCCCCCCCCCCGATTGGGGAGGCGAAAGCTGGACCTGAACTTGCTTTTTCACAAATGAAATGTATGGTATTTGTAGGTACCATGTCAAAAACCAAGAAAACGGGAAAGGGTTATATCTGCATAGGCGGATCCAGGGGGCCTATTGGCGGGCAAAAAAAAAAGGGAAAAAAAGGAAAGAAAGAAAAAAAGGGGGAAAAATGGAGGGAACAGAGAGGGGAAAAAGAAGAGGAGAAAGACGAGATTGTATAAAATAAGATGAGGGGAAGACTTTGAAAATAAAAAGAATCTTTCATGTCACTACATAAAATTTTTGCTCGCGCTTCGCGCTCGCATTGCCTGTTAGGTGCATTCATATCTTGTTTAATACGGAGTTTAAATATCAAGTTTGGAAGTCAATACACAAAACATATTTCACCTCGGAAATTGAACTTTCATTATTTTGTGTAATTTACAAATTGATTTTAAAAAGTGCTCTGTAAGAATGTAAGTTTTATGGTCTGAATATTAACATTTTCTGCTCGTGCTGCGCGCTCGTAAATTTTGATTTATAAGGTACTTATTATTTCGGTCCTATGTTAAAACTCAAAGTAATGATTAAAAATATCAGCTCTTTATTATTAAAGTGCGATCCATATCCACCTCACAATTTTCCTATAAAGTGCTTGAAATATAGAGCTGAAATTGACTGTTTTTCAGATTGGAATAGTTTAAGCTCGCGCTCGCTTTGATTTTCATTATAAAAGATGTATTTAGAATGCCTACATTCTCGGTCTAAATATGAAACACGCGCGTGCATGTTTATTCAAATAGACAACTTGTTCTCTATTTAAATCATTATCCAGTTTCAGATCACAATATTAAAAAAATGTCTGTTCGCGCTTTGTGCTCGCATGATTAATTTAGGAAGATCCCCTATTACTCATTCTTTTCACGATTTACAAACATGAATAGAGAGTACCGTTTTTAGGTCTAAATCTCGATTTTTTCCCGCTCGCATCAATTGTTTAGTTATATACCTATCCTGTTCACGATTACAAAAAATTGATTAAAATTTTACATTGTTTATGTAGAAATGTAAAAAAAAATCAGCTCGCGCTTCGCGCTCGCATTATTTGATTGTTGAAATATGTAAAGTCTTCATGGCTAAGTGCAAGCAGTCTTTAACAGGTACCTTTTCGATCAGTTCAAATCGTATATAAAAATGTTCTGCTCGCGCTCTGCGCTCGCATTATTAATGTAAGGAAGATCCCCACTTACCCATCCTTTTCATGATTTACAAACTTGAATAGAGTGTCTCGTTCAGTAGCAAGGTCTAAATCTCGAAATTTCCATTCCTTATGTAAAAATGTCAAAAAAATTTCAGCTCGCGCTTCGCGCTCGCATTATTTGATTTTTTAAATATGTAACGTCTTCATGGCTAGCTGCAAGCAGTCTTTAACAGTACCTTTTCCATCAGTTCATTTCTGCTCGCGCTTCACTATCGTAGTAATTATTCATTTGCATACACATCTTTTTCAGGATAACAAACATTGCCCAGAATGTTAAAAAATGTTGGAAAAAATACATAAGATTTCTTTAAAAAATTTAGCTCGCGCTTTGCGCTCGCATTATATAAATAAGGATTGTCTTATTACATATTTGTTCATAATAATAAAGCTATAGAAGTGACTATTAGGACTACCCCTTCAAAGAAACCAAAAATCATCTTCGAGCGGCCGATCGGGGAAAATATGGCTGAAACAAAATTTCGGGGCCCCCTATTGGTCTGTACGATTAAATTCTTATATTTCAAACGGCACCAATGAACTTTACAAAATTATAGATCCAATGTACGTTCCCTCCTTGTCAAACATGAATAATGAAATATTGTGTCACATGCGGCCTTTGTGTTTTATCTTGACTGTTCGGTCGCCACGTTCCCTCGAAGACTGATAAAACGCTTTCATATGGACTCTAAAGAAAATATTATGAATGACGACCCTCATAATCTTATTATGACTTGAGACCCTCGTTTACTATTATGACTAGCGACCCTCTTCCAATGTTATTACAGGCGACCCTCTTCTACTATTATTGCTAGTGAACCCCTTCTACTAAGACCCTCTTCCCCTATTATGACTGGCGACCCTCATCTAGTATAACTTGCGAACCTCTTCCCCTGTTATGATTGGCGACCCTCTTCTATTATGACTAGTGAACCTCTTCACTGGCGCCCCTCTTCTACTATTATGAGCAAACCTCTTCCCCTATTATGACTGGTGACCCCTTTTTCTATTATGACTACCGAACCTCTTCTACTATTATAGCGAACTTCTTTCCCTTCTATGACTGGTGTCCCTCTTCTACTATTATGACTGGCGAACCTCTTCTATTATTATGACAAGCGACCCCCTTCCCCTATTAGATTTAGATTTAGATTTAGATTTTATTTCCGTTCAACAATTTTTTCAAAATATAATCAAAGTAACAATACATATTCAATATAATCGATAATACAGACAAATCAATGAAATTTCGTAACAAATGTTGAATATAAATTAAACAAAACTACAATTTGTTGCAGTAATATTATCAATGAAAAGAAACAAGAAATGAACGGAGGGACTTGCCAAGAAAAGCAAAAGCTTGTAGAGAAGGCAAGCCCCTAAACTTATTATGACTGGAGACCCTCATCTACTATTATGACTTGCGAACCTCTTCTACTATTATGACTGGCGACCCTCTTTTAATATTATGACTATATATAGAGAAACCTCTTCCCCTATTATAACTGGCGGCCCACTTTTCTTATTATGACTAGCGACCCTTATGATTAATGTATTCTTTCCTTGAAATGACTAGCGACCCTCATCTAGTATTATGAATATTGATCGACCTTGTTGATTATGACTAGCGGTCCTTATGATCAATGACCCTTATGGTTGATTATGAATAACGACCCTCATTTTGCATTATGAATATCGGACCTTATGACTCATGATCTAGTGACCCCTTTTCCTTTCATGACTAGAGAACTTTCGGGTATAGGAACTTCCACGTTATGACTAGTTGCCCATTTGACTAGCGGGCTTAAAAGGCCTGGGGGCAGGGGCGTAACAGGGGTCGGGGTGGCCGGGGGGGGGGGGGAGAGTAAAAAAATTCCCGGTCATATCATGTAACAGGCAATGGCGTCATGAGGCAAACATTTTGAGAGGGCGATATGATGGATCGGGCAAAAAATAAAAATGCGAGCGAAGCGAGCGAGCAAAAATTTTGACATTTTTTTTTTTTCATTCATGTCATTTCGCTGCCTCCTTTATTTTCTTTTATTTCCCCTTGGCTGTGGAACCACCCCCCCCCCGGTACGCCAGTGCTTCAACGCAAAGTTTAATGCAGCGGGAAGGGTCCATACAGGGGACGTTATAGAGCCCATTAAAGGTTACAGATGAAGAGCCCCCACTGCACGGGGTCTTGGACAGAGCCCCCGGTAGCTTTGGAGATTCAGCAAGTTTATGATAGACTTTCATACGACATTATGCTATACCATCCATCTTTCTTCCCGCTCGTTATCGTCAATCCTCGGCAGCCCGGTAGTTTTATCTTGTCCCTTTTCTATATTTTCAAATTTAGATTTTGGCTCATTCCATTCTACCTTCATTTCCCGCTTTTGTTTGCCTTTTTGTCATCTTTAATTTATTTCCGGGCCTTACTAATCATGCTAACTTGTATTTGTAAATCAGGGAGAATGATTCTTTCTCAATTGTTCTTCTTTCCTTCCTTTTCCCGTTTTCCCTTTTATGCTTTTTCTTAGTTTTTCTTTCCCTTTCCTTTCCTCTTTTTCCCTTTCCTTTCCTATTTTTTCCCTTTCCTTTCTCTTTGCCTTTCTTACTTTCTCCACCTTTTTTTCTTTTTCCCGTTTTTTAAAATATTTTCCCGGTGAACTTCGCCAGGGAGGGGGGCAGCTTGCCCCCTGCCCCCCCCCCGCCAGTTACGCCACTGACTAGGGGGCCATGATGCCCCCCCTCGACGCTTCGCGCGATATTTCCGAAACGCAAAAAGATAGCGCCGCAAAGTCTCGCGCAACCTTTGAGACCAAATTCGCGACATACGGGTATAGATAGCATCGCGATGTCACGTGACTTTATACGAGACAATGTCATGCTGAAAATGGCTAATTTGTTATACTTTGTGTACAAAGTCTATGGGAGATGAAATTCATGTAAGGGTGAATATTTTTCGTTCTAATTGGTCTGCTTAATCAATTTAGGGATTAATTTAGTTTTTAAATGGTCTGTGGTAATTTCTACTTAAAAAAACAATGAAAAACAAAAGATGAAAAACAAAGAAGTACATAAGAAAAAAAATTGGCTTTCGCAATTTTTCTTTTTGGAAACCTTTAAATTAGATTACAAAGATGACATCTGCAAAAAAAGAAGAAAATTCGAAGTGAAATTGGGTGTTAAATATGCAAATAATGTTTTTCATGAATAAATTTGCATATTTTATTCATAATTAATAAAATATATTTTTTTTTTGTCTCGCCAACCGGAGGTGAAGGCGAGACTTAGGGATCCAAATGTCGTCCGTCGTCCGTCCGTCGCCTGTCGTCCGTCCGTCGTCCGTCCGTCACAAACCTTATGACACATAACTCCGCAACCGTATGTCACTTTTTCAACCAAACTTGGATGGTAGATAGACTAGGGGGACCTGCATGTTATGATGCAGTCTGAGGTCACATGGTAAATTCAAAGGTCATTTTCAGGTCAACGTTAAAGTTTTCATGCAAGACTCTCTTATGACACCTAACTCCGCAACCGTTAGTCACTTTTCAACCAAACTTGGATGGTAGATGGACTTGGGGGACCTGCATGTTATGCTGCAGTGGGAGGTCACATGGTAAGGTAAAATGTCATTTTTAGGTCAATGTTAAAGTTTACATGCAAGACTCTCTTATGACACCTAACTCCGCAACCGTAAGTCACTTTTCAACCAAACTTGGATGGTAGATGGACTTGGGGGACCTGCATGTTATGCTGCAGTCGGAGATCACATGGTAAGGTCAAAGGAAATTTTCAGGTCAACGTTAAAGTTTACATGCAAGACTCTCTTATGACACTTAACTCCGCAACCGCAAGTCACTTTTCACCCAAACTTGGATGGTAGATGGACTTGGGGGACCTGCATGTTATGCTGCAGTGGGAGGTCAAATGGTAAGGTCAAATTTCATTTTTAGGTCAATGTTAAAGTTTTCATGCAAGACTCTCTTATGACACCTAACTCCGCAACCGTAAGTCACTTTTCAACCAAACCTGGATGGTAGATGGACTTGGGGGACCTGCATGTTATGCTACAGTGGGAGGTCACATGGTAAGGTCAAATGTCATTTTTAGGTCAATGTTAAGTTTACATGCATAACTCTCTTATGACACCTAACTCCGCAACCGTAAGTCACTTTTCAACCAAACTTGGATGGTAGATGGACTTGGGGGACATGCATGTTATGCTGCAGTCGGAGATCACATGGTAAGGTCAAAGGAAATTTTCAGGTCAACGTTAAAGTTTACATGCAAGACTCTCTTATGACACTTAACTCCGCAACCGCAAGTCACTTTTCACCCAAACTTGGATGGTAGATGGATTTGGGGGACCTGCATGTTATGCTACAGTCGGAGGTCACATGGTAAGGTCAAAGGTCATTTTCAGGTCAACGATAAAGTTTACATGCAAGACTATCTTATGACACCTAACTCCGCAACCGCAAGTCACTTTTCACCCAAACTTGGTTTGAAGATGTAGTTAGGAGACCTGCATGTCATGCGGCAATTTGAGGTCACATGGTAAGGTCAAAGGTCATTTTCAGGTCAACGTTAAATTTTACATGCAAGACTATCTTATGACACCTAACTCCGCAACCGTAAGTCACTTTTCGACCAAACTTGGGTTGTAGGTGTACTTAGGAGACCTGCATGTTATCGTGTTCGGAGGTCACATGGTACGATCAAAGTTCATTTTGAGGTCAACATTAAATTTTATGGGCAAGAATCTTATGACAAGTGTTATTCCATCCCAGTCATTTCACAATGAAGTTTTGATACAATTCTGTTGCGTGCCATAGCAATCACAATATTTCTGGTTATTTTCATAAGTGGGCGAGACACAAAATCGCGTATGCTTTGTTTTTATACTAGCTTGTAGTTTATGTGGTAAAGAATGTGCGTGCCAATTTTCGGCGCGATCGCGCGAACGGCAGCCGAGATCAGAAGGGGGGGGGGGGGGGGCATCATCCCCCCGTCCTCAATACATCTCAAATAGCCCAGTAGTCAGGTCCAGATTTGAGAAAAGTAGACTACCTTAGGCAAATCGTGTTATTGCTGAATTGAGAAGTGTTTTAGCATAATTTGAGGGCGCTGAGTCAAAATTTACTGTTCGCCAACCTTGATTTTGATGTTAAATCCTCAAATTGGCAAAAAACAATATGGCCGCCATTCTACACCCTTTTTGCTCTTTTCTGAACCCCAAAACTTGTAACCAAAATGTTTGTCAACGGTTTTTGGTACTATTAGATCTCAGAAAAAACATACTAAAAATCTACAAAAATCTACGGATCCGGGAAAGTGGTTATTTTCAAGATGGCGTCTAAGATGGCCGCCATTAACTGAAAATTAAAATAACTGACACTTTATCTATACCCTAGCTAGACATCTTTTTCGGTGCATACATGTATTCAATGGTGTAGGGGGTAAAAGGAAAGAGTGAACATAAGCACTCCAGGGTACCTGAAAATCCAAAATTGCGTAAAAATGGCTGCCATGGCCTAAAAATTTACAATTCATCTATTACCAATTTTTTGTGTCTTTTATTTGGGTTTTATTCATTGGTGATTTCAAGGGTCAGAAAGTAAACTTGGACAAGTTACAAGGACAGTCAACGGTCCTCTATATCCAAAAATCAAAGATGGCTTTCAAAATTGGAGTGTAAAATAGCTGTTGTTATCTAAAACCCCTTAAACCCGACATAGTTTGTTTAATATCTGCCTTGAGGATATGATGTTGGTGTCTAACCCATGGTTTAATGGGTCAAGAAATACACTGGGACAAGTAACAAAGAGAGTATATGGTCCTCCATTTCCAAAAATCCAAGATAGTTACTTTGCAAAAATGGAGTATAAAATGTCTGTCGTAAATTACAAACCGACACAGTTTGTTTAATAACCGCCTGGAGAATATAATTTTTTCGTATAACCCATGGTTTAAAGTGTCTAGTATTACATTGGGAAAAGTTACAAGGACAGTTAGTGGTTACAGTATGTCCAAAAATCCAATGGCTTAAAAAAATGGAGTCTATATAATGGCCGTTCTTACCGACTAACTGACGTAGTTTGTTTAATATCAGCCTGGGGTATATGATTTTGGTGTTTAACCCATGGTTTAAAGGGTCAAGTAATAAATTAGGACAAGTTACAAGGACAGTCAGAGGTCCAGCATGTCCAAGAATCCAAATAGGCTTCCAAAATTGGAGTCTAAAATGGCTATTGTTACCTAAAAACTGACACAGTTTGTTTGATATCCGCCTGGGGTATATGATTATGTTGTCGAACCCTCGGTTTTAATGGACAAGTAATACATAAGGATAAGTTACAAGGGCAATCAATGGTCCTGTATGTCTAAAAATCCAAGATGGCTTCCAATAAAGGAGTCTAAAATGGCTGCTGGTACTTAAAAAAATGACCTAATCCATTTAGAATCCATCTGGGAGATATGATTTTGGTGTCTACTCTATGGTTTCAAGGGTTAAATAATACTTTTGGATTAGTTACAATGGTATGAAGCTGTCCATTTTGCCTATTATTCAAAGATGGCTTTCAAAATAAGTCTGAAAAGACTTCTGTCACCTAAACATAGTCATAATTAGATAAACAAAATCTACACTATTGTGGTTTGAAGGCTAAAATGATAAATCGGGACAAATAACAAGGATGGCCAGTTTTCCTTTTCGTCGTAAAAAGTCCAAAGCGACTTCTGAAATTGCGTAAAAATGACTGCCGTCCTCTAATCATGAAACCATAGGATAGTCCTAAGCACTAAGATGACGTGTCTTCAAAATACTTATCAGTGAATTATGGAACTTTTTAGGTGAAAGTGTACCTTATTTTTTAAAGTTTGTTTACTTATTGTTTTACCACCATCTAATTATGTCACTAACTCTTGTAAAACATATTTTTATGAGTCTTAAAAACAGAGACACCAAAATAGTGGCGCTAGATGGGATATGAAGTATTGCCATTTTTTTAATAAATGGTGGCGAATTCGAATGTAAGTTTTGGAGCATTCTTCAATCTTTGACAAAATAGACATCAGCGTATCCCTGTAATTCGTCTTCACATATTGACCCTTGAAATCATGAGAAAGGCACAAAAATGTCTCTAGGTAGATAATATATGTACTTTGCAGCCAATCTTTTAAGAAATAGGAACTATTTTTAAGCCATCATCATTTTTTGGGGCAAAACTGCACCATTGATAAACCTTGAGATTTTCCAATGTAATGTTTCCCTTTGGAACCATGATTATTTTATTTTTCTCGGTAGACCCCAAAGTTATTTCTACCAGGTGGATATTATATGAATTTGGACCATTTCAAAGTTACAACCTCCATTATAGACGCCATTTTGGAAGGTCATCTTGGATTCACTGACTATCTTGTAAACATGGCCTGATTCATTATTTGCCTTGAAAGCTCTTTGATGATTTTGATTTTGATGATTTACTTTTAATTTTTGGAGTTTTGGTACAACGACTGCCGTTTTGGACGCTATGTTTAATTTCCAGGTACCCTTGACAACCTTTTGTAACTATAACCTGTCTCAATAGACTTTGTTTAATCCTAAGTTTCATGAAATAGACACCTATACCCTAAAAGTTATGACATTTCAAAAACTTTACCTCGGTTAGGATTTGATGTTGACTTCGCCGCGCCGCCATGGTCATCGCCGCCGTCGGAAAAGCGACGTCCATGTCTTGCTTTTGCTATGCATGCAAGGAAAAAATGGCGGACATGATAAAGATATCACATTGTGATTATGCCAGCATCGCCCCAAAATTATCAAACATTTGGCCATATTTTTTATCAATTTGCAGCTGTGAATCATGGCAGCCTTCTTAGAAGTAAAGATGGCTGACGAATCAATCGGATACATTATGCTTCCGATCGGGTTATCAAAAATAGCGCATAGACCCCAATTTCTGAAATATAATCACCCGTAAAAATCGTTTAATATGGGAAACTGCATTCAAAATGCCGCCATTTTGTTTTTTGCCGATTTGAGGATGAAAACGTCGGAATCAAGTTTGGCAAACTGCATTTTTGGATTCAGCACCCCTGAATTACCTTAAAACAATTGATAAATCAGCATTAACACAAAATGCCTAAAGCACTTTTTCTGAGCCTTACTACAGTCCTTTTAGGGTTAACCCTTGCTACCTGGGCTTCTGTATAACGTTCCTACGATATTTCTATTTAAATGAATAAACTTTCTATATCTTCAACATGAATATCTGTTCTAAGTTTACATTTGATATTTGAATTAATATACATTGCCTCACACCTCCTCTTCTTTTCCTCCTATCAATGTGTTTCATGTGATAATTTGGTTATTAAAAAAATTTGGAGAATTCGACTTCAGCCAAGTTTAGAAATACCAATGATTGAAAAAAAAAAGGTTCAGAGAGGTTAAAGAAGTTTAGACAGTGTCAAAGTTTTTGCAGATACTTCTTGAATTGAAATGTAGTAAACTGAAGTTATTATAATTATTATCATTGCCATTCAATTCAATTCAATTCAATTCAACCTATTGTATTTTCATTTTCAGATAATGAATATAACAACAAACTAACATATACATACAAGTACATACTATATGCAAAGCAAAATAAACGTCATAATAGATACTTCAGTTACAAATAATATGATACAACAGTGATCAGTAAGTGAATAATTCGTAGTTTCAAACACATTTTGATAATTAAATAGTTGAAATTACAGGTATAGCAGGGGCGGCGATCCCCGGGGGGGGGGGGGCTGGAAAAGGGTCAATTTAAGCACCATTTCAAGCACTGTGTATGAAAATTGTGAAGTGGATGTGGATCGCACTAGCATTCCACAGAGGGGAGACCTTTGAAGGACCTTTGAAAGACCAAAAATTGGCAAGGTCTTATAGCAGTCTCCAAGATAACTGAAATTTGTCATCTCTGTGGTATGGCTCAGAAAGACCCCTCAAAGAAGTATAAAAAAACTGATGGACATTTCTTGTCTTATTACTGGTCTTAGTCCTATAGATCTTTCAATGGTCTTTCAGAGATTTTTTATGCAACAAGTGATCTTTTAGAATTCTTTCCATGGACTTTGTCTGGTCTTTCAATGATCTTTCAATGGCCTTTCAATGATCTCTCATAACTCTTAAGGCCTGGTCACACCGCCCGAGCGTTGTTGGAGCGGTAGGGAGAGAGGGTCGAATTTCGACAACGCTCGTCACCGCTCACAAAATTGGGGGAAAAAAATCGAAAACATGGACGTTGCCTTAGCGGTGCACCGCTGAAGCCAGCGTAGCTTAAGCGTCGGTTTAACGGTGGCGAGCGTTGGTTTAGCGATGACTCGATCGTTGAAAGAGCCCAGTTCTGCGCATGCGGGCGTCGCACAGTTGGGCCAGAATGAGTTGAAAGTGCGCCAAAATTATTTTCCGTGTTATATTTTTACTTTAACAAGTAGATTAAGGGTAATTTTGGGCGTAGAATCGACTGAACATAATTTAAAGCCCATATGACGTCACTTTGATACCAAATTTTGATTGGCTGCTTAAAACCTATCTGTGAAAAGAAAAATTACGCTAAACAATGTGAAGTATATTAACTTTGTGTTATGTGTTACTTTAAGATTGATCAGAGAGAATGTTGGTTTATACTTCTCACATGCCTAAAAAGTGTGTATGAGATCCTGAAAATAATTTATGGCATCAAAATGATCATTAGATTAAAAAAATACTTTAAAATCTGAAAAATATTAACCGTGCTTTATCAAGCTGTGTAGACATGGTGAAAACGCAGAGTATATAACACAACGAATGTTTTACTATGATGAGGGTTTTTGGCTGAAATTATTCTACAAGTAACTTTTATCTCTGGAAGAAGGCTGTGTAGCCCTTATATCCGTAATCAACCTTCATTTTGTTTACATTATGCCCAGAATTTCATGGAATGGAAGGGGAATCGTCCCCGCCGTGCAAAATTGCAACAATGAACGGCAATGTACACTCCACACGGTGCGCTGCGATGACTGCACGGTATAAAAATTACCGTTTTTGAACAGGTTTTTGGGGTGATGTCTCAAGTAAAATCGGCTCTAACATAAAAACGGGCAGCTAAATTTGGTATCGACTTAAAAGCCCCCTCACACCTGACCGAATGTAGGCGGACGAAGGGTGACGAAAGGGAAAAATGAACGAAATGCACGCGAATTCAACGAATTCAAATAAAATTTCCGTCAAATCATGCGATCAGTAACTATTGTCAAATTTTATCAACGAGCGGTAAGCGAAGGATAAAATAATATGTCATGCAAAGGATATCGATTTTTCGGTTAACCTCTTTGAGAAAATTGCGGCCGAAGGCGAGCGAAGGGTTGATATAACCCAATAAGACGAAGGAACAGTGAGCAATGGTTTGATATGGCGTGCGATTAGAAACGAAGACGAGGGAATAGATCAGGCAATCTTGTTCGTTGTGTCATCGTGTTGCTTCGTTACGGGTTCTTTCGAGATCAGTCCACTTTGGCAAAAGCGCGAAGAGGGACTATGCGCGACAAAAACACACGAACGATTACCGCAGACTAAATAAGAGATGCGAATTCAAACAGATGACCAACGATTTTTCAATTCGTCGGGAAATTTTAAACGTGTTAACCCTAAATCAAAACGTTTATCATGTAAATGCAAAAAACATGGATTATCAGCCCATTTCGATTCCAAATGAGCTCCTTATTCATTTCCCCCCGTATTTATAGCCAAATTCTGGTATCGCTCCGACACCTCCATACCAACGCTAAACCAAGATTCATCACCGCAATGGATCGCTACTTTAACGCCCAGCACCGTTCCAGCAATCCCGTGTCCGCCCGGAAAACGCTTACAACCGCTCCACCAAAGTTTGTGAACCGTTTAATCACCGGCCAGGCAACGCTGGCGAAGCAGCGGTTGTCCAGCGTTCAAGATTTCTGCGTTGGCCTAGCGTTCACGAACTTTCGTCTAGCGGTGCCAAACTTTGACTGGGCGTTGTTAGAGCGGTAGTCAACTTTGCTGGAGCGGAAAATTGCCCGCTCCTCACCGCTCGCAATATTTTGAGCAGCTCAAAACTTTCGGAGCGGTAGGAGGGACCATCAGCGGTGGCCGAGCGTATTCGGCGTTGCCTTAACGGAGGTCAACTTTGGTTAAACGGTGGTGAACGGTAGCAAGCGGTGATGATTTTTTTTCTCTGCTCCACGATCGCTCCAACAACGCTCGGGTGGTGTGACCAGGCCTTAACAGTGATCTCCCCAAAAATCTTGAGAGACTGTCGAAAGATCATGCAAAGACTAATAAGAACTTTGAAAGTTCATCGAAAGACCACTGAAAGACTGTTGAAAGACCATCAAAAGACCATTATCCTGTAAGACCGCTGACAGACTGTTTTGAAACGTTTCAAAAAGTGTTGGAGATCATGGAGACCACAAAGACCACTGGCGTAAATCCGTGGTGATGGGTGGGGGGATGACTGAAATATTTTGGCTTTTTTTTTTGCAATCATGTTTTTAGATATACAAGGAATTGTCATTGATATGTCCACAGTGGCGTATCGTGGGTCACGGCATTGGGGGGGGGGGCACCAGTACATATTTTTGAATCCCTGAGTAAGCGCGCGAAGCGCGCTCAGTTGCCAGTTATACAGTTATGTTTTAAGGACAATGTCATTAAACGGATATGTATCTCACTGATCAAATAATGCGAGCGCGAAGCGCGAGCTGATTTTTTTATATATTCACACCTAAAAAGGGACATTATAATCAAATTTGTGTAATCATGATAGGTACCTGTCTTGCTAAACAATGCGAGCGCGAAGCGCGAGCTGAAATTTTAAGTTCGTATATTTTGACCCCAAACAGCGAGATTTTAAGGAATATATTTTAGGAATCCATTAAGAGTATGCATATCTCACCATAGTCATCTAATGCGAGTGTCAAGCGCTTGCTGATTTTATTAGAATTACATCTGAACACGTGAAACACTTTTTGTAGTCATTGCAATCATGATTATCATACGCATCTCACTAATCAAATATTGCGAGCGCAAAGCGCGAGCTAACAATTTAGATAATTCAGACCTGAAGTGGGGCATTCTAAGGTTTCTTTGTAAGAATTAATTAGGACCATACGTATTTCATTAACCAAATCATGCGAGCGCGAGCTGAAAATTTTTGATATTCATACATATCAGAAGAAGGGACATTTTAAGAACAGATTTTAGGAATTCATGAAGAGCAGACATATCTCACCAATCCACTAATGCGAACGTAATCACGGACAGGAAATGTTTCATATATACGAAGACCTTAACATGGGGCAATCACTTTTTGAGTCATGAAAAAGAAGCATATGTCACTACATAAAACATTGATAACTCAAGTGCTAGGAAATATATTTGGTTTATATTGACTTGAAAACGGAATGTTTTAGTACAACAGGATTATATATCTCGTTAAACAGACAATGCGAGCACCAGGAACAATGAAGACGTAGGCCCTGGGCAAATAATGTTTCATAAAGTTATGATAAAAATGTTTCTTATGTAATGTAACATAACATAATTATAATATAACATTATAATGAATAATATTTTCTTCTTTCCCACTACGTTTCTCTTCCTTTTCTCCTTTTCCCCTTTCCCTTTTTTTTTTTTTTTTTTTTTTTTTTTGGGGGGGGGGGGGGGGTCAGCCGATTGGGGGGGGGGCACGTGCCCCCCATGCCCCCCCCCGTAGTTACGCCACTGTATGTCCATACGGCAAATACCCCTCAATATTATCTTTTTTACCCCATGATGGTTTATTGGAGATTACATTCAAATTTTTTGACATTCCATCTTAATCCCTTCCCAAAGACCCCAACATTGATGAATTGGAAGAAACTGGGGTTTCTCTTCAATGTTACAATAAGGACATAAGTATTTCGTTTGGAAATGGTGAACTGGCTATTTATTTGCATTTATGATTTAATGATATTGTTTTATTTGTTAAGCGGTATTTTAGGAAGAATTTTCACCAATAAAACAATTATCTCTTGTGATTTTTTTTTCATTTCTCTCGTAAATAGTGGGGGGATGTTTGTACAGGCCATCCCCCCCCCTCCTCGAAAAGTGGGGGGGGGGGATATCCCCCATTCCCCCCCCCCCGAGATTTACGCCAGTGACAAAGACCACTGAACGATCCATCAGGAATCGTGAAATTGATCTAATAAGCCTAATGAGAGCGTAAATTAAGGTATGAAAACTGTACACTTTTATAATTATGAAAAGGATACATGGGTCAATATACAGTGCGTATCAAAAAAAAGTTTACACTTAGAAAAAATCCTGTAAAATTATACATTTGTAATTTCCTGAAGATTTTTCCAGATTTTAACATTGGTACAGATCCATTTAAGCATATATAACTGTCGAAAAATGTTTCCGCTTGAGTGAGCACCACTTACTTTGGAAAAGTTAGTGAAAAATGATTTGTGCAGAACTTTGAAATAGTTTTGCGAATGAAAGTAGACCTTAATCATGAAGAACACGTGGAATTTAGCTAGTAAAATTGATTTGGAGATATCTTTTACCTTTTTAAACTTGTTTCCTTGCCCAAAACACTTCGAAGAGTGTATTACGCCCCATCCCACTCCCACACACACCGAGGCTATCGTGACGATATTTGCTTTACACTGAGCTGGTTTACATAAAATGGCTTAGGCTTGATTTTCATTTTATTAATCATTGTCAAGCTTGAAAAAACGAGTGGAGAAACAAGTATTAAATGAAAACTGAAATGTAAACCCACTTTAAATGATAAAAACTTAGTGAAAAAATGATGGAGATGTTTGATATAAACTTTTGTTCGGATTTAGTTATGTCCTCAGATCCAGCTGGCACAAAAAGGGTAAAGGGTGAGCTTACTAAGTGTTGAAATTTCAATTTGGGTGGCAAATTTTTTACGAAATGCTTGAATGTATTCGTGTTATTTCAATTGACTAAAAGTGCAAGGGAAATGTATGAGAAATGTTTCGCAGGGTAAGTTTGATTTCGCCCTTTCCCCTTGACACAGCGTGAAAAACGAGCATTTCTGCGCAAACAGATTTATGCGAGCTTTACAAAAATGGACAGCACTCACTCAGGTATAACATTCTGTCAAAACTTTTACTTTCATTGGATAGATGAGACCCAAACCCAAGATTGTATGTGAAAAAATTATCCACGTAATGTATATTTTTTAATTCCCAGGGCTTTTTCAAAGTGTAAACTTTATTTTGATACGCACTGTATATCAAACAATAATGCGAGCGCGAAGCGTGAGCGAAAATTTTATATAGTGACATGAAAGATTTTTTATTTTCCAAGTCTTCCCCTCACCTTATTTTATTCACTCGTCTCCATCTTCTTATTTTTTTTCCTCCTCTATTTCCCCCTCTTTTTCTTTTTTTTCTTTCATTCCCTCTTTTTTTCCCTTTTTTTGCTCCACTCCAATAGGGGGGAGGGGAGGGACGGGCCGGGCCCCTCGCCCCCTGGATCAGCCTATGGGTATGGATCGAACAAATGGAAAAGTGACAAGGGGAAAGGGAATGAGAAGTGCAGGGTTGCAGGATGAGGGAAAACATGGGACGAAAAAATGCTAACTTTGACATTAACATAAGTACGTCCAATGCGGTCTCAATGATATTCCTACGTGGTACATAAAGTCTATTCCAACATAAGTAATGTAATAGTTATTCATATATTTATTTTCATTTGTAACAAATGAATGTGTGAGCCATCAGCGTAAGGACGACGCCGTTTCGGTCCCGGGCATATAAATTTTTTTTTAAATAGTCCGCTTCTCTTTATGGAGGAATTTTTCAAAGGGTTGGGGAGGCGCATAATACTTCTAAAGAAACTAGAATGGGGGAGCAAAGCGAGAGAGTTTATCACAGGGGCACTTGTGCACTTTTCAATAGTGCAAATGAAAAATTTGGTGCCTAATATTTTTTTAATGAATTCATATAAAACAAATCAGCAAAAAAAATTGGGGGCTACCCCCTTACCCCTAGCAACTATGGGTTTTGGCCATGGAGGTCACCCCACGTTTGCATAAAATAAAGTATCCCACATGCATGCACAGGTGCGGCGGAAGCGATTCTGTACTTTCCCGTAACCAGCTAGGGCTTGGCCTTTCATCATGTAGGCATAATTATGAAGCTTACTTTAAAGCCTTCTAATCGGAACGCGTCAACACTGCTGCTTATGAAAACCTGAAGACGAGACATTATTTTTTTAATACGATAAAATTAATGTTTAATTTACGGTAATCATAGACATTAGTCACATGCCATTAAACAGATAATAAAATCTTGAATTCGCCTCCCCTAAAGTGTAAATTCAATAAGTTTAAGGTCATGTTGGGGCCCTAGAGGCAACCGTTAATTTATCGGTGCACACATGCCAATCTAATCACATTGACGTCCACATCCTACCGGGTACCCATTTGACACCTGGGTGGAGAGTGGCAAACGTGGATAAGTCCTTGCCAAAGAACATTATTGGTTTAAACAATATGTATCAAGAGCCTATTATTATTTCATATCATTTGTTTGAATATATATTATTGGTTTTCTGAAGAAAAAAATGGAAAAATAAATCGCATTGGTCATTATGTCTTCATAACCTTCGTTATTAGGTTTAGAGATTCTGCATTCAATCTCACTCTGGGGGTCACCCCTAGAGTCCATACATTTTGAAAAAGAGATAGAGAAAAAAATAGCATCCCTTTACATATGTCTACAATATACTTCGACAATATTGTGTATATTTTGATTCGGAAAGGGTTTGGGTGTTAGGAAAATTGGTGGTTCTGATACAGAGGTTTACAAACATTTTGTCTGATCATTAGCTGCATATGATTGAAGCAAATACATGTAAAGATATATTTTAGATGTGCTCTTCTAAATCAGAGAGTAAAGAAGTGTTGATAATATCCAAAGAATTACAAAATAACTAACATCAATACGACTTCGATAGCAAATTCATCCCAGTATTTGAAAACATAATAAAGTCATAAGAGCCTATAAGAGGAACAAAGTGTGAAAGTTTGACAGAAGAAACTCGATGAAGAAGAAGTGGAAGCTGAAGTGACGTCACACTAATGAACGATGGGATACATGGTAAGGGAACACACAGGACTGCAATGGCGAGTCTAGAAAGAAGTAGTCCTTCGATGTTTCTGGGCCAGTCCTGGTCCAGTTGGGCCGATAAGGTCACAAATCAGGGAGATGAAGGTAAAGTATACTTTCTAAGTAATATAATAAACCCACGTTTGGGAAATTTCATTATTGATTACTGTTCAAAAACTGTTTGGAAACCTCTTGTTGACCGTGTGTTTTCGCGCTAATCTCTATTCTCAGATGCAGAAAACGACGAGAAAAGTGGCAGAGTAGGTGAAGAAATGGAGCATGAAATATCTCGAGAGAAAGCGGAGCCACAAGTAATGAGGCTGAAGATGGAGGGTATCCTTTTTTGAATTATTTGATACGAACTTTATGTCATGTTTATGTTTTACTTTTGTTAAATTCTTCGCCAAAAATCACCCTTTATGGAGCAATAGTTGACATCAACATGACTGAAATTGCTACATGTGGGACCAGAGGTAACTCAATTGACTTGTGCCGTTTGCACGCGAAATAAACACGGTCGCGAGTGAGGAATGTCTGTTGACAGTTAATTTACCGCGGCTTGAACAGCTGACTCGTGTTTGTTAGCCATAGCTATAGGCTTCAAATTATACCTCAGTTGTGAATGATTATCATGATTATAATTAAACGAAGGAGAAAAAAAGAGTTATGTTTTTTGTCGATATTTTTTAAACTAAAAATGTGTGACCTGTTTGTTTATGACTCACATCAGACTTTACAACAACAAACAGAAATGTTTAACGTTAGAAACCACCTTCTCATTCTCATAAAAAAGTAAGATTTAGAATCTAGATCTAGTAATCAACATTGTAAAATTAATGGTGCATGGTGCATTGTACACTTTCACACCGTACACCACGGTGTTCCATCACAGCAATCACATTCATGATATTCCGGCGCTGGGTCAGACGGCTGCGCAATGCTGGGTAGTTTTGCTTTATTGTTAGATGCGAAAGCACATTTGCACCAAATAATCACTGGAAAGGTTTGAATATACTATAAAAATACACTTCTTTCCCATGTGTTCATGCAGGGTTGCGTGGCTATTTATTTGGATGTTATTGACAGGATGGTCATGATCATGATGATGGGGTGTGTTCTTGGTGTGTCTAGACTCCTTTGCAATTTGACTTAACAAAAGATTCAATATCACCAATCATCTCAAATATTTATGCATCACAATATTATTCATGTTTTTATGAAATATTGCTCGTAGATTTCTTCAGTTAGTTTTAAGTCTGTCTGGACATTCAACCTCTGCATACACATCAATCCCAAGAACTTGCTTTGCTATCATTATTTAACAAATTGTTCAAAATTAACTTACATGTGGGAAAATAAGATCATGAAGATTATTATTAATTTGGTTCAATTAAGTTAAGCAGTCATGAACCAAAATTCTTGTTTTTACTGCTCAACATTTTGATGGAATACATCCATCAGATTCATGCAGTAAAGTGAATCTGCACCAATTTTTGAAGATGTCTGTGAGGCCAGTGATGGGAAAATTTAGATTTTTTTTTGTTATCTCCATTCATTAGGTGCTTGGGTAGACGGTCAGTATCTGACATTGCTCAATAACTTGTCTCAAGTGTGAGAAAGATTAAAACAAGGTTGACCTTTCTTGTTGAGTGAGGAATTTCATACATTTGTATTTTTTTTAATTGCTTCTCTATTCCCTCGGTTGAACTATTTTGCCTCTGTCTAGAATAACCAAGATTTCTGGATAAATGGTTTGACCTGATACTTTCAATTTACTTATACTGATATTTACTGATACTTTCAACTGTGAGGCCAGTGATGGGAAAATTTAGATTTTTTTTTTGTTATCTCCATTCATTAGGTGCTTGGGTAGACGGTCAGTATCTGACATTGCTCAATAACTTGTCTCAAGTGTGAGAAAGATTAAAACAAGGTTGACCTTTCTTGTTGAGTGAGGAATTTCATACATTTGTATTTTTTTTAATTGCTTCTCTATTCCCTCGGTTGAACTATTTTGCCTCTGTCTAGAATAACCAAGATTTCTGGATAAATGGTTTGACCTGATACTTTCAATTTACCTTGGAAATTTACCTTGGAAGTAGGCATAAAGTTATACACATCTTATTTGCCCCTCTGCATCGGAAAGTTGGTTCCTAAATTTTATTTGGCGTTGAGTGGCATGGGTAGAGCATGAATAATTCTCATCTGGATTATACCTATTCAAAGACCTTTTCCACACCTTTTCCAAACGTGATTTGGACGTTTTGACAGTTTGACTGTTTACAACTTAATCTGTAGATTGTTCTAATGTATTATGCCTTGTCTCAGCTTAGCGAACGCGATTCTTCTGAATCTTTAAATTGTATCCATGTGATCTCTCTGATCTTGACAGTGTAAAGAATTGGTCCCTACTAAAGTCATCAATACCAGTTACTAACTTGAAGATCTGCAACATGTCTGATCGGTGTCTCCTAAAGACAATTGTTGGCATTTTGGGACTTTAAAGGGTGTGCAGGGTATCTGAGGTCCCTTAATAGAGTCAGAAGTTTAATAATAGCTCTTTGTTGCACCTTTTTAAGGTTCTAAATATTTTTTTTATAGATGTCATGTAGGATGTCATACAACACCAACTCTTTCTTCAAGGCCTTCTATGGAGCTGAGCTTTGTACAATGGTCTATTCAGGACCTTCTTGAGTTTCCCCAAACATTGTTCTTGCACTCAGGTTTGTTACAAGTTATGCTATATACATTACTTTCCAAGGGGGGGGGGTCACAAAGAGTTAGTTTAATTTAAAGTCATGCTTAAACGGCTACTCGCTCCATGATATTAAACAAGCAATCTCATTAAAAATGAACAGTAGGGCACATCCTCTGAGCATTATATGACCAATACTTTGATGCATTTTATTCTGCATGCAATTTGAAAACGTCCAAGTTCTCAACGTAGGGTATGGTAACAAAGACCGGTTTGTCTCTGACCTTGTCATCTTTTTATTAATAATGAATAATGGAATAATATTCATGTTCTTGTATAGCACATGTCAGGCTATCGAATGCCTAAATGCTTCCAAAGGGACATATTTGATCAGATGCACAAAAAGTAGCAATTGCTAGCAAGCAATTGTTAAAGCACAAGCAATTGCTAGCCAACGATTGCTTAACAAGCAAAAGACAAACAATTTATTTTGTATGCATAACTTTTTTTAGTGCTGAAACCCTTTTCTTGCCTTCAGCAAGCAATTGCTAGTGGTTTGAACAATAGCGACGTCACACTGATGCAAATGCAACTCGCAGAATAAAGACAGGACTAGTCTGCAACTAGTTTCCTGACATGGTAGTGCAAAATATACTATTTCTCTCATGTAACATTTTTCCCTAGATGTGGTGTCAAACTATTCCTCTAACTTGTTTTTAATGAATATTTTCAAATAGTTGGCACTCAGTTTGCACTCAGTTTGCACTTACTGGGAAGAAAACATGTAGGCTACTGTACACCTAGTGTTTCTTTCTCACATGCATAAACATAATGATAAAATGTGAACGTCTTGATCAAGCAAATGCTCAAGCGGCTATGACAGAGCTTGAAAGACCCCAAGCAAATGCTTTAACGCAAAAGCAATAGGTTCACTTTATGCATATGCTTCTTTTTTTTTTAGGTAATAGCTTGATCCTCAAGCAAATGTTCGCAGGCAGTTGGCAATTGCTTGAGATTACTAGCAAAAGAATTTGCTTGCAAGGAATTGCTAATCTCTATGCATACGGAATCAAGCAAATACCTAGCAAAAGCAATTGCTACTTTTAATGCATCTGACCAATTAATACCCTGGCATTATCCTTGCAAGTCTTTTACATTGCACGTATTTCAATGAATTAATTCCTGCCGTTACTGATTTTCCTTTACCCATTTGCCTGGGTTGAGTTTTGCACTGAATCAATCTCTTGCTGAAGGAAATTATGCCATGGCTGGGATTTGAACTCATGACCATCTGTTTCAAAGTCCGGAGACTCATCCATTGTGCCACATTGCTAGTGTTCGAAAGCAAGCATTTGGATTAGCCATAGCTACAAAGATTAATGGATAGTTCTTTACAATGGACTAACAGATCTGAGATCAAATGACTTCCAAGTGGGATCTTAGTTTATCACAAGATAATCATTATGAGCGCTTCGATCTTTGTGTTGTTTCATTGATATGATTTATTGCCTTGTTTAGTTGTTTTGCTCCTATTGATTTATGGTCAATACTGGCAAACAAATTAATACAGCATGTGCAAACTAGTCCCAATTTCCTCCCAATACTGCATTATGGTTGACTTGGAATACAAATAATCGAATTCAGACTGAATTTTATTAGAAATGCTGAATGTCATTGGATCAACTTTCTCTACATTCTGATTATACACCAATTCCATTTCTACTTTCTATCCGTCCTTGATGCAATCCATCAATCTTACCCATGTCCTTTATTTCTCTCACCCTCTCCCCTCAAATCATATAATTTTCTCTACCTCTCCCACATGCTTATACCATCTCAGTCTGCTCTTGTTTATTTTCTCTCTTTGTTTCTATCACCCCTAGTTTATTCTGCACTTTTCCATTCCTCATATCCAATTTGTGCGTGCATAATTGAACCTTGTCAGACATGTATCAATGGGATATAATTATTCACATTTGGGGCTGACCTTCAAAGTCACCATGTGTCAGGTGTGACCAGGGCCTGAGAACCTAGAACCTCTGCATCCATTTGGAACTTCCCATGTAGCTTGGGTAACAGGTGCATGCCCGGCGCCCTGTTTTGGTATTTGGTTAACCATTTTATAGTTTTTCTAGATGTCACTCTTGCTTCTGTCCATTTCTGTATCTGTTCACGGCCCATTTCTCTCCTTATAAAGCACAATAATAATGATAATAATATTCTGCTTTTACAGTGCTTACATGGGAACAACGCTTTTATGTATTAACTTAGTCACCGCACACAGTGTATGCCCTTTCTCCAATCCCTATGGAGCATTTCAAGGAGATTTTTTTTTTCAAACTCAAAATATGCTAAACTTACTATGTAGGCTTTCATATCCTACCAGGTACCCATTTAGCACCCGGCGTGAGGGATGGCAAAGTGTGGATTAACTCTTTGCCAAAGGTTGCTAGGTTCAAAGGATTCAAACACAGCTCTCTTATTACAAAGGCAAGAATCAGAAGTGCTACACCACGATGCTTGCATTAGACAGACCAATGTCTTTTCTGTCTGGGCCTTTGACTTCAAAGGCAATTTCATGACATTTGTTCCGGCTACAATTGCTCCGTGATAAATTCCATACAGTAGTCAAATTACTAACTTCAACACTGGATTACACACTTTACCTTCTCCTAAACCCAACTTAAAACCCTATTGCAACCCTAACAATAACCGTACATCTTAAACAAAATGACTTGAGCAGTTGTTGCAGGAGCAAATGTTGTATCACCTCAAAGGCACGTACTTGTCACTTCCCCACTATGCCTTTCTGACTCCTTGCAGTCATGTACTTTTTAGCCCTCCCTTTTTTCTGTGAAATAGCTCCCAATATATTTAAAAAGTTTTTTAGATGTATTGGTCACCTTCTACCGTAATCTTTATCCTTGATGCAGCTTGTATATTGAACACAAACAAGAAGCTCCTCTGTTTGCTCTTTCCTCCCTCCCTCCCCTGTTTCTCCTTTAATCTGATATTTCTCCATCTTTTCTCTCCATCTCCTTTCTCTCCTCCTTTATTCAATAATTATTTTCAAAGATCATTTGACACTAATCAGGTCACAAATTGAGGTCAAAGGTTATTTTAGGTCAGTAAACTTGGGATAGCATTCAACACTTGTTAGGTTAATTTGAATAACAAAAAATACACTATATACAGGGCATAAAAAGGAGATCCATTGTAGAGTATTAAACTAAATTCTTCCTCACTTTAAATAAGAACTCATTAGCTTTCTGTCATACCCTTCTCATACCTCTGGGGTTCCAAACAGCCTAATAAATCAAACTTGAATTTAACATTCTATTCTGAATGCCCCAGAGTTGCCCTTCATAAAATGATAGTTTTGCATGAGTTTCAGGTCACATGATGAAGGTCAAAGGTCATTATACTTAGTATTTTATTATCATATGAATGATGTTATTTGTTAATAATTATTCATCTTAGTTGTTGTCAAAGTCGGCACTACTGCTATAATGAATCATAAATGCAGGCAAGACTGCCAGAGGTGTTCCACTTGTTTATCCTTTCACCAGAAAGACTTCATCGCTTTCAAAGATGAAGATGCAATTTTCGCTTTCTTTGCTACTGCTGGTTAATAAAACCTTGTACAGGAATTCACTTGCCTCCCTCTTTCCTGTTTAAATGCCTCATTTGACTTCTTTCTTAATCTGTTCATATTCTTCTGTTGATTTAGGAAAAGGGACTTTTTGGTCTTGCCTAGCTGTTCTTTCCTTTTTTCACTGCTTATTTAACCTCTTGTAAGATTTGTACCAAATTTAGCTTTTCCTCCGAATTTCTGAAACTGCTACTTTAAGTGTCACTCTTTATAGTCTAGAAGCGGTCAAACCCCCTTCCGCTGAGCTGATCCCATATAGGGTTAGATACATGTAGCTGTTTTAAACTTTGAGTAATACATCTTAAAACTTTTGTCCTTTGACAACAGTCAGTATTAAAAATTTAATAGTAAATTGAGAAATTGCTAGTGCTTTGTTTTTAAAAGTAAAATGTTCTGTTTGGACCGGTATCCTTTGATTGTCAACATAATCATTAATTCTGTATGTTGTGCTTATAAATCTATTTCGCTACAGTTTCTTATTTTCTTTGCTCCTTGACATACTCAGTGCAGTACATGCAGTACCTTCCTAATATGTATTTTAAACAGATTTTTCAGCAAAAATTAACATTGGTTCATGTGCTTGATATTTTGCTATCGAGCTTTAAAGTTCACCCTTTTGAAAGGTCTCAAGAAATATGCAATGAAAATAATTGTGCATTTTTAGACCCCACAAGATCACAACGTTGAGTTTATACCTCTATTATTCAGTCAAAATCCATCTAAATTTCATCAAATTTTGCAATGTAGTTCAGAATTATATACTGAAGATTAAAAAAATCCACTCATATTGCTAATTGTTTGCTATTTAAAGAGTAGCAGCACCTTTAATTTTGAAAGTAATGTGTGAAAGACTACAAAAACATATCTAATTTTTTGATATTTATATAACAGATATAAGAAGTACAATAAAAGCTGCACTTTATTTAAAATCCATGTCATTTTCACTAAATTTTGCATGATTGTAGAGATAAGTATACTAAAGAGGTTTGAACATTAAAAATTGGGAGTTCATGTGCTTGTTTTCAATCAATCAGCACTTTTGTTGGAGCAAATGTGCTTTTAAAAACACAAAAAACGTGTTGAAAGGCTTTTATCAAATTCTTCACCACTATCCCATTTAATCAAACTCAAGGTCATATTTGTCATACTTCGCAGCAGCACTGCAGAGTAGTGTATTCTGAAGAGGTATAGGCGTTTATAAATTTGGTCCATATATTATTTTCAGCAAAAAGCTTCATTAAAATTATACATCAAGATTTGCTGATAGAGTGCCATAGACTGGGAAAATCACCTGTAGCTTATTACTCACCTGTTCACTTTATTGTGACGTCAATGCGCATAGCGTAAATATAACAAACATTACTGGCTAATGTCCTTAAGAGCGACTTTAAGAAGGACTGGTGATCCTTGTGGTAAATGGTATACACCAAAATGTTCATTGGCGATAAAAGGTTCACCAGTCGTTCTTAACTTACGAACAGCTTTATGAAACACCCCCAGGACCTGAACATTTGAGTACCGGTAAGTCACTCTTGGCCCCATGACAGAAAAGGTTAGCGATTAATCGCTAATTTGAAAAATCAATTCTGATTGGTTCCTAGTCATTCTACTGAAAACACTGGGCATGGAACAATGATCTTGGTAGGACATTGCATTTAGTGAGTGATTAATTGCTTGCCTTTGAGTTACAGGGCCCTGGGCCCGTTGCATAAAAGTTACCGCTATGGTGACTTTGCCATGCAATGGTAACTACCCTGGTAACGCTGTCAGGCCAGAATTCATTTATTTGTTATTGAGGCTCACTAGAAAAGGGGGGGGGGGGAGCCCATGCGAGCCTACAAATAGCCTTTAGGGCTATTTTATTACCACAAACTTCCAGTTAAGTGATACCCTTCTTCTTTCTCAATTATTTGATTTGTCATTATAAATATTATTTGAAATGCTTTTCTGCAAATATTGTTATCCTGGGTTCTTCTTTCTTTCATGGTTTCCAGCTAGGCATCACACACAGTTTGAAGTTGGTCATAGTGATGATCTAAAGAACATACTGAAAAAAAACCAATCATATCACCCTTCTTCTGGTTCTCTCATGTCTCTTCATATATATATGAAGTGCATATTACAAAATCATAATCTTGTAGCATGGATGCAACCATATTTCTATGGTAACTGGCTCCTTTGTCTACAAGCACTGGGTCTACTATCCACATGGTCTCATCCTAGTTTGTATACAATCTATTCATATAGGCCTACACCTGGGCCCTGTCTTACAAAAAGTTGTGATTGATCGAGGCTCTGTTACACAGTGATTATCGATCAATCGCTAAATGAACTGACCAATCAATATCAATGTTTCACGTGCATTTGGTTTAAAATACTGACCAGGTACCAATCAGTGCGGTTCTTTCATATTTGCAATCCATCGCAAGACTTTGAGTTACAGAGCCCTTATCAACCACAACTATGGAAAGCCAGCAACATCAACATGTAAAATGCCTGTTTGTTCAAAATATTCTATATGCTGTAACAGCTGTATATTCATACATTCATTGTTTTATTGAAAATTTAGTATGCTTCTCTTTGTTTACTAATAACGCAAAAAATTTCCTGGAGAAAAAAATTATGACACAGATGGATTTCCGTACAGTTGAGGTTGATCTGATCAATCTTAACTCTTTTTAAGACGGGGCCCTTTACTAACCGTTTGGTCTAATTCCCATTTAGCCCATTTCATCTAATATCCACTTGGTCTAAAACCATGTAGTCTATATGATGAGATTCGATGAACTGTTTTTAAACCAATATTTTTGAAAAAGTGCAAAATGACAGACGAATGGAAATTGGACCATTTGGGCATGGGACTAGATGACAGAAAGACCATGTGAGTATTAAGCCCAGTGCACAATATATGATGCGATTGCACTGAGATCTGATTGCAACAAGTTGACAATCCTATCTAGCGCACACATTGCAATAGCTCTGCAGTGCGCTGCTCTCATGGCGCCTCTTCTTTTTCGCTTGTATTGTCTGCGCTGCAGAAGTGCAGCAAATTGGTCATGATATCATTGTCTTGGACAAATCTGATTGGCTGAAATCAGCAAAATCGCAGAAAGATTTGACATGGAAAATGTCTGAGATTTGGTCTGCGATCCTACTGCAACAAAGAGGGTCGCAGTTTCAGCGCGTTGTACGTTGGCGCTAGTGCCGTTTTCGGGAACAAAAATCCATGTCGACATGTCGCTTAAAAATTAATCCCGACATCGACAAAGTCGACATGGAAAAGGAACCGTAATTTAGGCTCCCTAACATTTCTTTACTTTTAGTAACAATCATTCGATCGTGGCACATACCACTCTCTCAATCAAATGTATTCACCTTGACATGGGTGATATCCCCACTAGATCTACATGTAGATCAGGAAAACATATTTTGACTGAGCTAGAGTGAATTCACTTCCGAAATCGCTGATTTAATCCACATTTATTCTGGAGAATCAAGTTTTTGTACCACGATCCGGTCTCGAAAGCTAGGGCCCCGCGCCGCACTGACGTATTTCTGCTGCCGTGCAGCTCGCAGGCATTCTTTATTAATTTAATGCGCTGCTAAGCTGAATAAACCTTTCAATTGCGCCAATTACTGTAGATAAATGCTTCTAACTTTTCAGGTAAGCTTTACACTCGTGACTTAGTCTAGACCCCTTTTTATTTCATGTTTACATTTCGATGTGGGTGCGTGCATGTCCAGCGGCGTAACAGGGGTCGGTGGCCAGGGGGGGCAAGAGCCAAAAATTTCCCGGTCATATCATGGTATGAACAGGCGTAATGGTGTAATGAGGCGAGAATTTATCTTTAAAAAAAAAAAGTTGCGAGCGAGCAAGCAAAAATGTTGAAATTTTTAATAAAAAAATCAAATTTTGTGATAGATTTTGACATGATATCCAGATAATAATATATTTTACTCTTCTCTCTTTCGATTCCTTTTTTGTGGTCTGTACGCCACTGTCATGACTGTGAACAGGATTCTTTGCGGCAGGAGCGTGAAGAGTAAAAAAAAAATCGAGGGGCGCAGTATGGCGCATGTGCTAAAAAGCTGCTTAATATAAATCCCGAGCGAGCGAAGCGAGCGAGAAAAAAATCACATTTTCATGAGAATCTAACTTTGAGATATTTTTTTACATTAGTAGATAAAATCATATCCTACACTTTTCCTTTGCTTTTCTTTCCTCCTTTTTTTTCTTGGTTGTAGAACTTTTGGTGACCATGGCCCAACCCTTCCATACTCATATACGGCAGTGCTATGCGGTTGGGGTCCGGGGCGGAGCCCCCAGAACTTCTTGATATCAACCTCGCAGATTGCCGCTATTTTAATCAAATCGCGGGTATAATATAGCTTTTACATAACACATTTATTCAACCCAGTTGAACCAAATAGGCTATTTTGAGGGGGCAAAACATAGCAATGTGGGAAAATTTGTAAAAAGTCACCAGCGAGCAAAATGAGCTGGAAAAAATGCCTATTGAAATAATTAAATTCCAATTAGGTGATAGATTTTTCCATTATATTCAGCAAATAACACAATTCATTGTTTCCATTCATTTCATTATACGTTGTCTCCTACAATTTCTTTTATTTTCTCTTGGGTGTGGAACCAAGGCCCCCCCCCCCCCCGCACGCCTGTACGCCAGTGATTGAACGTAAAGCTTAATGTAGGAAGGGTCCCTACAGGGGGGGGGGGCGTTATAGAGCCATTTGAAGGTTATAGATGAAGAGCCCCTATCCCCTATATACTGCGTGGGGTCTGGGGCAAAGCCCCGGTAGCTCATTTGCATAAATTTAGCAGGCTTATAGAACAATGTTGTATGCAGTCCATCTTTCTTCCCGCTCTTTATTTTCAATCCTCGGTAGCCCGGTCGTGTTATTTTGTTTGTTTTTTCTTGTCCCTTTTCTTCGTTTTCCAATTTAGCTTTTGACTAATTCCATTCTACCTTCATTTCCCACTATTGTTTGCCATTTTGTCATCTTTTAATTTATTTCCCATCATGCTATTGCATTACATAGGCCTATTTCGGAATGATTTGTTCTTTCTCATATGTTCTTTTTTCGTTCCTTTTCCCACTTTCCTTCCTCTTTCATTAAAAAAAATATTTTTTCTTCGTTTTCTTTTCCATTTCCCTTTTCTTTTCCTCCTTTCCTTTTCCCCTTTCCTTCCCCTTTCCCCTTCTTTCTCCCTCCCTTTTCTTTTTTTCCCGTTTTTTTTATTTTCCCGGTGAAATCCGCCAGGGGGGGCAGCTTGCCCCCCCCCTGCCCCCCCGCCTGTTACGCCACTGTGCATGTCGACATATCGGAAACATTGAAAATCCTTTGTATGTCAACATCAATGTCGATATGAGGCCTATCGACAACAGCACTAGTTGGCGCACACTCAGTGATTTTGTTGCAATCGTGTCACATAGTGTGCGCTGGGCTTTAGACCCACTAAACAGTAGTTAGACCAAATTTTTAGTACACCAATTTACTTTAGCCATGATACTGGTAAAAATCTACATATCTGCTGCCATCTGTATGATATCAACCAGATGGGTATTGCACTTAATGCAATCATTGATTTCTTTAAAGTGAAAAAAACCTTCACAGAATTGAAATGATCCAGTTACATATATCAAGAAAGGTGGAAGTTTTGAACGAGTTTGAAACAGAAACATGTGGATTAATGCATGGTGTTGGTCGACCAATCTCTCCTGATTAATGCAAAGGAGTGAAGTCACATAAAGGGTGCATGTTACTAGAGTGTGTATTATGAAATGCATGAATTGAAAATGATTCCAATTTGAAACTTCTATCTTTTCATGCTTGTATCAAATGTGTCACTTTTGTTTTATCCTAGCAGGCAAATTAATTGAATGTTTCATGTTTCCATGGATACCATGTTGTTTCCTTGACCAAGATGTTATTCTCTAGATTCTCCAATGTTTGGGCTGTGTCCAGGGAGGGACGAGTTTTACCTGGTGGTGTGTGAGCAGTGTAAACAAGTAGTCAAACCTCAGGCATTACAGAGGCATATAGGTAAGTACCCATGAATTATAAGGGGAAAGTTCACCCTGACATGAAAATTAATAAAAGCAGAAAACCAACTGAATTGCATAACTGAAAGTTTGGCGAAAATCCTTCAGAGAAGAATGTTTCTTTTTACTTTGATTTTGTGACATCACAAAGGAGCAGCTCCTCCATATATCATATAGATGCTATAAATTCTCACTTTGTATTGTTCGTGATGACTAAATATGTTTTCTTATAGAAGTAGGTATGAAATGATGTGTCTGATGATATAATGGATGCATATAAGTAAAATAATTCTTAATTCTCTGAGAAAATGGCATTTTATGGGATTTATATCTTAGACCAGTTTGGAGCTGATCATATGTGTTGTCACAAAATCAAAGGAAATCTGATAACTCTATCAATCTTGGATGGATTTGGGCCAAATCTTTAGCAATATATTTCTTTTGTTTTTCTGCTTTTATTAAAATCTTCTTCATGCTAAGGTTGAACTTCCCCTTTAACTCGCTGGAGATTGAACCCGCTTCATGGGGTCTATGGATAATGTGTGTTGTATCATAATCAGCCAGTCTCCAATGGCTCAATAGTCTTTTATGAAGTATTAAAACAGATTGTCCTCTTGAGAAAGTGTTCTTTTTTTCCACAATCAAGAATTTTACCTGTTTTGGGGTAAGCTCTCTTGCGAGTCTGCAAACTTCATCAGACCTTTTTCATGGATGGCATAGTTGCTGAAATGGTTCCATGACATTTGCTCCGGCGACAGTTGCTCCGATAAAAAATCTTCACATTAAGTGAAACATAAAACCTAACCTGAAAAACTAAATAAACCCTAATCCTAATCTTTATATTGTTCTGAGCCAAATCTCTATTACAACCCTTACTCTTATCCTATACCTTCCGAGATATTAAGACCGGAGCATCTGTCGCAGGAGTAAATGTCGTAGGAGTAAATGTCGTGTCACCGCTGAAGCAGCATGATGAAGCGTTAGAGTTGGATCATACTTGTATGTTGAGGAGAGTGTGTATTGTCCTAAGATTGTCCTTATTTCTGATTAGTAGATCTAAATCATCAGTCACAAGGACAGTGTATCGCTACAAACTGCTCTGAATGACTTTCCAATTTGCAAGATCTTCCTCAAATGGGCCATGGAAACCAGTAAGTTCACAGATTGGTTAATGGCGGCCTTGTCTAAGAACTTTTTTTCAACTTTATACAAATTTTCTTTCCGTAGGGCAGAAATACACATATTGTAAGGATATCATAAGAACCATGCAAGATGCTAGAAGATTTCATAGAGATTTCTAGAACCATCAGATGACTTGAAGATGGACATCGTTCTCATTACAATATTAATAACTAGTTTACTACAAACCGGTTCAGGAAACCAGTTTGGAAGATCGCTTTGCTAGTGTTCCCGTTTGATCACCCGAAAATAGTTTTCAAAGCCATTTCACGGACGATTCACGGAAAGCGATCTTGTTGCTATGGGTGCGCTTTCAGTTTCGTGCAAAATTTGAAACTGCCGCATAGGCATTCTGCACACAGCGTGCGAAGATTGCTTCCCGAAGAACGGTTGTGTCCTCACTTGCGCTAAAACCAGTGTAACAGGCAAAGCGATCTCGAAAAACTACATCAAGAGGTGGTTTTGAGAACCAGTTAGGAAGATCGCCTACACGTTAAACTAGTTTCCAGTAAGCTAGTTTTAGGTTTGTAATGAGAACAGTGTCTTAGAATCACCAGAATCTCAAAGCAGATACAATTCTTGAAGTAACAGGTCAAATTACCTTGATCTGACCAAGTTCAAACGTCAATGCACTTTCTGAAGAGAAAGAATATCTAGTAGAATCGTAAGTACAGTAAATGTATTCTACGGGTTTGAGTCTTGGTGGTTGAACAACCAATTTTATTTCCATCCCTTGAGGGCAAAGGTCAAGGTCGATAAGACAGTGGTTATTCTAAAGATAATGGAGAGCGAGTTTGGAGGCATCACAGCCCCCCTCCCCCACCCACCTTCAATATTTTTCTTTGAATTTGTGCAGATTTTTAGCCCAACTTATGACATAGTTTTGCAATGGTGAGACAATGTGAATTTGGTCTCAAATGTTGCCTGAGACTTCAAAAAAAAAAATTTTTGGCAGTGCTATCTTTTTGCGTTCCAGGAACATCATGCAAAACATCAAGGGGGCGTCCGCAGTCCTCTTAGGGTTAAAAGGTGGTGCACCTATCTGGTGAAGCTCTATTCAAACAAACAATATTGTATAAGCTGTTAATTTTGCAAGGTTTTTATTTTCTCGGATTTCGCGAATTGTCGATCTGCCGTGAATTTAACAACGCATCAAAATATTGACACATTTATACCTTGGTCACATTTGCTCTACGGCGGCCGTACGGCGAGTCGAAAACAGCCATATTACTCATTTTTATTCAAACCACCTATACATGTATGTAGCTACCGGTATTACAAACAATGCTAAAACAGCTGTTTTCGACTCGCTGTACGGCCGCCATAGAGCAAATGTGACTGAGGTATATAAGTAATCAGCAAAGCTTTGCTATTGCAAACATCATATATGTACCAAAAAATAAAGCTAGAATTTCACTCTTTTATTTCTCAATCAAAATCAGAGCCTAAACTATTTCTTAAGACATTTTCATCAATATTTATTCACTCACTGTTATTACAATGTATTTTCCATGAAATAATTTGATTTTATTGTCATCTGATTGACTCTTTACACAGGTACATTGCATACTCATTAATAATTCATAAATAAAAGATTCTATTCACAAAATTCAACCTTTTTTCACTTAAACCAACTTTTTTAACAAAACAACTTCCAAAGATTGCTTTTACAGATCAAACTGTGACATGGTGAATTTTCAGATCTAAGGTTACAAAAAAGTGAAATTTAAGCCACCTTTTTTTCACACTTTATAACTGTTCTTTACAATGACATATTTATGTACAAAAGACACATCAGCATGGGGGCTTTGAGGAGCATATTTTTGTTTTTATCTTCCGATCGGGAATTCAACAACCCGCGAAAGTGTCGGGACCCCAGCAATTTTTGAAAAATTATGTATGCAAAAATGACAGCTTATACAGTATACCTTTTCATAAAGTTCATTTTCCCCCTAAATTAAGTTTGACTTAATAATTATATGCCTCCTCCAGACCTTTTGTTTGTTTTTCGAATTACTTCTGAAATATGCTTATTAATTCTTCATGTCATAGCTGGTATTTTGATATATTAATATATGTAAATATGTATAAAAATTTTACACATAAAAATGATGCAACTTCATATTGATTTTCATATAATTGTTTAAACAGATTATTGTAAAATTTACAACTCAGATACTTATTATGTGCTTTGTCTTATTTACCTGGAAAGGACTTACCACAATCAAAACAAAGTCCATGTAATTCACTTTTCTAATTTGTCACTCACAGAATCAGATATGACATGTATTCACCACCCTTCAATTACCCTTGTCAATCTTTAGTCTTTCAAGTGTGCCAGCATAAAGATTTTGTGTGCTAATAAGCTCATATTTACTGATTTGATAGAGAATTTATTTTAAAGGGGAAGCTCACACTTGGTCAAAATGGTCACTGCATAAGATTGCAATTCGTCTTTAGAATTATCAGACCCTTCACTCGATTTGAAACTGTGAAACTTACATGTAACTGGAATTCACCTCTGGAGTAGAATTTGAATTCATGATCGTGATTAGCATTCTTGATTCTAATCATGTTCTTGTTTGGCCTTATTTTTCACTGGAATCATCATTCAAATTACAAAAAAAAATTTACCTTGTGAAAGGGCGGATAGTCCAATATAATTCACATAAAAAAACTTTTTGACAAGATTAAAATTATAATTGCACTGAATTGGCATGCATAATACTTTTATTAAGAAATAGTTCCATCATTATTATTATAAAGATTATAAATCCTAATTGTGATCATAATGTATTGATTGATATAGCATTGCTTCATTATACAGTTTTGGTCACATAGAACTTTACCTGTAGGACTATGTCTGTGGCTGTGCCTGTTCTTTGTCATTCATTATACTGTGAAAGTCAAAATAAGGATTTAAAAATTCAGTTATGAAAAAAGTACATACGTGTATGCATGTATTGTTATCAAAATTGTTTTATTAATGTACACCAGCCTTTATAAGCTTAAATTTAGTTCCATAAAAAAATGCTCAGAATTTTGCAATACTGTACATGTAAAGTGTTCTGCAGGTACATGTAGAGATAAGGGGGAATTCCCATGTATGCAATATTAATAGATATTCTCACAGGATTCCCCCAGCCTGAATGCATGCTGTTGGCCCTTTTGGTTGGTTGGTTAATCATTGTTTGGTCCGAAAAAATTGTCTCAACATCATTTGTTTTATTACAAGATTGTCCAATATCCATAAGGTCTATTGACCATATCGTCCACTTATTGTTTTGTCCAATAAACATTTTGGCTAATATTCCATGTACACTACCATTTGGCCCCATAGCTGGTCCGATTGCCAATTGGTCTATTGATCCCTAAAGTTGGCCTAAAAACCAATTTGTCCAATGACCATGGTCCATCAGGCATTTCGTCCATGTATCACATGGTCAATAATTTTATGTAAAAATTAAATCAAATGGTCCAAAATTTCACCACACTATTGGTCCAGTCATCAATAGGTCTGGGGAGTGTTTCATCAATATATTTGTCCGACAAGATGTCAGATCTGACAACTTTCCTTGATTCTGATTGGCCGTGAGGCACTGTTACTACAGTATTAAACTGTTGGATAAAACAGGACTTGTCAGATAAAACGTCCGACAAGTCCTTCCATGAAACGCTTCCCTGTAATCTTGTCATCATTACACGCGGGAGGGGGGGGGGGGTTTACCTGTGCATCATTTGTTTTTTTTTCAGACACATGTACATGTAAAAAGGGTATTATTTTATTCCATTACCTGTTTCTACTGTTTGTCTCTTCGTTCTTTTTTTGTGCACTATGAATGTATAATTTATACAGCACCATTTTATAATTCAAATTTGCTTTGGATGGAAATCAGTTTGTTTTCTCAACGAGGCTTATCTGTTCAATTTTCAGACTTTTGAAATAGCCTACAGGTCCCCAGATTAATTGGTCAAATAAATCTTCACACTCTAATTACAATAAATTGAGCTCCTCAGCTTGAGTGTTATATTCACATAAAGTTCTGTTATTCATACCAATATACCTAAAATATATACACATAAAATTTCTTATATATTTGTAGAAGCATTAATGATACATTAACATGTAGATGAAAACTGAGTGATCTGTTATTCAATGTTTATCAATACTCAAATAACAAAAATGAACCCAGACTGACTGGCTACAGTCAAAACTGCTTTTCAATTTCGCCTTTTTTTTCCAGGTGAATCAGAAAAATGTAGGGGAGACCGGGGTTAGTTGGAACATTTTTGACAAAAATGGCTGTAAAATCCAAATAGATTTTATTTGAGAAACAATCAATATATCAGCTTGAAGCATATATCTAAGGGCTTCAAATGCACCCCATAAAATGTTTAACTCTATTATGGTTACTGAAAAAAAAATCCACCTTGAACAAGACCATCGCAAGCGTTCCAACTTACCCCAATATGGGGTAAGTTGGAACATGGTATGGGGTAAGTTGGAACACTGCATGGTCAATTAAGAATTATACTAAAACTACTTAAAACTGTAATATTACATGGTTTTAGCCTATTTGCTTTATTTTTTCAAGTTCAAAATATTTGAAGTGTGGATTTGTTGAACTTTATGTTTTCTATTATACTGCCACTCACGCAAGCAGACTGTGTAGTAGAATTCCGCATATTTGGGTGCGTTTGATTTTACATGCAATTAAGTGTATTATCAGCAATGTCATGTACTTCTGCATCAAATTTACAAGACAAAAATTAATTGTTTATATTTTTTTCGTTAATGAATTATGCAAATAAGCATATGAAATTTGCCCTAAATTAGTTTTTTTGTGCATGTTTTTGCCTTTAACTCTATTTATTAAGCTAGTAGAATGCTAATTTTTGGTGAGAGAATCAATTTTCACATTTATAACAAATATCTACCAAAAATTGCAAAAAATATAATTTCTTATGTATTTTTTATTTGTATTTCTTTGTTTTTTCCGATGAACTTTGTTGGGACTCTTTTGCGATCATAAATAGCGTAAAATAAATCTATTTGAACCAACAAAAGTAACAAATAATCATACATTTATGACTTTTGGTTGAAAAACACAATTTGCATTGACCTTGTACATGGAATCACGTTTTTGAGCAATTTTGGGTCCGACATGCACGTACAAAATGTTGCGTAATTACGAAATCGCGCATACAGGCATCGCAAATTTTGTCTCAAATGATGCGCAAGACTTGAAAGTAAATAGTCAGTGAGCAGTGTAGTCAAAAAATTTCGCGCGACGGCGTAGTGACCAAATTTCTCGAGGGGGGGGGCTCAAATTGACCCCCCAGTTTGATAAGGGTTAATATTGCATTAGGGGCCTACAATAAGCCTTAAATGCACACTCAGACCTAACTGATAAACAAAAAAAGCATGGTATACAATACATGTTCAGAAGAGTGTAAAATACTTTATATATTTTTATTCATAATTATGTTTGGGGTAAGTTGGAACATGTTCCAACTAGCCCCTTCAATTTTGTTCCAACTAACCCCGGAGGCCCATTTGACGTAAAAAACTTATAAGCTTACAGCACAAAAAAGGGACTTCACCATGGCATATTAATAACCTCATTTTGTAGCTTGGTACAAGTGTCTATCATACCCCAAACTGGCCAACTTGATCTATAAACTGAAATAATAAAACATTTCTGAAAGAGAAAAAAATTACTCAGAAGGTAAAAAAAATCCTTTCTAACTTCACTAGGCTTGTTGCGCATGTGTTGTCTGTAATATGGTGGATGGCTGTTGATAATGACAATAAATTGAGGGCAGTATTGCAGAAATTTATTTAAAGACGTTAAAGAAAATTACAATGTTTCAAATTACCCCGCGTTCTAACTAACCCCGGTCTCACCTACTTTTCATCTGCAGTTTCGAGGATACTTGAAAACATACTATACATGTAGTTAACATCATTCTTGCTCTGAACAGATTTTTAAGAAATACACCTTTTGATCGTACCATGATGGTGCCCCACTCACAAGTTTTTTTTAATGAAAACTTCTAGGGGCTCCCAATCCCATGTTTTTACATAATTTTTATATACCTGTATTTTTATGATTGATTGATTGATTGAAATAAATTTTGAATTGAATTGAATCATTGTATATGACAATTACCTACATGTAGGAATGGAATTGTGCTAATGTTTAATAAAATATTATGAGATCAATAGATACCTGTAATATATCTACGTGTTAGTCATCAATACAGTTAGTATATTGTGTCTGCAATAAAAGGAATTCCCAAATTACATGTCATTTATGACTCATTGATACTGTCATCATAAATGCACCAGCCGAAAGCACAACAATTTTGAAAACCTTGACATGAGTTCCATCATGGATGACTTCCATCCAATTCACAAGAGTTTGGATTAAAAAAATTCCCCATCAAAATCATGTTTACTTAACATTGAGTAGTTACATGTATACTGCATACATGCACATACAGTGTTATTACGTATTTGCCCATGTCACTATACTTGATAATATTAGTGCGTTATTAATCCACTTCACAATAATGATCCCAAGAGTAATACTCAATGTTGTGACAATTGTGACCGATTGTTTAGGCAAATTGATGGAATGAACCACATGTCAGCGATGTTGATCTTATCTTGAAGTGTTTTTAGATAGGAACTGTATTAATAATAGCTGCATGATTCATGGGGTTTTGCTTGATAGCTTGCCATACATTACTCACCTCTCTTCTCCTCCGCTTGGGGAATTCAAGAAAGGTTAGCAGAGCAAATCATTTTCTATCAGTGAACCATCTTGAGTGCATGTTGTGGAATAGTTAAATACCTCTGGAAAAAAAAGTACCCTTCAGCCTATTATTAAAAGTTACCATTGATTTTCCCTATTAAATTTGAATCTGAATTGTGTTGTCTAGTTTGGTAGACTTAACCCTTTGAACCCGAAAAACCGGCTTCACCGTGGACGTGCATATATCTTAAAAGCTGGAATACCGGCTTCAAGTCATGTAACTCGAAAAGCAAGGGTTTTAGATGTCCGGTACCTTTTAAAAATGACGCGTCGATAACTTCAGTTTTTAATTTATCCAATTAATGGCTTTCGTTTGTAAGGTTTTTTAGCATAAAAAATGGCCTAAATATACTACCCTGCCACTGAGGTTCGTGTGATAATACACGGTGAGTCGTATGCGGACAGTGGTTTGCGTAAGCTATTGGTGAATTTTTCTTCCACAAAGTAGGGATTTTGAGGCAAAATTTGAGATAATCGTTCGTACGGGAAGCTACACAACAAAATGTCATGTATTTCTTCATTTTGCCTATATGTTTGATATCTGCAAATAATTCAGGGTGAGGGTCACAACCGTCCCTAATGATTCAGGGTTAAAAACCAAGTAATTATCCATTGAAAATGAATTCTGATTATTTTAATTGTTAAATACAGAATAACGTTATTGTAATTTGTAAGCCTACTTGAGATAAAAGAAGTTTGGGTATAATGTCAGACTGGCATCTCATCAATTATTAGGCCAACTGAATGCATTTTTGTAGAAGCCATAGAGTTTTTTTTCTCAAATAGCAACAATGCCCCCATTGGCTCATTCATTCTGAAGTGAATTAATCAAATGGAGCTGATTGTAGCTAGTACAATAAACCAGGCATGAATGGGGGGGGGGGGGGGGGACAAAAGTGTGAGCACACCCCGTACTATTTCCACCACATCCCCCCTCCAAAAAAAAAAAAGAGTCCAAAAGGCTCTCATTTGAGAGTGATGACTGTTATTTTTTATTTATTTATTTTTTTGGGAGGGGGAACTTGTCAGTTTTTTCTATCAAGACCAAACATTCAAACATTTTCTAAGTGATGACTTTTTTTTTTGCCTGTCAAATGTTTGGAAGAGAAATGCATCTCCTGCAATTCGTGGATCGGCTCTTGTAAACCATCACTCAACCATTAATGATAAAGTACAGATTTCTGATTTATAAGTCCCTTTAACATGCGAGCATTCTGTTGTACTCGGGGATTTCAATAAGAGGCAAGGATAGGTAAAACAATTTTTGTATATGTTCATTACATATACCCATGAAGCTATTAATAGCTTCATGCATATACCCATATATACATGTAGAGTAGGTGTACAAGAATGGAGTGTAGTTAGCAGAAAGATAACAAGGGATTTTTAAATTGAAGGTTTTGTTGCACGCTTGCAAATTTGCAATAAAGAAAGTGGAGTTAACTGTTTTTTTCGGAGAAGGGGAGAGTGTCTCCCACCCCCTACCCCCTCCTCCCCCTCCTCAAGAAACTAATTAAGTAGGGCCTACCTATAATTAACTGAACTACCCAGATCCTATTTGAACCCATGCATATGATGGAGAAATTATGATTCTTTTCAATATAATTTCGGGATTCCCTTGCCAACAGACAGGTCAACACTGAAATTATGCATCCATGTTGAACGGGGACATGATGGTAACATGGGTAATCCAGAGTCAAAATCCACGCTATTACTCTCCTAACCCCAATGCACAAATGACAATAATAATAAACCACAATACAAGAAGAGAGCAAAGAAGAAGAAAAAAATCAAACCTTGGCAGACAGACATTCTACACACACACATTTTGTATTATGCACGCACTCAGTGTATATGTTGTACATACTGTGTGTATTTGACATGTATGTGTTTCACCTGCTGCGTGCGACAAGGGTACCACAAACCTAGATATCTCACTATCACTTTGTAAACATACCACCATTATATCTATAAATTTATGGAATTTGATTAAATATTATCGAGAAACATCGTTGATTAAGTTGGAATTCAGTCTCATGGAAAATTTGATCAATTTGAGATGGATTTGCCGGTAAGTTGTGATATCTGGGGTAATCCCCATCTTTGGCTCTTGTAGTGTTTTGGTTTTTCTCACAGTGAACAATATTAGAAGGTCAATTGGTACATGTGCGGTTTCTTGTTGTCATGATCCCAGACTTTGTAGATGAATTAGTTGTCCTAATACTGGTGGTCCAGAGCTCCAAAACTATTTAAGACACCGTTTTCATTACGCTTTCTAAATCTGGTTTACTGGAAACCGATTCAGGAAGCCAGTTTGGAAGATCGCTTTGCTAGCGTTCCCACTTGATCACACGAAAGTGATTTTCAAAATCACTTCACGTAAAGCGATCTTGTTGCTATGGAAACGCTCTCAGTGGGGTGACACGTTTCACGCGAAATTTGAAACCGCAACGTAGGCATTCTACACCTGAGTAGCGCGTTCAAAATGTGCGAAGATCGCCTCCCGAAGAACGGTTGTATCCTCACGCTAAAACCAGTTTAATGGGGCATAGCGATCTTGAAAACTACATCGTGAGGTGGTTTTCTGAACCGATTTGGAATATCGCTTCCAAGATCGCTTCGAAAGTTCTCACTACACGTTAAACTAGTTTCGTCTAAACTAGCTTTAGAAGGTACGGTAGTGAGAACGGTGTCTAAGTGTGAGTGCTTTTTCTTTTGCTTTGTGGGGTTTATTTTATAGCTCTCTACATCACCGTTGCTGAATATACTAAAGAATATCCTGCACAAAAAATGTTTTTTAAATCTCGTGGTGCATTTCTGCATTTATCATCTCTTTTTCTAGGGTAGAATTATGGTTTCAAAATGTGTTTCAGCATAGCTAAAAACTATGGGCAGATGGGTAATTCCAGCATAACAGACATGCTATTTAGATAGATTTTTGTAATTTGAAACATCAAATTTTAATATCAGTAGTATTTGAACAGTTCTCGTTGACTTTATCAGACACTTAACCTTCAATAAAAACACACAATTGGTGAATTAGAAAAAAACATATATTGTATGGTTGTAAAGAAAATACAATTGCTGCACATGAGCATAACGGACATGACAATATCAGATAAATTTATAATTTAATTCTTCAGTGAGAAATCAATGTGATGTCTTTCCGGCAAGGGGGGGGGGGGGGAGGGGACATCGTCATTAATATCTGAATAAAGGTTAAATTTTTCAATCATATCAATCATAACTTAGAAAGTATGACCTAGTTCATGAAACTTAGACATAAGGGTAATCAAGTATCAATGATCATCTTGCATGAAATTCAGTGGTCATTTAAGGTCAATGAACTTATACATACCATGTTGGGGAATCAACATTGAAAGCTTAATCAAGGGTTTTCTTTTTTTAATGTCATAATAGATCTAGTTCATGAAACCTGGACATGTATATGAGTAATCAGTATCATTGAATATCCTGCATAAGGTCTAGGTCACATGATTAAGGTCAAGGGTCACTGAATTTTTACCATTTGGGGTATTTATTGAAATGGCATAACCTTGAAAGTTGATGGATCTCGTTCATGAAACTTGGACATGAGATTAATCATTATTATTGATTGTCTTGCACAAGTGTCAGGTCACATGATCAAGGTAAAAGGTCATTTAGGGTCAATGAACTTAGTATGAATGGTGTTGTGAATATTTTTGTGACTAATTTTTCTTTCACTAATTATTTTCAAAGTCAGTACTGTTGCTATATTGAATCCCATAATGCAGGCGAGAATGCCGGAAGCATTCCACTTGTTTTGTGAGGTGTTATGATTTTGTTCAACTGTGGCTTGTATTTATTGCTAAAGACCTTTAATATTGGAAATGAAAAGGTAAATTGATAAATTACTTAACAATGGAAAATTCTTTATCAAAATATACAAAATAAAGTATGCTAGTTCCATGCTGCATTTTCACAGCTCACTAGCAGTGTATTTTCTTTTAGAAAAAGCTAAATTTGCGAGCATAAAAAATGGGCCTCATTTTGCTTCTCAAAGGCTATTAGATTATATAACATCATATTATGTGGAAGGAGTTGAGATTACCTGTACTGATCTGGTGTGCATAATATGTATGTTTAATATAAAGTTGTATTATCTACATTTCTTCCTGATTGCAAAATTCCAAATATTTTGCACACTAAAATTTTTGAAATATTGAGTGTTAAAATTGATCCATTAAACTTGAAGCATAATGCCTTAGACCATATTTCTTTTTTTTTTTTTTTCTTTACTTGCCTGTTATTTGGCTACATGTGACTGCTAGGTCAGGCAAAGCTGGTACAAAATATCAATGCACATAAAATCAAGTCTAATAGAATGTTTCTGTTTCTCTGAATGTGAAATTTGCTTGCTTTTCAAGTTGATAATAGTATTCTATGAAGTGAATTGATTCATTTGGCTTATTGACAGTTTTTGCCACAATTTTGTTTTCTTTGCAATCTAATGGTTATTGTCTATTAGGCCTATATGTACACGTACATGTATATTGTTGGAGCAGACTCTAAATTGCAGGGATTTGAAATAAATCCAGATGGACTGTAGGGACCAATCAAATTCTGGATTTAGTTTGAACCCTGCAGCATATTGATTTTTAAATTTCAAAGGATTTAAATTCAAATCCCTCAAGGTTAAAAACTATATCTTTAGCATTCAAACTAAATCCAGAATTCGATTTTACCCTTACTACAGTCCATTTGATTTCTTATTTTGAATCACTGCAATTTGGATTGTAATCGCTAGAGGGTATTCATTTGTCTCGCAATCTACTATGGTCAACAAGGAAATTTGTGATCACTCTCGCAAAAAGTGTTCATTAGCTTTCTAGGAAATTCGTGATCACTCTCGCAAAAAGTGTTCACTAGCTTACAAGTTCACAAGCTTTCGAGTGCCGCTGCAACTCTTTATCAAGTGACGAAAATTATCTGATAACGTATTCTATTTATACCAGTCCCCAGGACCGTACGCACGAACGCGGGAACAATAGGTGGGCACTGATCCGTTGTGTGATTGGTCGGGCGTTTCACCAATCAGTGCGTCGGTGTACGGTGCGGCCGGTGATCCGTATGCAAATAAGCCTGAGGTATATGCAAATATGCGGTGAGTCGGCAATATGCAAATAAGACAAAATTGGCGGGCTCGCTAGTTTCCCGTGGGTGGGGGTTGACTAGCTACTATTTGGATTGTAGTTTGTACTTTTGGTTTTCACATAGCACGTAATGCAGAGTCTGAAGTAGTGAGATTCGTAATACTTTGGCTGCTTATAACATAGAGTCAGAGTCTAGTCTTCAATCCAGACAGTATAATTTGTTAAAGTGTCAAAATTTAGTCTGTGCTTCCAGACTATTGATGTGATTAGAATCCAGAAGTTATGTTATTTTCATTCTGGTGTGACGTGTCCAACATACATGTACAACATCCCATGTAGTGACAGCAGCAACAATTCATGCTGATTAATTTCATCCGAGAGTTAAACATTTTATATTGTTTTTTTTTTTTTTTTTTTTTTTCTTCTCTCACAACATTTTCATTAAAACTCAAACCTTGAATTTATCTACTGAAGTGGGATTGGCATGTCTTATTTCTTGTCAGTTGAACATAGATTACTTTGTAAATTCCTACCTGATCTAATGATTTTCCTCTATAGAAAATGGTCAATTCCTTGGAGAAAAGCATATTTCATTTTAGATTAAAATGACAATATTGCAGTTGCTTTTTCAAAGAATGCTATGTAATAACTGTGTTTTGCAAGATTTCTATTTCTTAATCAGAGGTGAACATTGAGGGCAAAATGAATCTGGAATACTGTATTTCGTTTCTTTTGAGTTTTCAGAATTCAGACCCAATTTGAAATGAACTTTCCTACAGGATTTATTTAGAATGATTAATTGGTTTTAAAGCTTTACTGATCTCCAGCATATCATCTGATTTAGTTCTTAAATATAAGATGAATTAGTTACATGTATATTACTTATTGATATTTTTCATGGGACTTTTAATGATGTACATGTAAAGCTATACTTTTTAAAACTCTCTTGTATAAAGATGATCTTGAGCTTTATGGCAATTTATTTTGTTTGTTGGTTACTAGTGTATATAGAGAGTTACTACCTGACATTGCTGGATAATCACATTATTTTGTAAATTTTCATATAGTTAAACTTGAGACCCCAGGTTTCCATTTTTTTACGCTACTTTTGTGTTCTTCAAGTCACATTCTTTGTTTTTTTAGGTGACATGTACAATTATATGATTAAAAGCAAATTTGATAATCTTAGTCGAGCCATGGAGATACATGTAAAGATTGCCAAACACATTTTTAACAATGCGGACTGGTGTGCTTGTCAGATTTTTCACTTGTGCCTTGTGTTTTCATTGGATTTTTTTCTGATTTTTTCTGATTTTTAACGTATTTTTCTTGATTATTTACTTTTTTCAGTCTTGGGTTAAAAAATTGTTTTCCATGAAATTCTGTGAATTCCACGTTCCTCCTGAACTCCTTGATTTTTTTCCTTCAAAATTAGGGATTCTATAGTGAAACACTTAAGAATACTTTTTGTGTGAACCTTATCACTAAAATGATGACGGATGAAAGGATCCCATATTCATGACATGTATGGGAACAGTTACATGTATGAGGCTTGTTTAATCATGGAGCTACAACAAATAATTCATGTCATGGATTCATTTTGAGCAAGATGTCCCTGAAATACTGTTAATTAAGAAGTTGTCCAGGATTCCATACATGCATGATATTGTTCATAGTGAGGTAGAAAATCTAGCAATTACTGTGAATATACCGGTAATGCCTTTTAGTTGTGTGTTTAGATTTTGCCTTGTACAGGTACATGGGAGTATGATCGATTACATGTACATGTACGTACACAGATATCATTTTCTAATACAGTGCGTATAAAAAAATGGGACAGTTTTGAATAGTCTATTCAAAAAATTGTTTCAAATTACGATATCTATATTTTGATGTTAATAGATGCTCTGAAATCTTATCTTTGAAATGCAATTTAAAAAAAATAATTTTGTTCATGCTTGAGCGAACACGGGACGTTTTTGTTGGGAGTTCAAAAAGAGGCTTGCGCCAGAATGGCAGAATATGAGTAATATGATGATCTGACTTCTTGCTAATCAGCAGACTTCCTCTTAACCTTTTCATTATCTGTGCCATAAATTTCAAATGATGTTGTCAAATTTTATCTAAAAATTTATTTATTTACTTGAATTATTTTGTTTTTTCATTTAAACTTCTTTTACCTTTGAATTTTCGTTCATAAGTAAAGAAAAGAAGACTTTTTCTCAACCCAAGCAAGAAGATTTGCATTATTAATTGGGAAAATTTTTAATTATTTAAATCCTTTTATTATGTAAAGCATTAGCATATTATGTTATGGTACCTTTAAAAGACATGAATCCATTTTGAAGGGGTTGATTCCTTGATCAAGTTTAATTATATGCTTGAAAGGACAAACAGGAAGGGATTCATGTCTTTCAATGGCAATGGTGTATTGAGTCAATTTTTAAGGAGCTAGATATGGCAGATCAGGTAAAATGTATTAAAAAGTTGTTAGCAAGCGAAGCGAGCACGCAAATATTCCCACTTTTTTATTACAATATCAAATTTTGTGATAGATTTTGACATGATATTCAGAAAATAATATATTTTACTTTCTCTCTTTCCTTTTATTTCCTTTCCACTTTTTTTTTTCTTTGTCATGATTTTTTTTTAATTGAGGGGGGGGGAGCATCCCCGAGCCCCCGCCCATCTGTATGGCACTGTTCAAAAGGCACCATAACCTGCACACAATGAAAGGATTTGAAAAAAAATACACGCTCTCCCATACTTCGGTTTAAAAAAAAATTTTTTTTGCTTGAAGAAATATTCAAAACTAAAAGAGAACATATTAAAAAGAAACAACAACAGAACAATTCAAGCAAATAGATTTGAAAATAAATTTTGACCGCATAATTTGAAAATTATGGCAAAGATAATGAAAAGGTTAAGAGGAAGCCTGCTGATTAGCAAAAAGTCTGATCATCATATTTATCATTTTATGCCATTCTGGCACAAACCTCCTTTTTATCCCCAGACAAAAACATTCCGTGTTCACTCAAGCATGAACAAAACTAATTTTTTTAATGGCATTTGAAAGATAAGACTTCAGAGCACCTATTAAGACCAAAATATAGACATCATAATTTGAAACAAAAATTGTATATACTTTTCAAATCTGTCCCGTTTTTTTTTCTCATCTGCAGTGCATATAGTGAGACTACAGGCGCCGCTTTTCCGACGGCGACGGCGGCGTCAACACCAAATCTTAACCTAAGGTTAAGTTTTTGAAATGACAGCATAACTTAGAAAGTATATGGACCTAGTTCATGAAACTTGGCCATAAGGTTAATCAAGTATTACTGAACATCTTCAGGTCACATGACCAAGGTCAAAGGTCATTTAGGGTCAATGAACTTAGACCATGTTGGGGGAATCAACATCAAAATCTTAACCTAAGGTTAAGTTTTTGAAATGTCATCATAACTTAGGAAATATTCTGTTGAATTACCATCATAACTTTGAAAGTTTATTGGTCTAGTTCATAAAACGTGGACATAAGAGTAATCAAGTATCACTGAACATCCTGTGCGAATTTCAGGTCACATGACCAAGGTCAAAGGTCAATGAACTTTTGCCATGTGGGGCGGTATCTGTTGAATTACCATCATAACTTTGAAAGTTTATGGATCTGATTCATGAAACTTGGACATAAGAGTAATCAAGTATCTTTGAACATTTTGTCCGAGTTTCAGGTCTCATGACCAAAGTCAAAGGTCAAAGGTCATGGAACTTTGGCCATTTTAGAGGTAATTATTAGATTGCTGTCATAACTTTCAAACTTTATAGATATAGTGTATAAAATGTGGATATAGGGGTTATCAAGTTTCACTGACAAGTTTTAGGTCACATGATCAAGGTCAAATGTCAATGAACGTAGTATTGTATCATTATATGAATGGTGTTTTTTGTGAATAATCATTTGATAGTAGTTTTCAAAGTCAGCACTGCTGCTATATTGAATCGCATGATGCAGGTGAGACCGCCAGAGGCATTCCACTTGTTTTTCATACGCACTGTATAGGGTCATTATGTCCAGCTTTATTTAGAATTGAAGTTATCGAATGGTTTTTCAAGATTCAAACATTTTTTAATTGAAAAATACCAGTTATGACTACAGCACTACAGTTTCATCTACTACTTCCATACAATGATGATGATGACCCAGTCATACAAATACATACATGTATTGCATACAAATTTACATGTTCAAAATTTGCAAGTTTTAAGTTGCAAATTTGAGATATTTATGGTAAATGTGAAACATAAGTGAAAATTATCAAACTAATCAATATAAATATGAGAAAGTTCTTCATTTGTTCTTCACCCATGTGTACATGTAGCTCAGTCATTCCATTGTGACTCTCGTGACAGTCACATAAAATTTCAACTTCTTAATGATTATTGAAAATTTATATTGCACAGTTGTTTTTGTTGGAGATATTTTAATTTGTTTTTGTGACATGACACTTATGAAGATTCCTGACCTTACTATATTTGACTGTTATTTCCCAAGAAGATACTCACCAGATTTTGATAAAATATTCTGGAGAGTACTTTGAAACATCTGTAAATATTATGTTGAAAAATTCATTGACGCCTGACTTATCGTTTTGAGTCGATTGCCATTTGACTCGCGATACACAGGAGTGTGACTCGCGTGACAAGTATCATTTTGGACTACAAATTTAACAAATTATCATGATTTTATACCTGTAGTTGAATGGGCCAAATTTCATTCAAACAAAACATTTATGGTCATTAGCATCCCCTTTATCTTTAAAACAAAGGAATTTTAAAGTCACGCTCTGATACATCTACTTACACGAAAGTAAACATAGTGGGACTACACATTGTAATACCATATGTGTTATTAATAGAATTTAATAATTTTTTTCTAAATAAAAGTAATCATTCAGGCCTAAATAATTGACATCTGTCTAAAAAATCGCAATCATTATCCCTTTTCCCCAAAATATGGTCGTTTTGTGATATGACTCGCGTGTACCCTAAAAACCTTAATGTGACTCGCGTGACAGCACTTTAGGGTGTTTTTTTTTCATAATGAAAGGGTCTCCCATTGGCAATCTTCTTTGCTGGTTTAATTTGGGACTATATGCTCCTTACTTTTATCAACTACAAATTATACTGCCTAATACTTCTTTAAGTAAACTAAACTACAGATGTATTTTTGTGACTCGTGTGACACATTTTTGAGGGTGTTTTTAACTTGAAATATTCTCAAGCTTGGTTTAAAAAAGTGCCAAAAACTAAGCGATACATGTAAGTCAAAATGGCTATAAGATTAAACAGAATACAAAATATGGTGAATTTACAGGCAACAGAAAACTTTTTATTAGCGTCATTAAAAAAGTTACAAAAAGACATACTTTTTCATGCAAATTTGACATCTCGTTAGGATCGTGTATCTCAGTCATTTGTAGGTGAAAGGCAGTGAAAAATCAGATTTACACCTGTTAGACATTCATACCTAGCCAAAAATAGATATTCTTCTTTGATTGGTTCAACTTGAAATTTGCAGCCTTGGGTGTCTAATTACATGGCTGAGCTGCATAAAATACTTAACCAGTCATTTTGAGAATTAATGCTTCATGTACTATACAAGTAGTTCTGTACGTACATGTGCATTTTCCATGTATGGTATGTATTTAATGTTCAATCGTTGATACGTTGTAGGTCATACATGTAATATCTAGAGCTATATGTACATGTAGTATACACTACATATGTTGAACATTTTGGTGCAGAATGGTTAAAAACGTAGCTGTCTGGGAGGATAGAGCTTGGACTAACAATCCGATACTTGAAGCATCTGATATTAATTTCCCCAAACACATGTAAGATATGGTGTGACACAATATAAAGCCAGTCAGTGCATGATGAAAGCCCCAATGAGACCCATACGTGATCACTTTTCTGGTGGGTCAATGCGTGGATAGGCTCTGTTCTATAGAGCTACATTATTTATAGATATGAATAGGAAGACATTGAATGATGGAGGGTAAATGTTACCGAGGCCATTGTTGTATCTTAAACTTCATAATAACAATGTCGATTAAATGCTATTCTATGGATTCGGACTTATGATCATGAGGTATGCTGCCACAATATATGTACTTAAAGTCTAGAGTGGCATTTTTTGTGAAGGGAAAGGCAGAATTCTGCGTTGAAACTGGAAACCAATTATCCTTGATCAACTCTTGGTGCAGGCTTAAAGGTCTTTATTAAAGATAATTATGCTTGTATGAGTATGTAACAATTTTTTTTTTTGGGAAAAAAAAATATTGAAAGTTTAATAGTCAGAAATCTTTGATGGCATGGAAGGGGATGGTTTAACATTTTCTGCCCTTTGTATTTTAGTGGAACTTCCAAATGTTTGCCATTCATATTAGATACATGTACATGTATACTAACTGAGAACTTATATGATGATTATTGACTTGACAATGATAATGTTGGTGGTTTTGATGTTGGGATGATGACGATGATGGGATGATGATGATGATGATGATGGGATGATGACGATGATGGGGATGATGGTGATGATGATGATGATGATCATCATCATCATTATGATCATCATCATCATCATCATCATGATGATGGTAATGATGATGATAAGTATTAATGACAATGAAGATGATGATGGTGGTCGTGATAATGATGATAGTGGCCATGATAATGATGATGGTGGTGATGATGTTGATGATGACGAAGATGAAAATATTGATGTAAATTACAATGTTTAGGATAACTATAGAGATGATGATTATGATGATGATGATGGTGATGATGATAAAGATGATGATGATTGTGTTGATGTAAATGACAATGTTAATGATAATGATAGTGGTAATGATGATGGTGACATTTTTTACAATAAGGATGATTTTGATTACAATGATAATGAAATTAACATTTCATTTCAATCTGTTTTTGTTTCTACTTTTCAGAGTTCCGCCATGGGAAGCCACCGGACGGACCGTTGCCTCCTTTGCCTATACCCGCTCCTCTTGGAGACGCCCCATCACCCACCTGCAATAAGCAGATAATGCATGCACATTGGAAAACAGGCAGATCGGTATCAAGACCGCCCTCTCGGTCGAACTCACATCCGCTGTTTGTGTCGTTGCCACAAGTTGCCGACTCCCCTTCTCCGGAATCAGACACACAAAGGACACAAAGCGTGCCTGATTTAATTGCTGCTGTCGCAAAGCCTTCCATAGACATTAGTCCCATGAGGCATTTGGAGGATCACCTACGGCAACCGCACAGCACCTCGCCACCGCCACCTCACGACCCTCACTTACCATCGCAAGGGTCGCCGCCGTCTTCAAACCACGATGTACTTTCAGCTCCATCTTCTCCCGTGGATACAGTACTTTTAGAATCGCCGTCTTTGAGCGGCATTACGTCGTTTTCATCGCTACAGACAGCAGAACTCTCGCAGGAGCTGTCCATTCAAGTGCCATCGCAAGATGGGTCACTTGTTGATAGAAGTGTGCCCTCTATTGATAAAAACTATGCAGGTGATACCGTGGAGGTAGTGCTAGCGTCGCCTCCTGTGCAAAACATGCCTGTGCCACTAACATCAGTAGAAAGTTTATCAACGTCCCTCTCAACGGTTTGTATACAATCAAATTCTCCTTTCTTCTGTTCCTCTGTTTTGTTTTCACTACAAAAATGAAAAGTTTTTTCATGTTGATTATTTTGAGTAAAATTCGCTACTACTGTTTTACAAACATTACCAACACTATTGTAGTGTAATTTCTGTTGCATAATCTTTGTATTGAAAGGTTAGAACTTTTTTGTTCCTTACCATAATGGTAAATTTGTCATTAGGGTTACTATAGAAGCCTTCACTTTGATGACTGTAAACTCACACCTGTTGCCATGATACATGTAATTACCATTTTAAAACATAAATTCCTCATTTCATGAGAAGTGCACAGCAATCCAATGACAGGAGTAATTATGGTAATCTGTATTTACCTGCTTAGTGGCATTCTTTATGCATCAGATGCTTTTATTGTAGAATGATTGATTGGAATTAAGTGAATCCATTAAGCGGAATAAAACAAATGATACAATTGTGGGAACTAATCAGTGTCAGTAGAATACTCTGCCTCAAGAGTTTAAGAGTGATCTGTATAATGAATGTTGTTTTTTAACATTGATCACTTGTTTGTTTGATAGGGGTAGCAGTATAATAATGGAATTAATGGATTTTTAAATACCTACATCAGCACAGAAAGTGAAATTTACAAATCATAATAATAAACACTGACAGCATTTATAATGTGACATCTATCTAGTGTGTATTCCAAGGTGCCAGTACAAATTAAAAGCTATAAATACGCTTTAAAGCAAGTTTATGTGTATTCCCTGCTTGCCAGCCAAGTGCTTTGCTTTAAAAAACTTGAATTAGTGGATTAAAAAAATAGGCTTTATTGTGCTTCTTTAACTTAAGCCTTAATTAGAAATTGTCATACTCTAGAGGTTTGTTGTCGAAAAAATTGATTATTTTCTTTATATCCAGTTTGTCTTGCCTGATTTTTTAATGACGAAAATGACACTGACAAAATCTTGTGCTTACACTGTAAATGGATGAATACTAACAGCCTTTGACCATGTTTTTATGAGTTCTTTGTTTGGGTGTTATTTTGCCAAGATTGCTATGTCAGGAAAAGCTATATCTGAATGCAGATATATAGATGGAAAGCTGTGGCAATTGTACAGAAATTAAAACATGGCAAAAACTACACTCTAGTTTAGAGCTTTTGGTTCTGACAAAATTAACAATGACATGCATTCATGCTATTCATGATATCTCCATGTGAATTATGATATTAATAGTGAAGAAAATAAAAATTGTAATCGTGAAAAAAAATTGTCCCTTTTTTTGGCACATATATCAACATGCAGTGTCTACATAGAGTACTTTGCCTCAATCCTGTGGATGTTATTAAAGCTACAATGTATATGGTACCAATGTCTGAACTCTGAAACCAGCCAGACTCTAGAGAAAAGGATTTATTTCCTTATTTGAAACATCCATTAGTATTCTTAATAAAAAAGATTACCATTTCTAAATCTTCTAAAGATTAGGAATCGCCCTTGCATCCTATTCCTCTCCCTTGATGATCTGAGAGAAAGGATCATTCCTGATGATGGTTTTGTAATCAAATTAAAGATGTATGCTTTTGAGTTTGTATGCTAATTGTTCATGCCGAGTTGACCCATTTTAAGTTGATGGTTCAGTGTTTATGGAGGTAACCTCTTTGGGGTTTATTATTGTGTTTTGCAGCCCGTTTCATAAAGGACTTACAGCTGTCGTAAATTTGTCATTATGACAACTACCATGGTAACAGGGCTCAGCAGCCAATCAGAATCAAGGTTTCCATGGTAGTTGCCATTATGACAAATTGACCATTATGACAACTACCATGGTAACGGCTCAGCAGCCAGTCAGAATCAAGGTTTCCATGGTAGTTGCCATAATGGCAAAGTTACAACAGTTGTAAGTCCTTTATGAAACGGGCCCCAGGATCTAATAATCATTGATTCATTGGTGTTCCTAATAACACTAAATCCCAGTATCTTGTTGAGGCTTGTTGGTAACAAGACAAATTAAAACTGAAGATATTTAGAGGCTATTGGAGATGAGCTCTAAAAAGCAATTGATGTACAGTAAAAAGTACTGCATTGAAATTTAAAAAAATACATTTTATGAACTGTTGGTAATTGTCATGATGAATAGAATTGCATATCATACAACCTTTATAGCTTTCAGAAAAAACTTCTTTAAAATAAATATGTTTATGAAAGTATGAAATAAGTAAGGTGTAACAGTCATTTATACATATATGTATCTTTATAGTCTTCTACTTTAAGAAATATTACCCAATTTGACCATTTCAAAGTAGAATTTGATGTTTTGTGATTAATTTCACTCATTAAAAGAAAACAATTTCCATGCTTCCTCAAGCACAGAGACCTTGGTCCCATTTCATATATAATGACAAATATTCAATAACAGATCTAAGATACTACAATCTGTTAGTCTGATTAGTTGATAGTAAATTTGGTTACAGAAATTTTGCCTTTATTATAACAAGTCTTTATGAAACAGGCCCCTAATGGTGTTGGGCGTTCACTGAGATTTGTACACTGTACTATTATTATTTTCATTTTTTTCTCTCTGACTTTGATTTTCCCAGCAGCCTCAAATCATCTCACTCCCAGTCGCCGACACCCTCCCGCAGGTCCAGCTCCCGTTGGAAGCTCCGAGTCTCGTCCAAATCACCCACCAAAGCTCTAGCACATACACTCCAGTCAAGCCACGCCCCATAGCTATTACCCCTACCCCTACCCCTCCACCAGCACCATCAATAACCCCGCCTACTCCCAAATCTTCTGGGAAGAAGAAGAAGGTCAACGCAGTCAAGTCAGATAAGAATGTTCCGTGTAAAGGTGAGTCTTGTCATGTAATTATTCATTTTACTATGTTTGAGGTGATTTTAATCTTAATATGTTGCACATCTGAGGTCCGATCCATTAAGCTGTTCCAAATTTGACTTTAGATGTGAGTCTAAAAACCTGGTTTATTTGGACAAGCATTCATATATCTATGTAACACTTCCCCTTACTTGAATATGTTTCTAATTCTGTCCTTTTCTTCTCTGCACCTTGAGCATCTTCTCATGATGGATACCAGGCATTAAGAATATCTGTGTTATTATTGTCATGCAATTTTTTATTTCTTTAATTCTTTTATATCAGTGGCATACGAATGGGAGATGCTTCCCCCCCCAAAAAAAGTTAATGACCATGAAAAACAAAGAGATAAGGAATGAAAAGGAAAGAGAGAATGGTGAAATAGGATATTATTTTCTGAATATTATGTCAAAATCTGTCACGAAATTTGATTTTTTAATGAAAATTTAGAAATGTTTGCTCGCTGCAACGTTTTATAAATTTTTGCCCGATACACCAATTTGTCTCATTACGCCACTGTTATATTATTTTGGGTGGCTTCTTATGTCACACATCTGTGAGAGGGCTGATTTATAAAGCTTTTTTTTGTAAGTTATGATTTTACGCACAACTGATGGCCCTTTCTTGTGATAAGTAATATCCCTAGCTGACTTTAATAGCACTTAAGAACATATTTTAGTTGTGCGTGAAGTCATGTATAACTTTAGGACCATCTTTATGACATATCACCTTTGATCACTTTTGTTCTTTTATGAGCAGTGAACAATATTTTGTCAAATAATTTTTAAGGAGGATTGGTGAAATAATTATGTTTGTGCATATATATGTAAAGGGCTAATTAAGCAGTGCTGAAAATAATTCATTAGACATGCTAGTTCGTTTGTATTTCATTATGTACAAGGGCTAAAAGTATTGGAGCACAAAGAAAAATTGCCACTTTTGTGTAATGAAAATATGCCGCACAACTCCCATAATCATCGGACAAAACACCTATTTAGCATGATGGCATCTTGCACCTTGTTTTCTCTGTATACATGTTAAGTAGAACGTTTGTTACCACAACACAACATATCATTGATGTCACTGTATGGCTTGTGAATGTAACTGCTTTCATGAATGGCCAAGAGTACAAGGTCACATTACTAATGTATAACTTCCTGTATTATCCTTTCTGCTTCTTCCCTTACCCCTTTTTGCTTCCTCCCTTACCCCTTTCTGCTTCTTCCCTTACCCCTTTCTGCTTCTTCCCTTACCCCTTTCTGCTTCTTCCCTTATTCCTTTCTGCTTCTTCCCTTACCCCTTTCTGCTTCTTCCCTTACCCCTTTCTGCTATTTCTCTTACCCCTTTCTGCTTCTTCCCTTACCCCTTTCTGCAGCTTCTCTTACCCCTTTCTGCTTCTTCCCTTACCCCTTTCTGCTTCTTCCCTTACCCCTTTCTGCTTCTTCCCTTACCCCTGTCTGTAACTTCCCTTACCCCTTTCTGCTTCTTCCTGTACCCCTTTCTGCATCTTCCCTTACCCCTTTCTGCTTCTTCCCGTACCCCTTTCTGCTTCTTCCCTTACCCCTTTCTGCTTCTTCTCTTACCCCTTTCTGCTTCTTCCCTTACCCTTTCTGCTTCTTCCTTTACCCCTCTCTGCTCCTTCCCTTACCCCTTTCTGCTCCTTCCCTTACCCCTTTCTGCTTCTTCTCTTTCCCCTTTCTGCTCCTTCCCTTACCCCTTTCTGCTTCTTCCCTTACCCCTTTTTGCTTCCTCCCTTACCCCTTTCTGCTTCTTCCCTTACCCTTTCTGCTTCTTCCCATACCCCTTTCTGCTCCTTCCCTTACCCCTTTCTGCTTCTTCTCTTTCCCCTTTCTGCTTCTTCCTTTACCCCTTTCTGCTTCTTCCCTTACCCCTTTCTGCTTCTTCCCTAACCCCTTTATGCTTCTTCCCTTACCCCTTTCTGCTTCTTCCCTTACCCCTTACTACTTCTTCCTTTACCCTTTTCTGCTTCTTCCCTTACCCCTTTCTGCTTCTTCCCTTACCCCTTTCTGCTACTTCCTTTACCCCTGTCTGTAACTTCCCTTACCCCTTTCTGCTTCTTCCCTTACCCCTTTCTGCTTCTTCCCTTACCCCTTTCTGCTTCTTCCCTAACCCCTTTATGCTTCTTCCCTTACCCCTTTCTACTTCTTCCCTTACCCCTTACTACTTCTTCCTTTACCCTTTTCTGCTTCTTCCCTTACCCCTTTCTGCTTCTTCCCGTACCCCTTTGTGCTCCTTCCCTTACCCCTTTCTACTTCTTCCCTTACCCCTTTCTGCTTCTTCCTTTACCCTTTTCTGCTTCTTCCCTTACCCTTTCTGCTTCTTCCCATACCCCTCTCTGCTCCTTCCCTTACCCCTTTCTGCTTCTTCCCTTACCCTTTCTGCTTCTTCCCATACCCCTCTCTGCTCCTTCCCTTACCCCTTTCTGCTTCTTCTCTTTCCCCTTTCTGCTTCTTCCTTTACCCCTCTCTGCTCCTTCCCTTACCCCTTTCTGCTTCTTCCCATACCCCTCTCTGCTTCTTCCCTTACCCTTTCTGCTTCTTCCTTTACCCCTCTCTGCTCCTTCCCTTACCCCTTTCTGCTCCTTCCCTTACCCCTTTCTGCTTCTTCTCTTTCCCCTTTCTGCTCCTTCCCTTACCCCTCTCTGCTCCTTCCCTTACCCCTTTCTGCTTCTTCTCTTTCCCCTTTCTGCTTCTTCCTTTACCCCTTTCTGCTTCTTCCTTACTCCTTTCTGCTTCTTCCCTTACCCCTTTCTGCTTCTTCCCTTACCCCTTTCTGCTTCTTCCCTTACCCCTTTCTGCTTCTTCCCTTACCCTTTCTGCTTCTTCCCATACCCCTCTCTGCTCCTTCCCTTACCCCTTTCTGCTTCTTCTCTTTCCCCTTTCTGCTTCTTCCTTTACCCCTCTCTGCTCCTTCCCTTACCCCTTTCTGCTTCTTCTCTTTCCCCTTTCTGCTTCTTCCCTTACCCCTTTCTGCTCCTTCCCTTACCCCTTTCTGCTTCTTCCTTACTCCTTTCTGCTTCTTCCCTTACCCCTTTCTGCTTCTTCCCTTACCCCTTTCTGCTTCTTCCCTTACCCCTTTCTGCTTCTTCCCTTACCCTTTCTGCTTCTTCCCATACCCCTCTCTGCTCCTTCCCTTACCCCTTTCTGCTTCTTCCCTTACCCTTTCTGCTTCTTCCCATACCCCTTTCTGCTCCTTCCCTTACCCCTTTCTGCTTCTTCTCTTTCCCCTTTCTGCTTCTTCCTTTACCCCTCTCTGCTCCTTCCCTTACCCCTTTCTGCTTCTTCCCTTACCCCTCTCTGCTCCTTCCCTTACCCCTTTCTGCTTCTTCTCTTTCCCCTTTCTGCTTCTTCCTTTACCCCTTTCTGCTTCTTCCTTACTCCTTTCTGCTTCTTCCTTTACCCCTTTCTGCTTCTTCCCTTACCCCTTTCTGCTTCTTCACTGGCCCCTTTTGCTTTTCCCTTACACCTTCCTACTTCTTCCTGTGGCTACTGGAAAGCAGATACATTTACCAAGGATCTTTGGAAGGTCCTCTATTTAGGGGGGGAATGTACATGGTAAATCCTTGGAAATGCCATTAGATTTTATGTATGCCCCCTCTGTATTGCATATACATGTTTGCATATTGTTCTGTTCCCTCAAGTAAAACATTATTTTACTGCTGATGGGGCTACCCTGTTTGATAAATATGAAATGAATGAATGAATGAATGAAATGAATTGCCCTCATTGTATTTCTGTCTTCCCTATAGATCGGCGATATGATCCTGATAAGCATTGTGGTGTGTGGAGTGAGGAGCATAAGAGACATTGCACAAGGTCTCTTACTTGCAAGGTACGGTTTTTTTGTATTGTGATTGACTTTACAGGAAATTTTTTTTCATGTTCATTTTTTTAATGTTCCATATTTTTCATGTTCAGGCAGAGGACAAATATGTCTTCTGCCTGAACATGAAGGTGGTTTTGAATCGTTCCTTTCAAACCATGGTTTATGAGGATTTCATTCATTGATTTAGGGTGAATTCAGCATGTATATTAAGAAAGCGTCTAGTAGTGAATCCTTGCTTTATGCCAAAGCGCACTAAACCGACGCTTGTTACGAATGTTACAACATTCATGAGCCTACTTATGAACCTACTGTTTTGAACGAGTCCATGTGGCTAAAGTGTGCATTCTTAATTGGATGCTTGTTCAATGTACACCGTGAATTATTAAATCAAAATCAATTCACGAAATCTCAGAAAAGCTGTAAACCATTGTTTGAAACCATGGATTCAAAACCCCCTATTGTGAATTTTGAGCCTTCGGAAGGGGAAGCCCGTATCACTATCCTGAGCATTCATTACTCTTCAAACTATCACTGCCCCTTTAGAAGTATAATTTAACAATTAAGTGATTTCATAAATGAAGGCAACCCTTCAATATTCTAGGAATAACTGCAACTTCAGATGATGTATGATACATATTAGTCAGAGTGCCATTAAGAAAGTTCTTGTGATTACCTTTTAATAATACTCAAATTGTCAAATTGGACCATAATTTTGTCCCGAGGGCACATATTTGAAGCAATATTCCTGTGTTGTCTTATGTCTCAAGTATATTATTACAACTTTTCTTTGTGTCTGAGCCTTATAAAAGTTCAGAATACTGAATTGAAATACAATGAATACAGAATTGAAAACCACTCACTCAGAAAAGTTCCCTTCTCTTTAGATTCTGACTCGAATATTCTTGTTGATTTTCAGACTCACTCGCTATCCCTACGAAGGGCGGTGCAGGGAAGACGGCTCCCTTTCAATGAGCTCCTGGCAGAGCACAAGGCAAGGTCCCAGGCCCTTGCTGCCGCCAAGGCTGCTGCAGCGGGTGGTACAACTCCTGCAGCAACTGCCATCGCCGCAACCACTACTGCCACTGTCCTCAGCAATAACCATAGCAATTCATCGGGCGGGTCCCAGCCCTTGTTGAAGTCGCCATCGTCATCGACGTCCAGCAAGAAGGAGATGCTAAGTCCGCAGAATCTTGGTGGAACTCCTACGGTACCAGTTCTGCAGGGACCGGGTCCTACTCCGGTCATAATTAACTCATCTGCACATCCCTTGAAGTAAGCTCTTTGTCAATATGTTGTATGTATATGGCCCTTATTTTGGCCTTTATTCTGAACTTGAGTTTTATTTAAATTCTTACTCCTTTCTGCTTCTTCTCTTATCCTTTTTGTCTTCTTCTCTAACCCCTTTCTGCTTTATCCATTAATACCCCTAGCCTGTGTGATAATTTAAATGATTATATGAATAATGACTCAAATACACTCTATTTTTGTGCTCAAAATACTGATTGGCTATAGCTTCATAGCCATTCACGCCCACACGCTTATCAACCCAGTTTCCCATTTACTATACCATGGTGGGATACAGCTCAATAGAAAAACTGTAAAAACTGCATATTCACTTTTGAGGATCAAAATGTTATCAACATTCCGTGAAGCTTTACTATCCATATTTATGTCTCTATCTTATTCTATTTGATTTTTTTTTCCAAAGGAGGCACTTGTCTGTGTCGACCCCACCCTCCTCCATCCATCTGATGAGGGATGACTCCTCCCCTTCCTCGGTGGTCGTGGTCCCCCTGGATACCTCCCAGACTCCTACCCCACTTCGGCAGCAGGAGCACCACCCCTCCCCGACACACCAGAGGATACCGTCTCAGGGTGTGGAAGGGAAGGAGGCAGGGGAAAGACTAGATTCTCCTTGCACTCATCATCATCCAAGGCCTTTTGCTGTAAGTCTCTTCTCCTGAGCCCGGCTCGCACTGCTTTGATTTAGAAGTTATCAGTAATAAATCGCAAAACATTGAATTCGCGGTTTTTATGCAGGTGACACAATATTTGCTCCAGGCTTTATCTGTCTAAGATGTAGGGTTGCCGTAGGGTTTTATATTAGGTTTAGGATAAGGTTTAATATAGGGTACAGTGTAAAATCCAGGGTTGAAGTTGGTCATTCCATTAGTGTGTGGAAATTTCAGCTGAGAAATTTTCGCTGGAGCAAATGTCATGGAACTGTTATGCAATCAGGGTTATCTGTAATTTTGGCCCTAAAATGGCAGATATGGTCAACTTTGAGGAGTATTTAACATGAATTTCAATGTATTTTTTTATTTTCATTTTTAAGGCTGCTCTGACAGTTCCATCATAGGTTTGAGATTACAATACCTTTTTTGTTTGTTTTTGCAGAAGGCATTTTTGTTGATATACCTTGATTGTAAAACAACTTTTAGAGCATTTAGACTAATACATGAGTTAGGTTCTTAACAGTAATTTGAAATTGATTTGTTTAGGAGGCAAGCCTTACACTTGAAATAAAATCATCCAAAGTCTTTTGCTGTAAGTCATTTTTCCAGAGCTCGGCTCAAATTGTTTTGTAATTTATTAGTAATAAATAGCAAAATCATTAAATCAAAGCCTTTTTCATGGATAAAACTTACCTGAAAGGTTCTGAACAAAAATTTGAATACACTGCACATTCATTGTGTACTATGAAAATGATATGAAAACTATGTAAACTCTATTTTGATTTATTGTTTTCTTCTGCATCCATGGAACATTCGTATAATACATTTTCCATAACATAATAAACATAATATGTTAACATTTTTGGCATGAATCATAAATAAAGTGTACTAAAAAAATAAAAATAATTCCAGACAAAAATGATTAACTACCAAATTATTATATGATATTCACAATTTGCAGGAGAAGGATTGTCATCATAAGCAGATTGCTTGAAGAAAAATGACAATCCCAAACTAAATCTAATTAAATTAATCAATACGTTTATAAAGCAGAATGGGCATTTCATTGCTTAAGCCATGAAACATAACATTTTTCACCCCCAAACCATATGGCAAGGTATCAGGCAATAAATGATCTGTTTCCTTTGTATTGTAGATGTGTACTTACGGCTCCAAGAGAACGGAGCAAGGTATGGTGGTGCTTAACAGACGGCAGGACCGTCTCAGGGCAGCTCTAGCTGGTCTGGTGGAAAGACAACTCAAACCACCTCCATTGAAGTAAGTCCTTACTATGCCAAAACAAAATAAGAATAATTATAATACTGTTATTGTGATGATAAGGTTGACGACGATGATGATGATGATGATGGTGGTGATAATGATGATGGTGGTGGTGGTGGTGGTGGTGATGATGATGATGATGATGATGATGATGATGATGATGATGATGATGATGATGATGATGATGATGATGAGGATGATAATGATGATGATGATGATGGTGGTGGTGGTGATGATAACAACAGTAATAATAATAATCATAGTAATAAGAACTATAATGATAATAAAAACCATAATCATAATCGTACTAATTATAATGATTTATTTTTCCTCTTAATTGTCAGCTGTGCTGTTCAATGTAATCTATGTAATCTATCTGTAGCATTTTCTGTTGGCATTGCATATATACAAAATTGAATATTGTATCATACCACTGAGGATGTAGTAGTTGTATCTCACTGAAAATTTAGCTCACAAATAGAGATTACAATTTTTGTTACCATATTTGTGAATTTCCAGGAAAGTGTGTCACTCTCAGGAATCCGCAGTTGTACCAAATCTTGCCAAGAATGGCAGCAACATCACCTCAGTGCCTCCCAAACTCACAAACTCACATCTGGACCAAGGCCTCCTCCATTCAGCAGCGATGCCAAATGCCAAGCCCTCCAAGTCCAGTACCTCAAAGAGCAAGAAATCAAAGGCCAGTAGGTCGGACAAGAGCGGCGACGGCACCTTCTCGCACCAAGTAAAAAACTCCAAGGTACGGAGGAAAAGTGGGAGCGGGGCATCAGGGGGTGTCTCCCCCGCAATCATCCAGACGAGCAGCTCCAGTAACTTAATGCATAATATTTTCACTGTGTCGTCGAGCAGCAACGTGCCACTGGCAATAGCACCAGCCACGTACACAGTGGTCGGAGGCAACGGACTCCAACCGGTGGATATGATCAATGTGGACAATAACACGAGTGTTTCGGATATGCAAGGACAGCTTTTGAAGAACCTCAGATTCGTGGTGACTAACATTGATAATACGAACAATGCCGGAGGAGCGTCGCAGCCTGCAATCACGTTACCGATCCTCAATGCCGTGGGGAATGCACCAATGGTTATAGGGAACATAGGAGCATTGCAGCTCCACGATGGCAAAATGAATATCAAGTCAAGGACAAAGAATGTGGGAAGTAAGAACCTTGAAAGACAAAGTTCAAGAACTCGTAAGCCTTCAGGGAGTGGCATTGTGCATTGTTCTCCGCAGCAGACGGTGCAGATAGGCACAGTCCAAGGGGATACTATCATCGTCCAGGATCAGGGTGTGATTTCTAGCATGAGGAGTTCACCTAGTCCAGTCCTAAGACCGGTAAGTATCACTCATGCTACGGTCACACCTATGAAACACTCCAGTGAAACCACTTGAGAGTAGAATAATTCCCTTCCTCAACAATCTTCTGTTCCATTTTAGGAGAAACTAATTGCAGCAATTAACGGTGTATCTACCTAAGTTTCTTGACTATATGAGTTTCTTTTCTTAAACTAGAAATTACACTCAAGTTCATCAAGTGCATATTACTGTAAGTCAAATGATATCACTGTCCTTGTTAAGTACCCTCCACGACTCCTAGCCATCCCTTATGCTTTAGTCGCATCAATGAAACTTAAATGACAGAAAGATGATATTCTATTCAAAATGAAGTAATGCTTTTATTAATCTGGGTCCTGTAACACAAAGGTTAGCGATTGATCGTATGCTCTATTTTCACGATTGATTGTACATTGTTAGTCAATGCAATCAATCTTAGAAAAAAGTTCTACGTTCATTGCTAAGCTTTGTGTTACGGGCCCCTGGTGTGGGATTTGTTGGCGTAACTGTAACATCATGTAGTAGAACCTTTATGAAAGAGACTTTATCTAGGGGAATGAATGTAGTTCTAATTTTATTGGTATTTACTGGTATTCTTCATGGAAATCATCGCGTAGTGGTTAGACTTCCGTCTCTAAATCAGAGGGTTGTGGGTTCAAATCCTACTTCAAGAGTTATTTTTTTTAGCAAGATTTTCATGTGCTGCACTCGACCTTGGTGAGGTTTAAGGGATCCTGGCAGGTATTCATTCCTTGAAACTCTGTGCATGTAACAGTTGCTCTGCAAAAGCCAGGTTAATTATGCTCCTTGAGTGTAGAGCTCTCAGAGACTTCTGATAAAGTATGTGCTAAACAGGTATATTTTTTATTGTTGTATAAGTCGTATATCTACCTTTATCATGCCATTGTTTCAGGAGTCTTCAAGTCCTCAGCTGACCTCCCTCCCTAATGGTATCATTCCATCTCCTTCCGGTACCACTCTCTACACTGGTAACAAGGTGTATGGTGGCAGCTCTGCCAGCAACGCAGTGGTAGGAGTGGGAGCGAGTGGTGGTGTGGTCATGGTCGATCAACATCACCCCCAACTCCATCAACCCCACCAACCGCAGCATATTCATCATCACCAGCAGCAACAGCAGCCGCAGCAGCAGCCACCGGGGGACATCACCAGCCCGAGCGGTACGAGTACCCCCAGCCCTGGCGGAAACTCCACAGAGACCTCTCCCAGTGGGAGCTTTCAGTACAGCTCAGGAATCCAAAGTATAAGTGGTAATTATTGTTTTATTTTATTTTTTTTGTAATTCATGCTTTATTGATCCTTATCATCCAGAGTAGACATAACAAAACATGATATAATGGATCACATAAGATTCAAATGACGGCATATAAAATAACATGTCTAACATTAAAATAGAATTACCTAAGAAGACAGCTGTTTATTTACAAAACACACAAATCAATCAGGCACTTGTCCTATGGGAAAAAAAAAAACGTAGCAAAACGGCCTTCTGCTGTTATCGCCTCTTTATGGTATGCAAAATGATGGCCCACTTGCCAACATGTTTTTCTTAATTGCATTTCCTTTGTGCTATGGTATGTTCAACAGTTTCAAATGATAAAAGAAAGTTGCAAAAGTGAGGGAGATTAGGTTTTGTTTTGTAAGATCTACATCTGTGGAGCGTTGTGGCCCAGTGGATTAGTCTTCGGACTTTGAAACAGAGGGTCGTGGTTTCGAATCCCAGCCATGGCATAATTTCCTTCGGCAAGAAATTTATCCACATTTTGTTGCTTTCGACCCAGGTGAGGTAAATGGGTACGTGGCAGGAATTTATTCCTTGAAATGCCACCGCGCTGAAAAAGGCTGCGGGGCTAAAGCCAGGGTAATAATATCCAATTAAGCGCGTAGGGACGCATTTGGCAGTGATATGCGCTATCTAAGCGTGTTGGTGTTATTATTATTATCAGAAAATATATTGTTTTTTAATCTTTTTCACTGGAAAATGTTCGTAATAATTTTAGTGCTCGCATTTTTCTATTGTTTGAGTGTTGACTTTACAAATACAAAAATATACTTGATTCATTTTACTACTTTTGGTCAATAAGTTTTTGTCTCGCCTGCATAGCAGAGCGAGACTATAGGCGCCGCTTTTCCGACGGCGGCGGCGTCAACATCAAATCTTAACCTAAGGTTAAGTCTTTGAAATGACATCATAACTTAGAAAGTATGTGGACCTAGTTCATGAAACTTAGACATAAGGTTAATCAAGTATCACTGAACATCCCGCCTGAGTATGAGGTCACATGACCAAGGTCAAAGGTCATTTAGGGTCAATGAACTTAGACCATGTTGGGAGAATTATTTTCAAAATCTTAACCGAACAAAATCTTAACCGAAGGTTAAGTTTTTGAAATGACATCATAACTTAGAGAGTATATGGACCTAGCTCATGAAACTTGGGCATAAGGTTAATCAAGTATTAGTGAACATCCTGCTCGAGTTTCAGGTCACTTGACCAAGGTCAAAGGTCATTTAGGGTCAATGAACTTTGGTCAAGTTGGGGTATTTGTTGAATTACTATCATAACTTTTATGGATCTAGTTCATGAAACTTGGACATTAGGTTAATCAAGTATCACTGACATCCCGTACGAGTTTCAGGTCACATGACCATGGTCAAAGGTCATTAAAGGTCAATGAACTTTGGCCGTGTTGGGGGTATTTGTTGAATTACCATCCTATCTCTGAAAGTTTATGGATCTAGTTCATAAAACTTAGGATATAAGAGTAATCAAGTATCACTGAACATCCCCTGTGAGTTCCAGGTCACAAAACCAAGGTCAAAGGTCAGTTAAGGTCAATAAACTTAGGCCATGTTGGGGTAATTGTTGAATTGCAATCATAACTTTGAAAGTTTATGGATAGAGTGAATGAAATGTGGACATGGGTGTAATTGACAAGTCTTAAGTCACCATTCAAATGTAATTTATGGTCAATGAACGTGGTATTATGTCATTATATGAATGGTGTTTTTGTGAATGATTATTTTATAGTAGTTTTCAAAGTTAGCACTGCTGCTATATTAAATCGCGTAATGCAGGCGAGACTGCCAGAGGCGTTTCACTTGTTTGTTAAAGGACCTACATTTGCTAAATTGATGTCATAGTTATACTTATATTTTGTTTTTTTCATAATTCTAAAGCGGGTAGAGAAGTAAAATGGTTATTAACACGAATTGAAATATGTGCTAAATAAGTAGCCTCTCTTATTCATTACTGTTATTATGAATATTTAGTCCTTGATATTAAGATTGCACGAATACAAATACTGATTATTCTTATCAAATATCCAATCATTGATTCAATATGGGTGTTATTTTCTTGCAGCAAACAAATCCTTTTCAACCTCCAACTCTTCCAAGTCCAGTGGTAGCCGTAAACAGCAGCAGAATACCAAAAGCAGTAGCAGCAGTGGGGCGATGTCTGGAGGGGGCGTGCACACCAACCAACACCAGACCACGTCCGTTCAACCCATCCCATTCCAGGTACCCTTACAACACATCATGGCAAACCTGATCGATGCTCAAGGGAAATCATTAAGTGCCATCATCCCTGCCAATCATCAACTCTTTTCCGGGATACAGCTTCAGCAGAGCGGGAGCGGGGCACCCGCTGCCACTCCAGGCGCACCTGTCATGCAGAGCGCGGTGGCGACGGTGACGCCGGGCGACCACCAGAACAAGGCGTCGTCGCCACCCACGGCAGCGGCAGCGTCCCTCCTCGCTCAGCAGCCAATAGCCTTGTCCCTGCAGCAACAGACGTCACATCATCACCATCAGGCGGGCAATCAATCCATCAGGATACAAGGTACAGGACTTGCGACCGTTGGATCGGTCGGTGACCACACCCCTCAGGCGGTGTTGAGTCCGGGTGGAACAGGAGATCCAAGGCAAGAACTGAAGCTCCATCATTAGCACAGGTGCCATGGCAGAAGCAATAGCATTCACTGACCGTACACTGTGTTGATTCCCGTCTAAGGTTAAGGATGTTGTAATCTTAACTTCTTTCTTTCCAATATATGTCCAACATGATTCAATGCTCCTGAAATAAGTCATATGGACAAACAATCCTAATTCTGCATGGAAACGGTTACTTTTGTTCCCCAATTCTGTCAAATATAGATATTTAATAGATAATAATCATAAAATCCATAGAAATGAGATAAAACATAAAATAAACAGATTTATGCGGTTCACTCTGTGATTTCATTTGAAATTTTAAAAGATACATCAGAAAAACTGTGCTCGAAAGATATCTGAAAATGCAAGCTTTTGTTACATAGTTTGGATTTGTTTCATGTCGTCATGCATTTCCATCCATGTTCTTTGATATCATGAATACCAAACAATCCATTTATTGACAAATGAACAGGTACCTTTATTCTGCTTTGGATTAATTTGAAATATCATATTGTGGGTAAGCAAATGTTCTGCATCCCAGTTCAACAATAATTGAATGCAGTAGTAACTCCTATCAAATTTGATTTTGGATCTATTAATATTGTGCCAGTATGTCATTTTAAACCAAGAGGTTGTTTTACTTGTGAAACATGGTTCACTGATTGAAGGGACTTCCCAATTAACACAATATAAAACATGAATAATTGCATTGAGCTCATTCTTTTGAAAAACCTAGTTATTTTGTCCAGACAGATTAATTTCAAGTTAATAACTTACAACTTAACTTCAAGTAATGATTCTACTTTTGTCTCAGATCAGTGATGCAATCGCTACACTGTTCAATGTGCGTGCATGGCCACCAAGCTAGCACTGAAATAAAATATTTTAAAAAATCAATGATTTTATCAGCGATTGAAGTAAATCCCTGCACACAGACAGAGCAAAGAAATCAACGATTTTGTAGTAAGATGTAAGAGATTAATTTAGAGATTCATCAATTGGGATTTAAAAAAAAATATTTCACTGTTTTCAATAACTCAGTGTTTTTATCATGCCATATTGCGCTAATGGCTTGATTATTTTATCAGTGCACCAAGTTTCCAAGAGAATTGCTGTATGGTCCTATGAATTGCGGTCATGCTACTTGTATATATAAATATACATCAAGATCACTTTGTTCTTGTCAAAGTGGATTGGAGTTGATCAGGATAGGAATGTTGGTGTGTGTGAGAGAGAGTGAGACAAATGTGTATTATCAGATGGGCTTTCAGTCTAATCCCCTTCCTTATAAATGACACTAGTTATTAATATTGATATTAATTTCATTCTGATGGAAGATTTAGTACATAAACATTTTGACCGGTGGTAATAATCATTTGGATGCATCATAGTTCAAATGAACAGAGTCATTGGCCCTAATTCTCAAGAGGTGTAAACCGGAGTAGGCCTAAACCGAAGTGTTTACACCCTCTTAAAGCTCTTGTGGATCAAGCCTTTCTTTGTGTTTTACTAGGAAAGAGTAACAACATGATCTATGGACTTCAGAAGTCTGCTTCCAAACGAGTGTAGAATGAAACTCAACTAATGAACAGTAATTTGACAGAATTTGACAGCATTGACTCGATAAAATATTCGTATTTTCATCAGGTCTTTATGATTGTGGTTTTTCGGATTATTAGAAGGGGTTGTTAGCCGTTTTTCTTCATATTCCAATACAACCTTCACCCATTTAAAGTTATTACAATAGAATGATACAATTAAATCAATAAATTATTGAAATCTCATTAATATCGGTGCCTGGGAGGACAATGCAATTATTGACACATCATAAAGAGAAGTGGTTGGAGCTTTTTGCCTGTTTTTTTTCTTCAAATTACTTACCAAGTGCAATTTTTTTGTCAGATCTCTGTAAATCGACAAGAAAAATATTGATCCTTGTGAGGATTGACGGGAAGGTGAAAAGCGTTGGATGTTCTCGTTTTGTGTCATGCCGAGAAGATGCGATTTTATGTGACTCTTCGCACCATCGATTATGACTTGTGCTATGTGATATGTGCTGTAGAAAGGGTTTAAAACAGAGACTTTATTCAGCTATCAAGTGAACTTATTGGCTATATCATGCCATGGTGATTATAAGCAATCTATTTAACAGATAATCAGGTTGAAATAGAAGCTGATTAATGATATATTTTGCTGTAGAGTATAGCAAAGTTGTAGAGTGGTAGGAAAACTTTCCAAACAATGGTTGTATGTTGTGCTCATGCTACAACGCTCTCCCTATAAAATACATAATACATGTATGGATTACGGTACAAGTTGCTGCCATGCTATGTTACAACAAATCCCTGTTGCTTACGACCCTCCTGCCATTCTTTTACTTTTATTTTCATTACCAAATTAATTTATTCTGCCTTATTTATTCAGCTTTTTGTATTATTCTACGTAAATGTTAGTATATTGAATAACAATGAAATGTATATGTAGCTCTTGTGTTGTTTTTTTCAAAGCATTCAGTAGAAAATCGCATGTTCCTTGTTTTTGAGACTTACTGTAACCACCTTGCTATTTAATAACAAATTCTGAACTAGTTACGGATAGGACAATTCTCAGCTAAATCTTACACGTTGTTTTAGAGAGGCATGTATACCCTCTATACAAGTCAAGATATTTATACACTTTTTCTCTGCAAAATTGATAAATTCCTGTTGGTTATTTTTTTCCCCTTTTTTAAAACTGTTGTTTAAGTCTTTATCACTCCATGTGATTTCAGGACCATCATTTCATCATGAACTCAAATAGTTTATTCATTTTAAGTGTCTTGTCCTCCCCCCCCCCATGGTTCACAGTCAAATGTCAAAATAAATTTATCAATAAGGATTCATATGATTAACATATTTAAGTACATTTTCCCCTCATCTTATCTCACCATTTTCTTTTTCTGTGTCGGTAAAAGGTCGGATTCATGCAGCATTTATATCACCAAATATACATATATATCATCACACCTTTCAGTTGTTTCAAGTTTGTGTGCATGCAATGTACACCAGGCCTGGGCTCCATTTCATGAGCTTAACAATTGATCTTGGGGCTGATTTTAGCCATTGATCATACACAATAATCAGTGCAATCAATCATAGAATGCAGCTTTAGGATCAATAATTGAGCTATATTAATAATAATAATTCAATATTTATATAGCGCCTATCAAAATTTATCTAAGCGCTTTACATCACAAAACCTAACTACCTAACTACTAAATGTGACCCTGACATAAACGTAATCCTCCACACTTCTTTAGCCTTGTTTATTTATTTTCTGATGAGTAGCAGTCAGGATGCGGTAGATGTCTTTAACTTGCCAAGCCATAAGAGTATATCTTTTCCTTTTTTTTCTTTTTTTTTTCCATTTTATTCTATTGTGCCAAACTGGTTAGTTACTTTTAGTTTGATTTTTACCCCCTTCCTCATCTCACATCTCCCTACCATTGTGTTAGTAATATCTTCCATTGGAATAAGGCTTATTGTAGAAATGCAGCTGTCACAGAAAATAGGACCATATTACTTTTACTAAATAGGTTCATTATTGCGGACTGAAATAATCGCTAGAGGGTATTCATTTGTCTCGCAATCTACTATGGTCCCTTTTTGCGAGAGTGATCACAAATTTCCTAGAAAGCTAGTGAACACTTTCTGCAAGAGTGATCACGAATTTCCTTGTTGACCATAGTAGATTGGGAGACAAATGAATACCCTCTAGCGATCATATTACTTTTGGTTGACATTTTCTCATTTTAAAATTCATTTTTGAGCAGTGTTTAAGTCTTTTCCTTTGGTATTTTCAAATCCAGGAAATTAAATGTCTTCGGCACCTACATGTTTAGCAAGTCCATGCACCATCTTTTCTACCTATAAATATACCTCACTATTCATATTGATTTTATCTTTATATGAATTAGAATGATTATTTTTTAATCGGGTCTAGTAGTGTGAACTTAGAATTAACTCGTAGAATTAACAAGCTTTCATCAGATGTTTTTTCAGTGGTTCCATTTCATGCAAATATGGTAGCAACTGCTTCTTTTTTTAGATTACATGCAGTATCTGGTTTATAAATTATCCTATTTTAAAACATTGATAATCCGTTAGTGTATGGTGTGAATTTATTATAAGCTCATAGCTCTTATCCTTGCTCTCAGTCAATACTAATGAATGAAATCTACATTTGACCGAGGTTAAGATTAAATATAAAATTTACATTGATCCTAAGATCTATTGTATTTTGAAGCATATTGAATGCAATTTTTCTTCTTTGATGAATCATCCTTATAAGTATCCAAACAGCATTGAAAATGTTAATGCAAAGACCAGTAATTTTATCAAGTCAACATTTTATGTGATTAGTGTATGTTAATGGCTCACATCAAATACCGTGTGTTATAATAGCAAACATAAAAGCTGATTCTTCGATCATCTTTTCATTGAAGGTATAAGTGTATGGTTATTGGCCCTCATGGCGGGACATAACAAAATATAAATGGGTTTTCATTAATTTCTCTCAAGAATTACATACAGACATCTGAATATGATTTTCCTTTTTTTAATTGTAAATAGCACAAAAGAAGAAATATGCCAAGATAATGACATTCCAGTGCTAATACTTCAGCAGGGCTGTAAGCAAAATATATCAGGTTATTTTCCTTGGCTGGTCGCTAATGAAATTGAATAAAAAAATGCATGAAGTAAAGTACTATGTAACCATGGTTAGCGATACATTGAGGAATTTTGCGTGCTTGATATAAATTTAGCTCCAAAAATTCTCATCGTCTGTTGTAAAGCCAATGTTCTATTAGAATGTACGGAAGGAAGTGAGATTTCCTTTAGATTTGATAGATATGATGATAAAGTGGTGATATTACGCTGTCTGTCGTTGCAAGGAATTGTGCCGGAAAGAAAAAAAAATTTGTAATGAGAATGTGTATGGAATCGGTTTTATATTGTTCTGATGAAAAGAACAAACCATTTGAAATTATCTCAGGAAATTCAAACAGGTTTTTCACAATTTTTGCATGGTTTGATGACATGATGATTACCTGTAGGCTGCTACTCTACACACATGAGATGTGTTTTGATGCAATATTATATAGGTACCGTGGGTGAATCTTGGAATATTTTCTTCTCCTTTCTATCTCTTTGATTTGATTTTCTCTTTGTATTTCTCTGTGTGCATAATATATTTTGTAGTTTGTTGTTTCGTCTGTATCTCCTCTCTCGTTCTCTGCCCCTTTTATCTTTCTTTTTCCTCACTTTCATCCCTCTTTCCTGTCTTGTAATATTCCTGTCTGCCTCTCCTCTCATTTTTCTGCCCACTTCCATTCTCTCCCCCCTCTTTCTTTCTATATTTCTCTTTCTCTCCCCCACTCTACTCACTTTCCTCCCTCTATCATTCCTTTCCACCCCTTATAATACCCAGAGTTGCCAACCACCAAGGTTTTCCTGTAATTATTACTGTTTTGAAACCAAAATTACTGCATTACGTTTTTCTTCATAAAGTATGATTTTCTCTCAGAAGAATTATAATATTCTTTTTTTTTCAAAAGAAAATGGTATCATATTGAGAAAATTTGATTTATTTCACAAACTTACAGAAGTTTAGGTGATTTGATGAATGTAATTTCAGGTTACTAGGTCAAAGGTCATTTGTGGGTTGAAATTTTAAAATACAGTTTCGAGGATCACTGAATACGGTTCGTCACTCCCAAAGGTTGGCAGGTATGGTTTTAATGGTCCTGTTGAGAATTTCCTCTTTTTGTTGAAATTATGAATCCTTTCTCTCTTTTTTTAGGGGGGGTGGGAGGGGGATTGCACAAGGTTGGCAGCTCGGCATACCCCCTTTCTTTCCCTCTCCCCTCTTCATATCCCCTCTTTCTATCCCCCCTCTCTCACCTCTTTCTCTTTCTACCCCCCTCTCCTAAATCTACTTAAACACCCATGATTGAGATTTTTTTTCTTCAATTTTTATCGTCATCCTCTTGTAATGTATATTATAATTTGTCAGCTTATGATTTTTACTCACCATTCTAGCTTTCATGTATTGTGATAGATGGCAACTTGTTACTAGTAATTTTTCTCCAGTCATATGTCTTTCCAGAAAGTAGCAGAATAAGGGAAGGGTGATAGATGAAGTAAAGGGAGTACATATTGCAAGAGCGCTGTTTGTATATCATAATTTTTCACTTTGATCAGAATATGGTATATGCATAGAAAGCTTTTGAAACATTTCTCAATTATTGTGCTGAACATGAAATGTTTTATCCAAATTTCCAGATCATTCCCGCCCATGAACTGGTTAATCTAAATTCCTTCCCTTCCATTTCCCTATACCAGCTACTACTTGTGTATGGTCACACTTGTAGGGCATGTAGGACCACTGCTCGTAGCAGCATGCATAAGGGCGTTTCTGCACTGATGGGGTGCATGAAAATAATTTGCTAAGGGCATTCTTGTACCAACACAAATGATATATGCTCTGTTTTAATAAAATGAATGACCCTTGACACTATTGAGTCATATTTTATATAAATGGAATATGTCCTAAGTCACATTCAAAGATGCTAGCTTTCTCTCCCTCTCTCTAAAGTTGTCACATCCATTTATGGTGATGTGCAATATATGGGATATCCTCAACAAATACTGCTTCAATAGTCTAATACCATAGGAACTGCAATTTTTGCCACTTTATTTTTCGCTCATTTCACGTCTCTCAACATCACTGAAATTTCCACTTTTGTGTAATGTCATTGCTGCACATGACGATAAATCTAGCCAAACTGTAAATATGATAACTCCTACTTCTCAATAACTGACAAATGGTCAGAGAATAATAATAATAGTAATGATGATGATAACGATAATAACAAACAAAATTGATAATCTATACAATAATAATAATATTAATAAAAATAATCATGTCCAATATTTATATAATGCTTAATACAATTTTTCTAAAGACTGCATCCTATCTTAATGGGTATCCAATTACTAAACCTGGGTGGAAAGTGACAAATAGAGATAAACGCTTTGCGAAAGAATGCAACTGCTGCGAGGGGATTTGAAATTCCTGCTTAATTCCATTAATATTTGGTCACAAAATGCTAAACTACATACTCAAGTTTTCACCTATATCTAGGTTTTGCAGGTTTTACAGAATATTTTCATTAAAATGTCTGAGATGTAATGATTACAGGAAGTCAAGTACAAGAATGTTTTCTTTAAAGGACAAGTCCACCCAAACAAAAAGTGTGTTTGAATAAGAAGGGAAAAAACCGACAAACATAACACTGAAAATTTCATCAAAATCGGATGTAAAATATGAAAGTTATGACATTTTAAAGTTTTGCTTAATTTCACAAAACAGTCATATGCACATTCTGGTGGGTATGCAAATGAAAAGACTGATGACGTCATCCACTCATTATTTCTTTTGTATTTTATTATATGAAATAGGGAATATTCTATATTTCTCCTTATTGTTGAGTGAAGCATTGATTAATTCCTCCCTGAACATGTGGAATGAGCATTGTTTAATACTATATGATTCAGTCAAGTTGGTCTTTATTGTCAAATCTATAAAAAATGAGATATTGTATAATTCAAAAAATAACAAACAACAGAAATAGTGAGTGAGGGACATCGACTGTCTCATTTGCATGTCGCTGAGTTGTGCATATCATTTTGTGAAAAATAAGCGAAACTTTAAAATGTCATAACTTATTTTACATCCGATTTTGATGAAATTTTCAGCGTTATGCTAATTTGATTTTTCTCTATTTATTCAAATCAACATTTTCTGGGGTGGACATGACCTTTAATAAAAAATTGAAAAAAAAGACCATTGATGTCAGACCAAGTGTTAGAAAAATACGGTATATACAGTACATGAACTGTGAATCTGGTTTTACATAGAACATGTGAGGGGTGCTTGTTGTTTTGTTTTGTTTTTTGGTTAACAATGCCAATATTTTCTCATTGCAACTAATTTTAATAGTTGCATCAACCAAAGAATGCTAAATAATGTGGGGTTTTTTTTCAATTTTTATTTATGTTATTTATTTGTATCGTTCTGGTTTTTAATTGAATTATACTGGGGGAAGGGGATTCTGACCCTGATAATGGTGTCTTTAAGGTATCATCCCCTATATGAAAACATGGAGGTATTTGAATGGAAAGTCGACTTAATTATATTTTCAAAACTAAAACATACAAACTGTATTAGCCTTTACGTGGACTCTATAGTAATATATTTATTCTATGGCAATCATGCACTGTGATTTTCAATGTAAAAATTAGGATTTCATGAAAGTAATCATGTTCTGAATGTAGATTTCCCTCTGTTATCATCAAATGATCTAATAGAAAATTATACAAATTCTAACAAAAAAAAGTATACCTTTGTTAACTTTTTTTCGGGGGGGGGGGGGGGGGGTCAAGATTTCAGATGGTACTCATTATTGCCTACTAATAGTATGTTGACCTATTGAATATCTAATTTAGTGTGTGTATACACAAGTGCCAATGCGTGAATGTTCATTCTCGGTATTCTGGTCTTCGATTAATCGGCTATCAAACTTATTAGAATTTTTGCTGAAAGAATGTCATCTCTACTAAACTATCCATGTTTTGTCAATGTACAGCAATTACGTATGTGGAATGCAGTCCATTTATCTACTTCTTGAATAGTATGAATAGACCAAGAATTTGAATGAAAATTGAGAAAATATTAATTCTACTGAAAAAAAATTGAAATTATTTTGAGTAGTAACAAAATTTTGTTGATTCAATTTATATAAAGTAGAAATAGTGATTTTATATTAATGTTGTTGAGAAAGAACAATTCATTTTTTTTTCTTGAAATGTACAGAGTGTATAGTATGATTTTATTAAATCAGAGGAAATAGCCAAGAAATACTATTTTAACATGTATTCCTCCAAAAGTGTATGTATATACTTTATACATTCTATTTTGCCATGCAATTGTATATTGTTTCTTTTGTTAAGAAAAAACAGAAAATGTTATATAAAAAAAATGGTACAGAAAAAAGAGAATATGAATTCAGGAAAAATGGGGTATAGTCTTGAGTTCATAAATCTTGATTTCATTTGTTTTTGTTGGTACCTTATCAGCTGCAATTATTGTAAATACATCATATGTTATATGTACCACCTTATTTCATGAAAAAGCAACAAAGTAATAAAGGTGATGAGTGATTGTGAGAAAATGAAAGGAGAATACCTGAACGAATTATGGTATCGATAATATTTTTAATATTGTCGACCATTCTGAGATATATGCAGGAATTTGTTGTTGATATAACTCTACAGAGTGGTTAGACAAATCTCACTCTCATATATGCACAGGCATGACATAGAGTCTAATCTTCTCTTTCCTCACACAAGGCAGACAGACCGATCATGCAATATGTCTGTCTGGGACATGGTGTCCTGTTTTGACAGACATCTTCTTTCTATCATTGATTCAGAATAATGGAGTATTTAAATGTGGTGCATCAATGGGAGATATATATAAAGTAGTCATTTGATCAACCACTCAAACTATTGCTAAATATTATTATTATTGTTTTGTATCTACCTGTATGTATAAAGTATAGGCTTATTCAGTAATAGAACTTGCCTAATAAATTCCAATGAAGTGAGACGATAAAGAAAATTATATCTGCCTGATTTTGTCTTTATATTTTTTCTCTATTTTTTGTCCATATGTTTTCTATTGGAAGATCATAATTTTTTTTTTTTTTTTTTGGGGGGGGCTAATCTTTGCCATTCATAAAAGGATGTAGCACACATTAACATTCACTATTAAGTAATGCTCAGTACATTTAAAATCCAAATGATAGGCTTAGCTTCTTTTGGCATGCTACAGAAAGTGTTAAAGTTTGAGTCACCACCAGCACAATTCTAGCTATCAACAATAATACCTCGGTCACATTTGCTCTACGGTGGCCGTACAGCGAGTCAAAAACAGCCGTTTAATTCAATTTTATTAAAAACATGAAGCTGGTACCAAAAAAAATGTTAAAATGGCTATTTTCGACTCGCCGTACGGCCGCCGTAGAGCAAATGTGACCGAGGTATAACCAAAAGTTCCGGGAGGTAGCTGATGCCCCGGCTGATGCCTTTTACTTATGTGACCCAGTACCTTTTGGTAGCTTGAGGGTGGGAATAGGATACAGCATGAGGGATAACACAATTGAGCCTAGCAGGTTTCATCATGATTCCTCGGGCTCCTCAAAATGTAAATGTAAAGCAGTGCAAAAACAGATGCGAGTAGACTAGCGGTAGCTATACTAGGAGTAGACTGGTGATCCTTTCTTGAGCTCTATCGGTCTCTATGTGTAGCTGACAGAGCACCCAAGAACATGCTCCATCCGTGCGTAAAGTCATTCGTAACAGCTTTATGAAACACCACCCAGGAGTTGGTACGTCACACATCACTGAACAAGAGGTCGAATTCCTAGTTCAGTGCACAAATTGAATGGCAAATTCATGCCCTGCGCTTCATCCGGGAACTTTTGGTCATGGTCTTGGAAGGGATAAATTTTTATTTCATGAGGCACCTTGTCCATGATTTACACTTAGAGATTTGTTCTGAGTTGATTTCGGTAGCCTGTAACACATTTTCATTGTTAATAACTATTTTTGTTTTGTGATATGCTCCCGCAGGCAATCAGAATGAAGACATAAAGTTTAAGAAGAAGAGAATCTGAGAATAAAGAGAAAGGAAAGAGAGGGGAGGGGTATAGAGAGATAGGGGGTGGGGGTTATAGAGAGAAAAGGGAAAGAGTTCAGATTCAGATTTATTTCCAACAGAAATGACATAAATATTGATACAAATCATTTTCATACATTTATAACAAATATTTACGATTCAAATCATTGTCATTATAATTATATTAAAAATCATTAATGATAATTAAAATATAGAGATTATACAAAATATGTGAATGATATCTGAATGATAAATCCCCCCCCCCCCCCACAAAAAAAATACATTCTCCAATATATTATGTCATCATATTGGAGTTATCTCCAATTTGCGTTATCGATAATTACTTTATCCATTGATTTTTGTCTAGTTATTCTTTGGTTTATTCCTCGATCTTCACGAAACAAACAAAACTTCGTTCAGCCTTCAAGGGTTCAAAACAAACATCGAACAAGGTCGCTTCGTATTATGTTTTTGTCATCATGTCCCGAACCCGGAAGTTTGTTCTCCTCCGCTGCACAAAGCGTATTTCCTGCTACTTGCGCCGCCGCTTCAATCCAGGCTCTAACGTTTAAGCGGTGAAACTTCCCCTATCGGCGACCGGATCTTGGTAGAATACCTCTTTTTGTTATGACTTTGGTATAATCGACAACTACTGGTACAACTCTACTTGGAGTTCTTATTTCAAAGGCATGCTATAGAAACTGAGGAACTCCGAATTAGTTTTCGAAGTCACCACCCGATCTTTTCACTTCGAAATTGCAAGCACGGTAGCAGACGATCTTGGATCGGAGTGGTTGTGGAAATTGCACCGGCACCTTTCCCATGACTTTCGTTCTCCCGACCGTCTCAACGATCTGAGAAATCAAGGGGGTTGAGTCAGGCTGAGGAGCTGGGAGATTTTTGCCCTCTGGATATTTTTCTTTTTCGTGTATAAGGTGGAGGATAGCAGATAAAACGAAGAAGTGGCCTGGTCAATACCATACATGACATAAGCTTAAGTTAATCATCATTTTCAGCATGAGTACCAGTAAAATGATAATAAAGGAGGGTTTCCTTGTAAAGAAGGTAGGAAGATATTGCCTGGATATTGTCGTATTCATTTTAATAATATTGATTATGTTACTGAGCTAAGAAATAAAGTAAGTGAATGTAACTGAACAACCAAACACGTATTATGTCTTAACTGAAATATCTTTATTCATAACTCCTTGACGACATTATCTTTTTGTTTTGTTTTGTTTTTAAATTATGAATTCTTATCTCAGTGCTGTTTCTTTTTGGGGGGTGGAATATGAGTATTACAATAGTTCTTTGACCATGTTGACCAAGCAAATCAGCTTCTTTCAATATGTTTTCTTGTATTCCCTTTATGTTTCCCCTTTTCTTGATCCTATATACATAGGCCAATTTCATATGACATTAATCTATTTCACAATTCCTTCCCTTCCACAATATTTTCCATCTTTATTTAATGAGCAAAGAAACTTTAATAACTATAATAACTATAATCATAATTGTTTTAAACATTCTTCTGATATTGCCATAATTTTAGCATTCATATTGCCCCCCAAAGTATTATTTATTTCTTTTGCTATGTATATATTGTTAAATAAGTATATTTTGATATTATTCTCATTAATAATTGCTGTATTAAATTTTATGGAATAGAGATTGAGATTTAAAAACTAAAATTACAAGTAAATGAATTGACTTAACTTTCCAACATAGAGGAAGAGCTAGGGAATTGATGCAGCAGTAGTGATCTTTGAAATTGATCAATCCACTATTTCTTTGCAGGGTCATAAAAGAACAAATTGGAGGACGAGATGGTTTGTTTTAACCAATGATTCCATTGCATACTATAAGCAAACTTCAGATGCCCTCCCTGCAGGGGTCGTTGAACTTCGAGGCTGCTCTGTCATTTCACCTTGTCTACAATATGCAAATAAGAAAGGAGTAAGTATATATGAGATTTTAAATATGATTTGACCAGTCCAGATAATGTAGGTCAAGCTAAACTGACAATGATGGTGATCATGATGATAATGATCATAATCAAGCTGATGGTGATGATGTTGGAGATGATGATGATGGCGATGATCGAGATAATGAGGAGGATGATGATGGCGATGATCAAGATAATGACGAGGATGATGGTGATGATGTTGATGATCAAGATAATAACGAGGATGATTGTGATGAATATGATGATGAAGTTGGTGATAATGATGATGACAGTGATTATGATCATGGTGGTGATGATGATCGACGATGATGATGATAGTGAATATGGTGATGATAATGATATGAAGATGATGATGATCATCATCATAATTGGTAATAATAATGATAATAATTTACATAATAGTTGAAAATACTAATGATAATATTGATAATAATAATGATATATTGTTATTTATTATTATTGATTACTATTGTTATTGATAATGATAATAATGATAATAATGATAATACTAATAATGATAATAATAATAATGATAATGATAAGAATAAGTAATGATACCATAGATAATAATAAGTAATATAGAAATAATAATCTTGTAATACTAGTAATAATAATGATCAATACTCATCATTATGATACGTCTGACCAAATATTCACTCAAATAATTCTGTATCTTTCATCATAGTTTGCATTTATGATAACAAACCAAGAAGGTCATGAGCTTTTGATGCAAGCCTCAACGGTGGAAGAGAGAGAAGGCTGGGCGAAGGCTATTGGTGCAGCCATCGTTGAATGCGATCGATCCAAGGAAACCGATGTGGAGTTACATTCGCCACAGAGTAAAATAAACTACCAGTAAGTTCACTTTTCACCTTATTATGAAACCCATTTCTTATCATGACCCTGAGAAGCAGGGGTGCTGAAGCACCCCAAGATTTGTCTAGGGGTACGTGCTGTATTTGTTATACACCATTGGCAGGCATGGCATGCAGCACCCCTGGAAATCATGTTATTATTCTAAAATGTGACAATTTAACCAAAAATTACCTTCATTTTCATATTGGAGCAAAAAGTGTTTTTTTTTGCTTGTCATTTTTTTTTTCAAATCAGCACCCCTCTTAAAAATTGTTTCCAGTGCCCTGTTTTTCATCAATTATCCTCTTTCCATTTTTCTCTCATCTTTTGCTGTCCACCTCATCTATATACTTAGACAGATCAAAGATATGAGTGGGCAGAAAATCAATAATACCCCCTCCCCAAAAAAAGGTTCTTGTTGACCCAAAAGAGCATGATTGCTAAGTACTAAAAATTGACAAGTAAAAATCATCACACATAAAATGGTGATATTTGCTCGCCCCTTCCCTGCTCTCCCCCCCCCCCCCAAAAAAAAAAATGACAAAAAGGGAGGCGGGAGAGAGAAATTCATTCATTTAAAAATTGGGCATAAGAGTTATGTTAATGTGGACATATTCTCAATCTCAGTGCCCCCTCTCTCCCCATGATGTGTATAATTTGTGTAACATTCTCGTATTATTCCATTTGTCATTTAGATCGTACTACAGTATGTGCATTGTGGATACTATTTATTCTGATATACTTTATACAACATGTATAGTATTGAGTTCATACCATGCACAATATATGCATTATGGTTACTGATATGTTTGTATTTTTTCTGATCTGAATGTCATCTGTAAAGATTTGTGAGAATTTATGTTGTTTATTGTTATTTGTTATATTCCCTGGATATCAATACAGAAATTTATTACACAGTTCTAGTTGCAATCATTTGTTTCAGCAATGGCTCTAACTACTTAGTTGATGTCAAATGTCAATGAAGTATCAGAAATAAAAGTAAAATGTGTATTTCCCGTACTTCCTAAGGTTTAAAAAAACACATGGCATATTTTAATCAGGTTACATTTTCAAAAGGAAGTATTCGGTAAACAAGCGTCAGGAGATTGAAATCTATATTAGTTGTGTGGTTATTGCTCCAGTGATATACTATAACTACTGTATATCCTCATTGTTTTATTGTAGAGAGAGGTTTTCACAAAGTATGCAAGAGACAACCAAGAAATATAAACATAGTTAAGAAATATTCCAGAGAAAGGAATTGTCTTAAATTTCCTCTTGAATACTCTCAACATTTTTTGTCCATAGAAATCAGAACACACATGTTGAAATTGCAATTTTTTTCTCCCTAAATAGGAATTTTTCTATTTGATAAGAACACTAATACCAGTAATATGTTTTGCAAACTGTAGGAAGCTTTCAAGGGTTATATGCATGAAGTGTTTATGAGACAAATAATTATTGTATTGAACAGTTTGGATTTAGGATGAGACAATTAACAAATTCATTTACCTTTGATTTTAAGAGATTTTTCCACCAACTTGTTCATGCTGTGATATAGATTATAAATTCACACTTTGTCAAAAAGACAATTAAAAAAAAAAGGTTAACCTTCTATTTCAAGAGATTTTTTTTACACCAAATTATTCATATTGTGATATAGAACATAAATTCACACTTTCGGTGAAGATATATTTATTTTTTCATTTTATGAAAGGTTGTATAGAAATGGTTTTGAAATTTGGCCCATGGGCAGGTGTATAGGCTATTTTCATCTTTAAAACTATGTTGGAGATCAAACATGTATATAGTCCAAATGTATGGACTCTTGAGTTGTAATGATTTGATAAGATTTAACCTGGGCAATGTCATTGTGATAACAATTGCATCTACGTAGACTATAGCCTTAATATATAGCCCATCATTAAACATGTTGTATTTACATGCAGTTTAACACTTAACAGTTTCAGGTTTCAGCATTAAACTATTACGTTCATCACACATCAGATATCCTGTAGTAAAATATCATGTACAAAATTGCAAAAAATCACAAAAAAATGAATGAAACTTCATGAAGAATCTACCTTGATAAATTTTGGAAGAAGAGGCATTCTTTGTACTTGTACGGAAGAGAAATTCTATTTTTTGGGATATCAATCGAATCCAAGATAGTTCTTTGAAATTATGTTCAATGTAGTCAGTGGTAATTAGTCAGTGGATGAACTTAAGATTCAGGGGATTACAATGGCAGATAATTTATGCTTTCAATACAAAGGATTCTATGGTATCTAATGAGCTGATATTCAATGAAACAAAAGTGTCATTAAAGTATGGTGCCCAGCATAAATGGTTTTAATCTTCTTTAAATTCCTCTGGTACAATGAAGGCAGTGCTTTCATTCTGCCAAGCGTTGATTTACCATGAAAGAATGAGGAAGTAAACCTGAAAGTCCCATTGTCGGTGGATCAGGCATGGATTCTTACATTGATCTTTTGACATTCAATATAATCTGCCCTATACAATCTACCTGACAGAGGCAAAGACAATTTCCTCTGCCCTATTGTACCTTTCATTTTGCCTGTAAACCCATTTGTTCATTCATAATTCACGTCATTCATATTCTGCCCAATGCAGTTTCAAAGGATTGGTTTGATCGACATAATTATGTTCACTTAAAAGGCAATCAAAACAAAAATTGCATCTAAATGACAAATTAACAAAATGAATGATTAATGGATGTGTGCTCACTCATAAAGCTCTCAAAAATATATAACAAGTGCATCTTACAGGTTAATTGGCCAATACATGTAGCTGGGATATATATTATGGGTACAATCCCCCCCATGCTTGACTCATAAGTTGCACACAGAAAAACAGGAAATTTATGAGTCTGCACAAAGCTGGTTCACTTTACCTAAAGTAAATTTGAAAGGAAAAGCAAACAGTTTGTCTTCCAAATGTCTCTTTGTTCATGATGGATGTCAAAGGGATCTTTGCTATGGGAAGCAAGTAATCTACTTTTAGTACCTGAAAATGAGCTTCCTTGAATAATATTTGAAATGATTAGTTATTTATTGTTAATAACTTTATTTGAAAGCAGTACATTGGAAGTATGATAAACTGTTTATAGTGAACTCTTAAGTGTTTTTACTTTCATATTTTTCTTGTTCATATCCCTAAATATATATCATTACTTCACTTTTATTCTTAGCGCTTTGAAACAATAAAGCACTTCAAATTGAACATTCTCAGCATGCAGCATATCCATACAGTCTGTATGTCCAAAAATAAAGGTCTACATTCTGAAATAATGGTGCAGGTAAAACTGCTATGGAGGATTTTGAATAAAGTGCAGCATTAATTTTACTTCTCAGATTTGTTATAGAAATTTCAACTTTTTGAGATAATATTTTCATTTTCTTTCACACCATTTGAAAGAAATAAATGTGATGCTAGCCTTAAAAGGGAAAACAGATAGTAATATGAATGAATTATCCATCTTCAGTAAACAATTATGAACAGTAGGGGAAGGCGGGGTAAGTTGAGCATAGGGGCAAGTTGAGTCACCACCCCTAGGCTAATAATGAATGAGTCAGACATTGTGGTGGTGTTATTTATTGATGACCCATTGCATAACCCTTAACCCCACCACATTGTTTTCAATTTTGAAACAAAAAGTACCTTTTTAGAGGGAAAAATACAAATTTCAGCCAAAAAAGTGAAAAAGGGTGTGAAATAGATAAGTGCTTTTTACCCACACACGTCTTTAGATATATTATAGAAATAAGAATAATATTGTTAGTCCAGGTATGGATTCTCACTCTTGTCATAGTCTTTTTATGATGGATGCATAAGAAATGTGTGGATGTGAAAATATCGCAAAAAGTTTGGACGGGGCTAATTTAAGCCAACCAACATGGGGCAAGTTGAGCCATGGTAATTCTTATGGTAATATATAATTAAAAAATTAAAAAACATAAAAAGCCATTGATATGCAGGCAGAAAGGAGCAAATTCACATGACAGTTCTTTTACTTTTAGAAGATGTTAGTATTTATAGAGAATTAGCAAGTGAAAAGACTTTAAATGAAAAATTGACATCCTGGTTCTCCCGCATTCATTTTGTACATAGTTTTTGTGGCTCAACTTACCCCAGACGGTGGCACAACTTACCCCACAGAAAGTTGAGCCATTTGACATCATTTCTTTCAAAGGTCACAACGACTTTCAGTGTGGGGGTAGAAAGTTATTTATAGGTGAAAAATATTTCCCAAGAATCAAATTTAAAGGCAAGGTACTTATTTCTACAATATTACTAGTCATATCAATTCTAACATGCAAAATGCAAAAAGTGTCACAACTTACCCCGCCTTCCCCTACTGTAAAAAAAAGAAAAGGATTTTGACTTAGTAATAGAGGTTTAACCTCAACATATAATGATCTTGTGGGGTCTAAAAATGCCAAATTCTTTTAAATTTGTAATTCTGGAGAACTTCCAATTGGGTGAACTTCAAAGCTCATGAGCAAAAAATCAAGCACATGAACCCATTTTATTTTTTTGCATATTTGAAATATTCAGGTTTTAAAGTAACTCTTTGCAAAATTTGGTGAAAATGACATGGATTTCATTTAAAATGTGGAAATATCTAGGCAATCAAAAGCTAATCATATATTCCTATGCACTGCTTGCAAATAAATGGATTTATTCCAAAAAGCTATCACAGATATTCTTCTTCAAAACAATATTTGAAAAATATAATTAGATAAAAGAAATATGAATGGAATTAGAAGATTTATTGAAGTGTCTAGAATTTGTTTATATTAGTTTTCTGTATTGTCAAATTACATGCATATCCAAACAAGTCTTAAGATATTCACAAAAGATTTGTAGAAATTTCTCACACTTTCCTTGCTCCTCAACATATTTTTTAAATGCAAAAAACAGGACGCAATTAGCTAAGATAATAAGGAAATACGGATATCAGGAAAGTGAAAGTAAAAATATTGAACGTGTTGAAAGAGACAACAAAATGAATTTCGTTTTGAAAGGAAATAACAATTTTATCAAAATATTGTATTCAGGACATACTTCTTGTTAAAGATGAATTCCAGATGTGGTATAAGGTACAAATTTTTTTTTTTTAAACAGAATCCATAAAATTACCACCCAAAAATGACCCAAGTGTATAGAACTAGAAATTCAATCATAACGGTTGGTAATTACATGTATGTTCATGAAACAAGTGGAAAACAGCTCCCTTATCAATTCACTGTTTTCTCTGTCTATGTCTGCGTATCTTTCTAGCCAGTGGCGGACCGTGACCCGAAGTAGACAAAGCATTGGAGGGGCACAGCATTGTTCACAAACAATACAGTGCCCCTCCAATGCTTTGTCTCCTCCGGGTCACGGTCCGCCACTGTTTCTAGCCCTCTCTTTATTTCCTATCTTCTGCAATTTCTTCTTTTTTTTCTTTTACATATTCATACATAATGAATTTGACCCCTCTTAATATTGACATTTTTCATGCTGGAATATGTCTGAAGTATGCCTGAAACAGATATGATTTTTTTTCAATTAACTGCAGAAAAAAAATATATAAAAGGCTAAGGGCCATTTGCCCCTATCATGTACAAATAACCCTCATAAGTTTGTAACTGTATTTCTTTCATTCTCTCTTTTTTGTTTCTTTGCTTGCTAGGTTTCTTTCCTTCATTCTTCTTTCTTTCCTCATTTGATTTACTGGTACCTTTTTTCCTTGATTTATTTTTTCCATCTCCTTCTCACTAACTCTTATCTTTCTTTATTTTTCTTCCCAATATCCTATTTCCTTCTTCCTGGAATTCATGGTTACTAATATTATTCTCATCGTAGTCATCAGTGGTGTAATGACTAATGAGCCCCCCCCCCCCCCATGGGGGGGGGGTGCATTAAAGCACATATGGGCCAAAATTAATTTAAACAATTTTAATCAAGCAAAACAAACAAAAATATACAATTTCATAATGAAAATCAAATTTTGTGATTGATTGACACAATTTATTATCATATTCACCCTTCTTTTGCTCTTTTTCTCTTTTTTTCTTGGTTTGGGAACTTTTAGGGTCCAGTGCCCCCCCCCCCCCCTTCACCTTTATGCAAGCGATCATCTCTATTGTAATGATTGTATATTTCTATTTATTTTCAGTGATATGGTTGAAGCAATGAAAGACCCTGATGCTGGTATTGAAAGGGGTATGCACAAGGTGGATGAGACCACTGTATACAAAGATTGTTTCACAGGTATGGAAAGATGCATTTACAGTATAACAATGTACTTCAAGCTCTAATAATTTATATTAAATTAAATCAGCAAAACACTGAAAATCTCTTCAAATTTGGATGAGAAATAAGCAAGTATTATTATTCATTCGGCAAATAATACAAAAATACATTTTTGTAAGCTGTAAGTTTGAGCATTTTTGATTTTTGTTTCATTTTGACATGCCCCATTCTTTCTGCTCCAAGAAGGTGACAATAGAATTGGCTATTGACGTAATGTGTGTGAGCAATTTTTTGCTTCTAATTTTGTTACAAGCAATTAAGATATTTATTTCTTACGCTGATAAAATGAAGTGATGAATGTTAGAGAATAAATTTTTTATAAAAAGGAAAATTTGGCAAGTGGGATGTACACACTATCTTTTCAAAGAGAATAAATAAATCCAGCTTGCCTCAAAAGAGATATAGCTGCCGTCAGTTTCAATGCTTACTATCATTTTCACCAATAGTAATTATTTGCATATATTTTGTTATTTATTTGTCTTACCCACAGGCAACCAAATGGTTACATGGCTTATAGACTGGTCCTTTGCTGAAGGTCGAGAGAAAGGCATAGAGATAGGATCAAAGTTACTTTCTCTAGCCCTATTGCAACCAATGACCTGTGGATTAGATAATGCTGCCTGTCGTATAACATTTGTAGATGAAGAGGAGGCCCTCTATAGATTTGTAAGTACCCAGTGCAGCTCTTGTATATATATTCATGTCTTTTATTCATTATTTTTTTCAGGCAAAATTAAGTTCTGAATATATGGTGCATTGATGTTATTTTTGTCCCTGATGATTAAGCAAGGTTTGAGCATACATATTTAACTAATCTCAGTCAATTTGTGGCAGAAATCTGCTTTGTATTATACCATTTTGAAAAAAAGTTTCTTGATTGGTTGGTAAATTCATTTTGAGTGTAGAGTCAAACATATTTTATGAAGAGGTTCAGGGGATGTTTTATGAAAGGATTTGTTGAATGTTTTACCCGACAGTCAGTCAACATAAAAAAAGTTGTAAGATCCAACAACTTGTTAGACAAAAAAGTTAATGAAACGCTCAAGTGTTGTTAGTAACTTCATGGAGACAACAGTATTAATACGTAAAAAGAAATGACGTCATGTTGTATTTTTCATTTTTATTTGGATTAATTGCAGTCATCATTGAACATGTCCAATTTGAAGAATGTTTTGGACAGTAGTGATTCATCAAGCAGCGACTCTGAAACAGAAGAGAGATTACCAAAGAAAGGGAAAGATGAACTGCCAATCAAACCATTAAAAGGACATGGAGGAAAGATAGTCAAACAAGGATTTCTACTCAAAAGGGTATATCTTGTGATCATTATCATGATTATGTATATATTAATGAATATTAGATCAATATGAATTTATAGTTTTTATTTTATTCATTCATTTATATTTTTATATTGTAATTTCTATCCTGTTTTATTTATTCATTTATTAATTTTCTTATTTATTCAATATATTTGTTTGTTATTCATTCACTTTATTTATTGTCATTATTATTATTTTTTTGTTTTTTTTGGGGGGGGTTACTGGTGTTTTAAAGATGGCCCAGGTAAGAATTATTTTGCTACTATTAAGCCTAAAGTTGTGAAAGAAATAGTCTTGTGATTAAGCTTTTATATTGCCTTTGGGTTTGTCATTTTTTTAATACAAAAATATTAATAAATGCAAAAAGATCTCTATTTTGTTGGTGGCTAAACAATATTTGATTTCTCTCAGTAAGTCATAGTTCAAGTAAAACATAATTACCTTATAAACCTAGATTTTGCAACAGATTAATTATTACATCTTTCCTTTGTTTAATATTGTTTTTCTTGGAAGTTGTTGTTTGTAATTGTAGTGTTTGTCAATTTACCAGGAAATTTGTATCATTGCAATATACAGGTATAATATTTTGAAAAGATGTATATATATACTTGTTTCATTCTAGGGGCATGTTAGGCATACGTGGAAAGCAAGATTATTTGTTCTATGGGATGATCCTGCCTACCTGCAGTATTACAGGGGTTCAAAGGTATAGTAAAAGAAGTCCTCTCATATATTGTTGTGATAGCCCTTTTATTTTTTTCTCATATGAGGTAGTAGTGGCATTCGATGTAGCAGCCCCCCCCCCCCCTCAGGGGGTCTCCTGCACCACTTGCACATTCCTGATTTTTAGGGAAAGGGCTCAGTTTGGGTAAAAAAAAGCAGTTATATCATTGAAATAGAGGGCCATTTAGCATTTTTCCACAAATATTTTCCAGAGTAGTACATATCTTTCCTGAACAATCCTGATTTTTTTTTTCTTATCATTTTTTAGTGGGGGGGGGGGGGGGTGAGCGGTGGGTGAACTTTGCAAGCTTTCCTTCCAAATGCCTTTGATAAGGGGTACAATTTTGCTTGCTTCCCTTCCAAAATTCTAATATATAGGGGGGGGGGGTAATGATGAAGGAATTCCCTTCCAAAAGCCTGTAAAACAATAAAAATGCATTAGTTAGGGTTTTGCAAACATCCACCAAAGAGTATAAACAGAGAATCAATGAATTTCTAAAACATTTATTTTGTGACATACTAACAAAATGATATATTGTGATATAATTGCCATAAAATTCAATTTTTTTTTAACAAAAAGATGGAAGTGAATTATTTGTGCATTTAATTTATTTTCTGACACATCGTTTCATCCCCCTTCTGTAAGAAAGATAAATTGTTATTCACCATGAACAATTGAATAGTGGAAATATAGATAGAATTTATATAACATGACGTATGGGGCAGGTGATCGCATATACGATTTCACAAATCAAAAAGGTTTAAAGTTGTTACTGTCTTTGCTCTGCTGGATTCTCAACAAACCTCCACCAATACTTTTATCAATTTTTTCCACTTTATTGGAACCAACTTATCGGTGGAATTTACCATTGATGTTATTCTATTTATATTCATGTTGTGTTTTCACTTGTAGGCAGGAGATGAAAAACCACTAGGTGAGATTCCCCTCTTCAAGTGTGCTGTTGGCGTACAGGAAGCAAGAGAAAAATCAGGTATATGACTTCTAGAATATGTTTATGGGTCAATCATCATACATGTACTTCTTTTAATTGATTGACCCCAAAATAAAAAAAAAGCTTCAACAATTGGGTGTTTTGCACCCTTCCTGATTTTGTGTATTTTTTTATGGAACAGAATCTTGTTTACAGATATGTGTCTTCTTAAAGTAACACTATGTATAAAAAGTGTTCACTGTCAAACCTTTTTTTTTAATTTGGGTTTAATACCATCTAAGGATGGCAAATAATATGGATTGGAATGTTGAATCCATGGATAAAGCTACTTGTCTTCTGAAGGAGAAAAGTAAAATGTTATACATACAATCTGTACATATACAGAAGTTGGAAGACACTTGACAACGACCCAACTTGAAATTAGGGATATATGATTAAGAAACAGTATTGAATACATCATCTTTAAATTTCTTATGCATTTAATGTAGATATAGGGGGATGAAATGAATGAAAATAATTTTTTTTTTGTTCTTGATCAGATGTGACAGTGAAGAACAAGAATCGTCAGAATCTTTTCAGTGTTACAACCAAGAAGGGTAAGGTGTACGTCTTTGAGGCGAGGACTCCGGAGGAGAGAGAGGATTGGATGAGAGCCATCATCAGCCCTCTCAGTGTTGGTAGAGAATAGAGTCAGCCATGCATCTCTCCTTCAGTACTTCACCACACTCACTCGGACCAGTAACCTGGTAATGAACTGAAAAAATATCTTTAAAAAACTTCTGGTGAGCGTTTCATGAAAGGACTAGTTGGATGTTTGTATCGTACAGTCTTTGAAGCAAGGTCACAGAGGAGAGAGGACGAGATGAGAGCCATCATTAGCCCTCTCATTGTTGGTATAGACGATAGAATAATCTGTCTTTCATTAATTCTTCATGCCTACTCCTCGTAGCGAACTAAAGAGAAAATAAAGATATCCCTCCTTCAGTACTTCGCCCGCTCACTCTGACCGATGACCCACTAACAAACGTAACATTAAGATATTTTTGAAAACCTCTGTACCAGCTACACAGAAATATTGTTAGCGCTAACAATGCGTTGACAGAGGCTCTGTTACAACGGGAATATCACAGCGATGCGTATTTCACAACAACACATTATGTACATCTTGGATCAACGTTTGACATCACACAGTCCAAAAAAATGTGACTGAGCATACTGTTACCGCTCTTTTAGACTAAGAACATTTCTGTACAGCGGTACTGGTAAATTTTGCCGTTGAGTGTCTTGTTGAGAGCAATTCAACAGCACTAATGTTGTTCCCGACTCCTGGGACAATCCTTTTTCATGCTGCTCTATCCTCAGAGCTGCTAGTATGCACGTATTTCTCTCAAGGATTTATGGAATTTATTTTATATATGGGAAGCTGCTCAATTATGTCACAAATTCAAAACTCTCTTATTTCATGGCCTTTTGTTGAACCCTTACCTTTTTTTTTTCATTTTTTATTTTTCAGCTTTTATAATATTAATACATTTTTATCAGTGTGAGCTTCCCCTTTAATTACATATTCATCCTTTTGCTTATTGAGTTACTTGATGTAAGACAAAGCAAGCTCTAATTAGTCAATCAGCTTTAAATCTGAAAAGCATGAAATGCGTGTGAATATGACTATCTCAGAATATTCAAAGTACTTGAAAGCTATGTTTAGATTATGAACCACAAAGTGGTGGTAGTTTAGATAATCGAAAGTAATGTAAAGTACAGGAATTATTCTAGTTTCTTATTTTTCAAATTGGAAATCATTTGTTAACCCTAAAAATCACATTTATGATACTGCCATTGCCAAGTTTTATTGTGTAGATATGTGAATTGGTTAATCTGGTTATTACGGAGTTTCTTTGAGGTTTCCTTAGATATTAATTGCACCCAGACATCCTTCACGGTTGTTCTTCATAACTTTTTTCCAAAATTATCGCCACAGAAATGAAATTTACTTGAGAAAACCTTGACTGTATAAAGGTTGTTTTTGCACAGTTGGGTCAACTTCTACTTATATTTCCTACAAAGTGTGAGTTATGAGATGATTTTATTGCATAGCTTTTGTTGTTTATACAATTCAGTTCAATTTATGACACTCCTAGGCTTGTTTCTGAACTCGGGTTTAATTCAAACTCTGATCTAAACTTGTGGTTTCACTATGGATAGCCGATTGTGACGCATGTCTCCAAGAGCAGAGGTTGTATCAGTATCAGCTTATTCTGCACTTATAACATTCACAAATCATGTGAGAATAGTTAATAAGATTTTTTCTTGAATACCATAAAGGCACAGAGAAAGATCTAAATAAGCATAAAAACAATGTAAGCTAAACGTTGACAATTTTAGCACTGACTAAGACCGTAGTCTAAAGGCGACCGCACACCTTACGATTGGTCTGCGACTCAATTTTGGAATAAAACCTAGTAGAATTTGATGCTAACATTGAGACTTGGAATATCTTACTGTGTAATGTTTGAAATCATTGTACGAAAACCTTTGTTCAAATCTGTGACTATGCTATCATCCTTCTTAGAATAAAAGCAAATTTAATATCTAGTCGTAATGACGTCATAGCAGTCGTACGGTTGGCTACGATTTGAAACTAATTTGGCCTTTACTCCAAAATAAAGGCTTGAAATCTTTCAAAATGGTTATTATTAGTATTCTTTCAATTAATTTTAACCTCAAATAAAATGATATGTTCCATTCACATTTTCAGAAAATGAGCAAAATGCGATTTGTTCCAAAATCGGAGCGTGAACAGTCGTAAGGTGTGCAGTGGCCTTAAGTTAAACCAGATATTAGAATATGGGCCTTAGACCTCTGGCCTGAATCTGAAAACATATTATAAGAGTCAATAAGAGCCCACACAGTTCACTCTTCCTTTAAATGAATTAACTCCTCATTTTGTATGTACATGTATATTACACATAGTTTGTACTTTTTGTACTATCCACCACAGTATTACATTCTTTTCTATCTCTTAAATGTTTTCTGAGCAATAATTACAAGGTCAAGAATCTGAAGTATCCTTCCTTTTCCGTTTTTCATACATGTTCTTCATATACTTAATATATTGCATACTCGTCATATATTTTAACTACAATTATGCCGTTTTCAATTGGACAGATCGAGGGTCAATTTGACCCCCCACTGTTCACCCCTTCTCCACCTTTCTTCATAAGTTCATATCAGGATAAAAGTCAAAGTATAATGTTGGAAGAGCTGTGGTGTAGTGGTTCTGACTCTAGCCTTGTAAACAGAGGGTCGTGGTACTGTGTGCGCCTCAACGGCAACTGACTGGAATACTCCCCAAGGAGTCGAGGATGTGCATACATTGTGTGCGGGAATGACTGATTGAATCCGATGACCGGGATAATAATATATCTGTAAAGTGCTTAGACACGTCGTTCCGATGTATTAAGGGCTATATAAAAGCAGAAATAGTATTATTATTGAATACTATTAATGACCACAATCCACTGATATTACTTCTTCGTTAAGATTCTATGTTCATCCTTCTACATGGGGCATTGTGGGTGTTCATATGCATTCAAAGAGGGATAATCAAAATCTTCAGAATGCATTTGATATTAAATCCATTGTGCCTATTTATATTGTTACTTTCTTCATTCCAATATGCATTATGTCCACAATTCAAAAAAATTGAGATAGACAAATTATTTGTTCATGGATTGTCTCAAATACTGGTACACTGTATCTCATGTGAGTTAGTTAGTTTTTTTTTATTATGTCCATGAAGCTGTATAAACACATTCATACTGTATTTACGTGTAGCTTGTAGTTGTTGTGTGGTGTCCAATATGCAGCAACTGTAATCCACATTTTAGTCTTGATATACTACTGTTTTTTTATCCTGCAAATGTGTACAGTAGCAAAACTAAAGGTATATTTTTGTTTATAATTTTCATTTGTATTTTGAACTTCAAAATATGAGGATGCAAAAAGATGTTACAGCCCACTGAACTCTTGAATCGCATGATGCTGGTCATCTTGACTTTGTAATAAATTTTGTGAATAAAAAGAAAATGTGCTAGATTTTGAAAAAAGCATTGTCATTTCTTTTTATGTCTTTGTCGATTTGCCATTAACGTCTATTGTATTTTTAATTCATTGTGATATAATTCCAGGGGATCACATTAACGCAAGGTTAGTGAGTAATGGCCAGTTTGAAAGCTCAATTCTGATTGGTTCTTAGTCAGTCTACTGAGCAAAATGCACATGCAACGATGGTCTTGATAGGCCGTTTCATTTAGCGATTAATCGCTAACCTTTGTGTTACGGGACCCTGATCAGGGAAACATCTCATAAATCCATTTGAAATGATGCACAACTGGTGACCAAATCTTATTTTTACAGTGGGGCCGTCATGGTCTAGTGGTTATGACCCTTGTCTTTCAATCTGCAGGACGTGGGTTCGATTCCTAGCCATGGATGTTTTCCTTCAGCAAGAAATTTACCCACGTTGTGCTGCACTCAACCCAGGTGAGGTGAATGGGTACGCAGTAGGAAGAAATTCCTTGAATGCTTCAGCGCCTATATGGCAGCACAGCTAAATCCGGGGTAATAATAGTAGCACTTTGTATCCTCAGGCAAAAAGGGCTTTATAATTCCAGCTATTATCATTTAATAATGCAGTTAAATTTCCTTCAACTCTCACCAAAATTTGACAAATAAACTTTGCATTCTGATGCTTCTTATCAATAATAATTTATATATACAAATTGGATGTCAACTTTAGCTGATGGGACTTACGGAATTAAAATGACTGAAAATCTGATCTAGCTACAAAATCTCAGACGGCATAGGTATAGAGTTAGAATTGCAATAGTTTCAGAATTCAATAGTGATAAGGATTATGGTTTATTTAGTTTTGGAGGTTTGGTTTTATCCTTGGCTTAATTAACATGCATATTTTCCATCAGAGCAAATGTCATGGAGCCGGAATCGGTTTCCAGTCGTACATAAAGTCATGAGTAACTTAAACAGCTTTATGAAACGTCACCCACCAACAAGAGTAATTTATCAGTCATCAATTACCTTTGAACAGAGCTTGATCATCAATTAGTTTATTTTGACCATACACAGGACAGGTGATCCACAATCTTATTCTTTTGTTCTTTTCAACTTGATTCTTTTGTGCCGCTGGTCTAGACATAATTGTTATTAAGTAGTAGCCAAGAATTCATTCTTGTACTCATTAACATCCAAGGAATGCTTCACCTCTCTTTCTTTTGCTACCGTTACAAGGTGTTTTCCTCACCTAGCAACAAGAAACCAGTTAGAATAAAGCATGAGAAAAACCCCATGAACTATACTTCACTGCACTCAGTAGTAAGTCTTCACCAACTGTGGATGTGTACAATTTCTAGGAGTCGTCCTTATTTTCTCTCAATGCAGCAAGAACCACTTCAACATTTGTGGATTATTACACATTGGGTTATCTACAGTCATATTTTGCATCATCATCAGGAAAACCGACTTTTAGCTAAATCATTTTGATTTCCATCCATAAATACTGTACCCATCGCTTGTGCTGTCCAAGTGGGATTTGTGCGGTATTACTTTGGAGAACACTTCACTCAACCTCATCGCAATGCATTTTGGGTTGAGGCCTCATGGGCGTGGTCATCATTGCAGCGTGACCTCCCCATTCTTCATTCACATATTTTGCACTTCTGTTGAATTGGAGGTCTTATCATCTATTTCTGTATCAAGCACTTCAAAGCTGGTGAGTTTTTTTTTTATAGTTTATTCATGAGTGTAGGAGATGTAGACTCTTACACAGCCATGAATGGATTTCACTTGTTTTTCATCATCACAATAATCAACATGACTTATTAGACTTTAAAATCCATTATGGTAATCATATATGAATCATATCTATTAAATGCATTTTTTGTACTTACTGATGCAGGTCTTTGTACAAGAAATACCACCTGAAATTCCAATTTTACACTGAATTGAACTTTATTACAAATAAAGGGGCAGTGAAACCGCAAGAAAATATCTGAAATATTAAATATCATCATTCACACACCATATGCGAACTCTACCAACAAGGAATTGGAAAAAAAAACTTCTCGTCTGAGCCAACTGATACAATTGATTAGACATGCATTGGCAACATTTATTCTCCGAGAGGGCGCCATACACGTAGTAAAATATATTCATTTGACCAGCTGGTAAATATTTTTATCGATGGTGACCAGCCGGGAAAATAACAGATTTCGATCATATCATGTGTCGTGCTATGGACTAATTACACTTGGCTATATGTTTTGGCTATCTATATAGCTATATGGCATAACATGTAACAAAGTTATAATTTGTAGATCTGATTTTAAGATGAATGATTATATTCATTCTCAATCTTCAACAAACAGTATAGAGCAACACTGTTTCACATTGGTCAAGTGATTTTTAGACTAAAAATACAATGTTTGAGTTAAGTAAGGCTAAGATTTTATGAAGTATTTGCTGTAAACTCATTCACCAAAAACATATTTTAAATCCTGAACATGTAAAAAGATGTCAAAAGATACACTGCATTTTGTAATAAATTTTTATAAGAATAGTAGTATTTGAATGAATTTCAATTTGTTTGGTATAAAGATGACTTATTTTAGTGTGGTATTCATCAAATATTTAATTCAATTTCTTATGAAATATACCACCCTTCCTCACTGTGCTTGGCACCAACAATGCAAAGATTACCACGATGTTATCCTTTGAGCGCTAATCATTGTAATCAATGTCAGCGTCACATGGCATAAGCGTCATCACTCCAACATCATCGCAAAAATGACATAACTGTAAGCGCTACAAGAACAGTGATTGAACTGAATGATGATTCTAAGCACTGTTTGAAGACATTGAAATTTGTGAGACACAGTTCCTAGTTTTGAGCGAGGGCCATGAGTGCCCAGCAGAGGCGGATACCGGCGCTTTATAAGAACCCATCATCATCATCGTCATGGTGTAATGTTCCTTTGTAATATCACATTCACAGCATTAGTCTCCACCTAAGTGCAGTTCTACTGCCAACTGCAACTGAACTGGACACTCCCATACAAAGCATATGGCAATTTCAGAATTCAGTAGTCAATGCATTAGATAACCAGGCCCCTTTGGCTGCCCTTCCAACAGCGGTGGATGGGAATAATCTGTTACCGTGGTTACTGTAAATGCACTCTCCACAGATGAGCTATTCCATGTTCAATGTTCATTGTGTGATAGTCTGTGATTCTTGAATGCTAGCTGTTTAATGAAACTTCTTTGAGTTTCTGTTCAGCTTCCACCATGAGATTGCATGCTATCTTGTGTTTGCTGTAGTGTTTGACCTGACACTCTCTGTAATGATATAAAACACAGAATAAATATTAAGATAATTAACCCAGGGTAGCCACTTCAGTCCTAGTGAAGTAAATTATGCCATGGCTGGGAATCAAACGCAGGACTTTGAAACAGAGGGCCGTGGGTTCGAATACCAGCCGTAAATTCCTTCCCAGGTGAGGTAAATGGGTATTGGCAGGAAGTAATTTTTTTAAAAGCTGTAAGCACCATCATTGGTAGACTAGCTTTAATAGCTTAGCTGGGGTAATCTCTTGAACACCTAACAAGGTGAATATGTGGGCTATACAGATACCCTATATCATTATTATTATTATTATTACACTGTTCTCCCAGTGGGCTCTAAATGACATTATTATTTACCCTTCTCCACTCTAATACGTCAAACACCTTACAAGAAGGCAGAAGGTCCCATTTTTCAAGTCTTTTGCGTGACTCAGCTTGGGATTGAACCCATAGCCTCTCGTTCATGAGGTGGGCACTTTACCACTGAGCCACCATGTCTGGTGTCACATAGATACATGAAAGAGAAATAAACTATAAATAGGCCTTCACATAAACACATTACGGCCCTGTAACACAAAGGTCAGCGATTAATTGCTAAAATCAAAGAACCATTCTGACTGGTTCCATGTCAGTCTACAGCATGCAAAGATAGTCTTGATAACCCATTTCATTTAGCAATTAATCGTCAACCTTTGTATTATGGGGCCCTGGTTGCATACTTCAAGAAAGACGAATTACCCTCAGCAAAAAGTCGAGTTTAACAAATATTGTTCTCTTTTGAAAAGGGAAGCATAACACTGAAATGTGATAGTTTGTATGTTACGGTTTGAAATATCAAATGTTAAAACTTGAAAAAGTTTTACTTGAACCATCAATGCAAAGAGAATAGAAAATGTATAATATAAACAAGAATGATAAATGATGGATCATTAATAACTAGGATTAATAATGAATTATGTAGAAAGAAGATCAAGGCTGCCACTATCTAAACCATGGACAATGTAATGTAGTGATAGTAAAATAAATACTCCCATGGATCATTTATCACCAACTTGTCACTGGATAATGTAGTCATAAAGACAGGGTTCCCAGCTTTTCAAGAAAACAAAATTCCCTGATTTTTCCCTGATGAAGTTTAAAAATTCCTTGATAATTATTTAAACCCATTCCCGGTTTTGCATGTTTTCTAAGTTGTTGCAGTGAATTACATGTATTTTCAGTATAAAAACAATAGTGTAAAACTAATTAGTACCACCATATCCAGTCGTTCAATGGATGTTGTTTTGATATGCAAAAAAGTATAACAGAGTCTGACTGACTACCGTGCTTTCGACTTTTGGGCTGATCAAATTTCCCTGATTTTTCCCTCATTTGACGCATTTTTCCCTGATTTTATGTATTTTTTAATCAAATTCCCTGATATTTCCCTGACTGGAAGAAGTAAAACATTTTCCCCTGATTTCCCTGATGGGCTGGTAACCCTGAAAGAAGCTATATTAACTTACATTTTTCGTAGGGACAAAAATAAAGAAATGATAGTGAATGTGTTGATAATGGATACTTCTGACCACACCCCCTTTATGTAAGACCTTCCTGACATAACATAACTTTATATCTTTAATAACTTTTATTCGATTAATATAAACAATACTGACCTTCTGCAGTACCATTCATTCTGACAGCGTGAACATCTCTTGGCAGCTGGTGAACCACAGAGGGCACACTTTGGTGGTTCGGCTATCAAGGACTCTAGTACATCAAAGTTATACATGTCTGCAAACCTACAAAAAGAGATGATTACCAATTCAATTCAATTCAATCTTTATTGCAACCGTATACAAGGTTGGATTATGTACAAATAAAAATGGTTGACAATTATAAACTTCATATCTTACAAATATTGATAATTTATATATTAAAATTGAATAAACATCATATTAAAGAGTATCTTAAAATATCTAAAGTAATAAAATATAATTATTATACATTTAAAAGGAGAAACACATATTCACAGACATACATAAAATCAAGAAATACTGTCCTAAATTGCACGCCCATAATAATGCCATTAACTCAGTCCAGACAAAAACAAGAATCTGAAACAAAACATAAATCATCATTGCAAATTATATAAGCACCAGGGAATAAAACTATTTTTATACCTATTGGTTTTACACTTTGGTAAGTCAAGAAAATTAGTTTTTCTCAGTGTGTATCTGGTTTCACGTTTTGCTGGTAAGAGACAGTTAAGTTTGTGGTTGGTGTTTTGTATATGTTTGAACAAATTACATATGTAAGATTGAAACTGATATAAACTCTTAAAACACAATGCATTTGTTCTATACATCCATTTGTGACATAATGAGCCAAAAATTTTGAGGAGGCATGGAATGGTGTATGTGGGGAAAATTTCTTTAAAAGTTGTGAGCGAGCAAAAATATTGGCCTTTTAAAAAGGAAAACCCAATTTTGTGATAGGTTTTTAATGTCATATTCAACAAATATCGTTATATTTCAACCTTTTCCTTTCCTTTACTTCTTTTTCTCTTTTTAATTTTTGTCTTTTTGGTCATGGACATTTTTGGAGGGCCCAAGCCCTCCATCTGTATGCCACTGACATCCATGAAGAAGACTTTGTTGAACTTGAATGTGTAAAACTATAATATAAAGGGAAAACTTTGAACCCAATATTTTACCCTCTTAAAGAGGTTAAAAAGATATTTATGAAATCTGTCAATCGTGGAAGCCCTATTTGGGTAATAAATTTTATTTTTAAAAAAAATTGGCAAATTCCAAAACTCAAAGGGGAAAACCATTCAAACATCCCTAACACTGTCATCAATAAAAAAGATTCAAGGAATTACATTGTTTTAGGGAAACTTCACCAAATAATACTAGAGATTATGTCACGGATGAAAATTATCTTCTTTGGTAGCCAGCTACAGGGATATAGGGTTCGCCATAAATTTATCAGTTCGCAGCAAATGGTAATGTTTTCCATAGAGACTCACATTTTTGCTTGGTCCCTCATTGATTGGGCAGAAGAATTAAAGAAGTTCTTGACTTGATGCTTGGCAATAGCCTTCCACTTGCTTTCATTCTCTTTCAGAAGTCTCTCCCGGATCTCTGGAACCTATATTGAGTGTACAAAAAAGGTTTCCTTTCTGGTTAGTCATACATATATAAAAAAAAAAAACCAACATCAAATGAAAATGAGATGCAATCAATATCCATTACTCCTTTAATTACATACATGTTCTTAAATTCTCTCTAATTTGTTTTGTTTTGATATTGAGAATGGACCATATGCAATTGACATCATCGTGCCACCATATTAGAGGCCGAAACCCCTGCCTTGCATGCGCTGGTAATCTGCAGCTACAACTCTGTTTACCTGTGTTCTCCTATAGCCTCTGAGGGAGGCCGCTATGATATTATGACATCACATGCATAAGATCTACTAGAAATCTTTGATTTAAATCCATATTGTTTTCAATCCCTGAAATTGTAATTCCTTTATTTTTTAATCATTTTTCAGTTAGTCATTGGTGTTTTTTTCCAGGGGGGGGGGGCAGACTCCCTCTTTCGATAACACAGAATTAAAGCCTTCTGTCAATTCATACATCTTCTTACACATTTTAAAATGTGTATTTTAAGGCTTATATTCACTTGGTCTACTCTCAATATCGCTAAATCAATTTTACTATCAATCAAGTTTATCACTCATAAAGTTTTGACAGGTGGAGGGTTCAAATTGTTAGTTTACTAGGGGTTGAACCACCAATCTTACCTGTTCTAAAACTAGGCCTGTCTGAGCTGCTGGGGGCTCCATCATGGAGAGGTTGCTAAGGTAGCGCTGGAGATCACACAAGCTAGGTATCTGATCTAGCAACACTTCTGTCAGATGTGATCGTAACTGTAATAAAAATACATAATGACAATGATAATATTAAGCATGATAAGTATTTATATATGATATTCATAGATGATAGATCAAAGAACAGATTATATTAGACAAGACAAGACTAGACAAGACTTTAATTTAGATTTGAAAGTCTTCAATATTGTTACAGAATATTTCTTAAATATTTCCTAAAGGGAATGAAAACACCAAACTAAAATTGGAATAAAAATACAAAGAATTAAACATGCTTAATGCTGAAACTTCTTCTTAGTGGGATATAAAATAACATAGTTTAATAGGCATTTTAAAGTCTTTCTCAATTTCACAAAACAGTTATATGAAAATCACAGTCAGTAGGCTATTCAAATAGGGAATCCAATGACATCACCCAATCACTATTTCTTTATATTCTTTGAAATATGAAATATGAAATATGCAAATTTTCTTCTTATAATACTGTGAAACAAAGTTTGATTACTCCCTGACTTTCACATCACACAACCAATCATTTAGTAAAAAAAAAAGTTATATATTTTTTTGCAAAATTTGAAATTCTTGTCCACCAGGGACATAATGGTACCTTGAGTATTTGGGCCTTGTTGTGTGGATTGAACGCATATTTCTGTTGACAATCTGGTCCCATGAGAAGGTTGTAAAGGGCAATCCAGACCTGCCCCTCAAGCTTAGTCAACTGTAGCCTGTCACTGGGGGCTACCTCTTGCCACTTGTTGTCTATGTACTTGGTCAACTTTCCTGTTATTATAACAATACAGGTAATATCCAATAACACATGGACGGAGGGAAAAAACACAAGTATTTATTGTCAACCAAAGGGAACATGTAATAAAGATGACAAAATGTAGAAATCTTTTATTTCCAATTGCATATCCTACCCTGTGTAGGTGTAGGCCACCTGAACAGCTCCAATCAGTCATACCAAAGTGATGATGTCACAATTTTTTTTAGCGTGTTTGATACCATATTTTGGTTGAGTATGATGAAATACCTCCAAAACCCAAATTTAGTGGTAATAGGTCAATGGGGGCCATAGATATGACCTCGTGAATATATCATTAGCCCCACTGAAATCAATGTATTATTGGGTTGGTTCTAATGGGGCTAATTATGTATTCATGAGGTCATATCTAAGGCCCCCATGGACAGATTCCAACCAAATTCGGATTTTGGAGGTATTTCATAGAGCACTGCCAAAATATAGTATAAAAAACACTGAAATGCAAAAAGGGAAAATTAATGACGTCACACTTCGGTACTCTATTGGAAGGAGAGACCAAAAGTCCACAAGGATTCATTTTGCTTTTCGCTTCCCAGGCACATGTGATGCCCAAATAAATAATGATATTAATAGTAATGTACATACCATCTTTGTATTTTGTCCATGGTGGATCGTCGACAAGCTGTACTAGGAGGCTGGGTAGATCCAGGGTGTTTAAGATTCTTGTTGTCACACTCAGTGAAAGACTGCAGAATTAAAATAAAGATCAGTATTAATATAATAATATGCAACATTTATATAACACTTAATACAATTATCACTGGATTAGCACGGCTACTCTGATTGAGTGCTCGAGCATTTAAGGAATTTCTTCCAACTGACTTCCCATTTACTACAACTGAGTGGAGAGCGGCAAATGTAGATAAACGTCTTGCCAATGAACACAATTGTAGTGGGATTCGAACCTCGGACCTTGTGGTTTAAAGTCTGGAGACTTGTCCACTGAGCCACAACACCTCTTTCATATTACTAATTTAATTAACAAATACACTCCTATCAGGTCCCTTCCTTCATCCAACTCTGGTTTCTTAGTCGTTCCCAAATCTGCTTTTGCTCACGCTGGCCCTGTTCACTGGAATGACCTTCCCCTGGTTATCCGTCGCTGCACTTCCATTGAAACATTTAAACGGTACCTTAAGACGCGTCTGTTCAATGCTTCCTATTCTTAATTGTTCCTCAAATTATCTTTGTATTTGTACTGTTCTCTCTCTCTCTCTTTCTTTTACTGCGCCTTGGGCACTCTGCAGAGTGGATTTGGCGCATTACAAATCACATTATTATTATTATTTTATAAGTCAAGGTATTTAAAAAATCATTCAAAGGTCTTCAAACCATGGTATTTTCTAGCATGATTATAGATCGAGCTAGTCAAGTATGAGATAATTCAAGCTATCCATTTCTTTTTTTAGTTCATAAATGTGTTATTTTTAATGTCATTCAGCCCACCTGCGCAATTTGAAACATCCCTATCAAGCCCCCTACAAATATCAATATTATTATTATTTCTGTTTCAGTTTCTAAATGTCATGAAATAATGAAACCTATATTAAGCTAAAAACAGTGTATTATAATGAGTGTGAAACTCTGTTGACTTTTCATTTCATTTTCAAATGGTCTAATCCTAGTTTGTAGAGAACCATTTGGTCCAATGAAAATGAGACTACCCAGCCAGATCTAGCAACACAATGTGCATTTTCCACCATTTCATTCATTCCTTTATGGTGAAAATCATCAATTTTCACTTAAAGGGGAAGACACAAACACCCTTAAAAGATATTATTAAAAAAAACATGTTTCTCCCTCCATACCTGGATAGATTGTCAGTGATGTATCTAAATATGGATATTGCCTTGATGCTCACGTCATACTGGATCTTACGCTGCTGTCTCCTTAATTCCTGAAAATACAAAAGGCAATTTATCATTCAAATGTGTTACTATGCAGAAACTGAGAGTGATGATTAAGTAAATGATTTACAGGAACAGAAATTAGGCCATCTCCATATGTCATTTCCAACTTACTACACTGTTATGAATATCTGCATATTAGCATTGCAGAGCTGTGTGTTATGCCCCATAAAAGAATCAAGTATTAAGGATGTTTGAATTACATACCTTTTTTGCACTGTGAAATTAATATGAAGTTGATATGGTGGAGTGATTCCTATGAGCGGCATTTTTTTTAAAAGCAAAAACATCTCACTTTTCTTGGACATTCTCAGCATTATTCAAAGGATCAAGTCATGGCAAGTTATATCAAAGCTATGATTTTTTGCTCTCCAATTAAGCTAAATTAAGGAAAGATAAATTTGTGATTTAGTGGTGGTTTTGTGGTAGATGATCGCATATACTGTTAGAAAATAAACATAATTACAAGGGGTGCCTGGGAAATTTGCCCCAGAAATGCCCCAAATAGCCATGGAAATTGTAGCATCCAATGTACAAATCTTGGCTGGTAAGCTAAAACAGTAGCCCCCGAAGTCCCCCCACCCCTTCGCAAGGCACACATGAATACATACACCAAGAAATTCAAAAATATTTCTTTAATCTTTTAATGAAAAAAATGAACAACCAGGGGCAACCCCATAATTATTCAATAGGGGGTGGGGCAAAACAACGTAAAGGTGACATATTTTTATTCTCAATTGAATAATAGAGGGATATTAAACAACCCCAAAACTCTCTTTTAATCATATGAGGCAGTAGCCTCCCTGACCGACTCACCTCCCCCCCTTGCCGCCCCTAAGAACAACCTACCTCCATCGCAGATGATTCATCTATTGATTTGCCATCCTGAGGAAGATCTGCTTCTTCTTTATCACCATTCTCTTCTTGCCTACATATAAATCAATCAAAATAAGTTAAACGACTTTACAGAAAATCTAGTGAAACTAAAACTGTTTAATCCATCAGCATCTTTAAATCCATGGGAAGTAAAATTATAAACAATCATTAAAATTAGTATTGGTGAAATTTAAATGTATCTTCTTGATTCATACTACTAGCTACTACCACACTCCTTAATTGGCAAAAAACAATTTGAAACCTAAAATTTAGTTTTAATTCAATAGCAAATCATTCAATTTTCAAATCTGTAAGGATATTCTTATCAAATCTTTATCTATTTCCAACACAAAGACCTTTTGAAAAAAAAATTGAAAAAAAATGCACCTATGAAAGATAAATATTAATGTTGCCAATTTGAAGAGAAAAGGGCTACACATTAAATTCTTGTCAAGACTGCTTTACATAATATACCTTGCAATGAGATCAGTGATTTTACGATGACAGTAATCAACCAGATCTAAAATGCATTCTTCAGCAGCTTCACATGGTTCCTGTAACAGAAAGTTTTGAAGTATCCAGTTTATATTGCCAAAAAAATCATCATGGTTCTTAAAAAGCACCAAGTTGGAAACTGAATTGTGTTTCAAGATCATTGTTCATAATCGCAGTAAGTATAATGTAAGAATGAAAATCTAAGTTTTTTTTAAATCATATTTCAAAGACTTCAGCATGTACTTAATGGCAAAACTTTTTACACAATACTTAAATGAAAATTTTGTTACCTAAACTACTTCTGCTACTACTATTAATCCACCTCTACTGCTTACTTACAACCCCTTACAACGATCCACGAGTGCAATTCAATTTAGAACATTGAAAAAATAAATAAACAAGGTGCAATGTTGTCAGAAGACACTTTAGCAAGAAAACGACTAAACCTTTATATGAATATTGATTAATGTAACATCATTTATTGATATCATTTTATCCCCCACCCCCCCCCTCCCCCGTATTCTTTTCTTATTCCATTCATTTTCATAATATATATAAAAAATAATTAATTTTCATTTATGTGGGTACATGACTCCATCAAGCCCACGGATGACTTTCTTCCCCAAAACTCACCTTATGAAAAAGAATTGTTTCCAACAAGTTTGAGAGCGTGGCCTCGTGGTACAAAGCCATGTAGAGAGGAAAGGTTGTCTTGGGTTCAAAGTCCATTCTCTGAATGACAGAAAAAACATTCTGCTTCCAAACTTCAAGAGCAAGTAGTTCTTGAATCACAACAGGTATCTGGAAAAAAAATACAAAATACCCTTGGGTTTACCACAGGTAGTAGAATACCAGTATACAAAACTGAATATGAAAATATAATATGCCTTTCCTCTTAATATAGAGAGATAGGTGCATTTCGATCGTGAGCTTAAACAAAAACATAAATACATTTTACCAATTATGTTTCAAATAATTTTAGGTGTCCTACCAGTGTAAAATCCAAAAGCAAAAATTAACCATTTCGAACCTAGATGTAGAAACTAAGTGCTTCCTCTATTGCATTTTATTCTTTTAAACAAATTGAAAATTCATTTCATCTATAACATCAAGAAAAAAATAAGGTGCCCTAACACTGTCAAATTCAAAAACAAAAATAAAGAATTTTAAACCTAGATATAGTAAGTAAGTTCATTTCAGACTTCTGAAATTCAATGAAACATATAAAGTACTTTAAATGAATTGAATTAAATAGAATAAAAACAGGATATTACTACAAAAAATAATGTATTGCATGACAGAAAGAGTAAGTGAGTAATAGATCCGTTGAAGTCCAGTTTTATTTTTACAGGCAGTGGTCTAACTGCTACAATAATGGGAAATCAAAAATGTCAAAATTTTGTTTACATTATCTTTCATCTTTTAGTACACAGCTCCTCGTCATAATATTTAAGGTTACCAAAAAATTTCTGTAGAATCTGATTTTTTGTGCTATTTCCCCTATTTTGAGGGTGCTGAACATGAATCTGCTTGTTGCCAAATTTATAAATGCCGTCTTCGACCGTTGCCATGGCAACGGATTAATTTATCAAAAATAGCTTGTATTTCCCTGTAAATGGTAGATAAGCATGATATAAATTAGCCAATAGATTGAATTCAATGTTCCAATTAAATACAAATGAAATTCAAAATATTTAAGATCATCAAAATGGTTCCAATTGGCCCGTTGCCATGGTAACGGCTCATTTTTCCCCCAGAAAAGTAAAAAATTTGATTTAAAGTTGTAGAATCTGTTTTTTATTTCATTTTCCCTGCGTTTAGGGTGTTAAACATAGGAGTGGTTTTTGCTAAATGTATAAATACACTCTCATTCCATTGCCATGGCAACCAGATAATACCTAATTTGGTAAAAATAGAAATAACATGGTAAGAAAAGACAATGGCGAAAAATACAATAAAAGCGACCTACATGTACATGTAATCTACATGCATTGGGTTTTTCCCACTCATTTACTAAAAAACTACATAAGTGTTATGCATGAGTTCATTGGAATGATAGGAATTGATGTTGCCTTGACAATGCTTGAATTTAAAGATAAATATCAATATTGCAAATTGGCCGTTGCCATGGTAACAGCTTATTTTTTATTTGATAAAATATATTGTAGAATCTGAATTTTCTTTCATTTCCCCTAATTATATGATGCTAGATCTATATGTGCTTGTTGCTAAATGTATAAATACAATCTTAGGTCATTGCCATGGCAACCAAATAACATGGGGGAGATAATGGTGGAAAATACCATGAAAATCACAATCTACATGCGTAAGGTTTGAACCATTAAATATTGAACAAAAAATACAGAAAGTAGTCTGCATGAGTTCATTAGAAAGAAAAGAATTGATGTTGCCTTGGTAACACTTGCATTTAATATAAATATAAATATAAATGTTGCAAACCTCCCATTGCCATGGTAACATCTTATTTTTCTCAGAAAATTACAAAATTGAAAAAAAAAAAAAAATCTTTCATTTCCCCTAATTTTAGGTCGCTCAACATACAGTTGAGGCCGAAAGTTTACATACACCCATGGAATTCAGTGAAATTTGTTCGTTTGCCAAACATCCTAAAATTTACTATATCTTCAGAAATATAAATACTACCATGACGAATTTGGTGTCAAATGAAAGAGCATATTAAGCTCTTTCACATGATAAGGATGCCGATGGGATTAAAGTAAATATCAGGTGAAATTTTGTTTGAAGAAAAGTAGTAATATTCGTATAAAACTATTCTATTGTTATTATATTTTCAAACGTCGTTTCATAGAAATATATAAATGTCAAATCTATGATTTATATCACTTTTTCTATCATGATATGTCACCACTGAACAAAAAGTGTGATCTGAAATGTTTGTGTTGACAAGTAACTAGCAAAAATATGAAATGTTTTTGTCAAGTTTTTATTTTTAAATCGTCTAAAATATGAAGATTTTTTTTGGAAAAATTACACCTAAATATTTCAGCTCCAGATGACAAAGCAATTTGATGAAGGGGCAAGACATACTCATTTGTTTGATATCAAATTTGTCATGATAGCAAAAAATAGTTTATAAGATACAGTAAGTTTAATGATGTTTGGCAATTGTCAACTTTTTAAAAAATTCCTAGGTGTATGTAAACTTCTGTCCTCAACTGTACATATGCTTGTTAATGTAAAAATACTCTCTTCGGGCCATTTTCAATTTAGAATTAAATCCAATCCACATAACATGTACTCAAATGAATTATCCAATTACACTCATTTTAATGCTGGACAATTTTTGAAGAAAAATGGTACTTATTCTGCATGAAATCCAGTATTGTAACTCCAAAATGACCGCAGATAGTCATTTTGAGTATAGTGATTTTGGGTGATTTGTGCTTAAAAGTGTAAAATATAATAATAAGGGGGGGGGGCATACATTTGATGAATGACAATTTTAAATCTGTCAGGAGGCGATGTGGTCTTGACCTCCTAATCTGATATTATTGCCATAACCAAATTGGCAGGTGGTGTCCATTTTGAAAAAGTAAACTTAGAAATATTTTCATAATTTTGGAAATATATGGATCTATATTATGATATTTCAACAAAACATTGGGTAATCATTAAATATAATAAATCATATTGCACAAGTTTCATGTCATATGATCAAGGTCATAGGTATTTTACGATCACCAAAATTTGACCATGTTGTTTTATTATCATTGAATCTCATAAAGTTTCTGAAAAAACAAACCTTTGAGAGTGCGTATATAAATCTATTTCAAGAAAGTTGGACATAAAGGTATTCAACTATCACATCATTGTGCATGAGTTTCAGGTTAAAGTTATGGTCAATGAACTTTGACTGTACTGTGGTATCAACATCAAAAACTTTACTTAGGTTTATTAATTTTCAAGATAATTAGATATCATGTCACTAGGTGAAGGTCAAGGGTCTTTTGAGGTTAAAAAACCCTTAGGATTCTATTATTAAATGAATAGGGTTTTCATGAAAGTCCCACATTGAGTCTACATTAAAAATGGAAGAATTTTACCTTTGTTTCCTCAAAAGGTCAGTTATATCTAATAGGTGGCCATGATTATGTCAATTTGCCAAATAAACTTTGGAGTTAAATTATCTTGAACAGCTTTCTATTAAATAAATACATACATTTTAACATTTATAGCACTTCTTCATGTAAACATGCTCAAAGCAATTTCCAATATAATTGTGGGGGGGGGGGGCGTCGTTGTCTAGTGGTTAAGACTTTTTCAATCTGAGGGATATTGGTTCGATTCCCAGCCAGGGTGTGTTTCCTTCATTAAGAAATGTATCCATATTGTGCTGCACTCAAGCCAGGTGAGATAAATGGGTACCTGCAGGATATAAGTCCTTAAAAAGCTGTGAGCACCGGATGCGGTAGTCCAGCTTAGCCAGGGTAATATAGGAGTACTATACAAATCCTATATTATTTTATTTATTATTATAAAAATGAATAATTCTACTTTTCAAGTGCTTTCAATACATAAAGTGGGTGTTACAAATAAAATTCATAGGTTTGTAAGCTTTAAAAAAACAATTGTACAGAAGGACATGAACGGATTTTGAATATTGGGACCAGTGAAACTTATGCACTGTTGACCTAAGTTGGGGGATAGAAAAGGGTCTGTAAACAAAAACCCAGCATGAAATGTATTGTTGTGTCAGGTTATCAATGGACAAGTAAACAAAGCAATTTTTTCTATAATTCTGTTTTTGACCAGTAGCAAGTGAATCTCTTTGAACAAAGGAAACACATGGTCATAATTTCTGGCCGTTGAAATGGTACCGACTGCTCGATTCTGAATGTGCTGAAGTGACTATTATCTAGGCGGCTGAACACCAGTTCAAAGTGTCCCCAAGTGGTTATAAATACGAAGTAAAAATTAAAGGTCCCAGTACAAAACCCTGAGGAACGCCATATTGCAACCCTTGACCCTTTTTTTCTTAATGGCTACCGACCGCGATTCGTTTTAAAGGCAAGGTCAGTATGTCAAAGGTAGTTCAGATTTTGATTTCTTGACTCTAAAACCCCCAAATAAATATTTTGAACAACTCTCTATCAAAATGGAATCACCCCGTAAAGTTGTCATTTTTCAAAATGACAGGCAGCTGTCAGTTTGATTTTTTCATGGCGATAATCTCTGATTAGGCGGTCAAGTTTAGGTCAGTTAACTGTGTGGACTTAAGATTTTAATTTCCTAACCTCAAAAATCTCCATGTTGCTATTTTAAAAACTCATTTATAGCACAAATGAACCCAAATTCCTTTTTTTTTCAAACTGGCCACCAGCAGCCACTCTGGATATTTTAATTATATCATAGTCAATCTCTGTTCAGGAGGTCAATATCACTTCAACTCATCAAATAGACTTAAGATTTTGATTTCCTTTTCCCTATAAAACTCATTCTTTATAATATTTTTATCAGCTTTATAGCAATATCCACCCACATTTTTTTTTTTTAATGGTTTCCGGCAGCCATTTCAAAGCTTTTATACGAATTTCATGGTCAATTTTTCTTCATACAATTAATTGTCCAGAAACACATTATACATGAATGTGATTGGCAAATTTATTTTATTCCATTAACGTTTAGCTTTAAAATATAGACATTTGTGACCCTTAAATTGGCAGCCACCTTGGAGTTTGAAGTTGGGGTAATTCAATTCAGCAAATAGATGTCACATATCAATCTCTTGAAAACTTTACCCCTAAATCAATATTTCTGTCAGATTACTAGGCCAAATGGCCCAAAATATTCTCAAAATGGTCTCTAGCTGAATTCTCCCTAATTTCACAAACCCTTAGAAATATTGGCATACTGGCTATTTTTTTTAATAATTTATTAGAGCACAAATGGTCAAAAAAAGATCTTTACACTCCACATTCCTCACTTGAACCTAGGAAGTGATTCGCTAGGTCCATAGGAGAGCTTGTGCGTCACAGACTGTAGATGGTTGGACCATTGGGTGACCCTTTGATTGTGAGCAGAGCCATCAAGGGATTCAGTCAAGTGAAGGAAGCTACATCTTGTTTTGAATCTCTTTTTGGCAGGTTCATAGTTAAAGGGTGGATGAAGAGGGTGATCTTCTTGCTTGTTTTTTCCACCTTTGCTGGCACCTATCTTCTAATGTGTAAATGGGCAATACCACACAGTAGGTAGAGATCATCTGCTCTTGTTTTGTCGCAGCCAGTAATTGCTCTGCAAGCAGCATTCAGGGCTGTATCAATCATTGCAGCATGTGATGACCGAAAACGGATGGGGACTGCATACTCAGCAGTCTAGTAGCATAGAGCAAGAGCTGTCGCACGGATGGTTTTGGCATCTGTTCCCATTTTATGTTGGCAAGCTCCTTCAGGATGCTGTTCCTTTGTCTTGGAAACATGGTCTTTGTAGGTAAGGGAAATGTCTAGGGTGACGTCAAGGTAAATTGGCTTACTGGTGTGTTCCAACCATTTTCTATACCATCTGAACCTTAGTTACTGGTCTGCATCTCTGTTTTTTAGGTGAAAAGCACTGAGTTGGGTTTTTTTCTGGATTTGCCCAGAGATGATTTGCAGCGTAGTGAGGAGTCAGGCCTACCAGAGCATTGCTGAGTGCTTTTTCATCTCTTCAGAGGACTGTTTCTGTGAAGCAATGCAAATGTCATCAGCGTACAGGTAGCTCTCAATATTTGGTGGATTGGTTGGTCATTTATGTAGATGCTAAAGAGTGGGACGATGATTCTTCCTTGTGGGAGACCTTTTGTGTGTCAGCCTTCTGCTACTGAAACCACTGAGATGCACAAAAACTGCTGATTTGAGAGCATGCTCTGAATCATCTGTGTCAGCTTAAGCCTTCCTTTGTCATCTCAAAGACTTTCCTTGTGAGTATTCGATGATTGTGTCATAAGCTGTAATGAGGTCAACAAAGGCTGCTCCAGTTATCAACCCTTTCTCGAAGCCATCTTCAATGTACTGTGCCAGATTCAGCAGTTGACTAGTACAGGACTTTCCTGGCCTAAATCCTGCCTGTTCTGGAATGAGGAGCTCATTCACCAAGGGAGCAATGTGCTTGAGTAGGAGCCTTTCAAAGATCTTGTATGTGTGACAAAGCAGAGATATGGGCCGGTAGCTCTTTGCATTGGCTGGTTTTCTGCCTGGCTTGAGTAAGGCAACTACCCTTGATTTCCTCAATAAGTTTGGCATTGTGCTTTCACTCAGACAGTAGTTTAGCGTGTCAAGCAGCCGTTGGAGTGCAACAGGTCCAATATGTTTCATCTGCTCACAGATCGAGGACATCATCCAATCCAGCTGCCTTGCTGATCTTCATTGCTTTGATAGCATTGCACAAGTCGTTCATGCTGAAAGGTCTTGTGAACTCAGATGACTCTTGGCAGGCTGTCCGCACACTTTTAGGGTGGATCTTCGCGGGTAATTATGAGGGTTACCTTGGCTGTTCACTAGAAGCTGGTTGGCCACTTGGGACCTAGATTGGGACTTTGTAGAGTCTTTCCCAAGGATCCGAATCTGCATGGTGTTTCTGCCGGCCCTGAGTATAGCTTGTACGGCATTCTTGTGGAATATTCTTCCTTGATGATTTCTTCAGCAGCTCAAAAAATATGTCGTAATGAGTAGGGAGTGCAGGGAGGTTCTGAAGATATGTATTCAGATCTATGCCAAACTGCTCAGTTTACTTTCTTCAGGTTGAAAGTCTGCAGAAGGGAACTTTGCGAGGAGTGATGTTTACCACGGCATCAGGCCATTTGCAACATTGATATTTATCATATAAAATTAAATTATTTAACCACTATCAAAGCAGCAGCAACAAGAATATCAAGTTTAGCAACCTAGACTCTACATATTTTTATTAAAACTTTTCTGGTGTAAAATGAGCCGTTACCATAACAACAGGCAATTTGCAACATTGATATTTATTAATAAAATCAAGCATTCCCAAGGGAACATCAATTTTTATCATTCTAATGAATTCATGCAGAATAATTACGTAATTTTGGTTTTGTTTTTGGTTTTGGTCATGTAGATTAGTTCGTTTTTACTGTACATCCCACCATTACCTTTTTCAACATGTTATTTTTTACCAAATAAGTTGGTATTTGGTTGCCATGGCAATGGTCTGAGATGGTACTTACATATTTACCAACAAGCATATTTATTTTTAGCAACCTAAACTTAGCGGAAATGAACTAAAAAAATGTGACTCTATATGTTTTTATCAAAATTTGTTCTTTTCTGAGAAAAATAAGATGTTACCATGGCAACGGGCCATTTGCAATATTGATATTTATCTTTAAATTCAAGCATTCTCAAGGCAACATCAATTCCTATCATTCCAATAAACTCATGCATAACACTTATGTAGTTTTTATTCTAAATGAGTGGGAAAAACCCAACGCAAGTAGATTACATGTAGGTTGCTTTTATTTTATTTCTCACCATTGTCTTTTTTTACCATGTTATTTCCTTTTTTTACCAAATTAGGTATTATTTGGTTTCCATGGCAATGGAGTGTATTTATACATTAAGCAAAAACCACTCCTTTGTTTAACACCCTAAACGCAGGGAAAATGAAACAAAAAACAGATTCTACAACTTTAAATCACATTTTTTACTTTTCTGGAGGAAAAATGAGCCGTTACCATGACAACGGGCCAATTGGAACCAATTTGATGATCTTAAATATTTTTGAATTTCATTTGTATTTGATTGGAACCCTGAAATCAATCTATTGGCTAATTTATATCATGTTTATCTACCATTTACAGGGGAATACATACAATTTTTGAGAAATTAATCTGTTGCCATGGCAACGGTCGAAGACGGCATTTATAAATTTGGCAACAAGCAGATTCGTATTCAGCACCCTAAAAATAGGGGGATAAGCACAAAAAATCAGATTCTACAGAAAATTTTGGGAATTCTTACTACTTGCCGCCTACTATTTATTGTGTTCTTTCCCCATGTTTTAATGGTGAAGAAATGTATCTTTTTATTATTCCCAGGCAGTTATGAAATCAATTGAGCACCAATTGTGCAGACAAATTAAACTTCCCTGTTGTTAGAGAGTTATGTTATGATTGGCTAGCCATCGGTAAGTCACAACTTTAAACCAGAGTTCAGAATACAGGCCCTAAAATTCAGAAGAAATAAATAATTGCCATTTTTACTTATCTGACCTTTTCATGTGATAAAAGCATCTCTTTGACAAATTCATCTTGGTTGCTTGAAGCGTGAAGCACAGCTTGCATATTGAGTTTCTCTAAATATTCATGTTGTTTCATCCATCTATGTACGTATAGAAAAGAGTGAAATTTAAGAAATTAAGTGAAAGAAACACAGATTATCTAGCAATATACATAGAGAAATAATGTAAAAGGTTTCTACAAAAATGCCTTCAAAATACCAGGGAAACGGGTAGCCAGAGTATAAATGTTCTTTAATAATAAAGCAATCTCTTTCAGTCATAGTCTGTCTCTTGTTTTAGGATGCATTCAAATTTTCACTTTACAAAAAAATTATGGGTACTAACATCCTGTATCATATGTTTTGGAGTGTAAGTTACTGCTTAAATTCACTGCAGGCAAATGTTACGATGGGTGACATAAGCCAATGAATATGAAATATAATAAAATAAAATACTTGCGTCGGCTAATAAATGTCATGAAATCACTTCATATTTTACGATTCATGATATTTATCAGCCGACGCAAGTATTTTTTTTTTAATCTTAAGTTGGCACTGCTCATGATATACGCGTCTAGTATCTTTGGCTACGAACAAAGACGGCAAGATGGCGACAACATATGGGTAAGTAAACACTCCTCTACTTTTAATATTTTAATGAATTCAAACGTCATTTTATGAAAAAAAAACTAACAATTTTTGGCCAAAAGTTGCCAACCAATATTGTAGCCCATGTACACAAGTATAGGCTAAAAAATTAAAAATATCAAGTATTTTGGCGCAACATTATTGTTGCCCAATTCGTCAGTGGGTGTAGAGCAATAATATGCCGACGCAGGCTTCATGGAGAGTAAGCTTAACTTACATCGGTAGTACTACTCTTACTCTCCAGAAGCCTCCAGGCTAGGCTATAGACACATCGAAACTTCAAGTTTCGAAAACGATCCATATTTTTGGACCCATTCGAAACCAAAAATTTGTTCATTCTGGGCATAATCAAATATTATTATAATTATTAGCAGCACGTACTTTGTCTGATCATTCATAGACATAATGTCAGTGTCTATGTATGTCACGGAGTGTCAGAATCAGAGTCAGACAGCTATGATTATGAAGCCAGGCATCATCGACATCGTAATTTTTTGCTAATACAACTTTTTATTACTGGATGAGAATTTTTCAACACCTAGTCTTAGATCTAGGTATAGTTTACTCTTCAGAATATAAGAGAATAAAGAGACAAAATCATATGAAACCTTTGAGTAAATTTAAAGAAATTGTGGGAACTAGTAGCCAGCTTCAAGGCTGAGGTGCAGAAAATAAAGTTGCGCTAAGATTGCGCTGATTTTTTTATTTTTATTATTTATTGATTTTTTTTAATTCTACAAGTACGATGATACACCAACCTGGTGGACTGTATGGCAAGTTCCCCCAAGTCTGCGCAGTCCCCCTTGTCTGCGCACACGTGTATCTGCGCGATTCTAATAAAAGAAGATACGCAACGAGCACGAACTTTAAACATGCAATACATAGACAGGTATTCATAAAAAATCCGACTCAAAATGGTGGAAAAATAATGAATTTAGGGCATTTCATGTGACGGCCTCAAAATGCAGCCTTTCTCATCAAAATCCCCGAATCGTGTGCAAAGTGAATGCGTGCGCAGACATGAGGTATAATTTTTTTTTCAATCTGAAAATGACTGCCCCAGGTTTTTTCAAGAAAATCCTATATTTTCTTTCATTTTTTAAATAATTAGGCCTAGGCCTAATGAGAAATTTGGTAGGGCCTAGAGGTACACTTACTCTTAATAATGTAAGGAACATTACTAATTGAAAGATTTTGAAAAAAAAATTAAATCTTAACTCAAATTGTTAGGTGCGCAGACTTGGGGCCCACCATCATACTTTAACGGATGATGATGATGATGATGAACTACGGAGTACGGACGGGGGGATAGCTAACATGAAATTGAACCTGTGGGACACGAAAAAAATTGGATTCGTCTGTGTTATGTTTGATTTGGTAATTTATTGCGGTATTTTACTCACTTGCTGCTACCTATGTCTTGGACGCGGAATGTTTCGAGTGATTCAACGTATGCCTCAGCCTCAACTGAAAGAAGAACTTGTCTAGACGGATCATTAATTGCCATGTTTTATCGGAAAAAACAACAACCGTAGTAGTCTCGATAGCTCGATCACTGGTATAGCGTCCCTGACAACGACAACGTCCGATGTTGATGCGGCGCGGGCGGGCGCCGCCGAGACGCTAGGCCGCTCCGCCAGTCCATCCAGACAAGGCACATGGCAAGGCAGTGCTAGTGCAGACCAAGGGATCCCAATGGTGTCTTTTTCCTTTGACCATGGACATGCTTTGACCATGTCCATGACCCCATATCCCCAGACCACATCAATATCCATTGTGGATCCATATTCCTGTCATCATGTCCCAAATTAACCACGCACTTTGCAATATTGTAAATAAATATAAATATATTTTTGATAATCATATATTTTCTCTTGATCTAACTTTAGTAGATATGTACTAAATATTTCAAACAAATAAACATATCCTTGATATACCCCCGGCCCCAGCCCCCCCCCCCCCCCGGTTCTGTGGCCCCTGAAAATTCAAATTGTGTTATAGAACTCAAAATATTTGTGTTTACTGGAATATTTGATGAGTTCTTTGGGCTTTACTTAAACTTCATATTTTCAATCATATTTTGCAAATCAGTCACCCAATTCCTGAATCAGAATGTCACCCTAATAAACATTCTCTTGCTGTATAGACTTGTTCCACCCTCACCCCACCCCACTCCACTTCCTCTCTCTCCCTCCACCTCCCCTACCTGTCTCCTCTCTGTTGATGTTCCTCTCCTCATGGCTCACCCACCCCATTACCTCGATCTCCCTCTGCCCTCCCCTTCTCTCTCTCCCTCCCCCCCCCCCCTGGCTGCCTCTCTTCCCTTTCTATCTTTTTCTGTAGATTTTCCACTCATTGCCCATCCCACTACCTATTTCTCCCCTGCCATTCTCTCTCCCCCTCCATCATTTTCTCTCTAAATATCTCCCCCTCTCCCTTTCAGTCTTTTCCTGCACTATATATATCTTGTTTTCTCTCTAATTTGAATTGAAAAGATAAAAAATATTAAAACATGTTTACATGATATTTGTATTATTCATTTCATCAATCTTTATCATACAGTGTTGTAATCAATGTAGCTCTCATCTGTGTAACTAAATCACAAGTAATATTTCTGTCATCTTTTAACAATGGCAGAGTCATACATTATGCAATAAAGAAACTAAATCCCCATACAGCCCCACACTAAATGTCCTTTTTTTAGGTAACTACTAACATTGTAAAATAATTATTTACTTTCACAATATCTGTAATGGAACATACAAAAACAATGAATAAATAAGAATAACAAAGAAGAAAGAGAACACTTACATGGAAACAATACCTAGGATTGTTTTTTTTTAAATCTCCCATCAAGAAGCTCTGTATAATAAGGCCATTGGGGCCATTATTTATATTTTTTTAGCAGAGACCTCATTCTGTGTACATGGCAGCAAATTTGTTTCAAATAAATATGAAAAACCCAAATTTTCCAATACGAGGAAAACAGAAACAAATAATGGAATTCGTGAAGAACATGGAATTAACAGAATTTCATGTAAAACACAATTTTTCGTGAAAATTACAGTGAAAATCATGAAAAGAAAGGCAAAAAAAATATCAAATTAAACAAAACTGTGCATAAGTGAAAAATCTACCCATCAAACCTATTGTTTAGCATGTATATGCCAAAATATCTACATGGAAATTTATATATTTCTAAGATTTTCGCTATTTACAACTCCTTTATCAGTTAATGTGAATAGCACATGGTTATATTGAAACTTTCCTCCTATCAACCCAGAATCACACTTTCCTTCCTCTTACATGTAAAACATAATAATCACTACTGTATATTAAAAGCAATAATTCTGTATACATATATCTTAAATTTTTCATGTAGGGGGGGGGGGAATTGTCAGTATATTCAAGTTGTTATATTTACAATTTTGATTTGAAGCAAAGTGCAAATTGAGATGGAGAATATTTTGTCTCCAAAGTAGACAACAAAATTGATCTAAAACTATGAAACTTTCAGCTTAAATTTCCACCAAGTGAATGAATACTACACCTATATTGTGATAAACATTGAGGAAAATATAGAAAAAAATCATTCAGATACCAAGCCTAGTAAGCTAGGACTTTAAGCAAACTAATATTTTAAATTCCTTCCCTTTTCTTACAGTACGCGTTACTTCTGCGATGAACTAAATAAATGATATAAACAGATTATGAAATGGTGGAATGCATCAGGATTATTGGGAAAATAGATTAAAAGAAAAACTACATGACAATGGCCCATATACTGAACTCTGATTTAATTCAACTCTGGTGTAAAGTTGTGGTTTAACTATGGACAGCCAACTTTGACATAGACCTCTAACAGTAGAGGCTTGATTCATTAGTACATTTGGTGCCCAATGCATTCATTAAAAAATGTCTGGGAATAATAACTTAAACATATCTCTTCACCATAGACATAATACCGTAAAAATAAAAATAAGGAATCTACTATGTTAACAAAATTTGACATTATTGGCTTCCCATAAATTGAGCACAGACTTGAACCATGTTTAAGTTAAACTGGACTTTGGAACACGGGTCAATGTGACAAAACGTCCTAAGAAATATAGTGTTAGCAAATTACTGGTACAACAGTAGAAAACAAATCTGTCAAGTGCTATGTTCAAGTCTATACAATATGGTTACTTGAAATATTCATAAATATTCTTAAATATTCATATCTGAATAGTACATGCCTTTTGAAAACCCAAGATACAACAGCAACATTGAATCAGATATAAGTCAGTCATTTACAAAACTCTATGAGAGTAGTTTTCATGAGCAATAGGAAGAAGAGGAGTTTATTATTTGTATTTTCCTTGTCTCCCTATACATATTCATTTTTTGTTGTCCGGGGGATGGTACTACCAGAGAAGGGGGGAGGTGAAAAAAGGGGATGAAATATATTCATTATTCCTAATGATCAATTAAATGAAAAATAAAGTCATATTGTGTCATTTCCACTAGCTGATACTTCAGGGAGAAGTACCACATTCAAAGACCATCTTTACCATCATTTACGGGTGAGTGTGCCGAAATCTCTTAGGACAAACAATATGTTCGACATGGGCAATTATTTCAAACTTTGTTAAATGTAAAACCAAGTAATCTTGTCACATTTATTGTTGGGGACTATTCCTTAAAAGTTTTGCGAACCTACTTTTAAGTCTCCTTTTCTTCCACATCTTCAAGCTATATTTGCTGTATATGTTACTCTTGTACATTATATTTTTATGATTGAAATATATACACCGAACTAAACTATCAAGCTCATGAAAGGTCTACTTACGCAGACTTGACTGAAATTTGGACAATACATGTGGTATCTCCCTCAAGAGCAACAAATATAAAATAAATATAACAAAACAAACATTTATCGCTGCAGAAGTAGCAAGATATTCAACCAACCATTGGACTAACTTAGAAGAGTTATAATATCTCAAGCACAATAAAAATATGCCATCAACTTGGCATATCATGTTGTGTGGTTGGTTCAATAAGAGAAGTGCAAATGTGCACAATGAAAAGTGTTGAACATGTATTCAATCATCGTTGATTAAATTATGTGCATAAAATGCAAGTCAATCTGGGCATATGATTTTAATCTGCCACATTTTCTGCACACATGAGGAGAAAATCAGATAAGACTGATATATATATATATAGGCTATATTCTCGGATGTGATACTTGATTAAGGTAGTTGATAATGATGTCAATCCACATACCTTTTCTACTCATTGTGGATGAGCATGTATCTCTGCAAATGTAGCAGTAAAAGCACTTGAATATCCCCATTATTTCACTGTTTATCATGCTGTTATCTCACTACCCAAACTAATGTCTAAAAAGAAATGCATGACTTTCCCACATAATTACCTAAACCTTTGAAAAATCAGTTTGATATTTGCTATCAGAATTAATCAACATAGACAATAATGAAGTGTGATGGTTTAAACAATTTGAGGAAATAAAAATGTGGGGACATCATCATTAATCTTTACACAGAGGGGATGCAAACCTGGACTTTCAATAGGTACTAAATGCATTTAATATCAAACATGAAAAGTGCCACATAAATATAAGCCATTATTATCTATATTGGGTTAACGATGCATCAAAATCATTTCTTTTGTCTGCATGATTTCCTGTGCAGTATGAGAGCGTATTGCGCAAAGCACCAAAGTCTGACAAAAAATCCCATGGGCTACTGTACAAGACTTGCTGTTCAATATGGTACCATATTGCACTGTCAAATGTGCATGTGAAAATGCACAAAATAGACAATGTGGGCAATGAGCATTGCACTATGATGCCATAAAGAGCTACATGTAAGTCACATTTTTATGATTAAACTGATTTCATGAATTGGGGACATAATAACTAATTGTGATAAGTGACATGATTTTCTCAATTACCCTTTTTTTAAATAATTATATTGGATGGCTTCATTACATGGAATGCTAGAAATATTCCACTTGATCACATGATATTGGCCCTTACTCTTGGAATATCACTGTTATCCTATTCTCAGCTGTTGAGTATAATGTGAAAATTCCACAGACTATTAGAATGAAAAGTACCATATAAATATCATATGCTAATATTCCACAGAATTATCTTCTACTAACAAATACAAATTCAAGAGTTGTTCTATCTATGTTTTTTTTTAATTTGGCTTTGGTTTGAAACAATGACAGAGTAAACAAATTTCTCAAGTTCATAGACTCAGAAATTTTCACAACAAACATCCAAGCTTCTACAATATAATCTCTGAAATTGACTTCATGGTAAACTGTTGATGATGAAATGATAAAAATCTAAGATCTATACAGTCCTTGACATGGAAAGTGAATTTAATACTAACTGTTAAACATTGACTTAAATTTTGTTGAGTCACAGAAATTCACATAATGTTAAAAATAGTTTCTTAAAGAATGCAACATACAAGAAGGAAATTCTTACCTACTGTAATGGTATATTTCCTTACACTCCCAGGGATAAATCTGGAAAATTTGTCAATCTTCAAAGCAAATGTCTTATGAATATAATTTCTTCAAGATGTGACATACAAGAAAGGAATTTTGTATCTCTTGTGTCTTGTGATGGTATCCTGAAATTTCTCAGGGAAAAAAAAATCTGATATTCGACAAGCTTTAACCAGATGTCCATAACCGTCGCATGGAAAAGGATCCTGTTGGTTGCTGGACAATGCTGAATTTACAGTATACACAGGATATTACTACAAGACACCATGCCAAATTGTGCAGAATATAAATGCAGGGGAATAAAGTCTATAGATAATGGCAGGGAAATCACTTCTTGGCGAGCTGTTGTGATAGCCAATCCAATCCCTCGTAAAGTCCTGTACCCTGCGTTGCACATGCAGTCTGAATAAACTGTTTAAGACAGAGTCAAAGAAAGTAGACAGGATTTTCAAATATTTAACATCTCACATCGAATGGCAAAAAAAAATCATATACTGTTACTGATTTAAACAAGATATATCTCTATTTACAAAGATACACACACACACACCCCCTCACACACACACACACACACACACACACACACACACACACACACACAACTCTCCTTTCATCAAATAAGCATCAATAGTAAAAATAGTTTCATGTACAAGAGCCCAAGTCAAATCAAATTTAAACTTGATATTTGATCTTTGCTTTTGAGCCCAAAGCAGTATTTTCCCCACCCCCTGCCATTAATTGTCTTATATTTGCGTTTATGTTGTTACACTTGATATAGCACTTTAAGGATAATTAGAATGCCTCATACTGAAAAGCTTAGGGAGCCCTCTGGTTTCATCACTAAATACTCACATAGTTTTTTTTTTGCAGGCAGTCTGAAAATTTAGATGTCATATCCCCGATACTCATAGCTTGCGGGAGGTCCTGTTTGTTGGCAAATACCAGTATAACCGAGTCCTTTAAGTCTTGCTCATCCAACTTCAAGTTTAAGAAGGAAAAAAAATGAATGAATCCCATGTACAATACTGCAATTATGATCATTTAAATTTCAAATATGAAATAGTTTGTTGATCACTTATCAAATACAAATGGAATGTTTGTATTTTTTTAAATTTGTATTTGTATTTATTTAGACAAGTAAAACATACAAAGAAAAACATGTCAAGGGATACAAAACAAGGTTTGAAAAACCCGTACAAGTTTGAATCCCAATAATATAATTACAATAAAGTAGCATCAAGATAAAAACAGTAGTTTAACAATCGGAAAAAAAAATAAAACAATGTAAATTACCATAGAAATGGACATAGATTTATGTAACATTTAAAAAGATTAAAAACGTGATATAAGAACAAAATTATAAAACAGGCATAAGATAACATAATAACAAAATATAATGAATTGATGACAAATCTTTATGAGTTGTAGTGTGGTTCAAAATTATACATAATATGACAAGAATGATAATAAATTAGCTGTGAGGCATTATTGTGGAAAGGAAAAGTGAAATTATTTTGTAATAGAAATTATATAAGAAGGTGAGCCTTGAGTAAATTTTTTAAAGTAGAGATAGATGTAATGTTGCAAGAAACTTGCAATCAATTGCAAATCTTTTTGGGGTACCCAAATCAATCATTTATACCACAGTCAATGACAAATCTGCGATTGATTGCTGATCTGCTTCTTACAACAAGGTTAATCACTACAACTAAATTTGATTTATTAATTGTAGAAAATAACTCTAAGTCCCCCATGCATCTCTAAACATATGAAAGTTCAAGTCTTCTTTCCTATAGCCATGCATTTGTTGTAGGCTGGCAATTTTTGCAGTTTTAAACTCCTCTTCATTTTATTTTGTCAAGAAATTGGCGCAAACAAAATTTGTGATTCACTTGCTTAGCCCACAAGGCCAACTCAAGGCTATTTGTAGGTGTTCATGAATAGAACATCAACTTTTTTCACACGAATTGCACTAAATGACCAAAGTGTTTGCATGTATAAAAATGAAATAAATAATTCTGTGCAGTTGCTGAGAAATGCTGACAATAATAATAAACAGTCCCACATGAGTCAGTGATCTTCAGTATGACCATTTTTCTGCTTAGATTTCATGATTTCAGAATCAGGTTTGTGTAAACAAACAACATCTAAAGCTACCATGAAATGGTGACAATTGATCTGTATTTCAAAATGACTTTCTCATGAAATTACTGTTTGCTGAAACTACAAATAGTTAGTTTTTATTTAAGAAAACATCACTTACTAATCTGCTGAGTTCTTCCTTTGCATCATCCATTCTTTCTCTGTCATTACTGTCTACAACAAAGATCAGACCCTAAAGTTGGAAAGATACATGTATACACTGAAAATGATCATAGAAGATAAGAATGAACGTATAAATACAAGGATTTATATTGCAGTATTTTTGGTAGAGACAACATTTTCCATTTTGAGGGAAATTATTATTAAACAAGTGGAACGCCTCTGGCAGTCTCGCCTGCATTACGCTATTTAATATAGCAGCAGTGCTAACTTTGAAAACTACTATAAAATAATCATTCACAAAAATACCATTCATATAATGACATAATACCACGTTCATTGACCATAGATGACATTTGAACGGTGACTTAAGACTTGTCAACTACACCCATGCCCACATTTCATTCACTCTATCCATAAACTTTCAAAGTTATGATGGCAATTCAACAATTACCCCAACATGGCCTAAGTTTATTGACCTTAACTGACCTTTGATCTTGGTTTTGTGACCTGAAACTCGTACAGGATGTTCAGTGATACTTGATTACTCTTATATCCCAAGTTTTATGAAATAGATCCATAAACTTTCAGAGTTAGGATAGTAATTCAACAAATACCCCCAACACGGCCAAAGTTCATTGACCTTAAATGACCATTGACCATGGTCATGTGACCTGAAACTCCGGCAGGATGTTCACTAATACTTGATTAACCTTATGTCCAAGTTTCATGAACTAGATCCATAAATTTTTAAAGTTATGATAGTAATTCAACAAATACCCCCAACTTGACCAAAGTTCATTGACCCTAAATGACCTTTGACCTTGGTCATGTGACCTGAAACTCGAGCAGGATGTGCACTAATACTTGATTAACCTTATGTCCAAGTTTCATGAACTAGATCCATAAATTTTTAAAGTTATGATAGTAATTCAAAAAATACCCCCAACTTGACCAAAGTTCATTGACCCTAAATGACCTTTGACCTTGGTCATGTGACCTGAAACTCGAGCAGGATGTTCACTAAAACTTGATTAACCTTATGCCCAAGTTTCATGAACTAGGTCCATATACTTTCTAAGTTATGATGTCATTTCAAAAACTTAACCTTAGGTTAAGATTTGATGTTGACGCCTCCGCCGTCGGAAAAGCGGCGCCTATAGTCTCACTCTGCTATGCAGGCGAGCCAAAAATGAAACCTGCAGTATTTTCATTAAAAAATACAAAATACTGAAAAGAGGAACAGATAGCAAGTATCAAATCGAGACATCACAACTTCTTGCAAGTTAGATATTTTATTTTATGTTCAATGAACCCCCCCTCCATTCTCATTAAATGACAACACAAAAAATGCACTTTTAAATGACCGAAATATGAAAATGAAAATCTGGAAATCATATAGAAACAAGATTGAGTACATTATTTTTTAGATGAACCAGAAGTCATACATTAGATAAAAATATACACTACCTGTGTGTTTTGGAAGTAGTGCCTCCAAAGTGGTCGGATTTTGTCCTGGCCACCTACATCCCAAACTGTGAAATTGATGTTCTTGTATTCCACAGTCTCCACATTAAATCCTGCACAAATAAACAGACAATCAACAGCATGTATAAAAATTATTTTTCTTGAATGAAATGTTAATGTGAATACTTGGTATTACAACTTCTGCAATATTGAGCTGGACATCCATTCACATGAAATTTACATTCTCTACAATAGACAATGAGAGATAATAGATTTTGAAGGAAATTTAACAGTATTACAAGAATCCTCATTTTTTGTGAAAAAAGGACAATGGAGTTAGAATATGTTGAAAAAATGACAATGGAATCAGATTATTGCAAATAAAATGTAACTAAGTTTGAATTTATTACTTAGATCTACTAGTACACAATCTACATGTATTAGGTCAAGGTGACTTTTTTTAAGGGCACATTTCTAGATCAAAGCCAAATGATAAATATAATCCAAATATGACTAGTGCAAAACACCTTGGTAAGAGTGCTCGACTAAACATGGATAGGAGCAATATATAAATGGCCAATGAATTGGGCATTGAAGCAGATTTCTTGGGCATCTCTGGCTATAGCATTACTGGGATTGGATCGATTTAAGCCATGTGGGTTACCTCTGACCCCATTACTAGCCCCAGGTATTAACAAGTAAATCTGAAATATTAAGAGTGAAATTTACGGAATGGCTACATAATAGGTCTCTTTTTTTCTTTATAAATTCTAATTTTAGCATAAAATCGTATCAGCACAGTCTGTATTATTATCATCATCAATCATCATCATCCATGGTACATGTCCATGTACATGTTAATGGGGGTACTTACCTATTGTTGGAATGGTAGTCACAATTTCTCCTAGCTTTAGTTTGTACAGGATTGTGGTTTTCCCTGCAGCATCCAGTCCAACTTTATAAAAAAAAAATACAGGTACCAAATGAGACTAATTAAAAATATAGATATATCTGCAAGAATTTAGTTGATACTGGTTGACTTTCAAATTATATACTTCAGAATTCTGTAATTTAACAAGTTTTCCATATTGCTGTGGTTGCAAAGTTTTGCTTTACATTACAACTTTGATCACTGAGCACATGCCCAGCTGACTACAGAATGGGAGCATCCGTATCTTTACAGGAGAACAAATTATCTAAACATCTAATAATTCAAACTTTATAAATATGTCAAGATTAACATTTAAATACAAATAAATAATTTTTTCACCAGTTATTTTAAAGAATTCCCCCATCTCAATGTCATTCATGGAAATGCATTGTCTCTCTCAACATCTACTATCTGGCCTTTTTCAATGTGTATTTTTGCATTGAACGTACTTGATGACGGTTCAATTTTTTTTTCTTTCTTTCATGAGTAAAAAATTTGGAATCACAATTTGATAGCTGGGATGATGTACATTAACTGAAATGCAATGTTAGTGGAAAAAATTTGGACAAATTTGTTACTCTTTTACAAAGTTCTGTATCCCCTACAATTTTTACCCAAGCTAGGCTGCTAAACTCCCAGAGTGTAAGAGGAAGTTTAAGAGGAATTCCAATAAAAAATGGAATTGAATAAAAAGAGAAAAATCAAACAGACATAAAGCTGAAAATTTCTTTAAAATTGCATGTAAAATAAATTTATAGCATTTTAAAGCATTTCAAAAAAGCTAGGACAATGCAGTGATATGCCAATAAGATGGTCAATGACTTCACTCACACTTTCTTTTGTGTTAAAGAGTCTATTTCCATTTTTGCTGACCAATATGCACATTCCATCTTGTAGTATCAAAGAGGATCGAGTCAAACCTCTTTTTTATATTTCATACAAAAAAAAAATTAAATACTGAATGGGCGATGTGAATCATGACTGACAGGAGTCATGATCGACTCCCTTCATTTGCATATTGACCAGAAAACAGAATGTTCAACTAGAATCTAGATAAGTATTTTTAAAAATTAGATCTAGATCCAATTCTAAATCATGAAACTTTAAAAATTCACAACTTTCTCATCCATTTGATGAAATATTATGCAAGTTTAATTTAAATTAATCTATCTCCATGATCTCTTTTCAATCAAATGAACTTTTTATGAAAAAGCTTTGTCTTGTGTATGCATAGTCTCAACTAATAAAGATTAGTCTTGACATCAACAATCTGGCTAGTCTCATCAGGACGGTACAAATCAGGAATCGGGAGTCACCGCCATTTTTTTTTGGGGGGGGGGGGGGGTAGACAAATTGGATCCAGATTTGTTTATCTCTTCTCACTGATTGGAAATTAATTTGAAATCATAAATATATTGGCGTTACTTTAAGAAGATAAAGTAAAGAATCGATGGCCTTATCGTCATCCAAGTCACTGGGGACAAACTTGAGACACACCTCAAATATCGGCAATCTTTCAATGGAATCCACGGTTGGAAGATTTTCAAAAGAAATCTATTGTTCGCGATGCGAAACGGTGTGCGAAGCTTCTCACTAAACGGGGACTTCCTTCCACCACACGTTTTCCCATTGACACAATAACAACTGACTCAGACACTTTTTCTTTTCTCTCCTGTTGCTGTATATCTTCCAAGTTGATGAACCAATGATAAAAAAACACTAAATAAAACAAAATTAATCACACTAAAAACACTATTTAACTGTCTAATTACTCCTCGTGATCTGAGTCCCCTCCTATGGGAAATTGGCAGTCTCAACACGGGAAGGGGACTCGAATCACGAGGAGTAATAAGACAGTTAAATAGTGTTTTTAATGTGATTTCCATTGATTTTAATGATTCCTATTATCGAAAATATTCATTTATCATCTCTAGCAAACTGTCTAAAAGTGGCAGAGTGGTTTTGAAGAGGAGGGAAATGAGGGGTAGATGAATATCAACGGGTTAATTGCCGTTTTGTATTTTTAGGAGAGGGGACTTAGATCACGACTAATACTACTCCTGTTATCCAAGTCCCCTCCTATAAGAAATTGGACATACTCAACACGGGAAGAGGACTCGGATCAAGAGGAGTAATTAGACAGTTAAATAGTGTTTTTTTATGTGATTTTCATTGATTTTAATGATTCTTATTATCGAAAAATATTCATTTATCATCTCTAGGAAACTGTCTAAAAGTGGCAGAGTGGTTTTGAAGAGGGAAATGAATATCAACGGGTTAATTGCCGTTTTGTATTTTTATGAGGTGACTTGGATCACGAGTAATAGTACTCCTAGTTATCCAAGTCCCCTCCTATGGGAAATTTGACATTTTTAACACGGGGAGGGTACGCGGATCACGAGGAGTAATTAGACAGTTAAATAGTGTTTTAATGTGATTTTCATTACTTGTAATGAATCTTATTATTAAAAATATTCATTAATCATCTCTAGGAAACTGTCTAAAAGTGGCAGAGTGGTTTTGAAGAGGAGGGAAATGAGGGGTAGATGAATATCAACAGGTTAATTGCCGTTTTACGGGGGGACTTGGATCACGAGGAGTAATAAGGATTTAATGTTTTTAATGTGCTTCTATTGATTTTAATTCATATTATCGAAAATATCCATTTATCATCTCTAGGAAACTGTCGAAAAGTGACAGAGTGGTTTTGAAGAGGAGGGAAATGAGGGGTATATGAATATCAACAGGTTAATTGCCGTTTTGTTTTAGAGGGGGACTTGGATCACGAGTAGTTCTATAGTTGTTTAATGCAATTCTATTGATTCTATTCATATTATCGAAAATAGGAAACTGTCTAAAAGTGGCACACTGCTTTAATTCGGATCATTAAGGGGGACTTGAATCACAAGGATATAATTATGCATATTTAGCATATACAGTATAGTAGACGACGAAATTAAGCAATAAGGATACTGAAAAGAAGTAGATGCAGTTCTGATTTATTTAGTAAATTAGGAATCGACGAAATGGAGACTGAAAAGGAATAGGGCTAGATGCAATTTTGAAGTTTATTTAGTAAAAAGGTATAGACGAAATAAAGCAAAATTTTGATTGTCAGAAAAAGATGAAAGAGACAATCATCATTTATTTACTATTAATAGTAGGCCTAGTAGTTTACGAAATAAAGCAATGCCAATAGAGACTGAAAAAGAAGTAGGGCCTAGATGCAATTCTGATTTATTTAGTAAATTAGGAATCCAAAATATAAAGCAATGGAAACTGAAGAGGGATAAGGCCTTTTGATTTATTTAGTAAAAACGTAATAAACGAAATAAAGCAAACTTTGAATTGTCAGATTAACATCTAAACATGAAAAAGACAATCCTGATTTAAAAGTATTCGTTGACGAAATGAAGCAATAGAGACTGAAAAAGAAGTAGATGCGATTCTGATTGATTTAAATTAGAAATCGACGAAATAAAGCAATGGAGACTGAAGAGGGATAGGGCCTTTTGATTTATTTAGTAAAAACGTAATAATTTAATATAGACGAAATAAAGCAAAAATTTTTGTGAGAAACATGAAAAGATGAATAATCCCGATTTATTTATATGATTATGAAAAGTACTGGTTAACGAAATAAAGCAATAGAGATTGAAAAGAAGTAGATCGATGCAATTCTGATTTATTTAGTAGACCCGATCGATGCCAATAAAGTGAAAAGAGATACGTATTACGTGACATGCGACTGCAACGACAAGGTTGGTTGAGACAGGTAGGACATGTTTTACGTTGTGAAAAATTGTCCGTGGATTCGAGTCACCGGGAACTTGGATCACGATAATGCCGAATCGATGAAAAGCAAACTAAATTTATTTTTTGTCAATTATAAGAAAATAGGAACTAACTTATACCGACGATTACCGTACCCCTGTGATACTGGACCCCATTCATGGCTCTGAGCTCCGCCGCCGCTCCGGGGGCGGAGGTCCCAGAGTTAACCAATACCGGCACTAAGGCTCTCAAGTCTAAGCCACTGTGACTGTGGCACTAGTCTCACACGGTCTACTTACCCATTAATATTCTGACAGTTTTACTGCCGAAAAGTTTATTGAAAGCACTTGAAAAATACAATCCCATCTTCAAGTTGGTATGTGGTAACACGTCAATCTAGATTTTTGAAAATTCCTTTCTTTCCTTGGGTAATAATAAGCAATTTAGAAACTTTGGCCAGAGTCTAAGATCGTGAGAAGTACAGTCGTGCCACGTCAATTCATATACGTGTAATGTATGCGCGCTGCACGAACGGACACACAAATATGCGCGCTCTGAGATCGGGGGGGGGGGGGGGGCAGGGGCTGTGTTTAGGAATTAAGGGGTGGGTAAAATAGAGATGACCCCTTTGACTGTTTAGTTTTTAAAGGGGAAGATCACCCTGACGAAAAGTTTATTGTAAACATAGTGGAAAAAATATTGGTGAAGGTTTGAGAAAATCCATTGAAGATTATAAGAAATATATTAGAATTTAAAGTTTTTTTTATTTGTGATATAACAAATACAAGCCCGGCATACAAGCAGCTAGCCCATGTTATGTAATATAAAATGCATGAATTTCAACTTTTTAGTGGTTCATAATGACTACAAATTTTCTTCATTCATGATATTTGAATAAAACCCATTTTCAATCTTAAATAGAGAAAATGATTCATTGGTTTTTAAAATTCACGTCTTTTCACGATACATGTTAATATATTAAGCCGCTCGTAGTGATGTCACAAATCAAACAAATAAAATTCTAATAACTTTTTTAATCTGATGGATTTCCTCAAACCTTCACCACTTTTATAATATTTTTTTTTATTTTTACAATAAAATTCGTTTTTGTCAGGGTAAACTTCCCTTTTAAGCACTGCAGACATTTGGTCATTTCTGTCAATAAACTCTGGACATTTTGTGATTTTCAGATACCCTTAGTGATGAAAAACTCCAACAATTTGGTATCAGAGGCAGATTGTGACTGTTTTTATTTTGGGTGAATTTGGTAAATCCTCCAAAATGTTAATAACTTCAAATTCATTACTACTTTTATTAGGTTACTAGTATATGAATGAGTATACAGGGGCCGCGGAACCGTGGGGGGGGGGGGCTGGGGGGGGGGCTTCAGCCCCCACTTTTTTCCAAAACCGTAAAAATGACCATATGATTGTGATTTTTAGCATGGTCAGCCCCCCCCCCCCACTTTTGGTTCAGCCCCCCCCCTCACTTTGAAAACCGTTCCGCGGCCCCTGGTATATTTCCCCAATCAATATGAATAGCTGCATCTGTGGCGAGATACAAATGAGTGCTAAAGATGGAATCCATATACATGGCTGAACTCAAAAATATGTCAGTTTGAAGCCTCCGTTATTTGAAGTTATGATACTGTAGTGAAGTTGATAGTTATACAGTAGGAGTAGAAGAAGCAAAAAGAGACCATGACAATAAGGTCAGAGCCTTGATGAACAGATGTCGGGAAATAAATCTAAAGCTTAACATAAAAGCTTAAAGTGAAAGAATTATCATACATAGGACACACAATCACTTCTTCAATCAGAATCCCAAACAATGGCCGAAGGAGCTGGGGGAGGGGGTTCCCAATTTTTCGGTATACCATGAAATGTGATCATCCTCTCCCATTCTTATTCCTGGTCTGATTTCTTTCAAACATTCACCATTTTGATAATTTTTCATTTTTTCTGTCCCCTTCACAAAATTCATTTACTGTTTAAGGCTCTTTAAAGTGCAAGGTAAAAACGGAAGAGCCGGGTGATGAAATTATCATAGCAATTTTTATGGTCACAAAATAAATTGAACTTCTATTACTAGACTGTTATTTCTTGTTACAAAAATCATGTTGCAGAGAGGCCATCTATTGTGGGTAAATTTCTGATTGGCCGACATCTGCTTCTTCCACTTTCATTTGTTCTCAAACAACCAATTTGTCTATTCCTAATTTGATCGAATTGTTATTTACCACATTGTATAACTGCTAGTTAGGATATAGCCATTTGTTTTCCTAATATCCACAAGTGGTGTAACAAAACTTGTCTCCATGATTAAATGAAGTTTCTGAACCGAAATTTTCATTTGACAAAGTAAGAAAAAAATTAATAGATGAAGTGTAGTTGGACTCGGACCATCTGGACATGAGACTTGATAATTAATTAGAGGGGTATTAAACCAAGTGTATAGTGTTGACCAAATAGCAATTAGCCTATATCAGTAGCATACAGATGGGGGGCAGGGGGGTGCTTCCCCCCGGCCAAAAAAAATTTCGTGACCAGAAAAAAAAGAGAAAAGGATAGAATGGTGAAATATGATATCACAAAATTGGAATTTGGAAATTTTTGCTCGCTCGAAACTTTTTATAAAGTTTACCAGATATGCCATATCTGGCCCCCTCAAATTTTTTGGCTTATTTTGCCACTCTACTAAATTGATAGTAGGCCAAATGGGCTTAGCTCATGGTGTATTAGCAGAAGTGTAATGAGCGTTATAGGGCAATATAATATATATTTTTAAAAAGCTGTGAGCGAGCAAAGTGCAATAGAAACAAGTGGAACGCCTCTGGCAGTCTCGCCTGCATTACGCGATTTATTATAGCAGCAGTGCTAACTTTGAAAACTACAATAAAATAATCATTCACAAAAACACCATTCATATAATGACATAATACCACGTTCATTGACCATAAATGACATTTGAACGGTGACTTAAGACTTGTCAACTACACCCATGTCCACATTTCATTCACTCTATCCATAAACTTTCAAAGTTATGATGGCAATTCAACAATTACCCCAACATGGCCTAAGTTTATTGACCTTAACTGACCTTTGACCTTGGTTTTGTGACCTGAAACTCACAGGGGATGTTCAGTGATACTTGATTACTCTTATATCCCAAGTTTTATGAACTAGATCTATAAACTTTCAGAGTTAGGATGGTAATTCAACAAATACCCCTAACATGGCCAAAGTTCATTGACCTTTAATGACCTTTGACCATGGTCATGTGACCTGAAACTCGTACAGGATGTTCAGTGATACTTGATTACTCTTATGTCCAAGTTTTATGAACTAGATCCATAAACTTTCAGAGTTAGGATGGTAATTTAACAAATACCCCCAACACGGCCAAAGTTCATTGACCTTAAATGACCATTGACCATGGTCATGTGACCTGAAACTCGCACAGGATATTCAGTGGTACTTGATTAACCTAATGTCCAAGTTTCATGAACTAGATCCATAAATTTTCAAAGTTATGATAGTAATTCAACAAATACCCCCAACACGGCCAAAGTTCATTGACCTTAAATGACCATTGACCATGGTCATGTGACCTGAAACTCGCACAGGATATTCAGTGGTACTTGATTAACCTAATGTCCAAGTTTCATGAACTAGATCCATAAATTTTCAAAGTTATGATAGTAATTCAACAAATACCCCCAACTTGACCAAAGTTCATTGACCCTAAATGACCTTTGACCTTGGTCACGTGACCTGAAACTCGAGCAGGATGTTCACTCATACTTGATTAACCTTATGTCCAAGTTTCATGAACTAGATCCATAAATTTTCAAAGTTATGATAGTAATTCAACAAATACCCCCAACTTGACCAAAGTTCATTGACCCTAAATGACCTTTGACCTTGGTCACGTGACCTGAAACTCGAGCAGGATGTTCACTAATACTTGATTAACCTTATGCCCAGTTTCATGAACTAGGTCCATATACTTTCTAAGTTATGATGTCATTTAAAAAACTTAACCTTCGGTTAAGATTTTGAAAATAATTCTCCCAACATGGTCTAAGTTCATTGACCCTAAATGACCTTTGACATTGGTCATGTGACCTGAAACTCAGGTAGGATGTTCAGTAATACTTGATTATCCTTATGGCCAAGTTTCATGAACTAGGTCCATATACTTTCTAAGTTATGATGTCATTTAAAAAACTTAACCTTAGGTTAAGATTTGATGTTGACGCCGCCGCCGCCGTCGCCGTCGGAAAAGCGGCGCCTATAGTCTCGCTCTGCTATGCAGGCGAGACAAAAATTGACTTTAAAAAAAATACTTTTGTGATAGATTTATTCATTTATTCTGCATGTCCCCCTCCCATATTTGTATGCATGGGTAATAGAAATCTGAAGAGTAGACCAAGGGAATGTTGATAATGGGCTATCAAGGACACACATGTACAATGTGGACATCCTCATTGAAACCTTGATCAAACTCATCATCCTGAATACTTAAAACAAACCAGTAAAGATCACAACAAATGATGGTATTGGACTTTTATTGCATACAAAACCCGCTCATGATGTGTTGATTGTGAAAATATAAAATTTGATTTACAAAACATCACTATAAAATTATCTTCTATAAAATTGTCTAAATACAGTATACACATCTGATATTAAATCTTTGAAAAAGTCCATCTTGAAAAGAAAGAGGTAAGTATATGCTGATATAAAAATAAGACTTGATTTTCAGTTTGTTATTAGAAAATTGTGCTCAATTGCAATTATATGATACAAATGTAGAAAAATAAATATATTCCTATACCCCACAGGGATGCTACTTAAATTGATACAAAAACAAAAAGTGTATATCATCTAGAATGAGCTATTTCACACACCAAAAACATATTTTCTATGGCTCAAAATAAAATTTTAAAAATCTGAATTCAGACTTTGGTCTTAAAAAAGGGCATATCTGACATCAAAATGTTTGAAAATGCTCTTCAAGACATTTAAACATAAAAAAAAAAATTACTCAGAAAAAACCCAAATAAAATATTAAGCTTAGTAACTGATTAGGGGTAATACATATAAAGGATCATACATAATAATCAATTCAATGATAGAAACATCAGACCTGCAAATATGTAATTTTTGTGACAAATTCAAAACTGTTTAAAGGACTAACTTCAAACTTGGTATATGAATGCAAGCATATAGGAATGACTATGATATCTACTTTTGGGAATGACTTCATCATGCAATAATTTCACCTCTAGATTATCAATGTGGATAAATTAATTTGTCAGTTTTGACAATATTAAATAAATAAAGAATGCATTATAGTTCGTATCTGGCAATGGCGAAGGCATAAATTTCAACTGGGTGCAGTGGAGAATCAATCTAGCTTCATTTCATGACACAAGTATACAAATTTTTACTTGGTGAAAAGGCTGACAACGGCACCTCATAAAAGTAAAAAAATAACTAAACCATAGCTATAAAACACCACCCAATACTTCTATTTCTGCACTTATAATCGATTCAAGTAGAAAGTAGAATTGCCAAAGGGAATTTATCAGCAAATCTTTATACTCCATTGACCAATTTTGAAATTTCATATGTTCATAATTCATGTACTGGGTATCCAATTTCATTAAAAAGAAATCTTTGTCAATCTATTTCTCTTTATTCTGCAGTTACACAGATGCACTGTCAAATCCGGCAAACAAAAACGAGTGGATCAACTTCAAGTGAGGTACGGTACTTTTTCTTTGGAATAATGATAAAACAGGTATGGATAAAATCATGTATATTTCTGTTAAAATCATTTGTAAATTCAATCATAACCAACAGTTACTTTAGAAAGCTCAATAATTGACATAACTATAAAAAAGAACATAATATTAAATTTTCATTTTTTGAATGAAAAGAAAACCTAGGAATTTTATAATTCATCTTCTGATGAAGGCCTCATTGCATAAAATAATTTTTAATTAAAATTTGTTTGTTTTCTGTAAACATTGAAGTTGATGGTTTCTCCATTTATAAACACATACCTCAACTCATAGATATACAAACTAAAGAAAAAATAAACATTAATTGCTTATAACAAGCAAATCACTAACATTTTTCATGTGATTTGGGTGCACTCAAATATCAAAATGATAATGATTACAATAATAGCTGGATTTATACAGTGCTTTTTGCCAGAGGATACAAGGAGTATTCATTATCACCCTGGCTTGAGCTACTACTTTATCATTAACACTCAGTGCACTCAAAAGAATTGTTACTACCAGCTATCCATTCACCTTAACCAAGTCGAGTGCAGCACTATCTGGATAAATTTTTAGCTGAAGAAAAACACATCGTTGCTGGGATTTGAACCCATCATGCTCCACTTGAAAGACAAGAGTCATAGATATATGCGCACCAGGTTGCTTGTCCAATTCAGCCTGGATACGGGAAAATGCTAGGCACTGGCAAGATTTCGCAAGGAGGCATTACATGTTAGCAAAGCTACCTGAACAAGAACGTTTCAGTATTTTAAATGTTGAAAATCAATATTTAGATGAGGAAATCAGTATTTTCATAGAAATAACATCAAACAACACATAAAATTATTATTTTTATTTGTTTGGCGTCACCTGTGCCTGGGAGGCGAGAGTGAACTGAATCACTGTGACCCGCAGGTCTCTCCTCCCGATATAACTGATTGGGAGAGTGCAGGTGGACCACTACACTGGGGTTTCTCCCCTACTCTTATACAAATAGTGCAGTGGGTTCTTAACGTGCAAAGGTGGTGACTCTCCTCAACATGGGGCCTCCATTTAACATCCTATCCAAGGGACAGAGTGTTTTCCACTGTAACATAGCCTGCATCTATGGAACAGGGGGTAGACGTTTACACACAATGCACTGGCTTCAGTCATCCGCCAGGGGTGGACTCAGACCCACAAACTTTGGTTCAACAGGCAGACGTTTACCGACTAAGCCAACTTCGCTCTCAGAAAATTGAAACTTTAGAAATCAGTGTGTTGCACAAAACCATCAGTATTCTTCTCATTTTTCAGTACTTAATACTGAAAATCAGTACCACTTGGCAGCTCTTTAATAGTAAACAGTTTTACCAGATATTGCATTTGCCCCTAAAAAAAATCATTTCCAAATTAAAGCCTTATACTTTCCCTGAACATTGCTTAACCTGAAATATATATAATGATTTGTTCACAGAATATGGGGACAATTGAATCTGAATATAAAGTAAATAGTTACATGTACATGGCACTTCTATTCAATTAAACCATGGCAAAACAACATGAGGAACCAAATTTACCTTGATCACATATATCAAGGGCAGAAGTATTTTCTGGGAACAATTTTTATTGGCAGTGGGGTATTTCAAAGAAAGCTTTTCGAGTTGAATGGCTACTGAGAAGTAAATAACAGAGCCATAATAATAATAATAATAATAATATAGGTATATTTACCCAGGGAAGCCGCTTCAGTTCTGAAAACTGTTCTCCCAGCGGGCCCTGCTATTATTATTTCCCCGGCTTTAGCTGGGCTGCCTAGGCGCTCAAAGCATTCAAGGAATTTCTTCCTACCGGGTACCATCTATTGAATTAAAGCATACTACATGATGATGATTCACAACAAGTGTAACGTCATATTAGCAGCTTTAACTAAAATAATTATGGCACTGTAGATGATACACATATTCTAGGAGGATCCTTACTATGTGTATTTCAATTAACATGTCTATTTTCACAACTTTTGAGAAAAGGCTTAAATAAATGTCACCCAATGATATGTGTTGTGTTAAAATATGAGTGGCAGTGCATATCTTCTACATGACTGACTTTCTAGAAACTATGTGACTTATAAAATCTGGAAGCTCTCCCTATACAGTGAAAGACCTGGTAAAATATGGGGCATGATACTTTTAACTTGTCTAAATTCATTCGTTGATCACCGTCTCAAGAGCTTTGGTAAACCTGAAAATTTCTGACAACTTTTGAAGACACTGATCATCTTGGATGGAGCTGTAGAAGAACTCTGGTGCTTCCAATCGCAGCTTATGAAGACTGAATAAGAAGGTTCCATCGCATTCTTGCAGTGATGATCTCCATCTGTACACATGGGTCAAGTAAAATAAAAGATCACCTGTTAACGTACATGGGTCAAGTAAAACAAAAGATCACCTGTTAACGTACATGGGTCAAGTAAAATAAAAGATCATCTGTTAACGTACATGGGTCAAGTAAAATAAAAGATCACCTGTTAACGTACATGGGTCAAGTAAAATAAAAGATCGTCTGTTAGCGTACATGGGTCAAGTAAAATAAAAGATCATCTGTTAACATACATGGGTCAAGTAAAACAAAAGATCATCTGTTAACGTACATGGGTCAAGTAAAATAAAAGATCATCTGTTAACGTACATGGGTCAAGAAAAACAAAAGATCATCTGTTAACGTACATGGGTCAAGTAAAATAAAAGATCATCTGTTAACGTACATGGGTCAAGTAAAATAAAATATCATCTGTTAATGTACATGGGTCAAGAAAAACAAAAGATCATTTGTAAACGTACATGGGTCAAGTAAAACAAAAGATCACCTGTTAATGGCATTCAAAAGCTTGTTTGTGGTAACACACCCCGACCGTAGTAAAACCTACTGAGTTTCATTTTTTTCATTAAATATTGGTGGAAGAAAAATGTGTCAACCAACCCCAATTAGCTTATGTAATTATGAACACAAATTCTACAGTCATATTTAGATGAAAATATAACAATAACAAATTGAAAAAGTTTGTGCAATAAAAGAAAATGAAAGTTTCTTTTTTATCAAATGATGGCATTAAATGATGCATTTTTGTTGTATAATTCCATCCTTTTTATTTCCCTTTGTCAACTAGGAGGGGAAGGCGGGGTAAGTTGAGCATAGGGGCAAGTTGAGCCACCACCCCCAGGCCAATAATGAATGGGTCAGACATTGTGGTGGTGTCATGTATTGATGACCCATCACATAACCCTTAACCCCACCACATTGTTTTCAACTTTGAAACAAAAAGTACTTTTTTAGAGGGAAAAATACAAATTTCAGCCAAAAAAGTAAAAAAGGGTGTGAAATATAGATAAGTGTTTTTTTACACACACACATCTTTACGTATATAATAGGGACATAAGAACAACATTGTCAGTCCAGGTATGGACCTTCATTCTTGTCACAGTCTTTTACATGATGGATGCATAAGAAATGTGTGGATGCGAAATTATCGCATTAAGTTCGGACTGGGGTAAGTTGAGCCAGCCAACATGGGGCAAGTTGAGCCATGGTAATTCTTATGGTAATGTTAATAAAAAAAAAAATCAAACCTTAAAAAGCCATCAATATGCAGGCAGAAAAGAGCAAATTCACATGACAGTTCTTTTACTTTTAGAGAATGTTAGTATTTATAGAGAATTAGCAAGTGAAAAGACTTTAAATAAAATATTGACATGCTGGTTCTTCGCGCATTCATTTTGTACATAGTTCTTGTGGCTCAACTTACCCTAGAAGGTGGCACAACTTACCCCACAGATGGGGCAAGTTGTGCCACTTGACATTGTTTTTTTCAAAGGTCACAACGACTTTCAGTGTGGGGGTAGAAAGTTGTATATAAGTGAAAAAGATTTCCCAAGAGTCATATTTAAAGGCGAGGTACTTATTTCTATAATATTATTAGTCATATAAATTCTATCATGCAAAATGCAAAAAGTGTCACAACTTACCCCGCCTTCCCCTATATATGTATTCTTGACTGTCACTTTCATTATATAAATTCACAATATTTGGGTATTCAAATATTTTCCCATTTGAATGTTCGGGACATGTAACACAAAGATCTATCAAATCAACCTTTTAAACAATTATTCTGATTGGCTGACAATTGGTACGTTGAACAATATGCACATAAAACAACAATGTTGATTGGCCAGTGGCCATGCATGTCTGATTGCAATCATCTTTTGTACAATGGGGTGTTGGAAATTTCAATTTTTTAATTTTACTTTCACTTTAAATCCAAACTCGCCAAAACAAAAAAAACTAAAAGAAAAGTTGAAGAATAAAAGCTCACTTATCAAGGCCTGTATCTTTAAGCCAGTCCTGAACCTGTTCATTTGACCAATCCAAGACTTTTGATGTTGTATCTGACTTCGTAGACAACTGTGTAGCAACAGGTTTTATTTTTTTTACGTCTGTCCTGCTCTTAGGATCTGCATATGGCAAGACAAGAGAGAAATAACAAATATATAAAATGATTCTGATTAGTTGGTTTTGGGTATATTATACATGTCTGTAGTATATCAATCCGAAGCATGGATCTTTATGTACATCATGTATACTATGCTTCTGCTTATATTCTGAATGTATACATGGGAGAAAATGTGAGTTGATGATACCATTTAAAGAGATAAAAACGTATTTCAAAATAAAAATATCAACACCAAATTACCATTTCCAATTCAGTGGTCCTTTACTCCTTTAATGTCAATAACAGTCATTCTACTACAAGTAGGGCATACAAGAGTGTAGGTATACATATCATAAAATGGTTATCAAACTTATCTGGATACTAACAAATGTTTGGTTGAAATCTGTCACATAGCCACTCATTTACTATATCTTACAGGAAAATTTGCTAATAACTGGTAACAATGACTAGTTCTATAGACCAGTCATGGTTTTGTGATGAGGATGATTTATCGAATAACTAGGATCCACATCACAACTTTTTAATACACATTTTGCTTGTGCATTAGAATAATTACACACCCTCGTTACCTTTGAAACTGCCTTACGCCCTCGGCTATGCCTTGTTCCAAAGGTATCTCATGCATTTCTTACTAATGCCCTCAATGATATGTGTTATTGTACAAAGCCTAGTTAGGTTGTTGTACGCAACAAATGGGAGGCTGAATATGAAACATTCGTTCCATTCCACATGTACCATCCAAAATTTACCATTGCATGGCTGGGAAGGTGACATCACCAAAAAAATATGATTAAATTCATTACACTTAGTAAATAAATGCAGGTGCAATACACATATGGGTCTACTGGCTAAATCTGCACTGCTCTTGTGATGTGTTTAAGGGATTTTGGTTTTGGCTTTCACTAATTCTTTCCTCATTTTCATAAACGTAAGAAAAATCAATCATTGCTCATATTTTCACTAATTTCTGTGGCATTGTACAACACAAACAGTGAATATTCTTACTTGTGCAATGGTACGACATTTCGCATTCGGTGAAAGAAAGGGACAATCTATCTTTCACCTCGTACCACCGCATGCCTTTTCGCTATTTGCATATTTGTACATTAAAACATCAATGGAATCACTTAACAGATCTTGATAATGAAATGAGGGTGACGCTAAAAACTCACCACTTGCACCAGCAACCTTTACAGTACCAGGGGCATGGGTCTGCACTTCTCTTAAGAGCTTGACCATCTCTTCTTCTTGATCTAGTCTTCCAGAGAAGTCCATGTAGAATTTGGATCCCAGTATCAAACCCAGCCACCCGTCCGGTTGATAGTACTCCTCCATCATCACAGGAATGATCCTCTTTTTGAGCTGGTAGGCGTATTCTGCCTCTGTTCTCATAGGAAGAAACACAACCAGTGAGCAACAGTGGGTGGTATTCTGAAAGCCATGGTTTAGTTAAACCTAAGGTCCATCTTACAAAGAGTTGCGATTGATCCGGTCAATCGCAAATATGGACAGCCAGCAAAGTCAACATATAAAATGCATGTTTATTTTAAAAAAAATATAGATATGAATGTATATCCATAAATTCATTGATTTCTTGACAATTTGGTGTGTTCTCCATTGTTTACAAAGGACAGTTTTCAAATTTCCTGTAAAAATTATGACACTGATGGATTTCCATAGAGTTACGATTGATTGGATCAATTGTAACTCTTTGTAAGACAGGGCCCTGGATTGACTTAGACTACACATTCATGGAGTGCCAGATTGTGCCAGTTATATCAACCCATTTACCAATCAAAAGTTATTCTTATCCAGCAGCAGACAAGTGTCAAAAGATCTACTGAGTCATGAAAATGGAAAGAATAGGAAAATAGAAAAATAGAAAAAGTATAACAAATTTTTATGAATTAATTGGTAATTAAGTGCCAAGAATATGGACAAAATATTATGAAGCCCAGCATTCCAAAGGAGTGTGGTTTAAGATTCTAGTTTAGACTCGGGTTAAACCTAGGTTTGATCATCATAATACCACTCAATGAGCTTAAAGAGGCAGGTAACTGAGAAGTAATAATGGGCATGTTAGGTTATCAGCGCTAGTATGTCTGGGAATAGAAAGCGAGGGAAATTGGTAGACTGAAGAACCAGGAGTGTTTTTCATGAAAGGACTTGTCAGACGTTTTATCGGACAAATCCCATTTAATCCGACAGTTACCATAGTAACAGTGCTTCTCAGCCAATCAAATTCAAGGAAAGTTGTCAGATCTAACAACTTGTCGGACAAAAATTTTGATGAAGTGCTCCCCTGAAGTCACTCTGAAAGAAACATCAATTTATGATGCAGGGTGTTAATTATGGTGTAAGAATCATGGGTCCCGTCCCATAAAACAATGGTTAGCGATTGATTGTACCTTTGATTTTTGTGATTAATTGTACATTGCAGTCAATGCAATCAACCGTAGAAATTTATTCTGCGATCATTCTAAGCTTTGCATTACAGACTCCTGGTAAAAGTCTAGAACTTGGGGTTATTGTAAATGACAATTCTGAGTTCAATTTAATTTGTATCGTCCAAATTTTTATGACACTAATTTCAATGTCAATTCAATTTATTCAACCATAAAAATATGTATATACAAATCATACAGTGTACATAATTATGCAATAAATAGTACAAAATATGGCTAGGACCATAAAAAAAAGCAAACTGCTTGTAGATAATGCAAATATGGCTGACCATAGGCTTTTTTGCAATTCCATAAAATATTCAACCCATTTGTACATCTGACAACCTGTTTTTTCTATTCTTACTTTATGGGATGGCCCTCTAGTTTAAACTTAAAACTTTAATTTAAACTCAGGATACTAGCTCCAGAATGCTATCTAATCTAATGATATCTAATTTGGAGTGACTGGATCAAATAATGCAAAACTAATTCTGTGGACGGACATACCTGTTCTGCAATTTGGGCTCTCCTTGTACCGCTCCGAGATGCACATAAGAACTATATATGATTTCTCCACAGCCTCTGCCATTGCTTGCAGTGTAGAGCCATGCATATGATCAACATCAAGCCATACCTGGTAGCCAGCAGTCTTCAGGAATATTAAACATATATATCTTTTCTTTAAATTTCACTTTACTCTGCATTCAAACAAGATATATACAAAGCAACAATTGTTATATTACATAAATCAGTAACAACAGTTAAGAGTATCTGAATTAAAAATCATTCAAAATGTACAATTTTAGTCATGATTATAGTTAAAAATATTAAGAAGCATGGAATGCATGAGACTGCCATAAAAAGCAGTATTAAAGGATTAATTGGAAGGCCGCCTCTGAAAGATCATCAGCGAGTAAATAATTTAAAAAATACAGATCAGTTTAATATGAAATACTGGCACCATGTATAAATATGTAATTATTCATCATATAAAATAACATGGGATACTATATTTTATCATGACATCTACAAAAAATGTCAATGCCAATGTCCCAAGAAAATTATATCATCTTGTTTATCTAAAAAATGTGTTGGTCATTACATGCTGATAGAGACTTTGCCATTACAAACAGTAGAAAATTGTGTATAACCTTTCCCAAGATGTGTACTGCCATCAATCCAAAGAAAGGAAAGATTATATATCTACAGTAATAGGATAAATTCACTGTCAAGAGTACTGAAAAATCAGTAGTCCAGGGGGCATTTCATTAAACTGATCCTCAGATATGAATGACTTTAAGAACAGCTTTACGAATAACTGGTGACACTCTATTGAAGTAAATGGTTTATCAAAGATTATTATTGGAGTTAAGATTGATTTGATCTCTCAAGAAAGGGTCACCAGTTGTTCGCAAGGTCGTTCGTAGCTTATGAACAGCTTTATGAAATGGCTACCTGACATCATTTAATCTTCACTTACTCGGAGATTATCTCTTATCTTCAGAACTATCGGCTGTGATCCCCATTGGTAACTGATCATGATATGTTTAGAACTTTCCATCCCTCCTGCTTAATATGAACATACAAATTATGAAATTAAAAAAATATATATATTTAGGATCCTACAAATTTGGAGTTTAATCATGATTTTTAGTCTATGACAAACCATGTTACAAAAAAATAACAATTGTAGATATTGATTATAAATAGCTCTTACTTTTGAAGGGAACCAAGAACTGTATATAGAAATTTTCATCAAGAAAATAATGATGAACCTTCAGAATTTGATTTGTAAATTACAGTGGTGGGTCCAGAATTTCAAAATAGAAGTGGTGCAAAGAGCATGTGAATGGAGGGGTCACAGGTGACAACTTCCTTAGTTTAAAATGTATGTATGATTAATGGGCGTGCGCACCTGACTGGATCCGACACTGTATTTTACATGTTTGACATAAAATGCTCAGGTCATCTTTATATATCTTCTTAATACCTAGTTCCCACTGTCAAAGTTTGCGCCACGATTAAAATGGTGGTTTCAATTGTGGAAGTAATTGAAGTGATCGCACCAGATCAATCATGGCAATCTTATTGATTGTAGAAAATGTATCAACGGTTCAGCAATTTTTTGTGATCACCTACGATAGGCCAATCGTGGGGATAGTACAGTGGGACAAAGTATTAGTCCCTCTTACCTTGCATTTCTTCAGCCGTTTTGTCATTTTCCACCTGCTTGGCCTGCCCCTTGGTGATTACCCATAATGCCCCTTTTGCTGCGTCTGATACGTTTGATTCCGGGGATTGCGTGAGCGACTCCAGGAGCTTCACACATTCTCCGTTCTCAACAATCTTCTGACGGCCTTCATCCGAGAAGGCCAGATTCCATATAGTATTGGCAGCAGCTTCTTGGGTGTCCGTGCTCCTGTCCTTTAGCATCTTGACCAACAGAGGGAGCCCTCCAGCTTCTAGAATCTGTTGATTAAATTGGAATTTTTTTTTACATTCTCTTAATCAATCTCATGGGCCAAGTTTGTCTAATAGGACTACTACGGGACCAAACTATGATAATTACAATGTTGATGGTGTGAAGATTTATATTACGGGACTTTAATTTCAATTTCAATTTCATTTCAATTTCCAATATCAGTTTCAGTTCCAATTTCAATTCCAATCTTAAAGTTGACATAAGAAGGAAATAAATATCCTGGAATATGGTATGTAAGGAAAGCATATTACATATATAATCTGTTTATCCACATATAATACCATAAAAGTCGTCTGGCACCTTGGTATCCTCCACTAAAATGCCTCCAAAATAGCATCTCTAACGAGCCAGGAAACTTCTCACGATTTCCACCTCAGTCTATGTGACGTCACGTCATGCCTGCCCTCTCATTATGTTCCCCGGATGTTCCACATAAAATCATACACAGAGCTCCAGAAAATGTTTTCCTTTTTTTTTCAAAAGTTAAAAACTCAGCTAAATAATGGTTGTGTACATATTCCTTTGCCTTATATATATCGCTGATATAATAAATAATAATTATCGGGCTTACGATTTCGAAATATTTGCGGAAACATTCTTTTATGTCACATTTTCTTCACTCATTTTTATTTTTTTGTGTGTTGAAATCTTTGAACGTTCGTGTGCCGAAGACCGGCCTGACTTTGAAAGTAGATCCGGTCGATTGCTTTCCCCCGCCCCCAAGCTCTACGTACACGTGCGGTGTTTGTTTACATTTGTTTCGACTCTCGCTTTCTGCTTTATACTGGATCACGCGCTAGAATGGAACAGAACGATCTTTTTATGGATTTTGAGGACTTTCAAGAGGAAGGTGAAGAGGAAAGTGATGAAGAGAGCTACGAGGACGACGGTAGTTGGGAGGACGCGTCAACGAGTGAGGAAGGAGAAGACGATGGAGAAATCGGAGAAGAGGGAGTCGTTGACGATGACTATAACGCTCCTATGCCAGCCGCAGCCACCGAGGCCAGCGCCAGGGGAACGGCCCGCCTAGGAGCCGAGGGAGCACCCGATGTTCCGCAACCGTATCTCCATGAACCACCACCGAGACAAGATGACGATGATGGCCTTTTTAACGACGGAGATGCTCCCCGGGATGTCGATCCTCATCGGTTAATGAATAATGATTGGTTAGTTATTGTCTAATTATCTGACTTAGCTTAGAGACTCCATTCATTTACTAATAATACCACGTTTCTTAGTTGCTTGCCTTTGTGACTTAGTCACTGTCACTTGTCAATTTGACGGACAGTGTCAGTGTCTCTCAGGCTCAGCTAGCTCAGTTCGTTCAGTCGGGATTGAAATATCATTAGATCTTATTCGTTAGTGGCTACAATTTTTTCTGTCATTGTGTGTATTTGAGTTTTGTCAGACGTGTATCAATCAGATATGATTATTTACGTCTGGGACCGACCTTTAACGTCACCATCCGAAAGATGGTGACGTAACCAGTAATTTTAATTTGAATGTAAAAGAAAATAAAAACGATAAGGTTATATCACCGAGCAAACGCTTTTATGGAATTTAAAAAAAATAATTCACCCAACAAGTCCGAAGCTGAGCTGAGTGAGACTTCAGTACCGGTAGTAGCCCAACACTATTCAGCACCTGCGAACAATTTTATTGCCACGTTTTTCTTTAAAATTTATCTTACATGAAGGATGGTAGAAAATTGACTAGTGTATGCATTGAATACATTTAGGAGGTACAAACATGATGTAATAAGTATCGCATGAGGTCTGCTTTATATTATTATTAGCTCTAATATGTCAAGTCTCTTGCAAATATACAATTGACCCCCCCCCATGGAATGGAGAGCACCACTACAGCACTAGTTTTGTGTTAAAATTTGATCCAGATGAGGTGTTGTCCACAAACAGCGTATCTTCATCTACACGTACCCACTGCCAGGATTTTTCAAGGGGGGGGGGCACATTTCCCCAAAAAAAATTGACAAACAAAATGAAAAAAAAAATACTCGCTTTCAAAGGGAGGGGGCACGAGTCAGATGTGCCCCCCCCCCCCCCCTCCCTCTGGATGTGCCAGTGCCCACTGCACATAATTTGCATCTTTTCCCCAAAATATCTCATAGACTTACATTGCATTAAAATCCGCAGGCAAGAGGAGTCTAAAAAAGATGATTAATACTGATGTTTCTTCTTTTTTTACTTTTAGGTGTCTATGTGGTGGCCACTGCAGGGTGGAACCTTCATTCTCTGCAGGTGACAGCACATGTTGCAGGGAGATTCCTGAAGTTTCATTTGAAACGGACGCTTTAGGCGTAGACTGTCTCACTACAACAGAGGCGTTTGAGTCAGCCATCCTGAACCCAATATCTTTATATATTGGATGGATGGAGTACACGGACAGGTGGAGGCGAGCAGCCAGGGCCTTTGGTAACCGAAACAATGAGTAAGTATCATGGTCATTGACATGGACTTTACCTCCTTACTAGATAATGTATAGCCTTCAACAGTAATCAGAAAAATTTTGTTCTTGATTAATATATTTTCTGTGCATTAGTTTTCAAAGAGGCAGGGTAAAATGAAATTATTTGGGGTTATGCAATGTTTGACATATTAACCAGGAAATTAGTGTAATTATTTTTGTGTCTAAGCTGGATATTTGTTTTTTTTTTCAATTTGAAAGAAAGTTTTTAAAATAGGAAGACTTTTTTAAGCAGGCACTTTATCAGGTACATGTAGTGTCATGCTCTTCATGTATTTTTATTTACATGTATGGACCTGACCAAGCATGGTAAATTGACAATGTCTCTTACATGTACATGTTTTTTTTCTGATGGTGTTACAGTAATAAAAACTTGGGGTTTATATCATTCTTGCGGCAAACAAAAAATTGAAGGGAATTTCAAACCATTGCATACATGTATTTCTGGTTTTAGTATTTTAATTTAAGTCTCTCTTTACATTAATCTTCTGTATTTTTATTTTGCAGGAAATACAGATATGTGGCTTATAGAAAAGTTGTCCGCTGGTGTTGGGGTTTTCTCGGCAAAGACATAAGGGTGCAACTACCTGCCTGCATACACTCAAAAATCATGCGAGCCTATCCTGATGGTGCTGGAATTTACAAGGGGACAGTTCTGCGAGTATTGAGAAGATAAATGACTTATGTATATATATATCATAATTTTGTTTTGGCAGTTTTTTGCTACGTTTCAGCACTCAAAATGCAAAGCTCTGTACATTGATCAGTATTTGAAGATGCCATCCATTAAATTTTAAATGTTTGAAAGTGTACTTACATGAACCTTATATATGTACCTTCACTCACATGTAGTTATCTTCTGATTTTGATGTTACTTACATCAGTGTGCATGTCTCTCTATACTGTATAATATAATGAGTTAAATTGACTGTATAGATGCATTGTTCATTCTGCATGTAGAACTGGTTTCTACTTACTAAATTTGTTATTTGTTTAAGTGGATTTGGAATTCAGAGTTTTCAAGACATGTTCGGACCTTAGGGGTTACATTATTTGATATGTCATATTATCAAGTACAGTTCATTATTTTCCTTGTTTTGATTATTATCATTAGCATTAGGCCTACATGTATGATTTATCTTTATAGGAAAACATTTACATGTCTCATCTATTGGAAATCAAAATGTAAATGGTTTGCAGGTGAAAAAATCCTGCATTTGATGGTTTTTAATAATTATTTTTTAGAATTATATATAGTAACAATTGTAAATATAATAAGGATACATTGTACAGGTGAAGTTACTTGTCGAATGGTCATTCTGTATTGACGTACATGTAGCTGTGCAGATATTGATTTTTAGTCCATTATCTGTTTCAAAATATTGAGTTATATATGTTTAATTCCTGTATGGAAAGCAATGTTTTTGTGTTGCATCTTAATACCATGAGAAAGTGATAACATACATTTATTCCCATCTCAGAGTGTAATTCAGAGTAAAATTGTTTTTAAAGAAGTTTCATTAGACAAAAACATTAGTTAATGGGTTTATGGACTTGCACAATGTATTCTAACTTCGTCATCTTCATCAGTTTGTTATTGCTTAGCTGTTTGGGTGCCTGGTAAATAATGTAATGTCTTTTCTTCCTGTTGCAGATATTGATAAATGAAGTCATTTAATTGTTTAAAAGGCCATATATCTTTTACAACTGTACTTGTATTTTGAATTCAAAATAATTTGAAATGTATTGGATCGAACTATCTTGGTATATGCCTTCTGTGATTGTAATATTGAACTATGGTCCATGTATATTTTGCTTTATTTTGATGGTGTTTTTTTTTTATTTGCGTCTAGTCAAAGTCATTTGGGAATTACATGTAGATATGTATTTTCTTGCTTTTTCCAAGGCCCTTCTACTTGGAAATCAAGTAATGAAGATGAGTTAGTTTGCCTTTTGTAATGTACATGTAGATGATAATTCTGAAGAAACAAATAGACTTATTAGGAATTTTGAAATTTCCTGTCTGAATTTTTTTTCTTTTGATGAATGATGCTTAAATGATTGTTGATGTAAATTACAGGGCAATTCTATAAAATATGTGCGTCCGAACCCCTATATTTGGGACCTTCCTGAAATTTTCTGTCTCTGATTTTTGGTTCTTTTGACAGTCTGAAATGCTGTCAAATGACCATGACTTGGCCAATTTATCAAGTGAAGACTAGAAAAATTAGGTCGGATTTTCAAAAAGGTTTATCATTTTATGGAATTGCCCTACATATTTATGTGTGCTTTATGAAAGGGATCACAATGTTCAAGACTTTCTTGGGAAGCATAGAACCCCATTTCTAGCTTTCACACTGAATTGGACTGCACATTCAATATGAAAATTAAGTTTTCTTTCGTACTCATTTTCCTTTCACAAGGAATATTCAGTTTCAGTAGCAAGTACATGTACAAACCAGAAATTTAATTTCATTATTCAAACATCCCTAGGAAGTCTTGAGCATTCTATGACTGTTCTAATAGAGGAATAGATACGGTAATTGTGTTTTATAAGATGATGATTTGAGGGAAGTGGTGATGTGCTGCACTGCTGATGCTGCTATTATGAGTGTTGATACAGAGGAAAAGTGAGCAATAGATAACGGTGGCTGTGATGAAAATGAAGACGACCAAGCATGAGAAGTGAACATGTCAAATATAAGATGCAGTGGATCCTATTAAGTTACTGCTGGTAGCAGAACACACACTTTTTTTAAAACTCCAGAGCAACAGAGCTTGTCATTGGGACACTTACATATTGTGAAGTGACATTGGAGGATTTTGTGCTAACTTTTTGTGAATTTTTTGGAAATTTTTGTTGAAAAATGTAAATTTTCAAAAATTTAGGGAGACCCCCCCCCCCCCCTGCTGTGTATGGGCATTGGTACCAAGGTACTTAAAAAGTTGGGTCAAGTCAAACGTTTCTCAAATACACAACCAATACTTCTCTATTTCCTTTGTTCTCTCTTTCCTTCCTTTTCTTACTTTCCCTTTTTCATAATTAAAAAAATCATGAGGTGTATAATATAAAATAAATTTAATGTTTGAATTCTCATTGATGGACATCTACCATCAGGGTTTGTGCTCCCTCATTGTGTAACTGCCTATCCCTACTATTCAATAAGAAAAATAAATTAGGATGTGGATCTTGCCCCACCCCCCATCAAAATACCATGGTAATTTAAAACATGAAAATCTGGGGAAACATATTTTAACAGAGTTTTCAAGAGGGCCGACAGTCCCCTGTCCCTCTCCCATGATATTTTTCCATTCTAACAAAGAAGGAAAAAAACCTGGGGACGTTTCATAAACTTTTTTTAACAAACTTGCAATAACTGTTTGAGGTGCAAATAGGCCTATGGATCACGTTGATTGGCTGAGGGTAAACTTTGTCAAAGAAATTGTGCATTTATTATTATGACAAGGAACAGGAATAAGATCATTGTCCTTATTAGTTGTAGCGCTGCTTCGAGGAACACTTACGGTACCCCTCCCGCTTTATCAAAGGATTCCTCAGATTTTTTATGTATTTCTATCGCAAAACCACGGGTTCATGGCCAATGATGAGACAAAAAATTATGAGAAGGTCTAAGTTTGGAATATGGTGCCATATTCTGAAAAGGTCTGCAATCCTATAACAGATGCATTCAAATATTAAAATTTTGTTATAAAATTGATATAAATTGTATGAAAAAGATGTGTAAAGACACATGTACATTTTTCATAAAATAAATCGAGATGGGTAGAGAAGATATTTTCACACCCACCCCAGTGGCACATACTTAATACCAAACTTTGATCTACCTCCAGACCTGCCATTCATGAAGAGAATAAATAATTGTATTAAAAACAAAGTAGTTCAGATGTGTTTCTCTAAATGCACAACTTTTTATTGGCGATGAAAACAAAATATATATGTAAGTCTTGGTCAAAACAAATGTAATATCAAATCATCAATATAGAAAAAGAACAGACTGACAAGAAACCAACTTCTTTTCCAAAGGCTATGAAAATTTTTTTGATATAGATACTAACACTGAAAAGTAATTGTACAGCAATGAATTTTGATGACCACAAGATGCATGTATGCAAGTACTTGGGGCAGACCCCGGATTTTCCAAAAAGGGGGCACATTTTACCCAAGGAAAATTTGACGAGAAAAAGAAACGAAATAATTATTATACACATTGAAAATATTGACTCTCCAAAGGAGGGCACTGATCAGAAGCCCCCCCCCCCCCCCCTGGATCTGCCACTGCAAGTACTAACTAGCATAATTTTGTTAATGCAAAACAAGGCCTGTAATAATGCAAATAAAATTGATGAGTACATATACACGTACAATAAAAGTGTTGAAAAGTACCAAGCATACTGTCAAACAACTTTTTTTATAATCCCTACATTTTTTTTCAACTAATCCAACATCTCGACAATTCCTGTCAAGTTATTGAGGTTGAGAAGTACAAGTAAAGCAATGGTGTTGAAAAGAACCAAGCATCTAATGAAGTACACCTAACATAATTCTTTTTACATATAATACAAACAAAAAACTAAAACATCAAAAGTTTCTAAGCATACTTTCTGATAAGGTTCAGATCTTGAGATGAATAGTACTTACTGCTTCCTAATAAAGCATAAGAATAAACTTCAGAGTCCATTGAATCAGATAATCTTTACATAAACATACATGTACATAGTGTAAATCTACTAGTCTAAATACTGCTCTAAGTCTAGAAAAAAAGTGTTTATATCGAACAATCAGTATTCCACCTTCAACAAAAATTTAACAAATGTACCATCAAACTGACTTGAGAAACAAAATCTGGAGACCTTTCTTGCAAAAACTCCCCTTTTTGAATCATCAAATTACAAATAAAATGCATATAATGACAAACATGTTTTCACCACTGGAGATAGTTAGTGCAGTAATGATTCAGAACTTTATCACTTCAAAAACTCTGACAATCTTTTAAAAATATAAAGCATAAGTCATCTTACAAACAAGGTGGAAAAATAGCAGCTAATGCATACATGATTGTAGACCCTTATCATTCATTTGGCAATAGCTAATTAAATACTATGATAAAAATATAAATGAGTTCTCACTGAATATATATCATATTATTGCAACATGAGTAAGACTTTTCTGGCAAGTTAGAGGGAATTGTCATTTTTAAACATGTTCATACCATTTGAAGATAAACTCCAGTTTCAATTGCATCAAGCTCCAACTTGAAATGACAATTTATATAAACGATGCAGAACGACACTGCAAAGATGGCAAAAGTCAAGTTATGATCATCTCGCAATGAACATACATCAGGCAGCTCACCACAAACTTATTTCATCAAACAAGAATTAGGAAGGACAGCCAAATTCTTTATGAAGCCTTCCATAATGAAAATATAAATGATGTCAATCTCAATGAACATATCGTATTATTGCAACTTGTCTAATTTTGGCAAGTTAAAGGAAATGCATCAATACTTATTCAAAGATTAACTCCAGCTTCAATGTCAAGCCATAATGTGTCAAAACAATGTCAATATGTACACATACAGTGTAAATGTATATTGCAAAGGAACACTGTAAAGACTATGATTTTAAAGATGTCAATGAATCAGATATCAAATACAGGTAATTTTGTATGGTTCAGCCTTCCATAGAACATACATGTATTATGGAAAATAATGTGCAATATACCAATTAAAGGTAAAAAAGAAAAATAGATGGCTGTGGGCCCAAAAGATTTGACTTAGGCATATTTTCCTTCGTTAAATTCTCATAATTGTTTTCATGTCAAATGATATAAATTTGAATTAGCACTTGTATTTTCCATCAATCTACAAACATTACATATAGATGTATCATGTACATAGAATCCTGACAGGAGCAAAATAGTTCCAACAATAGGTAGGAATCACAGGGTGCCACAGGTACTTGTTTGAGAGCTTTCCTTCCAGGAATAGATAGGTTAATGTTCACAATGTCATCTCTACTCCTTTGAAAATCGACGATGTACCTGTAACTGATCAATGGCCTCTGCTTTACTTGGACGATCAACTCCTGAGCACAATGGTGGCTTTCCCTCCAGTTCTGGGATGGTAGACCGGATCTTTTGTTTTCCAGACACTAGTTGCATTGTCTCTTCCATGAGTGTTCTCACATAATCTATGAAAAAAAATATATCAATTTCAAATGTATTTAGTATCTAAAAGTCACAAGAAAAAAAAAAAAAAAAAATCAAAATTACATGTAAGTAAAGAAAAATAAGCAAGAAGCACTTGCTTCTCTTCTATTATATGCAATGTGAAAATGAAACAAATACAGAAAATACAAAACCTTGTGAAAATCTGCTTAATAATAAAAAAATAAAAAAATCTTATAATCGCATTACATTGCCACCATGACATGCACTGGCATATCATTCAGGAGGCAAATGAATAAACACACGCATGGCAAGTATTTCTAACAATGCAGATCTCTATGTGAACTGTCTTTAGGATACTTCTTCATAATTTATTGATTTTATTACCTTACAAAATATCAATCACCTAGAGTACAGACGACAAAATTCATAAGTACATACACATTAACATAAGACCCCCTATTTTCTAACAATTATTTTACAGGGGAAGGGAGGTTGAAATATACTCACTGAATGTGCAAGCTGTCAACACTTTGGAAACTGTGTGGCCGCCTTCTTTGGCTTTGGGGTAATTGATACGGTACATAGGTGTCCCATCTGCCTTAGTTGCATGACTTCGACCAGCATTCTCATTCCAGTGCAAGGCGGCAAGATGTAATCTACAAATAATCAGAGTACAAAGAAAAAAATAAAATAATAACTGTAATCGATTTTAGTACAAGATGTTCTCTACCACGATATCACTATTGGGCTTTATACATGTACAGTACATGTAGACATATCATGACTAATATGTAAAAACTTTAATCTATTTTATTAAAACTATGACAAAGCTTTTCTTCAAGAATATGATGAAGAATAATATAGAAATCTTTGTAATGAGGTTGAGGGCCATTTACTTTCAATCACCGCTTCGGTCAAGCACGTATTTCCACACTCATTCAACCCAAAAATCAACTACATAGACTTGCAATTTTTTTTACCTGCACTTCATCCCGGCATATGAGTAGGCCAGCATCTTAGGACACCAATAGAGCATCACACTATGAAAGGCCTCGACTGAACTGGTCTGGTCAACAGGAGACATTTTCTTCATGTCATTCAACAGTCTGGTTTTTGATAGTTCCTCAGACAACTTTTCAAACGGTTTCGTACCTGTGAATTTAAAAAATAAAACAGGAGTTAGGCGAGGCGTCAAAACCCCAAATGCGTTCCAACGCGTGCATAGCCATTGTTCCATAATGAGAGTGTGCAAAGGAGTTCCAAGAGATTAGTACGAAGTACCGTTATATTCTACATTAAAGCTAATTTGCATAATCCGTACACGCTGGGGAACGGGGCAATTATTATCTCGATCGCTATTGGCTAATCCGCCGGAGCGTCGCACGAGAATACACTGAATAGTGCAGGTTCACATACACACACACACACACAGCGCGCCAGCGTACACTTCACATAAATTGAGGTCAGTGTTCGGCGTGCACGTCGGATCAACATTTGCAGCGAAGCTTTGCAGCGCGTGAGGTGCGGGCGGATCTACGAGAGGGGGAATATAGGCGAGCGGCGAGAGGCCAAAATTTGGGACTTTAATCCCCCCGACTGGATCAAAGCAAAAACATGCATCATTTTGAAGGAAATTTTCAGAATTTTTTAGAACTGAGAATTAAAAGTGTCGCACAGTGTAGCTTCACCATGGAAACCAGCCTTGAATAGGCCACGCCCATTTTTGTGATAAATGCAAAGCAGTAACTTATCATTTATATTTGTTAATTAATTACACTAATTTATATATGAATATAGACTTTACGAGGATAAAATCACTACAGATTGAATGATATGATAACGGCTAGCAACCAAATATATATTTCATCTATATTTGATTTCAAAACTGTTGCCTAGCAACATTTTTTCCCTAGCAACCATATTCATTTTTCAATATTCTCTTATTTTTTGACCAGATTAATTCATTTTATCATTTTTTTTTAGTTTTTAATTTGTAAAAACTAATGAAGAAGGTGAATTTTGATGAAAAAGGGATAAAAGAGGATAACTAGGATGTATAATGCATTAATGATCATGAAAAATTACATTATTGCCATGTTTGATTAACCCCTGCATGTGACGGATATCACTAATATGTTTGTGTGTATTTACGACTATATCGGCATCATTTTATGGATTTTATAATATTGTTATAAATCATTCTTAGATACCCTGCTGTGTCACGTTATCTGTTCTAATCTAAATAATAGAGTACTTCATAGATTTTTCCGTTACCTATGGAAACCATTGTGTTGCCTAGCAACAGCATTTTCTCTAGCAACCATCACTTTTTGGTGATATTTCAAGCCTGTAACCTCCCAAAAAATTCCCTTTTTTGTCCTCAAAATGCATCTTATATTATTCTAAGCATTTATGACAATTAGTTTCACCCATCTGGTCAGGCAGTCGGCATATTGAGAGAGGGCATGGCTGTATGCAGACATTTTTTTCCTTGGGGTGGCAAAACGATTAAAAAAATTCCAAGAAACAAAGCGAGGGAGCGAAGCTACTGAGTTTGGCAAGGGGCGCTTTTTCAGTAAATTGAAGGATATCTTGCACACTTTTGGTGAATTTTGTGAAAATTTTCAGTTTAAAAATGTAACCTTTCACAGCATACGGCAATGGGAGAGGAAATGGGTAGTTTGTTATTTGGAACTTTTTATCGTACATGTTAGGAAGGGAAATACATATCCAAGACCATTCAATAAGTTTTAAAGTGTCTGCAATGGGAAAACAAAATTATTTATCAGTATGGCAAATATAATTACTAAACTGTAGTGATTGTGAACTCAAAAGCTAATTACTTTTGGGGGTACCTACTAAAATGTGTAAATCACAATGCTCTATCAAAGTTTTTATCTGCAATTCTGGCATTTTTCCTGTGTTGCAAGGTTCCCCCCCCCTTTTTTTTTTATCATACCAATGCATGGGCAATGGGACAGTTAACACAATAGACTACTTGCAGACCTTCAAGCTGTATTGCTGGTTTATCTGCACAACCTGGTGAAAAAAAGCTTTCCAATGATCACCTGCCCTGATTTAAACACAGATCAAGAGATCTTCAGTATGTCGTAAATCTATCAAGTAGACAACAAAAATTACTCTAATCTGAGCCTGTTGCTCACTAAAACCGGTTAGTCCCTATACATTCTTTATGGGCATTACTGATTTCAGCAGTTAATTAGCAGGTCAAATATCTGTTTAAGTAGAATTAATTAGGAGTAGGCCTCTCATCAAGCTAACGGGCAAAGTCCTAACCATTGAAGTTATGAGTATTTATTTAAGTTCTTTCTATAAACCTCCTAACCAATCTTCCTCCCTTCCCCGAAAAGCCATCTCCGATCGAGGAAATGTAATTATTGGGGATTTAAACAGTTACAGCATTATCTGGGGGTATGGATAAACCAATGAAATGGAAAACTTGAGGAGAACTGGTCAGATGCAAATCAGATTGCATCACCGAACAAAATGTGAGAAGGTTGTGCTTGACCCTCTCCCGCACACTCAACATCGACCGATTGGGCTGAAGGTGAATGCAGACATCACTCCACGCACAGTTCCCTTTCACAGACGTTTCACCCTGAAGAAAGCAATCTGGGAGCAGTTTGTCATATATCCGAATACCTACCCACAGGATCTTCCAGCACTCCGTACTCATTACGACACATTTGGAAAGCTGTTGAAGAAATCATCACATAAAAATATTCCACGAGGAGGCCGTATACAAACTATTCTCCTGGCTTGACGGATGACGAAGCTGCTGTACAATAAAATTTTCAGGAGCTTTGAGAATTACCCCTTTGGTGCCGATACACTTGAATGTGGGGGGAAATAGACAACTGCCATTATGGATAGTAACAAAATAAAGTGACAGTGATTTAACAAATCAATGGATATGACTCACTACAGCAGAAAAGCCAGGAAAACAATTCGGATCATTGAAAACGACTATGCGACTATATCTCAAACTATACCCCTAGTGACCACCGACCAAGTGACCCACTATCTTCTTGTGTACAGTCATGGTCACCCTATTTATTGCCCGCGAAGGGCCAACCTCCCTAAAAGAGCAGAGACAGCGTCCCAACTGAAGAGTCATTTGAAAACACAAGACAATTCAGCATGAACGTCTTGTCTGCTTGTGCTATGCTATTATAATGAAGAGCAACAAGGAACCTGGATTAGATGTCCTCTGTGAGCAGATCACACTTCTTGGACCTGTTGCAGCCCAATGGCTGCTGACATATTAATCGACTGTTTGCATGAAAAAAATATGGCAAGAGGAAATTGAGGGTAGTTGCCTAACTCGAGCTAGGCAAAGACCCAATCAGCCCAAGGAGTTACAGAACCATCTCTCTACTCTGTCACACACACAATCCCTTTGAAAGGCTCCTGCTTAACCGCATTGCTCCCTTTGTGACTGAGTTCCTCATTCAAGTAGGCAAGATTCAGGCCAGGAAAGTCCTTTACTTATCAAGTACTGAATCTGACTCAGTACATCAGATGGTTTGAGGAAGGTCTGAAAACTGGAGCAGCCTTTGTTGACTTCTCTGCAGCTTATGAACCAGTTAATCATAGGGTAGGCCTACTTACGAGGAAAGTCATTGTGATGACAAAGGACGTCAAGTTGACAAGGCTAATTCAGAACATGCCCCCAAACCGGTTGTTTGTGAATCTCAGTGGTTCCAGCAGCAAATGGTGGAGGCAGAAAAATGGTCCCCCACAAAGAATTGTCCTTGTCCAAATACACAAACGACCAACTAATCCACCCAAACACCAAGAGCTACCTATGCTGATGAACTGTGCATTGCCTCATAAAAGCAGAAGAGGTGGAAAAACATTCAGTGATGCTCTGGCATATCTGACTCTTTACTATCCAGAGAAAATCCAACTTAGCGTCTTCCACCTTAACAATAGAGATGCAGACCGGAAACTGCTGGTCAGATGGTGTTGAAACTTGAAAGTGAATGAAACATGCCAGCAAGCCTGCCTACCTTGACGTCACTATTGCGTACAAAGAACATATTGCCGAGACAAAGGCAAAAGCTGGAGAAAGGAACAACATCAAAAAGAGGCTTGCTAACACGATATGGGGAACAGATGCCAAACCATCCGTTCAAAAGCTCTGCTGTACGCTTCAAGTTTAACCCAATCCTCAATGCTGCTTGCAGAGCAATTTCCGACTGTCCGCTACCAAAAGAGAAGATGATCTTTACCTAGTGTGTGGCACAGTCCCCCACACATAGAGGTATCAGAATGGGTGGAAAAACAAGCAAAGAAAAATATGTCCTTCTTCCACTCTTTAACTATGAACCTGCCAAAAAGAGACTCGAATCCTTCACTTCACTTGACTGAATCCCTTGATGGCTATGCACACAGTCAAAGGATCCCCCTATAATGGTCAAACCACCTCCAGTCTATGACGCAAAAGCTTTCCATGTGACCTAGCGAATCACGCCCCCGGGTTCAAGTGACGAATGGTCATCCTGACTATGTCTTAATCGCCTATGGTCTGGATCAGGAAGGTGCAAGTCCTTAATATGCAGTTCGGGGCTACAGCAGGGATGCAGACACTATCTACGACTGAGGGGAAGATCAGACAGTGCATCACCTTTTGGTTTGCACCCCCCCCCCCCACCAGAGCCGTGCGCTTCCAAAGATCTGGGGCCCGTTTCATAAAGAGTTACAACTGTTGTAACTTTGCCATTATGGCAACTACCATGGCAACCTTGATTCTGATTGGCTGATGAGCCCTGTTACCATGGTAGTTGCCATAATGGCAAAGTTCCAACAGTTGCAAGTCCTTTATGAAACGGACCCCTGGAGTCGTTCAACCCAAAAGCCAGATCTTGCATGAACCCTCTACTACACAGGACTTGTGTAGTGACCCGAGAAGATGGGCACAGAGCAAATATTGCCCTTTAAAACCATGCAGTATACTATGACCAAAGAGAGCCTAGGTGTGCAGGAGTTTGTCTCTCCAAAAGGTGGCTTTTTAAGGGGGTATGTAGATATGGGGTAAGATTGTTAGCATCGAATGTCTTTGCTCATTCACTGGCAAATTGTAATTTTCACCTTAAAACACTAACAATCAGAATATAGGCACCTTTTCAGCAAAGTTTTAGCCTAACCGACAACCCCATCAGGAACCAATTAAGTCCCTGCTCCCTCCCCCATCAAACAACCCTTGAGCAAATAATCATTTTTCCCCAAATGTCAGATTACCATAAATAGGTGTCTTCTACCAGTAAGATAATTAATGACAAACTTCTTCTTAGGTCACTACAGATGTCGTGTCCTGTTAATGGTACAAGAATTACATGATATTTTCCTGTGAAAAGACTCTCGTGCAGTGGCAAAGGCAGTGGCAGTTCATAGCTCTGGTAGGAGGGAGCAGACACAAAAGTTTTGTATCCTATGATCATCCTTACAGTTACAGGTAGTTTCTCCTGCCCTATTGTAGCCCCATAGGCGATTCAAACGAGATCAGGTAGGCCATTCTTCACTTGGACCTGGATAGTGATGTACTAAGTCCATAGGTGAGATTGTGCATCACAGACTGGAGATTGTTAGACCAGAGGGTGACGCTTTCATGCGTGCAGAGTCATCAAGGGATTCTGTTGAGCGGAGAAAACTGTGTCTAGATTTGAGTCTCTTGGCAGGTTCATGGTTGACGAGTGGAATACTATGTTCTTGATTTTTTTTTCTTTCATCTGTGCTGATGACTTCTCTTCTGACGTACGGTGGGGCAATAATACAGAGTAGGTAAAGATTACCCACTTCTGTTAGTCGCAAACAGCCAGTGATGGCTCTGCAAGCTCCATTCAAGACTTGGGGTCAATATAGCAGCAAGGGCTGCATACTCAGCAGTGGAGAAGCATAGAGCAAGAGCTGTGGTACAGATAGATTTGGCATCTGTCAATTCCCAATCTGTCTCCCAGCTTCTTCAGAATGATATTCCTTGCTCCAAATTTTGCATTTGTTTTGGCAGCATGTTCTTTCTATGAAAAAAGGTCTAGAATGACGCCAAGGTAGGTTGGCTTTTTACCACCTGACCCTCAGGTTTTGATCTGCTCTCTGTTTTTAAGGTGGAATACACTCTTATTGGGGGGTCTTTTTGGAGATGATTTATAGGACAGTAAGGAGTTAGACTTGCCAGATCATCACTGAGTTCGTTTTGGCACACTGATGATTGATTATTACTTTAGAGATTATTGCACAGTTCAATGTTTTCCCACTCCATTCAAGCAGCGATACAAAATTATGGCTGTAATTTAGATGTTCCAGCCTTATTATATGAACAAATCATCATTACAAATACAGATTAGTATGTTTTAGCAATACTGTAGGGGTATCATCCCAATTACATCAGTTTTAGATATATTCTCAGACATATTTCTTATACCATGGATGTCTTTAAAGATTTACATTACTTGATACTTGATGTAGTGATCCCTTTGGCAGCTCATACAGAAGCTATACTGGGATGATGAATAAAGTGAGCCACTGGAAGGAGCATCATGAAGTGCAGAAATGGTGATGGATAGACATAGCAATTTTTTATATGTACAGTTAAACATGCTATGCTGAGTGCAAGTAAAAACCAAGCTTTTGAATTTAAATCATTTGGGATCCAACAGGGGGCTGCATCATTCTGATGGCAGGGAGAGCAGCCTCCTTGAAACTGGGCATTCCTTTGGTGTTGGCAGCTGAGCTGGGTAGGTTGTTCCAGTTCCTTATCGTTCTTGGATAGAACGAGAACTTGAAGGGGTCGATTGTGGCTTCAGGTATGATGTACTTCAAGTTGTGATCATGTCTTGTATAAAATGTTGCTGGGGTGACGATAAGTGGAAGAGTTATGAAGACATGATGGTAGTGGATTTTGTGAAAGAGGGAACATTGGGCAAGGATTCGGCGTGTGTGTAGTGCATCCAATTCCAATGACGTCACAAGAGATGAAGGTGATGTGGAAATCCTGTAGTCCGAGTACACGAAGCGAGCCGCTGATCTTTGTACTTGCTCAAGCAGGATTCCAGGCCTCACAGCCATATACTAGTTGGGGGCGCACTAAGGATGTGTAGGCACTCGACTTCACATCTCTTGTACAAGAGGAAAGAGTCCAAGAGTACGACTTGCTTTCTGCCGGACGAATTGGCAATGCTTGTTCCATCGCAGATCAGAAGAAACTGTAACACCCAAGTAATTGTAGTTGCTAGCTCTAGGGATTACACTATTTGTCAGATGATACTGCTGGATGTTGGGAGTGCATTTGCGTGATCTAAATCTCCATGGAACGAACAGTAGCGTTAGTGTAAGCCCGACAATAGTGGCATGTGTACCTGTTTTTCCCGAAGCTTTTCTCGAAGCTTTGTCGATGTCCTTTACATGTGTATGCATGTTGAGAGGAATCCTTTTCTTTCAGACATCTTTTCTTAAACTGAGTATTTAAGGCATCAGTTTTTAACATCCGGAGTCACTGACACTATCGCTGTAGCAGAAAATACCTGAAGGACAACATCAAAGACCACTTAAGCTGATATGCCTCCTCTCCATATTTAGGGACTTTTCTTGTATGCCCCTCCCTTGTTGTCTCAATAGATGTGTGCAAACATCATGCCATATTACATAATGACACTTATATAGACATAGAAAACATCTCCCAATTTAGTAAGCCTTTCTATCTTTCATGGTTTTCTTGGCCTTTTCTTGGCCTAATCAGGAATGATAGCTCAGTCGATAGAGCGGGGGTTTCGGATTCCGGTGACCTTGATTTGATTCCCACTTGGTACATTAGTGCTCTTTTGTAAGGCGCATCCTCATTACCATGTTACCAGGTTTTGGAGAGGACATTAAGCTGTCGGTCCTCTGGGTTGTTTGCTTACAAGCATTCATGCTTTCTTAGTAATCAGGTAAACAACCATCATATTAAGTCTTAAGATCCCAGGTTTTCATACTTTCATCCCTCTGATTTCTTGAGTTATCAAATTGAAAGTGACATGAAAAGTTCCCTGTGATTTAACTTCTGACACTTTAATAGTATTAAAGTTTCAACAGAAACTTGTCGAACTCACAACTTTGGCATCTTTGGGCTACAGCCTCCACCCAGACACAACCTTGGAAGTTGGACATGCATGGGTGATTAGGTATTATTTGACAAAACAGATCCATTTGTTAACCATTCCATATTCACTCGAGGAAAGTGATCTGAATATGCAGCCAAAAGCCTCTGCCAATGACTTAATGGAGTATAGGACGTCCCTGAAATTGAAAAAAAATATCTGTACAAGCCTTAGGTGAAGACCCACTTTATGATCAAATCAGGGACTGTGCCTGAAGAGTAGTGTTGTCCATTCTAATATATCATCAATGCTATACCTACTGTAGCACACTAAAAAAATGTTATGTACCCAGCTATGAATCCTCCAAACCATATTATTCTCTTTTTATCTTCAACATTTAAATTTCTCTTTAAAGCTGCTCTTTTATGTATGATAAGTTTAAATGCCATGCTCATCGCACTGTTTAGAATTGGTAGACAAGCAATATACAAACAAGGATAAATGATTTTTTTTAGAAATAAGAGAAATGAAGTGGTGTCCTTTAATTTACCATTGCCAGTATGCATGTAGGTATATTATTGAAAGGGATGGTCCAGGCTGGATAATCTCTATATCTCAACTAATAGAGTAAAATTCACAAAGCAAAATGGTGAAAATTTGATCAAAATCGGATAAGAAATAACAAGTTATTAAATTTTAAAGATTTGCATTATTCCGGTGAAACAGTTTTATGTATATCTTTATGAATATTCATTAGGTGGGCTGATGATGTCATATCCCCACTTCTTCTTTTGTAATTTATTATATGAAATTAGGTTTATTCAAAATTGTTCTACCAAGAACTAAAACAATTGGATTGACAACTGATTAAGTACATTAGTTATTATTGCCGCAAATTATTTCATCATAATGCAGACACATCATTTACGCATGTATGAAATAATGAAACATTTAGGATTTCATGTATTAATATAAGAAAAAGGAAAGTGGGGATGTGACATCATCAGCCCACCTAATGAATATTCATGACGATGTGCATATAACTGTTTTAAAAAATATTGATAAACTCTAAAATTCAATAACTTTGTTATTTGTTATCCGATTTTTAAGAAATTTTCAGCATTTAGCTTTGTGAATTTTACCCTATTTATTTAAATAGAAATATTTTCAGCCTGGACCATCCCTTTAACAAATAGTACTGCACACTTAAAAGTGGATTATTTTCCTCAAGATTTTTAAGGGGAAAAATACATCGTTGCTAAGGTAAATAGTGTTGCTAGGCAATGGAACTGTGTCAGTAGATAATGGTACAACTCCGGAATGCTGTTTGCCTATCGATAACAAACTATCATGTTAATTTTCTCAATATTTTTACTCTAAGGCACAACTTCCTCAGCACATTTGGCCGAGAGGAAGAGTGGTAACATAGCCGTTGCTAGGGAATATTGTTTCTAGGCAACACCTTTGTCTCCAAGGAAGCTATAAAATAGTCAGTTTGTTGAATGATTATTGAAAACGAGGTTGTAGGCATCTATATGATAATTGTGTCAGTATTATTGCTCATAATGGACTATTTTTCCACAGATTTGTCCAGGGAAAAGAGTGTTAACATAGTCGTTGCTATGGAAAATAGTCGTTGCTAGGCAATGAATTGGTATCCATAGGTAATATGAAATGGTCATTTTGTTGTTGTTCTATTGAAGACAAGATACTACATGTTAATTGATCAGGTATTATTAACTCAATCAACTTTGTCACCACAAAATATAAAGTATGTGACTTGTACATACATGTTTCAATGCACGCAGTCAAAATGAACATAATATGGCGATTTGTACAATGTGAAGGGGTATGTCAGTTAGAGCTTAGCAAATTTATTTGAGGTTCGCAATGGTTAAAATGGGGGTTTTCAGTTCTTTTTATTATTTTTCAATGATACTTCATAGAATTTCATTGGTGTAATTTATTTGGTTTAATTTAACCTAGTTAAAAAGTTGAAAGTTAGGTTTGAAATGGAAAAATAAGTGGTTTACTTAAGGAGCTAAATGGTTGCTAAGGAAATTTTTGTTGCTAGGCAACAGTTTCTGAGAAAATGTTCATAAAATTCATGCTAAGTTGTTTTTCAGTAATTCTTCTTACAATATATAGTGGATCTATCCTTTGAAAATAAGAAAAAATACCTGATAATTCAAATTAATGAGTAAAAAATCAATATTCACAAGAAATATTCAATAAGTATTTAAAATGGGCGTGGCTTATTCAAGGCTGGTTTCCATGGTGATGCTACACATTACACCATTTTTAATGCCCAATTCCGAAAAATTCAGAAAATTTCCTTTAAATTGATGTATGATTTTGCTTTGATCCAGCCGGGGGGATTAAAGTCAAGAAATAAGGCACTTTTTGGCTTCTGGCCGCTCACCTAATAGGGGTTGCCTGGGGCTAGCTTCCTGTACAAAGTAGGCCCTACCAATTAAAAAAAAAAAATCCGTGTTTACGAGAGTCGCGCAAGCAAAACGGTGGCGGATTAGGACATGCTTTTAAATTGTTTTGAGGGGCGAACGAGTGAAAATATATTTTGTATACCTTTCGTTATGAACTCCCGTTCTCCATGACGAAATATAATTGACGAAAGGAAAGTAAAACAGAAAAGAAGTCACAAACATCTCAGAATAGTTTGCGATCTATCAGGACATGTTTTAAAATTGATTTTAGGTATCAACAAGTTAAAATATATTTGATATACCTTTCGTTGTGATCCCTTGTTCTCCGTTAAGAAATATTAAATACGTCTTTTCTCGACGATGTTGGAAACGTAAATAAAACAGAATAGAAGTCACAAACATCTCAGATGGGTGTGCGATCTATCACAACATGTTTTAAAGCTGTTTTTAGGGGTCAACAAGTTAAAATAGATTTGATATACCTTCCATTATTATCCCCTGTTCTCCGTAAAGAAATATTAAAGATGCATTTTCTCGACAAAGTTGGAAACGTCGATAAAACAAAATAGAAGTTGGTAGCATCTCATATTTATTGGTGATACATATTTTTCGAGGGGTCAACAAGTTAAAATATATTTGATATACCTTTCGTTGTGATCCCTTGTTCTCCGTTAAGAAATATTAAATACGTCTTTTCTCGACGATGTTGGAAACGTAAATAAAACAGAATAGAAGTCACAAACATCTCAGATGGGTGTGCGATCTATCACAACATGTTTTAAAGCTGTTTTTAGGGGTCAACAAGTTAAAATAGATTTGATATACCTTCCGTTATTATCCCCTGTTCTCCGTAAAGAAATATTAAAGATGCATTTTCTCGACAAAGTTGGAAACGTCGATAAAACAAAATCGAAGTTGGTAGCATCTCATATTTATTGGTGATACATATTTTTCGAGGGGTCAACAAGTTAAAATATATTTGATATACCTTTCGTTTTGATCCCTTGTTGTCCGTTAAAAATATCAAATACGTCTTTTCTCGACGATGTTGGAAACGTAGATAAAACAAAATAGAAGTCACAAACATCTCAGATGGGTGTGCGATCTATCAGGACATGTTTTAAAATTGTTTTTAGGTGTCAACAAGTTAAAATAGATTTGATATACCTTTCGTTATGATCCCTTGTTCTCCGTTAAGAAATATTAAATACGTCTTTTCTCGACGATGTTGGAAACGTAGATAAAACAAAATAGAAGTCACAAACATCTCAAATTGGTGTGCGATCATTCAGGACATGTTTTAAAATTGTTTTTAGGTGTCAACAAGTTAAATTATATTTGATATACCTTTCGTTGTGATCCCTTGTTCTCCGTTAAGAGATATTAAATGCGTCTTTTCTCGACGATGTTGGAAACGTAGATGAAACAAAATAGAAGCCACAAACATCTCAGATGGGTGTGCGATCTATCAGGACATGTTTTAAAATTGTTTTTAGGTGTCAACAAGTTAAATTATATTTGATATACCTTTCGTTGTGATCCCTTGTTCTCCGTTAAGAGATATTAAATGCGTCTTTTCTCGACGATGTTGGAAACGTAGATAAAACAAAATAGAAGTCACAAACATCTCAGATGGGTGTGCGATCTATCAGGACATGTTTTAAAATTGTTTTTAGGGGTCAACAAGTTAAAATAGAGTTGATATACCTTTCGTTATGATCCCCTGTTATCCGTTAAGAAATATTAAAGATGCATTTTCTCGACAAAGTTGGAAACGTAGATAAAACAAAATAAAAGTCACAAACATCTCAGATGGGTGTGCGATCTATCAGGACATGTTTTAAAATTGTTTTTAGGTGTCAACAAGTTAAATTATATTTGATATACCTTTCGTTGTGATCCCTTGTTCTCCGTTAAGAGATATTAAATGCGTCTTTTCTTGACGATGTTGGAAACGTAAATAAAACAGAATAGAAGTAAAAAACATCTCAAATTGGTGTGCGATCATTCAGGACATGTTTTAAAATTGTTTTTAGGTGTCAACAAGTTAAATTATATTTGATATACCTTTCGTTGTGATCCCTTGTTCTCCGTTAAGAGATATTAAATGCGTCTTTTCTCGACGATGTTGGAAACGTAGATGAAACAAAATAGAAGCCACAAACATCTCAGATGGGTGTGCGATCTATCAGGACATGTTTTAAAATTGTTTTTAGGTGTCAACAAGTTAAATTATATTTGATATACCTTTCGTTGTGATCCCTTGTTCTCCGTTAAGAGATATTAAATGCGTCTTTTCTCGACGATGTTGGAAACGTAGATAAAACAAAATAGAAGTCACAAACATCTCAGATGGGTGTGCGATCTATCAGGACATGTTTTAAAATTGTTTTTAGGGGTCAACAAGTTAAAATAGAGTTGATATACCTTTCGTTATGATCCCCTGTTATCCGTTAAGAAATATTAAAGATGCATTTTCTCGACAAAGTTGGAAACGTAGATAAAACAAAATAAAAGTCACAAACATCTCAGATGGGTGTGCGATCTATCAGGACATGTTTTAAAATTGTTTTTAGGTGTCAACAAGTTAAATTATATTTGATATACCTTTCGTTGTGATCCCTTGTTCTCCGTTAAGAGATATTAAATGCGTCTTTTCTTGACGATGTTGGAAACGTAAATAAAACAGAATAGAAGTAAAAAACATCTCAAATTGGTGTGCGATCATTCAGGACATGTTTTAAAATTGTTTTTAGGTGTCAACAAGTTAAATTATATTTGATATACCTTTCGTTGTGATCCCTTGTTCTCCGTTAAGAGATATTAAATGCGTCTTTTCTCGACGATGTTGGAAACGTAGATGAAACAAAATAGAAGTCACAAACATCTTAGATGGGTGTGCGATCTATCAGGACATGTTTTAAAATTGTTTTTAGGTGTCAACAAGTTAAATTATATTTGATATACCTTTCGTTGTGATCCCTTGTTCTCCGTTAAGAGATATTAAATGCGTCTTTTCTCGACGATGTTGGAAACGTAGATAAAACAAAATAGAAGTCACAAACATCTCAGATGGGTGTGCGATCTATCAGGACATGTTTTAAAATTGTTTTTAGGGGTCAACAAGTTAAAATAGAGTTGATATACCTTTCGTTATGATCCCCTGTTATCCGTTAAGAAATATTAAAGATGCATTTTCTCGACAAAGTTGGAAACGTAGATAAAACAAAATAAAAGTCACAAACATCTCAGATGGGTGTGCGATCTATCAGGACATGTTTTAAAATTGTTTTTAGGTGTCAACAAGTTAAATTATATTTGATATACCTTTCGTTGTGATCCCTTGTTCTCCGTTAAGAGATATTAAATGCGTCTTTTCTTGACGATGTTGGAAACGTAAATAAAACAGAATAGAAGTAAAAAACATCTCAGATGGGTGTGCGATCTATCAGGACATGTTTTAAAAATTGTTTTTAGGGGTCAACAAGACACAATAGATTTGATATGCCTTTCGTTATGATCCCTTAATTGTTCTCCGTTAAGAAATATTAAAGATGCATTTTCTCGACAAGTTGGAAACGTAGATAAGACAAAATAGAAGTCAGTTGGTAGCCTTTCATATTTGCGATCTATCAGGACATCTTTTAAGATTGTTTGAAGGTGTCAACAGGTTAAAATATATTATATATGCATTTCGTTACGATACCTTGTTTTCCGTAGAGCATAGGCGGTTCGGGGCGCGAGGGACTCCCCCCCCCCCCCCCCCCCCCCCCCTTGGACGAGCAAAAAAGATAGAAAAAAGGGAAAAGAGGAGGGAAAAGAGAGGAGTAAAAAGAAGAGGAAGATGAGGGAAAGACTTGGGGGGAAAAAATCTTTCATGTCACTCTATACAATTTTCGCTCGTGCTTCGCCCTCGCATTGCCTGTTAGGTGATTTTCATATCTTGTTCAATGAGTTTAGATATCAAGTTTGAAAGTTAATTTACAAAACACATTTCACCTCGGAAATTTAACTTCATTATTTTGTGTGATTTACAAATTGATTTTTAAAAAGTGCTCTGTAAACATGTCAGTTTTATGGTCTGAATATTAATATTTTCTGTTCGTGCTGCGCACTCGCGAATTTTGATTGGTACCTATTATTCTCGTGCATTCCATAAATTTTCAAAATATCCCTTTTTGGGTCTGTGTGTGCTATCGCGCCTTAGCTAGCGCTGCACGCTTGCATTTTGATTGGCGAGTTATGTATGTCTCAATATTGATTATACAACAAACTACTTGAAATCCCCTTTTCATTCATGACAGTTTATCAAAAAAATTGGCTCACGGTTTGCGTTCGCATTAATGGTTAAATATATTAACTTGATGCATCATATTTATAGTTACAAAGGTGCTTGAAATGTCCAGATTTCAGGCCATAATATCATCAGATTTCGCGCCCTCATTATGCATTCATGAATATTTAAGATATTTCGGGTGATTTCATGCAACTGTCTAGAGTGGGCCATAATGTGCCTGCACTGTACATCTATAGGTCCTTGGTTGAAGTCAACGATCCTATATAGCTATAACGACCCCTTGAACCTGAATTGGGTCAATTACGCCGTCTAGCACGTTTTGAGAACAATGGATGAAGGTGTGAAAATCACAAAGCAGCTAACAAAAGGGAAAATCCGTTTCAATTGACGTTATGCTATAGATTGCGTATAGCGGTTTGAATGTGAAACCCTGAACATGCTGAATGCCTACTACTGTGTACTAGTAGGTCCATGGTTATAGACTCTATTATAGTTGCGTGCATGTCTTCTCCAAGCCGATTCATAGCTTGTCGATGGCTTTAATGCACGTAAAATACAAATATACATGTAACTCTAGGTCCCATTATAGGGCATTTTTAACGGAATCGCCGATGAGATAATTTTGACAAAACAAAAATGAATCACACTAATTATGCAGCAGCTATGTTTCTAAACATTACATGATCAAAGAAAAGACACGGGATGATATTTATTAAATTTGTTAATGGCGGCTGGTCTTTATGATAAAAACATAGGTCTATTTTATCTTTAAGACATGAGAAAACAAATAAATCAATTATATAATTAATGTGTGTGTTTTACTTTTTACAAACGTGTATCAATCGAACATGCTTGACTTGCACGTAATTAATTTCCTCGTAATTTTTCTCTTATGGCTCGACTGTATTGATCTTTTATTTTCACTTTGCCGATACCATAATACGAGTAACGACTCGTGAAACGGAAATGTGTAGATTATCTATTATCTAAAAGTCAGATCCGACTTGAAGAGAAGTGATTATCACATAAAGGGTCGTAATCAGTCATGCATTAAAGTTTTATATCTACCGGTATTAGAAATATGTATTTGTACCCGACTTTGTTACATTTCTCTTAATGCTGGCTTCCAATCGTAAAATTGTGAGTGGAATTGTTTTGCACAAGTCCGGCTGCCTCCGACTGCACAAGCTTTGACCCCCGTTGACTACCTGTAGATCCACGGCCAACCGTCGCGACGCGTCGTCTCGACTCTACTGGGTATTGGAGAAGTACCAGGCCAGGGTCGAGTCACTTATACAAGAGCAAGTTCTGCATTTGCCGGACTTTTGAAGAGCCTCTATTTTGAGGCTCGGGTTGTGGAGTATGGATTTTTCGTTTATTTGGTTCTCTGGTTATTTTATAATTTTTTTCTTTTACGGGCATTATAACTATTCCCTTCTACTACCACAGTGCGCCCCCACAAAAAAAACTATACACTTTTGAAATGGCTGCCAAATAAAAAATATATCACTTTGGGGGGAAAGACTTGCATGTTATGGAAGCCATTAAAATCAACTTTCATATGACACCAAAAAGTTGAAATACTATCACGATTGAGCGAACACTGCCTACTGAAACAAATGGTATGATAATTATGCTGGGCTGGAATTAGCCTTCCATTTTTTGTCAGTTTTTGAGGGGCAAATCCAGATATTACGGGCAAATCATTTGGCTTTGGAACTTGCAATGTTAAGGGCGTTGTGATAAATTATTGATCAACCAGTTATGAATGTTTAAGCAAGTTTCATGAATTATTAAATTGAACAAAAATTACACATAAATTACACAAAATTACACATCTTGGGCAACATTTCAACATTATCATGTGGCTCTCAGCAATGTGTTCATTGGAGTCAGGAAAATAGGGGGTGAGATTTGACGTAAGTGGGAGAAGTAGGTTGATGGAAAAATGGTCAACAGAACATTTTAGCCCCCCTCCCTCTCTCTCGCCCACCCCTTCTGTTGAGTGACTGATTTTTATTGTCATGTACGCGTGAAGTCCAGAGCAGAATGTTAATTTAATTATAATGATAATTGGGGCATCAACTTTTCCTATCAATCAACAATTTATCAATAAATCAACTATTTCAATGGGCAATGTAATCAATCAAACATTCAGTTTTTCAATAAAGTATTTCATAAATTATAATCAAGTCAATTTCTTGGTAATCATTCAATAAAAAGAAGAAAAAAATTACTATCAGCCACTGGTCACTTCAGTGGCAAATAAGTTTTTAATAGGCTACCATCCAGGAAGTGAGAGGGGTCTGGGAAATTGAGGGGGGTGGAGATACATAAGAATTTTATTTGTAAAATGACAAAAAGATGATGAATGCCCTTTCAACCAAGTCTTACCATATCTCGCCCTCTCGCTTGTAACAGGTACCATCACATTACTCTGACTCACAAAACACACTGCTTAGGTCTACAAGATGAATAGGCTACACTAAATTTACAATTCCTGTTCACTCAACCATCATTCTTACAAGATTAAAAAATCATATTTGTTGGGGAAAATCCAGCATAAGTGTTACCTTCCCCTTAAAAATCCCAAACTTAGGATTTTTTTTAAGAAGTCACCATGCAATCAAATTTTGCCTCATTGTGATGTCAACCATACGATAAATAGACATAAGGAGAAAAATTCGTCCATAATTGACATCGTATACCATTATGTTACCTGGTTATTGATCATTCGTTCTCTGTATATGAGGTTCATGGGTCGAATCTCGAACCAACTAAAGAGAGTTGCAGCTCCGTAATTAGCTTGAAGTAGAAGTTCGCCTTGGTGAGAAACACTCATGAAACTGTTCAGTCTAGGACCTACCTTTAATTTTCAAATGAAATTCAATCTCGACAAGCATGCCCCTTCCCCCACTGTCATGCCATCACAATCGCCATAATCATAATCATTGTAATCATCAAAACTAGGATTATTATCATAATTAATCTCAGCACCTTCATCACTGTCATTATCACCGTCATCATAAAACATTAATAAATTCATCATAAAACATTAATAAATCATCACCGCGGGCGGCGGAGCAGAGGATATATCCTTTGTTCATAGGGTGCATCATTATTGTCCCCCACAGCAAAATATTATCCTCTGATCATCACTATATTGCTACCATAATCAGCAATCTTGTCGTAATAAATATTCTCGTGATCAATTACCATCATTATTACCATCACCATTATAACAACATTATAATTATTATTATCACCATTCTTGTCATTGCCATCATCGTTGGGATTACAATCATAATCATCACCATTATCATAATCAGCCATCATTACCTTTCTTTTCGATGTCATCATCACGATCATAATGTCTTTTTTTATTCACACATCATTATGTTTATAGATTAAAAAACAAAAAAATGTTATTATCGTCATCATCATTACCATCGCTTTCATCCTCATCCTCCTTATCCTTCTTCATTATCACCAACATCATTATTACCATCACCATTATATCATCCTCGATCATCATTCCGTTTTCACAAACGCTGACTACTTGTAGTAGTTCCGTCATTGGACAATGTGGTTTGGGAGGATTCATTGGGGTCAAGAAAGCACAATTAGAGATTATCAGAGATCGTTGCGTAACTTCAGTTGAAACGGATTCTTCCTATTGTTAGTTGTTAATTGTAATTTTCACACCTTCTTTGTTCGCAACACGTGCGAGACGGTGTTAGTTAATCGAACCCATTCAAGTCGCTCCAGGGCATTCACTTCAAAGCTTCAAAGGGACTTTAAGAGTTATCTTTCCTAAAACGAAGTAACTCAAGTGCATTGGGGTCTTGAGAATAATTTAAACAAATTCTTGACCACTACGAACTACTCAAAGAACGAATAACAAAGGAGATTAAGAACTGAACATGACTGGGAAATGGGAATGGATGAGGATTTCAACAAGTTGTATGCATAAATACGAATGCTAGTACCCATGAGCATTGGAGGATGCAGGGGGGCACAGTCGGTCCATGCCCCCCATTTGAGAAGCAAAATAAACATTTGTAATGTAAAAATGCAAGTCAATCTTCATCATTTCATAATTTCAAATCAATACTCGTTTCTTCATCATTTTGAGTTATTTAAAGAAATATACAAGTAATTTGCTCAGCCATTTCATGATATTAAGAGAAGTCATAACAAATATTGAATAATGTACATTGCTTTATCCAAGTTTCCATCCTCATGATTTTGCGTTCCTAATGCCTCGGTCATATTTGCTCTACGGCGGCCGTACGGTGAGTCGGAAACACCTGTTTTATCCATTTTTATTCAGACCACGTGTTTGTAGCTATTACAAAAAAAAATGTTAAAACGGTTGTTTTTGACTCGCCGCACGGCCGTCATAGAGCAAAAATGACCGAGGTAAGGTCAGGGAATGTTGCAGGAGTTCACCCCCCCCCCCTCCACTTAGATAAAAAAAAATTGCTTGTAATTTTTTTTTTATGAAAAGACCTAATGGGGGGGGGGGGAGTGAAAACCTCTGTCAAATTTTCATTGAACTCGAACTCTACCTTTCAAAAATTCTGCGTACGCTACTGCAAAAGCTAGAGCTATTGGAGCTATACGTGGCGTAAAGAGAAGATTGTTTCATAGCGGCAAAGCTCTGCCTCAAGTACCTTGTATTGTGTATGCTTGCGCGCACATGGTATCTAAACTGATATTAAGCGTGCGGGTACACCGCAAGAACGATACTGAGTCGTGACTAAACTTTTCTGAGGACTAATTCGGAGGAATCACGTACCAGTGACAATGCGGCCGTATTTGTCAGCGTTTTTGGAATTATTATAGGCACGGTTGTAGTCACATCTTCAGGAGCGAACAGAGCTCTGCAAGCTGATTCAGTGGGTCCAGCGCCTGTAGACGTTGTGCGCAGTCGCCGCGGTTGATCGAACGCTTTGACGGATCGCATTTTACTTCCGCTGGTAGCCAAAACAAAATTTATTTCCCTTTCCATCTTTGTCAGGAATTTACGGGAATTATATACATATTTTTGGAAGCTCACATCATCAGGTACTAATACCTTGGTCACATTTGCTCTAGGGCGGCCGTACGGCGAGTCGAATGCAGCCATTTTATTCATTTTTATACAAACCACATTATGTAGCTCGTACATAAAATGTTAAAACGGCTGTTATTGACTCGCCGTACGGCCGCCGTATAGCAAATGTGACGAAGGTGTAAGCATGAATAAGCGATTCGCCGGAGCAAAATTTTTGCGTCCAGGTTCTTGTCCCTTTGAATACTTGTCACGCCTTCCAACCAATTAATTACGGCACACATCGTCATTCATTATACTAGTAGTTGCACCCTCACAACATTTCACGGCAAACAATTGAGGTAAGGAACTTCTCTACACGCGCCAATAAATTCCTCTAGGCTTGCCAGCCCAATGCCCGGGAACAATAGAAGTGCCAGAACGCGACTGCACGGGCTCGTTATGTCACTCCGCGATGATCGCAAGGGTGCTCTATTGATATGCAAATTCAACCTCATTAACTTCGTGGCGTGCAAGCCCGTGCATGAAAAGTAATGAGGGCGTGCAAACGCGTTTGCACACCCCTCCCGGATATTGACGTCCCGCCTTAAACTTAAATGTAAAATATTCTCATTGCTTCCTGTACTTCTTTGATCCAATGTAGTATGTACTATTTTGTAATTATCAAAATGAAAAGGATTAGATAAATAACTTACACATGGTGTATATCTATAAAAGTCTGCATACCCATCACAGTCATCATTTGTTGTGCCATCACCCTTTTTCGTCATGACACGATTAAGACACAATCTACAGTATCTTGTTTTTTTATGTGAATTCGCATAGCTAAATAAATTGACATTTGATATTGACTCGCTTCTCAGGTCGTGATACATGCATGTTCTCTTATCACAGTCAATTCAAATCTCACTCTGCACACCATATGTACCATAAATCAGCATTGGATGTACATGTAGGCAAGTTTAAGTTCATACATTATTCCTTTCACACTGAATTTAGGGAGACCAAAGTTAAGACACATTCTCCTGCCTAAAAATTGTGACAACCTGACTACTTGCACATCAAAGCTGAATTATCAAAATTGGTAGGGCATCATTAAATTGTTAAAATCGCCCCTGCAAATTTTACTGGCAAGTAATCGTTTGTTTTAGCAATCAAGCAGTTATCATTGTTTTGCATCCACTAATCTTCACTAAATATGTTACTTAACATGCAAAAAAACTGTCCTAGCAATACTAACCTTGCCTCATCCACTCTCTTTGTCCATGATTCTCTCCATGAGAGCATGCAGGATAGACGTCACTGTGGTTTTCATGTATGTTCCGCATGTGATTTAGGATAGACTTGAACTTGGCCACCATGACCTCTCCATCACCATCTGGGGTTGATGAGGCGCACCAATAAACATGGTTGTTGATGGACCGCTTCCATCTGCCAACAACTTCACAATCTTTCAGCTTGGACACTGCGATGATCTTTTTCTTCAGACCTAAGATGATAATTCAACCAAGTTTCTTATTCAATATATCTATGCATGTCAATAAGAAATGATCTCTACACAAGGGACTGTTACTATCAGAGCAAACATGAAAGAAAACCTTACTTTCAGAGGATACAATTTCTCATTGATGGGCATATGGTGACCAAGCCCCCCCCCCCCCCCCATCATGTTCTGAAAATAAAGGGGAAAATGGAGGAAGGACCTGGAATTATTCTTAATTCAACATAATGGACCGGACATTGTTCTCAATTCAACATAATACATAACAAAACATAAAAACAAAGGATAATTATGAGAAATGAAAGTACTTCCTGCATACCTTTCGCAATATGCCACACATCATATCTATGATTGATGTCAGGATAATTCTCTCGGAGCCATTTAGCCACTTGGAGGTGCCTATCTGTCACCAGCATACGTATATTGACCCCCTTCTCCTTCAGACTAGTGAGTCCCCTTGCCAGACCTTCCAACTCCATCGCATTGCTATTGCGAACTTCATTGCTCTGTAAGAAAATATAAGGATGCAACAACAATTTAAATACCAATTTAGGAAATGTGATAGGAAAAAAAAATGGCAAATTGATTCCCTTTGCAATGAAAAATTCTGAGTAGAAGAAATACATTTTGAAAGAGTAATGTGGCTTAAAGTTATAAAAATAACTTTTTTTTCAAGCTATGCATACATATATCTATATAACAATGCATGCCAGTTTAATTTGATCTGTTCGATTCCCATAGCACTCACCCAAATATTGATTATGAATTGTAAAAGAATTGTAAAAGAAAATTTCTTGCCATACCTGGACCAATTGCACATCCAAGATTTTGTTCCTCTTGAGATCCATCAAGGTGTACGATCCATACTTTGCACAGTGGCCCGGAGAATCAGACCGCCCATCACCACCAAGGATGAGAGGCTCCCCTTCTGGAATTTCGTTGATCAGCTTCCTCTGCTCCTTCTTGGCTACTCTGATGACTGCTGGCTGAAGGTACTCTCGCTGGTGTTTCATGAATGTTTCCACTGTAATGGCCTTCACATTCATGTGTCGCAAGACACGAAGCACTTTAGTGGGACTACTTCCTCCAAACAGAATAGCACCAGACAAAAGCATGTTGCCCGCGTAGATGTCACCAACCTTTGGCTGACTGAGCCATTCCCGGCGAAGACCACAGTCTAGGCAGGTTGTCACAACTTTCAGTGCAGATCCTAAAGATTGTGAAGAAACTTTTTCCACATGCACATTCTTAGAAAGGCAAGAGATGCATACTTCAAAGAGCTCCATCAGGTTACTCTCAAACACGATAAACTTCTCCTGCATTAAAGGGCTCTTTGGTTCAGATCTGTAAAGAAGACAAACAACAAATAGAAAATAAGAAGAAAGAATTCAGGATTACAAGTATTCCGAGGCATTACTGAAAAGAAAAATGACAAATACAGTTGAATTTGCATGTACTGATCACAGGTAGTTGCATATTCACCATATATTATTTAGATCAGGTTTTATATTTATGTATTTTTGTGATGTCAAACAGCTTTGTATTTTACTAAAATTAATGAACAATGTCAAGAATAGGGTATTGTATATTTATGTCAAATGAATTTAATAGGATAAAACAAAATTTACCTTGACTGCCCTTCTTTGCGTGGTGAGTTGGTCTCTTCACCTGGAATATATGTGGGGTCCTTGGTCTCATCATCCACTGGTTCATCATCTGCTGGTTCATCATCCGTTGCTTCATCCTCGACATCATCCACTGCTTCTTTTTCAACATGTTGGTTGGCTGCTTTCAACACAAAAATTCCTTCAGTCTGTGTGACTGCATCACAAAGATCTGCTGCACGCTCTTTCGGAAAATTCACTTGCTTTCCTATCATGAAGAACATGAAAATGTAAAAGCAACATATTTCCTATTACACTACATGTAGGCTACTTTCCTATTTGGACTGTAAGACTCAAGAATAAATTAGAACAGTAACTAAAAAAAAAAAAAAAAATCTAAATGAAAAACTGCAAAACAAAAACAAGAAATAAAACTAAACAAAAATCCTGGAGACCATAGAAATAATTTGTGGCTCAAACTGTTATCACATCTCTCGGGATCATTCAACAGATTTCTGTCTCAGTCAAATGGAAATTACATGTACCATCACTTAGGAATACGGAATGTACGTGTATAAACTTGACATTGAAGATTTTTATGTATCCTCCTTTAAAAAAAAGGGGGGGGGGTCATAATCTGGTAAAAAATTCCTGTATTATACATACAAGTAAATTTGTTCACATTGAATATTAGAGATAAGTCGACGTTATTATTACTGAAAATTTCAGGTTGTCAACACCCAAGCCTCCCATGATCATGAACATTGGTGGTGCATGTATTATGCTCGATTAGAACGCATTCAAAATGATCCTCCATTTATCAAAATCACAAAGACTTGCTTTTATCATTTTCTCCACTTACCCTTTGACACAGTGATGGGCTTTACTTGCACTTTGCAGGTGCGCCTCTGTTTCCGAATGCCAACTCTCCGATGAACCATCTGAAAATTGATTAGTTTATTAATGGTTACTCACAAGTATTTTGACTGAAGAGACACATGAATCACTTGGTAGTTGAAATAGAAACTAAAAAGTTGCAACTCCATGAACCTAAGGATGTAAATTAGTTAATGCTACTGAAATAAATGTGCATTTTGGATAAGTGATGGTTCTTGAGTTACTTTTGCTACACTACCAGGACTACATGTTGTATGCATTCAAACTGTTATGAACATTCTGCTTCTGATCAAAACATCCATGATGGCCATTAACATGCAGAAAAAAATTTGTACATTTCCCTCCAATATCCATAAAACATTTGTGTCATGTACTGAACTTGTTTAATTTGCTTTAAAAAAAATCTGCCTATGGCATGAAATAGAAAAAAAAGTACTATCCTTGATAACACCCATGACAATTATATACTGTACAAATACACTCTCCCCCATACACACACAGTGTATGGTTTACTTCAATTTTTAGAAAGTTGGAGGTGAAGAAATTTTTTCAAAAAACAAATCCAGTTTCATCAAAATAACCTGTGCAACAACAATACACCCAGGGTTGAGGGACATTGTGCCCCTCATATATTATCCAATTTGTCAAGAATAATGAATAAATAAAACAAACAAGACAAACAAGCTGAAAATTTCATCAATATTAAGATGTAAAAAAAAAAGATGGTTGAATAATTACATGTACATTTTAAAAGTTCTGCTTATTTTTCACTTAAATGGTTATATGCATGCACAATTTAGTCACATGTAAGCAAATGAGAGAATCTACATGTACATGTATGATGTCCCTCAATATTTCTTTTGTTCTTTGTTTGAATTACAGTACACAACATTTCTTTTTAAAACAGATTTGGCAATGAGGACCAGCTTGACTGAACCATAAAATGTTAAAACAATGGCAATTCCATACGTTCAGGGAGAAAGAAAACTTTGTTTCACAGGACAATTGAGAAAATTAAAATATTTTGAATATTTATATAAAAGAAATAGTGAGTGATGTCATCAGTTCCTTCACTTGCCTATTTTGTGACATTAGTTCTTTAAAATGTCATACATGAAAACTTTACATTCGATTTTGATGAAATTTTCAGTGTCATGCTTGCTGGAATTTTCTCCTTTATTCAAATCAACTTTTTGTTGGAGTGGACTTGTCCTTTCATGTCATAGCATTATCGTTCAATAGTTCAATTTCACCTACCTTCACCGAGCACTGGAAACCTTTACTACGCCCAAGAATATCTTTGGTACGTGCCGAGGCTCGTTCCTCATCATCTTTCCGTGTATACTCCTCGGTTATCTCGACAACCTCCTACCAAATAAAGTAGAGAAGTAACTATGGTCATCATGATCTCATGAATATAATTTTGGTGGGGAAAACAAAATACGGTCATGACAATGTAAAAAGCAGTACAAACAGAACCTATAAATACTGTACATTGAAGAGTATAGAGTTGGAGAACAGGAGAGAGAAAAGTCCTACGTATAAATCTGCTAAGATTAAACATATACATTGATGTGTTATCAGAAACTAAAGGAAGTTAAGGAACACTTATTCAGGTCATCAAGTCAACATTGTGAATATACTGGTTATGCTCTCTCTGATCCCTCTTTTGCTTGGAGATCATGTAGTAAATTTTACATCTTACTCAAAATCAAGAAAATTAATATCATGTGTGCTACATGTAGAATGTGTAACGACATCCAAAAGTTGCAGTTGGTGCAAGGGTGGGGGGGGGGGGCATGTTGTGCCTCCTATGATTTTTCTTATTGGAAAAAAAATTAATAAACAAGATGAATTTGGAATGTGTATACAACGTCCCTATTATTCAATTGGGAAATATCGTCACCGGCATGGCATAAAAAAATATTTGACGACCCATCAGACCCAAGCACTGCTGTTCAGACCTGACCGAAATTGAATAAATTTGCTTTTCCTTTAGACCAAAGCAAGTTGTCAGAAGTAGAACACCAGCATTCAACATTTACCGATACACCAATATGACTGAGTGTTGAGCTTCACACTCTATATATAGATATATATGAAGGCCTACATTACACATCCCCCCCCCCCCTCATATTGATGTTTCATTTAATGAGTCTAGATTTGGCTCTAGACATGTAAAATATCCATATTTGATTGTTGGAACTAACATTAGACACCCGTAATGATGAGAGGCAAGTCTAGATGTAGATCTACTCTAGATTCTACTCTGAAAATTATTTTTGCCCAAATGACCTATCGTGACAAAAAAAATAATACACTGATTAGACTCCTATTAAGTCCTAACATGCCTTATTAAATTCTAGATGATTTACTCACTTTCTTCCGGCTATATGAAGTTCGTTGTCGTTTCCTACGAACATCCTGAGAGGTCGGCGAAGTTGCAGTTCCAGCCACTGGCTCCAGCGGTGCCGACACTGCGCTCACTGGAGTCTGAGAGTACTGAGAGTAGTCTTCACCATCATGTTCATGCTCAAGGCCAACAAATGTAGATGATCTATCTGGGTCCTGATCATCCAATGATGATGAGGCAGACGGGACAACATTAGCGGAAGGACATGAAGGGCTAGCCAATGTTGAAGTACTAAAGTTAGATCTCACTTTAGGAGATACATGTAGAAGGGTGCCATCACGGTGTCCATGTCCACTGCCACTGGCAGGGTCAGCAGTAGGATTGTAGATATGGGGAATGGCATTTGCCAGCAGCTTCGGAGGCAATTTACGTAGTCCCAGTTCAAACATTTTGAGCTGTGTCTGATCATATTGTGATTGATCAAAATGCAGGCTACACACATGAATATGTCTCACCCTTGAGTGGTCGAACACACGGTGTCTTTTGATAAAGTTGATCCATGCCATTTGGTAGGAGCTAAACCTACCGGTACCTCCAGGTCGAGGCATCGGCCCTGGCATCGTATGTACAGTAGTGGTTGCATAAGTCGACGAACAATGCATCACCATGCATCGATACCCTCCGGAATCCTTCTTTTTTGCCTTCCCCTTTTCTTCTTTCTCCAAACCTGACGGCCCATCACCATCCTTCATTACTAATCTCTACACAGACAAGCACTATAAAGCAGAAAATCAGACTATCAAAACAAAATTACCAAATTTCCGAGAGTATAAAATCCAAGCAGCAACGGAGTAACCGGGTCACTAGAGCATAACTTTAGCGGAGCGTGCAACTTACCAGCCCCACAGGCCAGGCGCCTCCAACCTTGTCGATTCCGCTCGCTTGTGTGCAATAGCCGCATCACTCGCGGATAGATATATCACAACAAATGTCGTCGGCTTGCATTTGACAGTCGAGAAATCGTGATTTAAACTTCCCTTTTAACTAATATCCTCACATTAAGTATTTCTTCGATGGGATGATTTAGGCTAAAAAACATAGTTGATTATGTGTATAGTCACAATTAAGTTTGAAATATCGACGATAGTTTAACACACTTCGTTCTATTTGCTCCAAGTTTCGCAAGTATGTTTGTTCATTACAGTACAGTATACCCACACACCTTGCACCACTGTGGTTTCTCTTCCCCCCCAAAAAAAGTCTATTACATGATATAAAAATAATATTTTGGGTATTATAATGTTTTGTGTTGTTTATCTATTCAAAATGAATCGAAAGAAAACAACAAATTGACTCGTAATAACATCATAAGCTCTCAAACAACAATGTATCGGGAGTATATCGACGAAGACTTTCCACACAACACAGGGCCCCACCACTTTGTCAAAACAAATAGTGCCATGACGTGACGTCACACAAAACGAACCGAATTCACGCCGTGAGAATTGGCGTCGATGACTTCCATATTTAGGTAGTTTTAATCGCTTATTTTTAATATTTTCAATTCGTTTTATTGTCTTAAATTAACTTATTGATATTAAGTAGGTTGAAAGCTTTCTAATGATGTAAAGATCTCTACTTTTGTGATCGTCTTCTTATATCAACTTTAATATTAATGTCAATCTAATTACAAAAAACGTTCTACATCATATGCACGTATATATTTGTATGTATCATAATATATATATATAAAAGAGGCAAAGAGGTAATGCATTATACTAGTTCCAACAGAGTTTACTTTCAAGTCCAAATTTTCGACGTAAATCCCACGTCTTCTTCAGGGTTACAATATTTTGTCACTGTGAGCTTTATTGTAACCCTGAAGAAGACGTGGGATTTACGTCGAAAATTTGGACTTGAAAATAAACTCTGTTGGAACTAGTATAATGCATTACCTTTTTGCCTCTTTTATCTCATCTATGTCCAACACGTGAAATGTAATATCGTTATATATATATTATTATATTTGCATATATTATAATTATCCATAAATTATCCAATTATCCATAATTTTTTTGAATGATTAAATGAATAGCCATTTAATCAACATTACTTTTCCATACCAATGACAGTTTGGCCTATTATCAGTTTATTTCATCAAACAAACTTGTCTTAGGCTAAGAAGGTATTTTCTATTGGCAAACAAGACTAACTAAAAATAAAGCGAAATTATATCATGTTTAGCAAAAATGGCTGTGAATGGGTAATAGGTGAATATCCTGTAGACATTAGAAAATGTGATAATTTACCAAAATAGGTTGGGAATTACCGCCAAATATTTTTCAGTATTTTCGCATTAAGCACTGGAATAGATCAATCTGGTAGCATGATCTTCATGAAATCCTCTCTAAAATGTTTTCTCAGATAGAATTCATTTGTAAATTCCTTTGAATGCCTCCAAGTTTCTTCACTCACAAACTTGCAATAACATTTTAAAAGATGCCACTAAGATTGATAAAGAAAAACTTCGCAAATCACTTAGAAAAAATGTGTTTTCTATAGCTGAAAATAAGTCTTAAAAGTCTGAATTCTGACTTCAGTCTGAAAAGTGGCATCCCTGCAATTCAGTTCTCAAATATAAAAAATATATAAAAATTGGAATTTACCTTGCATTTATTACTATCGTGGACAGCTAACCTACCGAGAGCTGAAGCGATCTCTCGGTCACACAACCCTCGGAACCTCTTGTCGGGGCTCTTCAAAGCATCTCGAAGGATGCCTACCAGGTACTCTAAGGTATCTGTAAATAATTTCAATCAATTTTCACAAATGAGAATAAGGAATACAATTTTTAAGAATCTTTAGAAACTATCAACAGCTACACCCTGTAAGCAAGGGTGGCACCAGGGTATTTTGATATGGGGGGGGGGAGGACAACTTGGGCTTTCTCATTTGATATACACATGTAATATGAGTTACACGACATATAATTCTTGACTTTTTGAGCTCATCTCTCTTCCTTTTTTCTTTTCTTTCTTTTACTTAAACAAGTGGAACGTCTTTGGCAGTCTCGCCTGCATTACGTGATTTAATATAGCAACAAACGAAAAAATTCATATAATAAAATACTATGTCCATTGACCCAAATTGGCTTTTGACCATAATCATGTGACCAAAGACGTGTGCAAAACAATCATTCATACTTGATTACACTTATGTCTATGTTTCATGAATTAGATCTATAAACTTTTAAAGTTATGATGACAATTCCACAAATTCCCCCAACATTACCAAAGTTTGTTGACCTCACAAGTTTCATTAACTAGGTCCATATACTTTCGAAGTTATGACAACATTTCAAAAGCTTAACCTTGGTTAAGATTTCGATATTGATTCCTCAAACATGGTCTAAGTTCATTGACCCTAAATGACATATGACCTTGGTCATGTGACCTGAAACTCAGGCAAGATGTTCAGTAATGCTTGATTACTCTTATGTCCAAGTTTCATGAACTAGGCCGTTATGATGAGATTTCAAAAACTTAACCTTGGTTAAGATTCCAATGTTGACTCCGCCGCCATCGCAGTCGGAAAAGCAGCACCTTTATTACTACTATTTTATACAATCAAGAAAATTTGACTAACCAGGATCATCATTAAAATCATATTTTAAAAGTCTTTCCATAGATCAAGAATAAAAATTGATAAAAATAAAAAAAATTATTGGGTAATGAGCAAATTGCATAAAAAACAGAACTAAAAAAAAAAAAAAAAAAAAGACTGATTGATAATATTGTGTTTAAAAACCCCATCTACTAGTATATACTTTACCAGCTTCCTTTTCTACGAGAGTCTCTTCCTGTCCTTCCTCAATGATATAGGCAAGGGTTATCATACAGATGGTTTTAAAAAAAGGGTCACCCTCCAGGTACGGTTGCATCTTTTTGGCCACACCCTCTTCCCGAAACAGGTGCCTGTTGCCGGGCGTGGTCGACATATTGCATAGGATGCTCAGGGAGACGCGGATTAGAGATTGAATGTCCTTTAATGAAAAAAGTACAAAAAGAAACTTGTGATAAGTGCAGTAGAACCTGTTAGCAGCCATCTCTCTACAGCAACCAACTCACTATTGTGACCACTAAAATAGATTCCCATCAAGACAGTTTATGTCTAAGAACCTGTATATAGCAGCCACCTGTCTTTGAATTTGAAGGCAACATTTTTTGTTTCCTGTGGATGGTCTCACTACAGCAAAGTTTAAATGTACTCCACATGGGGATCAAAATCTAGTGAAAACACAAGTGATGATAAGATAAATAATAATATGGACATTTTTAACGCCCCGGCATCCATCATAAAAAGATGTTTCATGGCACAGAAAAGAATAGGAAAACAATGAAAATCTAATCAAAAAGGGGGAAGAATTACAATTACCTATAGTGTAATATATTACCATGAGAGCCTTGGCAGATTTTTTTTTAATTTGATTGAGTGAGAGCAATTCAAGAAAACCTACAGACTGTTTTACATGAAACTGTAACTAGTAAATTCATGAGAAAAAGGAAAAAAAAAGACTGAACTTTACGAAATAGAATACTGGATTATGGAGGTAAAATGAACGTTTAATACACTTCAGATACATATTACCACAAGGTGTTCAATAAAGCTGTTAAGTTATCCATGTCCACTCAAACTGTGTATAGTGGCCACCGAAGGGAAATGACAAAATTGGTCAATGCTATAGACAGGTGGCCATTATAGACAGGTTAGGGGCCATCTTAGATTTACCATATATTGTAAATACTGTGCAATGTACTGGACAGAGAGTATTTTTTTTAATGAGTTAGTTTTTTTTTGTATGATATTGCATACATGTATCTGTTTCAATCCACCAAACACCTATGATTATTGAATATAATCATTATTCTAAGAGTAAGATTCGTGTTTAGATTCAGCTGCAAGTGCAAGGACTATTCAACTACCGTCAAGAGTCCAAAGTTTCAGTGAAGCTGATTAATAGTGGCCACTATAGAAGGTGAGATATTGACCAAGGGATGCAATGTTACTATGGTAGTCACTGACTACCATAGTAACATTGCTCAACATCCAACAAAATAAAGTTTTTTTTTAAGTTTCTATCTTAGTCACCACTGTGGGTGCCATTTGTAAAAAGTATTATTTAAGCAAAATATGTACTATATAATTGTTATTTAAGCATGATATGTCATTATTCATAAATAATACAAAATGAAATTTAATTATTTGTAAATAATTATTTGAAATTATAATTGTTAATAATGAATAAGAACTAATTTGTTTACTATTATTTATAAATAATTAATATTCAAAACTAATTATAAATAAATTGAAGGGACAAACTATATAATTTACAAATAAAGAAAATATTTTCAATTTTTTTTAACTAACAATATTTGGAAAATCTTCATTTACTATTAAAAAAGGAAATGACATTTAGTATTATTTATAATTGGCATAAAATGTTTAAATAATGTTTATATAACATATAATTTACTTATACTTTTACAACAGCGCCCTTTAAACAACTGAATAAAGAGGTATTATACAACAGGATCCTGGGTCCCGTAACACAAAGGTTAGCGATTGATCGTACGCTTGATTTTCACGATTGATTGTACACTGTAGTCAATGGAATCAATCGTAGAAAAATGTTCTACAATCATTGCTAAGTTTTGTGTTACGGGCCCCAGATCTTATTACAGGAAACGGTAATACTTCCGATAGAAAGGAAATGTTTGCTGCAACTGTGTATCCTGTACTCAATTTACTCCAATTTAATCAACCATTTATTGTAAGGTTATAATGCTGATACAAAGCTTGCATAATTGCAAGTGCAACAGATTACTGTATTTTTTCAAATATTTCGAATCTAAAATATCTAGTTTACTTTAAATTAATGATACATTTGGTATTATTATATAGACATATATACTTTATAGTCATGTGATTCTTTTTTCCATCTTGATATTATTCCTGATAGACACTGTAGCTGATATAAATAAATGTAAAATTCATGATTTATGTTTCCTTTGATTAATTTTGATAGTAAAGGAAAAATCACAGCCACATTTTTGACAGTCAGACCGCAGGTCCCTATGCTAATGAGCAAAAAGGCCAGATTCATCCAAATCATCTCGTGGCTGAATCCTCCTCCTTGCAAAATCTTGCGATTCGTGAGATTTTCTTTCTCTAAGAATTTACCTGTTTTAACCTCAAGTTAAATGAAATATTATAGCACCATCAGATAGAGTAAATGTTACTCTTTCATATTGGTCATTTATTTTGTATACAATATTTTGTTAAATAAGTAAATTTCTGGCCTGAAAATGTGCCTCAAAACTGAATTTTCTTCCTCTGTTTTCTTTTGCAAATTGTGCAAAACTTTTTATTTTGAGCCTCAATAATATCTACTGTATATCACCATAAAGCTGAACTTCTGTACTTTCTCACAATGCCACTCTTGATATGCGGCACCTTTTAATCAGGTCAAGATCACACTTTTCCCACCAAGGTACAAGACGAGATTTCTGAAATTTTGTACTTGCATGAAACCCAGAGTTCTGATTGGCTGGATAAGGTTCACAGAACAACAGGTGCGGGGTATTTGAGGAGATTATCACATGGGAAGTGTGACCTTCCCATGAACCCAGACACTGGAACCGTTGGAATTTGCCTGTGTGTGGTCTCTTTGACCAATCAGAGTGCAGTATTCTTGTTTTCAAGCTGCTTTATGTACTTGGCAAATGAAAAGTGTGATCTTGACCCGATTAAACCAATTCTTATTTTGAAACCTATATCATTTTAAAGCATACATATTCAGCTATATCATGATCTAAAATCATTTGGGCTCAAACAAAAATAAAGTGTGAAAATAGCAGCTTTTGTCAGGTGAAAATAATTATTTTGTAGCATATTTTAGATCAAAATTTTAACCTATATTACAAAATCTTTGAATAAATTCAAACACATGACCTGGAAGAATGATTTTTCTTCTTTACAATGATACCAAATTCATGAAATTCGATGCACAATTAGAGCAGCAATGACCGAATGAAAAGAGGTGTTTCGGTCCGCATCAAGCTCACTAAATATGCAAAACATCTCAAGTCATGAATATCACTTGGATAAAAGAAGCCACTTTCTTGGGACCTGCCGTCTGACTGTACATTAAATCACAAAATGAAATATCTTTGAAAGACTCACATTGCATAAAACATAAAAATGTAAGAACCTTAAACCAACATTTTTTCTTGGCTCTTTCTTCATTCCTTTCATTAATTCGGAAGAAACAACAAAATATAAAACTCAATGCTTTTCCCCCTTTTCTTTATAATATACAAATTCTTTCATTCAAAAATTTTGCTCACACTTTTCTAGGTTTATGAACATTTTAATTCCTTTAATTAACTTATTGCTTGCACTATGCATTTGTAAACTTATGTGAACATACCAGACAAAAATGATATATATATATATATTTTTTTAATTTTGGGGGCTACTTTAAACAGTGGAGAAGCTTAAAGGCAAGTCCAAGAATTCGCGCGCGTTATGTATGGGACATTTCAGAGGCTTTAATGACCTGAAAAATAGCGTTAAATGAATTTGATTAGATTGAATACCCTCATGATGGTAGACATCTAGGAGAAGAATAATCATGCAAAAAATGATATATGACCTTGACCTTTTAGAGAGAAAAGATGTGTCGTTACGTATGGGACGCAAAAAAAAGACAATTAAAAAAAAAAAAAACATTCAAGTTGAGAATTCTCTGAAAGTATTTCATTTGACAACTTGTAAGTTATTGTGATAGAAGTCACAATACTCTAGTATATCTAAGGCAAGTTTCATGTCATAAGCCAAATCCCTCTAATTACAGACTCTAATTAAACAAATTAATGACATGTTACGTATGGGACAGTTACGTATGGGACATTTTGTCCCCATAGAGAACGTACACAATTTTCCCCATATTCAAAAAATTGAAATAATTTAAAATATGGAAATAACAAAAGAGTTTCTTTCTTTTAAAATTTTCTATTGAGACATATTTGATATGACTGAAAAGGAAATAAGTAATTTCAACTTTTTTTTCATGGTTCATGAATTTCTTATGTATTTCTATTGTTTTTTATTTTTTTCATATTTTTCAATTTTCACAATTTTTTCGCTTCAATCGTTTTCATTATTCAGTATTCATAACAAATCAGTCTTTAAAAACTAAAGAAAAGGTAAATAATCACTTTTTAGAGCACTCTTGAAATTGGTTTTTCTCCATTCACTTTGTACACAAATCTCCCAATTGACATTATGTGTAAATGTCCCATACGTAACATGTTGTCCCGTACGTAACATTTTTTTAATTAACTTTTAATTAAAAAGTAAACTCTATTTTTGAAACTTTTTGTGGTATAACATTTCCATACTTAATGAATTAGAACTTCCCAGAGATGCAACAATACAAGTATTGTATTATGAGAAATAACTTAAAAAAACATCCTCAAAATGTTACGTATGGGACATTCCATCCTTGGACAAGACCTAATTTGCATAATTAATTAGATGACACCACTTTTTTCCCCCAAAAGTAATAAGATGTTAGGGGGTCCATGTCCCACCTATGACTAAATCTCAGAAGTTTTGTTATTATTTTCTATGAGTTTTTAAAATTGTCCCATACGTAACGCCCATTTTACCAATTATGCAAATTAGGTGCTCCAAATTAGCATAAAAATGCATATTATCACAGTTTTCCTAATGAAATTTTAAAATTCAACATTTGGGCTTTCTTACCCCACCAAAGATAACTTCTTAAATTAAAGATGAAATTTTTCCTTCCAGGGTGACCTTTTCTTGGACTTGCCCTTTATCATTGCATTGCATGGGGATTTTCTGTTTATTTTTTCATTTTATTTTTTAGGTTTCTCTTGAGCATTTAGGGGGGGGGGGACAACATTGCCCTGGGCCCTGAACCCTCATGTATACAACCTTTTCTCTGGTACAAACCGTGGTGTTTACTCACCCGCAGTGATATTTTTCCTCTGTATTTATCAATATTGTGTGAGCAAAGTTTCACCATTCCTTCTTCTCCCATTTTCAGGGAGAGGACCATACTGGTTTCGCTGAGGTTACATAAATGGTTGTAAATAACAAAGGCAGTTTCCCAAGCCCCTTTCACTCTGAATAGTCCATCGTCCTCAAACTTAATCAGGGCAGATACCAGAAGTTCTATGAAAGATAAGATGTATTGTGAGAAAGGCAAGTAATAAGCAAATAAAAGTATATTGAATGAATGAACTTAAAATCAATGTGTGTCACAAAAGAAGGCAAACAGCTCTTTTCACATGGGAAACCTAATCCCTTTTATAGATTTATGTCAGAAAAAAAAGTTAAATACAGGATAGAATACAGTAGGTGTCTTCACATAATCTTTTGATGAGGCTGTGTTCAACTTTAATATCTTATAGTATAATGCGACTGTAAGATTTAGAAAGTGTATTTTTTCTTTGAAATATTTAACATGACGTCAGAGACGTTAATTGAGTTGTAGCATCATTTATCTGGGTCGATAGAGGGCGTTGGAAATTTGCCTTGCCAAGATCGACCAAGATTTAAAGTTCAGCCCGTCGTGACTTTACAGTAGAATTCAAGATAATCGGTACAAGTCCAATGTTGTAAGTAAAAGGACCTTTATATTTCCGTAATGTAATGTTTAACTGAATATATGGAACCAAAATTAACTCGAGACGATAATTAATTTGTTGTTAATTTAGCTCATAACTTTGGTGAAAGTGTTTGGAGTTTACGTATAGAATACACGTGTGATAAACGTATATTGACATTGTACATTGATAGGTAATTGGACATGCACATGAAGAGTGTTGCGTAATAGCATATCGGTACGGTACTGTGTGGTAATCTCGCACACAGTGCATAGTAGGCTATTCATGTTCAGAGTTGTAAACGAAATGGAATGTCAAATAAACAAATGTTGTTCTTTGTTAGCTACATTTGGTTCTAGTTGTTGAAAAGGATACAGTATATGTATGAGTTTGGAAATAAGGCATTAATGCCAGTTTTTGGTGCATTTTAAAGCCCTGATAATTACAAATAACACATACAGTGAAGGTGAAATGAAAGCCTAGTTATTGGTTTGAGTAAAGTTATTGCTAGTCAATAATGCCTCAGAGTATATAGTTTAGAGGCAAGGTAATATTTAAGTATCGTAGTTGATATAAAGGACAAATGAGACAAAGTAAAGGTTTTGTTTATTTAACCGCATATAGCAAAGTTTATTCAAGGTCATTTGAATACATTGACAGAATTTGATAGGTAAATTTGTTACAGGAAACCAGAATATTTATTTATGCAAGATTCAAACGTCACAAATAATTTGTGCAATACATAGACTATTTATTTTATCTCATGCAAGTACATAAATGTAACTGCATATACAGATGCTTATTATTTGTTTATATTTTTATGCTACAGATTGAACATGCTCGATGGTATGCTCGATGGTATGCTAGATGGTATGCCCAGATTGTATACTTGATGCATCGTATGATAACTGGAAATTCCGCGTCACCGAGTCTTTTGTTTGAGTACTGTCTACTGTCAAGTCACTAGTAGTTATACGTCACAGCGACTGGTGCATGTCATTTACATGTAAATAATTAATGTTCATTTTCAAAGTTATATGTAGGCCTGTAAATACTTACACATGATGAACATTATCATACATTCAAACTATATACACATAATCATATAAAAGGCATGGCTAATAAAAGTGATCACTTTGTGCTTTAAAGTGGAATACTTCCATTTACTCCAATAATACTGGTAATGGCTAAAATGTCTTTTCAAATATTTTACTTCAAGTTCAAGTTATATTTTTTTTCATGAAATAGAACAATATGCTACACGCACTTTGGGTATATTTTGATTACTTCCCTTAGGGAATAAGTACAAATAATTGAGATCTTTGTATACTGTTATCTTTGAAGGGTCATCTCTCATTCTGTACAATTATCTCACCAGCTCCACCACTGTCACAGAATTCCTGGCAAAAATTGGTCTTGTCTCCAGATTTCCAGAAGGCTGCATCCATCTGTTCACAAAGAAGAGCTGCCTTCTGGGTTGTCCAACTTTCTAGCTTTTTAAGAACATCAAGAATGTCCCTCATCTTATCAATTTGATTGGGTTCCATCTGGCTTTCTGGCTAATTTTCACCTATATCGAATACCTGAAAATACAAAAACCAATTAAAATTTACTATCAAATTTGTAAAAAAATCCTTTTTGTTTCATTCATTCTTTCTTTCTTTAAACTTTTCTCTGCTTCCTTCTCCCTTCCTCTTCGTTTTTTTTCTCTCCTATTACTTTCTTTCTTTTTTCATTCTCTCCTCCCTTCATTCTTTCCTCCCTCACTTCATCCTTTCATTCTTTATTCTCTTTTTAATTCCTTTCCCTTATTATTTCTTCCCATCCCATTCCTTCCTTCCTCCCTTCCTGTTTTTCTTCTTTCTTTGTTTCTTTCAAAAGCAAACTTTTTTTTCCTTAATTCTTTCTTTCTTCCTCTTTTTTTTCTTACTTTCTTTTTTATCCTTTATTTTTTCTTTCACACATTTATTTATCCATCTTCCCTTCCTTTCTTCATTCATTTCAAAGAATGAATGACGGAAATCTTTTTTCTTTCTTTTTTCCTTCATTTTCCCCTTCCATTTTTTTCTTTCTTTCCCCTCAATTTATCTCTCCTTCATTCTTTCGGTCAATCTCCCTTCCTTTTCTTTACAACATTGTGTAAATATTGATGGACTCTGAGTCTAGCCTTCTAAGTTCTATGTTGATTTTTTTATCAAGTCAGACCTGGCTCCGTCAATCCGGCTTGCCTTGGTCGTTCCGCTCGTGCAGCGTGCTTTGTCGATTGTCCCGTAATCCGTATTTCATTTTGTGAAATCTGGTCACCCTGGCCTGGGCCTGGTCTTATGCTGGTGGCTGGCCCTGGTTGGGCTACCGTACCACATTATTTTATATAGATCTAGCTAGTTTAACAACTTTAAGTGAGAATATAAATTCCTAACGTAACGTAAAGTAAAACTAAGTAAACTGTCTGACCTACCGTTTACTGCGGCAGCCCGAACACGTAGGATGGGGGATCGGGTGTCCGGACACTTTATATTTTTGAAGCCTTCTTTTTTGTCTTAAGAGTTAAGATTACACTAAAAATATGAATTCAATAGTTGTAATCATCTTCTATTTTGTTCTCTATAATATTTTCTAAAATTTTGTACTAAAATTTGATGAAACTTCGCTTGTAATTTTTTCCAAATGACTTTCTAAAATTGATCGTCCGGACACACAACCTGTCCGGACACACAACAACTGGGTAGGCCTATACTAGACGTGTCGAGGTCCCCGGGGCAAACCTACCGTAAAAATGGGTAATATAACATGAATAATGGAGCTAAGCCCGGGCCTAGCCTAGGCTGACAAATCAATATTTTTAAACTTCTTATTATTTATTATCAAAGTAAACTCAAACAATAACAATAAAAACACACCTGCTGACCCCTCCTGTACTGTAACGTTAGTAGCTGTAAACCCAAGTTGACCATAGGCATAGGCCTAATCAATCAAGCGGTCGGTAGCCTATGTCAAGTGAGCCAACAATAAGCCAGCCAACAGCAAGCCAGCCAACAGTTCCAGCCAACAATATCGCGATATAAGATAGATCAGATACAGGATTTTGCGCAAGAAGAGAAGCGTGCATTCTTGTAGAAATCAAACAAACGGGGTCAGGGCTACACGGGCCTAATCACTAGTGGCAGGCCATAGATATTCATTCGAGCCAACCCATTGCCATTTTTTTTAATTTTGATATGGCTGATTGACAAAGTGTATGCATATGATTTTCCATCTAACACTGATTCTATTTTTGGTAATTACTGAACTTCCTTTTCCCAAATTGGAAAGAAATATCACCAATTTTGGACTGTATTTTGACTGGCGGAAGGATTAGGGCTATTTTGCTGTTTGAGGTGATGAATCTGCTCCCCCCGACGCTGTCTTCAAACACGCCAATTTATTTTTAAAATGAGCCAGTCGAAGGACCCTTTTCTGGTCAGATATGGATTGCCAGATATATATCCTATCCACTGGTAGTAAACATTCGACCCCCGAATTTCATCCTTATTTTTTATGAATTTTTTAAAGTGCCAATTTAACACACGAGTCTATGGGGAATGAATTAGGCCTGTGAGACCTCAGGTGGGATTTCCCTTCTTTCAATTTGTAAAGAAAAACAACGGGCTAGTGCTTTAGTTTTAGTAGCCCACACCCCTATATACTCGATGTTTTTTCGTATATTGAGGAGTAAATTTCAACTAAAAGTCCTCTTTATAAAATACAATTGGAAGATTGCTCCTGAAATATATTTTGGGTGTGTGTAGGGGGGTTTCCCTTCTTTCAATTTGTAAAGAAAAACAACGGGCTAGTGCTTTAGTTAATTTAGTAGCCCACACCCCTATATACTCGATGTTTTTTCGTATATTGAGGAGTAAATTTCAACTAAAAGTCCTCTTTATAAAATACAATTGGAAGATTGCTCCTGAAATATATTTTGGGTATGTGTAGGGGGGTTTCCCTTCTTTCAATTTGTAAAGAAAAACAACGGGCTAGTGCTTTAGTTTTAGTAGCCCACACCCCTATATACTCGATGTTTTTTCGTATATTGAGGAGTAAATTTCAACTAAAAGTCCTCTTTATAAAATACAATTGGAAGATTGCTCCTGAAATATATTTTGGGTGTGTGTAGGGGGGTTTCCCTTCTTTCAATTTGTAAAGAAAAACAACGGGCTAGTGCTTTAGTTTTAGTAGCCCACACCCCTATATACTCGATGTTTTTTCGTATATTGAGGAGTAAATTTCAACCAAAAGTCCTCTTTATAAAATACAATTGGAAGATTGCTCCTGAAATATATTTTGGGTGTGTGTAGGGGGGTTTCCCTTCTTTCAATTTGTAAAGAAAAACAACGGGCTAGTGCTTTAGTTTTAGTAGCCCACACCCCTATATACTCGATGTTTTTTCGTATATTGAGGAGTAAATTTCAACTAAAAGTCCTCTTTATAAAATACAATTGGAAGATTGCTCCTGAAATATATTTTTGGTGTGTGTAGGGGGGTTTCCCTTCTTTCAATTTGTAAAGAAAAACAACGGGCTTGTGCTTTAGTTTTAGTAGCCCACACCCCTATATACTCGATGTTTTTTCGTATATTGAGGAGTAAATTTCAACTAAAAGTCCTCTTTATAAAATACAATTGGAATATTGCTCCTGAAATTTATTTTGGGTGTGTGTAGGGGGGGTTTCCCTTCTTTCAATTTGTAAACAAAAACAACGGGCTAGTGCTTTAGTTTTAGTACCCCGCACCCCTATATATACTCTATGTTTCTTCCGTATATTGAAGAGTAATCTAGAATGAATTTTCTTTCTGATAAAGATTGATTGGAAGATTGCTCCTAAATCAAATTTCGGGTGTGTGAAGGGGAGTTTCCCCTTCTTTCAATTTGTAAACAAAAACAAATAGTTAGTGCTTTACTTTTATTAGCCCATTACAGACGTTTAGCGAAAAATGTCAAGGCTTATTAAGCTCCCCCCCTCCTCCTCGGGCTAGATAGGGTTAAGGGGGCTACGGCCTTCTCCACCATTAACCCCACTTATTTTTGTTTTGAAGCAAGATAATACGCGAAAAAGAGCATTGTGAAACAGAAATATAATTCGCACTGTATAGGCTTTTTAAGTGGTGTATAATGCAAATTAACTTTCAATACCCAAGAAATTTTCTCGCTTGGTCACTTGTTTCTATAGCTGTTATTCTGACTCTCTTTTGTTATCAACACTGGCGTACAGATGGAGAGGGGGATGGCTTTTGTGGGCTGGAGCCCTCATAAATTCCAACCATTTTTTTTTCAATTCCCTCGAAGTTATATACAAAAAATATGAATTTATATATATACACTACTCAAAAAAAGTTAAGGACCACTTTTTAAAACGTACATAAAGATTTTATACAAGGTGTTTTATTCCTGGAAATACCTCAGTACAACTGTCCTAAATGTCCTTAAACACGCTGTAATCAATTTCACGCATGGGTGGTTTCAGTTGTTGCACAATGTCTCTCGCATCACTGCACATCCTGAAAAGTGGGCCCCGAGGGGTATCAGCTACCGACATGAAGTGGTAAAAACGAATGTCTGAGTGTCTTTCAGGCAGTTCAGTAACGAGTGTGACCACCTCCTGCAGCAATAACGGCTTCACAGCGCTGTCTCATGGAGCTGATGAGGCGATTGATGTCTCTGACGTCCAGTGCATCCCATGCAGCCTCCAGAGCCACACCCAGCTGCTGCAGTCCAAGTGGATGGGCTTCGAGCTGCTCGAGACTCCTCCCCATCATGTCCCAGACGTGCTCTATCGGGTTTAAGTCCGGGGACCTCGCTGGCCACTCCATACGCTCAATCCCCTGGCCCTCAAGGAACTCGGTCACCACCCTAGCTCGGTGGGCACGGGCATTGTCATCCATGAAAATGATGTTTTGTCCCACATTTTCTGCAAATGGCACCACTATAGGTTCAAGGACCTCATCCCTGTACCTCACGTACTCCTGTCATTGCTCCCCCTGGGACCACGTAGAGACGAGTACGGTTGGCGTAGGTGATGCCTCCCCACACCATGACGCTGCCTCCCCCATAACGGTCATGTTCTGCAATACAGGGGTCTGCAAATCTCTCTCCTGGTCGCCTCCAGACTCTCGAACGTCCATCATTGTGGTCAAGGGAAAATCTGCTCTCATCTGTGAACAGAACTCTACGCCATTGCTGTCTGGTCCATCTGACATGCTCCCGGGCCCAGTTGAGACGAATTCTTCTGTGAGCAGGGGTGAGTGGGACACACTGAGCTGGCCGTCTGGCATGCATATTGGCTCTGTGAAGTCGGTTACGGATTGTTTGAGTGGAAACAATCACTCCAGTTGCTGCAGCGAAGTCATTGTTGAGGCGGCGTGCACTGTGAAAGCGGTTGCGGAGGCTGAGATTCGTCAAGTAGCGATCATCTCTAGGGGTTGTCGAAACTGGTCGGCCACTGCGGGGTCTCTCGGAGTATAGCCCTGTCTCTCGGTGTCTTTGATTTGCTCTGCTAATGACACTGTGTGACACGCCCATCATTCTGGCTACTCTTCGCTGACTGAGGCCAGCTTCCAGCATCCCTAGGGCTCTGGCTACATCTTTTTCACTTAGGTGGTGTCTTGGCATTGCTGTTGTAGGCAAGTTGTTGATTGTACAGACTAAAGACGGAATGATGGGCGTGTCACACAGTGTCATTAGCAGAGCAAATCAAAGACACCGAGAGACAGGGCTATACTCCGAGAGACCCCGCAGTGGCCGACCAGTTTCGACAACCCCTAGAGATGATCGCTACTTGACGAATCTCAGCCTCCGCAACCGCTTTCACAGTGCACGCCGCCTCAACAATGACTTCGCTGCAGCAACTGGAGTGATTGTTTCCACTCAAACAATCCGTAACCGACTTCACAGAGCCAATATGCATGCCAGACGGCCAGCTCAGTGTGTCCCACTCACCCCTGCTCACAGAAGAATTCGTCTCAACTGGGCCCGGGAGCATGTCAGATGGACCAGACAGCAATGGCGTAGAGTTCTGTTCACAGATGAGAGCAGATTTTCCCTTGACCACAATGATGGACGTTCGAGAGTCTGGAGGCGACCAGGAGAGAGATTTGCAGACCCCTGTATTGCAGAACATGACCGTTATGGGGGAGGCAGCGTCATGGTGTGGGGAGGCATCACCTACGCCAACCGTACTCGTCTCTACGTGGTCCCAGGGGGAGCAATGACAGGAGTACGTGAGGTACAGGGATGATCGGGTCCTTGAACCTATAGTGGTGCCATTTGCAGAAAATGTGGGACAAAACATCATTTTCATGGATGACAATGCCCGTGCCCACCGAGCTAGGGTGGTGACCGAGTTCCTTGAGGGCCAGGGGATTGAGCGTATGGAGTGGCCAGCGAGGTCCCCGGACTTAAACCCGATAGAGCACGTCTGGGACATGATGGGGAGGAGTCTCGAGCAGCTCGAAGCCCATCCACTTGGACTGCAGCAGCTGGGTGTGGCTCTGATGGAGGCTGCATGGGATGCACTGGACGTCAGAGACATCAATCGCCTCATCAGCTCCATGAGACAGCGCTGTGAAGCCGTTATTGCTGCAGGAGGTGGTCACACTCGTTACTGAACTGCCTGAAAGACACTCAGACATTCGTTTTTACCACTTCATGTCGGTAGCTGATACCCCTCGGGTCCCTCTTTTCAGGATGTGCAGTGATGCGAGAGACATTGTGCAACAACTGAAACCACCCATGCGTGAAATTGATTACAGCGTGTTTAAGGACATTTAGGACAGTTGTACTGAGGTATTTCCAGAAATAAAACACCTTGTATAAAATCTTTATGTACGTTTTAAAAAGTGGTCCTTAACTTTTTTTGAGTAGTGTATATGTATATATGTCCGTGTGAGGGTGTGTCAGTGTGATGGTGTGTGTTTGTGTGTGTGTGTGTGTACGCGCACTTGCCACTTGTTAATACAAACGTATTGAAGGAATTAGGGAACTCGCTCCACATACCCGAAATTTCTTTATGGATCAATCTTCCCAGGAGGGTGGGATCACTATTTTTTTTTTACTTTAGGACTAGCCCCTTGTTTGTAAGTTCCCTAGATTGCAAATATGTGAAACCCCCTACAAACAACTGAAAGCTCTACCAGGAGCAATCTTTCTATTTGCTTTCAACAGGCAATCTTTTTCCATTATATCATTCTCAATATTTTTAAAACATCGAGTATATTATAGGAGTGCGGGCAACTAAACAAATCAGCCCTAGCCCTTCTTAGTATCCAAAAATTGAAATGAGGTTTCATAAACTTCCTACAAACAACCGAATGGTCTTCTAGGAGCTATATTTCCGTTTGCTATCAGGAGGTTTTTTAATTTTATTTAATCCCCAATTACTGTCAACACTAAAATAAGGACAAAACAAGGATATAAATAATATATAGGAGTGTGGGCTACTGAAATGTAGGCACTAACCCCCCCCCCCCTTTATAAACGAATTGACAGAAGGGAAACTCCCCTCCACAAACACCCGAAATTTCTTTCAGGGGCAATCTTCACTTTTGCTTTTCAGTCAAGAATACTTTCATTTGTATTCACCCCTCAATAGTAAAAAAGAAATACTTTTTAAAAGGGCACAAATAATAAGAGAGGGCCAGTGAACCTTATCAAAGGACAAGCCCCTTCATTCTATCAATACAGTGCGTATCAATAAAAACTGGACAGTTTTGAAAAGTCTATCAAAAATTCTTTTCAAATTATGATGTCTATATTTTGATGTTTATGGATGCTCTGAAACCTTATATTTTAAATGCAATTTTAAGAAATAAATTTTGTTCATGCTTGAACGAACACGAGATTTGTCAAGGGTTCAAAAATAGGTTTGTGCAGAAATGAGAGGAAACAAAATATATGGTCATTAGACTTCCTGCTAAGCAGTAAACTTCCTCTTAACATTTTCATTAGTTTTGCCATTGTTTTTAAAATTATGTTTCAAAATTCACTCACAAACTTATTTAGTTACTTTAAAAAAAAAGTTATTTTTTAGGATTGCATATTTAATAATTGATAAAAGTCAACCCAAGAAATGCCTAATTGCATTTTTTTTTGGCCTCAATTAGAGGATTTTATTTACAACAAAACAACATAACACATTATGAAAATGAGCATACATGACATTACAGGAAATTTCAGAAATTAAAACAAAAATTTACATAATAATGTAATTGTGCAATAATCTTACGTAATCTTTAACATAAATTAAAAAAAACATTAAATGGAAACATGAAATTCACAGTGTTTCAAATATATTCCATAATCTCTTTGGGTAGATGAACATATCTTTTCCTGTACCGAGGTTTCATTTCTATTCTTCTTTCTATTTCTCTTAAAAATATGAATTTCAGATCCAGTTTAATTTGACCAGTAAAATTATTACTGGTCCAGCAAAAATTGTACTGGCCCAGTTTAATTTGACCAGTAAAATTATTACTGGTCCAGCAAAAATTGTACTGGTCCAGTTTAATTTGACCAGTAAAATTATTACTGGTCCAGCAAAAATTGTACTGGTCCAGTTTAATTTGACCAGTAAAATTATTACTGGTCCAGCAAAAATTGTGCTGGCCCAGTTTAATTTGACCAGTAAAATTATTACTGGTCCAGCAAAAATTGTACTGGTCCAGTTTAATTTGACCAGTAAAATTATTACTGGTCCAGCAAAAATTGTACTGGTCCAGTATAATTTGACCAGTAAAATTACTGGTCCACCACAATTTGTACTGGTCCAGTTCAATTGGACCAGTAAAATTATTACTGGTCCAGTTAGTTTGACCAGTATATTTGTTACTGGTCCAGTTAAAATTATACTGGTCCAGTTAAATTTGACCATCAAAAAATTACTGGTCCAGCTTATAGCAGACCAGTATATTTTGTTCCAATTTCCAGAGTTACCAATTAAATTTTACTGGTGTAACTGGTCCAGCCTTACTGGTTTTTCCTTCTGGGATTGCCTTTCTTTTCGTTTCCACTCATGTTTCTTAAAACGATGACTTTGTGAATGCACCAAAGTGCGATAGTCAGAAGTAAAACTAATTTTTCGTCTACTTCATGTTTAAACAAAATTTTAATGATTGATTTCTAAATCTTTATGAAATATTTGCTGGATTATTTTTTTCAAAAATTCAAAGAATGGTTTGTTCAAATCACAAGAAATGAAAGCGTGATGAATATCTTCCTCTACTTCACAACGAGAACAGATGTTATCATTTACCAAACCCCTAATTGTTAATTGTTAGTTGTTAATAGGGTGAATTTGCTGTACTTTATTCAAATCATTATAATTGTGTGTTAGATAGGATATTAAATTATCAATTCTAACAGAAAAGGATTTATCTGCTTGTTGCATAAAATAAAATGGTTTGAATTGATTACAAGCTCTCAAATTCCTAATTACAAATTGGGTCATTCTTGGTTGACAAAAAATGTTAGTATGAAAGAATATTCATTGCTAAAAAAATAATTTATTGAAATGAAAACGTAAAGTAAATATACAGCTTTGTACGTGACATTTGCGACCAAAATCTGAAAACTATGGCAAAAATAATCTGCTGATTGGCAAGAAGTCTTATAACCATACACTTCATTTCCTACCACTTAGCGCAATCCTATATTTGAACCCCCGACAAAACCATCTCGTGTGCACTCAAGCATGAACAAATTAAAAAAAAAAACATTTTGAATTTGATCGATAAGATTTCAGAGCATCTATGAACATCAAAATATAGACATCATAATTCAAAAGGGTATTTTGATAGACGTTTCATAACTGTCCCGTTTTTTGCTGTAAACCAAGAGGCAGTTTTTACTTGCACGGTGCACATTCACTTTTAATGTATATAAGTGAAATTTCAAATTACTTCACCATGGCACCTCGCACTGATACACAGAATGTTTTCATCCCGGGATAGCTTTGAAGCTGCTGAAAGGGATTATTCTTCAAGGTTCAAGGTTCAAGGTTTATTGATACGCACTGTAAAATTGAATAAAAAGGGTCACCCCCTTCAAAAATACGATAGCTTTCTTCATTTATCAGGAACTTTTTTTTTTACATACTCCTCAATATTCTTAAAACTGGAGTATATAGAAGTGTGGGCTACTAAAACTAAAGTACTAGCCCTTTCTTTTTGTTTACAAATTGAGAGATATTAACCCCCCCCCCTCCACAAACCCAAAATATATTTCAGGAGCAATCTTCCAATTGTATTTTATAAAGAGGACTTTTAGTTCAAATTTACTCCTCAATATATATAAAAACGTGGAATATATAGGAGTGTATATGAGTGTGGGCTACTAAATCGAAGGCACAAGCCCCTTGTTTTTCTTTACAAATTGAAAGAAGGGAAACCCCCCTCCACACACCCAAAATATATTTCAGGAGCAATCTTCCAATTGTATTTTATAAAGAGGACTTTTAGTTCAAATTTACTCCTCAATATACGAAAAAACATAGAGTATATAGAGGTGTGGGCTACTAAAACTAAAGCACTAGCCCCTTGTTTTTCTTTACAAATTGAAAGAAGGGAAACCCCCCCTACACACACCCAAAATATATTTCAGGAGCAATCTTCCAATTGTATTTTATAAAGAGGACTTTTAGTTGAAATTTACTCCTCAATATATATAAAAACGAGGAATATATAGGAGTGTATATGAGTGTGGGCTACTAAATCGAAGGCACAAGCCCCTTGTTTTTCTTTACAAATTGAAAGAAGGGAAACCCCCCTCCACACACCCAAAATATATTTCAGGAGCAATCTTCCAATTGTATTTTATAAAGAGGACTTTTAGTTCAAATTTACTCCTCAATATACGAAAAAACATAGAGTATATAGAGGTGTGGGCTACTAAAACTAAAGCACTAGCCCCTTGTTTTTCTTTACAAATTGAAAGAAGGGAAACCCCCCCTACACACACCCAAAATATATTTCAGGAGCAATCTTCCAATTGTATTTTATAAAGAGGACTTTTAGTTGAAATTTACTCCTCAATATACGAAAACACATAGAGTATATAGGGGTGTGGGCTACTAAAATTAAAGCACTAGCCAGTTGTTTTTCTTTACAAATTGAAAGAAGGGAAACCCCCCTACACACACCCAAAATAAATTTCAGGAGCAATCTTCCAATTGTATTTTATAAAGAGGACTTTTAGTTGAAATTTACTCCTCAATATACGAAAAAACATAGAGTATATAGGGGTGTGGGCTACTAAAATTAAAGCACTAGCCCGTTGTTTTTCTTTACAAATCGAAAGAAGGGAAACCCCCCTACACACACCAAAAATATATTTCAGGAGCAATCTTCCAATTGTATTTTATAAAGAGGACTTTTAGTTGAATTTACTCCTCAATATACGAAAACACATAGAGTATATAGGGGTGTGGGCTACTAAAATTAAAGCACTAGCCAGTTGTTTTTCTTTACAAATTGAAAGAAGGGAAACCCCCCTACACACACCCAAAATAAATTTCAGGAGCAATCTTCCAATTGTATTTTATAAAGAGGACTTTTAGTTGAAATTTACTCCTCAATATACGAAAACACATAGAGTATATAGGGGTGTGGGCTACTAAAATTAAAGCACTAGCCAGTTGTTTTTCTTTACAAATTGAAAGAAGGGAAACCCCCCTACACACACCCAAAATAAATTTCAGGAGCAATCTTCCAATTGTATTTTATAAAGAGGACTTTTAGTTGAAATTTACTCCTCAATATACGAAAACACATAGAGTATATAGGGGTGTGGGCTACTAAAATTTAAGCACTAGCCCGTTGTTTTTCTTTACAAATTGAAAGAAGGGAAACCCCACCTGACCCCGTTTGTTTGATTTGTACAAGAATGCACGCTTCTCTTCCTGCGCAAAATCCTGTATCTGATCTATCTTACATCGCGATATTGTTGGCTGGAACTGTTGGCTGGCTTGCTGTTGGCTAGCTTATTGTTGGCTGACTCTACTCCGGCCGGTCGGTACGGTCGAAAGGCAGCCGGAACTCTCGCGCGGTAATTTAGTTGGCTCGATCGACTCTCTGGTGTGTTCACTAGCGCTAGCTTGCTGCTGCACAGAGATGGCGCTCTTTAACCTAAATTCCTGAACAGAACTTAGCGTCCGTCTCTTGGCAATAAACCGAATCCAGATAATGAACTCATCGATCTGAATTTTTCAATTGACAGAGAAGAAATAGGTAATGTTTTATATGAATTTTCCAGAAACATTTTTTGTAAATGTTGGTTTCTCTTTTTACGTCTACAATAATTTAGAGTTTAGACTGCACTCATTGACTCAATTTGGATTTCAGCAATGCCAACGGTCCCATGTGTTGATAATTGTGTGTGCTGTGACTCAGTGTGAGTGTGATTAGCCAGGAGGCTCCTAAATTTGCTGAAACTAACGTATGCTTACTCTCCAACTCCAAGGAGCCAGGGATTGCGTCCCATTCATGTGCATGTACCGCAAAAAAACTTAAACTTTCGCCCCCGAGATTTCTACTTTCTTTCTCAAAGATCTAGATCCAACGAATAACGTTGTCGTTGAAACTTAGTAAATCTAAAAGTCACTCTAGGCGACACCCCAATACTTACCCGTGTTAATAAACTGGGACTCCACTCACGCGCATTTGGGCCGCCCTAGCTTAGAACTAAGCAATATTATCTAGAAATTGTTAAACTGTAGTCATAAAATATGTTCTATTAAATAAATTGATAATGTTGTAGCGGTCGCGCCCCCAGCTTGACCACTAGGTTGATACCTGAAGCTAGAATATAAGGAATAAGTCACTAACCAGTATTTTCCTGGAGTGATGTCCTAGTTCCTGTCTATTCCGTGTGAGTTCAGCTTCAAATACAATGATCCAAGGGATCCAACGTCCTCCAGCGTCTAAAAGGGGTCCAGCGCCATCTCCCGGTGGAAGACCTATATGGGGGGTGGGGTGACTTACTACAACAGTCCCCCCCGTTCTATAAAACTCGGTCCCTCGAGTTTCCAACCCAAATGGACGCTATCCAAACCAGACACCAGGCAGAGGGAGGAAAAAATTCTCCACTCCCTAGGCACCCCAACCAGGAGACCTTATCTCCCGGCTGGGCATGAGTAAATACAAGCCCATTTAAAAATTCCCTTTGGTCTTTTATGTACACAATGCTCCTTAAAATTTGGCAAAAAGTACTTATGCAGCATTGTTCTGTCCCAAGTCTGCATTCCCAAAATTAATTATAATTTGCTACCCGTAATCAGCCATAAACATATTCCGTTCTTTTATAAATAAAAACTCCAAAACTATCCAAAACACTTGGCACAACTGTGCTAAAAGCTTGTTCAACACTTTAAACTTTAAAAACCCGTAACATGAAAACGGTAAAAACCCGTAATAACACCTAAAAACCTAGAGTTTTGAGGTTCTTTAAAAAACCCATACAAAACATATAGAACAATGGTATATATATATATAAAAATATAAAACCCATACAAAAACCCATATCCCAGGAGGGTCCCCCCTTCCCAGAAAGCTCCACTTTCCCATAGCAGTGAGCTGCCCGCTGGCCCTCCCCTGTCGAGGCACCATCTTACCCGGGCTGTGCAACACATAGCATTCCCGTTCGGTTGAGAAACTGGAGCACCAGTACCCAACCTAGGTCCCCCAGGTGCAGGAAGGGGGCGTCAGCGCTGCCATTATGCGAAAAGGGCCATTTAAAACACTCCCCTCCAAAGCGGACCATGAAGCATTTCCTACATGGCCTAAATATACAAAAAGATAGACAACGAACACAAAAGACACCAAGAGGAGGCGACCCAGCTGGTCTCCTCCTGTACAGAAAACATGTAGGGTCCTAAACGCGCTAACCTAACCCCAAAAATGCAAAGGGAATCGAAATCCCTTCGTGAAAAATGGAGGACAGATCTCCTCCAGTCCCCTTTTTTTTTTCCTCACTACACCCCATAGAGTGCCAGATGGTTAATCCTAGCTCGCTCCATGAGGGTGAGAAACCTTATCTGCCGGGCTGAGGTGACAAGCTCTCACACCTCGCTAGTGAACCCAGGGTAGGATCCTTCTCCTGTTCCACCCGTACCGGGTCGATGGGCAGCTGCCCATCGGTAACGCCCACTGGCCTCACCCTGACCGACATGTACTGGACTGGCTCCACCTACACGCTGAACCATTAGCCCCAATAGTACGGCTGCTTGCCTGTACTTTGGTAGAGGAACCGCGATCCAGGTGAACCCATATTTCAACAGGGAGCAATCCCGTCTCCCTTCCCTTCAATTTTTCAGTTTTCCCCAGCACCTCAGAGCAGGTTACCTTAAGGTGCCTATCAGATGGGTTTTGTTTTCCCAGCCCTGTAAACCGAACCGGGAACTAGGAGCAGTAAGCCATCCTAAGGGTTAAACATGAAATCCCCTAAACGTTGGTCTATAATGCCGGTGATCCGCTTGACTGCATTCGGAGGAACAATTACTCGCTTGTGCAAATGAACCCGGGCGATCTGCCGCCCAGGGTCATCACTATACCAAAGCGGAATTCTCTGACCTCCCAACTGCATATGCGGATCTTGGAGATGAATCGCAGTCTTGCGCTTGCTGAGGAAATCTAACCCCAGGAGCATATGATCAGCTATAGGGGCTACATATACTTCCTCCGAGAACGTCTGGTTCCCAAGCTCTATTGAAAGGGGACCGACAATTGTCCCTCTCATCTTCATATCCCGTCCCGCTGCATGTAGGATCACTTCTCTCAGTTTAGGGGGCTGGGGGTCCAGTGACTGCAGGAGCCTATCCGAGATGATGGAAACCTCGGCTGCGGTATCGACAACTGCGCTTACTGGCTGCCCCCCTATAACAACTGAGACCTTGAGAGTAGAGCGCGACTCCAACCTACACACCACTACCTCTTCAATCTCGCTTGCATACCCGAGCCCAGGGAGAGCATCTGGAACTGATTCCAGACTGGCTTCACCCTGGTCTGATGTTCGGGCGTCTGAGGGACCAACTGGATCCCCCGCCGCAGCCGCAGTTATGCTCTCTACATAAGTTGCTATCCCGTTTACAATATTCATATAATATTATTATCAGGCGCTCCGACACGCCCTCTGTTATTCCTTCAGATGAGCCTACGGATGGCCCCTCTGAGCTGCTTGCTAGCTTGGAACCCTCTATTTGGCCTCTGGCGGTGGGGGCCGGGGGCTGGCCAGCTCCTCCGACCCGCTGGAGTTTTCCTCCTCCTGGTCCCCTACAAAGGAAACTTGTACCTTGGCCCTGTTTTCCTGGACCGAAGGACAATTGTTCCTGTAGTGGCCAATCCCGCCGCACTCATAGCACCGGTCCCGACCGGGTGACCTCCTGCGTTCACGCGCTGGTTGGGGCCTAGTCTGGATAGCCTCCTGGACCTTCTTGAGGTCCCGTTCCAAACCACCCAGACGCTGCAGATCCCGCTCGATGTGGCCCAAGCGTTCATCGGTCTTGCGTTCCAGGTTCACCAACCTTTGCTCAAGGGCTGCATTGTTTGCTTCCCCTTCAGGCTTACAAGAGGATTGAGGCAATTCCACTTTGCGGACCTCCCCTTCATTAGCCTTAGACACTGCCTTGGGACGCCCGTACATTGCGCGGTGCACGTGTTGGTGCCACTCAATATACTTAAGCGCCTCATTAACAGTAGATGGATTACGCGTAAGCGCATGGCACCCCGCCTCTCGGTTGAGGGCGCCCTGGCACAAGCGAAGGACCGCCTGTCTATTCGGGTAAGGGCCATCGACCCCTGGGAAAGCACGCGTCGCTAGCCGGAGCACCCGGTCGGCCCAGTCTGGCAGGGATTCAGTGGGTCCCTGCTTTGCTGCCACAAACTCCAGCTGAGCAGATTCAGAGAGCCCTTCCTCCCCGAACCTGTGCTGCAGCCGGGCCACTAGACCTGCATATGGCATATTGGGCTCTTGGTCTAGGACCATTAACAGATAATCTTCTGCCTTCCCTTTCAGGCCCCAGTATAGCTGGCTAACGCGCTCTGTGGCATTCCAATTATGGTGATCAGCAAAGGCGGAGAACTTCCTAAAGAAAGCCCTCCAGTTACCCTTGCCGTCGAAAGTGAGGGATTTTGGCAGCGTGTAATATGGTAACCCACCGCCAGTCCCCCTTCCTGAGGAAGCACTAGAGTTCGCAGGTGACGCAGCCGGGCTACTAGGCGGCGAAGACGAACTGTACTGGGCTGGGCGTGTCATACCCGCCCGCACATTCCTTGCGCTGAAATCTGGGGTAGGGGGTGGGGCTGAGGAGCCCCTCCCGTCTCCTACCCTGGTCTTTATACCTGCCCCTTGCCTCCCCCCTTGGGAGGGATGCCTAGCGGGGAGGTCATCACCTCCGGACCATTCGCTTGAATCACCACTTACCTGCATGCCTCTATTCGCATAGGCCCCATTAGCCTCTTCGCCTATTAGGTGCCTGGGTCTGACCCTCGGCTCTACACCAACTCTCATACTTGCCTCTCGGGTGCTTGGGGGCTCGGGCCCCCGCTCCTCCCGGAAGTGAGATGAGCTGGCGCCCCAGGACCCACTAGACTGGTTACTTTGACTTGACCTAGGGGGCTGATGTTGGTCATAGGAGTAAACACCCCCGGAACCTGCCACCCCATTTTGGTCAGACTCGCTATGCGGGGTGCTCGCAGTGAGGCGTCCCCTAGGGGTAATAAAAATACTGCCCTCTACCCCTTGGGTGCCCTCCCAAAAATCTACTCTTCGTACTAGCTCCCTATTGCTGCATAGCGCTGGGCTGCTCTCAAATAGCTCAGGGGTTATCTCCCCCTGATCCATTCGAATCCCCTGAATTATCCCAGCTAGGGCTGAACTTAGCCCTAGCGACCTGAACTCCTCAAAGGAGCACACATTGATAGGGATTTTCTCTTCCCCGTCCATGTTGTGTTTACCCTAATTGGTGTTATCCTAGCAAGGTTCAGTTAGGCCCAATACTGAGCCCAACCAAACCCCCGTTGAAATTATCCCAAAGCTATTCTAAAACTAGGTCTCAATCTAACCCAATCTATCGTATTAAATTCTTTCTTTTATTTTCTTTTGGCAACTAAATTACAAAAAAGAGTCCAAAAGTATACCCCAATCAATTTATGGTTAGGCACAATAATAAGCCCGACCAAGAACCTACTTAAATTTATCCCAAAGTGGCCCCAATAAATTCTTTTATTTTTTAGCGACTAGAATTATAAAAACGGTAAAAGTCCAAAAATATACCTTTCCACAGTTAATGGTTAGGCACAATAATTAGCCCGACCAAAAACCTGCTAAAGTTATCCAAAAAAGCTATCCCAAAAAATTAGGTCCAAATGCAGACCCAATTTATTTTATAACAATTCTTTTATTTTTAGCAACTAAAATTATAAAACCGGTATAAGTCCAAAAAAATACCTTTAACAGTTAATGGTTAGGCACAGTAATTAGCCCGACCAAAAAACCTGCTAAAGTTATCCAAAAAGCTATCCTAAAAAATTAGGTCCAAAAGCAAACCCAATTTATGGTATAAAATTCGTTTTATTTTCTTTTTAGCAACTAACAACCGGTAAAGAGTCCAAAATTATACCTTTAACAGTCAATGGTTAGGCACAGCGATAAGCCCGACCAAAAACCTGCTAAAGTTATCCAAAAAACTATCCCAAAAAATTAGGTCCAAATGCAAACCCAATTTATGGTATAAAATTCTAGCTTTTATTACTAATTAGATTAGTTTAGTCCGGTTGTTGCTAATAGTTTGCACTAGCACTGCCAAAAAGAATAATTGTAGCTCTAAAAATATTTATATTAACCTCTAACGTTAAGCCTAACTTGTCTTTTATTAATTTACCTAGGCTATTTATTTTATTAATCCTCGAAGCTGGTTCTGTCCTCAATCACGCTAGTGACTAGTGCCCGCTCACACCACAGACAAATTACATGTACTTATTCACATACACAGTCACCCCACACTCTCTCCAAAATTTTTTTTTTATTTCTTTTATTTATTTGGCAACGGACTCCCCGCTACAACGAGTGGGTGGGTCCACACGCAACACAACACTACACACTGGCACCAAAAACCAACCTATTAGGTATGCAATACACAACCAATGGCCGTGCACAGTTGCACTGGATCTAACGTCAAACCCGGAAATGATCGGGCGGTCTAACGTTAGGTCTCGATAATGACCGTGAATTCTACCCAGCTTCGAGTACAAAACGTTCCCCCAAAATTTGGACAAAACACCCTAAAACACCACACAAAATTCAAAATATCCGAAATAGGCAGGCAAGAGAGGATTGGGATAATGCCCTACCTTTGTTGGTCAGTCTGGCTTCCCGTCCTACTCGCCCAAATAATCGCCGTTGTTTACCCGTATACGTGCGATGGATTGGTCCGGCCTGACGTCAGTTCGGATCTCAAACTAGACCCAAACGTTGAGCCGACGATGTAAAACAAGATGGCGCCGGTCGGTGGCAGAGAGAACCAATAATATCTCTCCGCCAATAGATCGCCGTGAAATCTTGGATCGGGCCGCGCGCTTTCACCTAGCCGGAACACACACACTCTTACGCACCTCTCACCCCAACAAAAATAGTTCACTCACAAATCACTCGCAAAACGACACAAAAATCATCCAAACACCCAAAATCACAAGCAAATCACACAATCACACCAACGTGAAACACAGTCCACAACTAAAAACGGATATTAAAGCACAAAACTAAAACAAACTCACAACACAACAACACGTGTGTTCTCCCCCCTTTTCTGGAAATTTCCGTCACGGGACCGGAACTACCATCAGTCCCCGCGACGAAAACCTTATCAAAAAAGACAGGGGACGATTGCCTAAATATGTCCCAAATCAAGATTTAACCTCTCAATTCAGGACAATCGCAAACATGAAACAAGGGACAATATTCATAGAATATACGCAATACGACAAGGCTCTGAATCTAGCCTTATCAACTGTAATTAGCCCAATCTAAAACTGATTTCTCGTACTCGAGCGGCGACCATTTCCCCCCACGCAGCGGGGCATAGGGATTTGCTCGTCCGATGCGCAATAGGGGGCCGTTAGCTCGCCGCGAGACAATTATACCCCAATTAATTTCAATAATTTGGCCTAAAATGCCCACAAAAGCAGGCACAGTCAGGCTCGCAGCGCCACTGTAGCGGTCGCGCCCCCAGCTTGACCACTAGGTTGATACCTGAAGCTAGAATATAAGGAATAAGTCACTAACCAGTATTTTCCTGGAGTGATGTCCTAGTTCCTGTCTATTCCGTGTGAGTTCAGCTTCAAATACAATGATCCAAGGGATCCAACGTCCTCCAGCGTCTAAAAGGGGTCCAGCGCCATCTCCCGGTGGAAGACCTATATGGGGGGTGGGGTGACTTACTACAACAATGTTTAATCGGTACTCGCCGGTTCTTTTGTTGCATTTTCAGACCATTTCTCACAATTCTTCGTAAATATTTGCGGCAAATTTTGTCGCCATAGACAGCTATACGTCCATCTTTATTAATAAATGGAGCGCCCTTTACGATAGTTGTTAATGCCGCGGAGAAATCGTTAGGCATTTTGGCCTGTGTTCAAGGCGTTCTTTCCGTTTTATTTTTTGTATTGAAGATTGTGCATTTGTTGAATAGCGCCGTCTACGTCACTCTAGGCGACACCCCAATACTTACCCGTGCTAATAAACTGGGACTCCACTCACGCGCATTTGGGCCGCCCTAGCTTAGAACTAAGCTTTGTTTTACTAAAAAATAAATCTTGTAATGATTCAATAAATGTTACTTAATAAATTAGTACTGTTAAATCGGTACTCACCGGTTCTTTTCTTGAATTTTCTGGCAATTTCCCACGCTTCTGGCTTCAATTCTGCGGCTGTTCCTGTCGCGGTAGACAGCTACATATGCAACTTTATTTATAAATAGAGCGCCCCTTACGATAGTTGTTAAGAACGCGGCCAAATTGTTAGGTTTTTTGCACTGTGTCCAAGGCGTTTTTATTTTGTTTGATTTTTTATTTTTTAATAAATATTTTGTTAAATAGCGATTTTTACGTCAAATATTAAATTTATATCACAAAATATTTTTAATTGTAGAAATATATATAATATCATGCAATTATTTATTCTATATATATTTTATAATAAAATTTATAATTGTTGCGGTCTTTAAAAAAGGATAGTCGATCGATCAGGTGATGACTACTCGTATCACGTGATCTGAAAATCAGCTTCGTACCGCTTTGATCGCACTCGACGGGACCGGACTGACTGCCAAGAAAAGATCGAAAAAGGACTCAAATGTAAGTTTCCCTTTATTTTATAACATTTAAAGTATAGTTAATGGGTAATTTTTTAATAAATGCTAAACAAATGAGGACAAAGCTTGCATTTTTCGAGTAATAATCACTAATATCATAAAAATACTTGGGTGCAGGACTTCTAACCTGTTTTTAACGCATTGTCGCCTATGAGGTCCATACATGTTAATGTTTGGACCTCATTGGTACTAGGAGTGGTCTACGTCAGGTATGAGATCGAGTGTATAAAAACACTCTTCCAAAATAATTATGATTCCGACCTGGCGCTATTTAACTTCAATCTCTTTCACCTAAATTAGCGATGAATGCTAGCATTATAAAATATATATTATGGACGTATTTTAACCATACTCCCGTGATGCAGGGGGTATAACATTTGCAATAAACCAAACGTAGGAATCTGGCATGGCCAAAATCTTGTAGGATATAACGTCTGACAAAAAGAATAATCAACCGATCAGCTGACGAGAACGCGAATCACGTGATCTTCATATCAGCTTCGATCGCGAGTCAGAAGTGAAGAGCAACAGCCCAGAAAATCAGGAAAAAGCCGTGAAAATGTAAGTTCCCCTTCATTTCTTTCATTTTTTTGTTGTTGCTAACGATGCATTTACACTATAAAGTTATAATTTAAATAAGAGAAAGGAATATAGCTTGTACTTGTGATATAATATAGAAATATCCTGTTCTCAGAGATTTCTAACCAAAAATACCACTGATGTCGCCTATGAGGTCCATACATGTAATGTTTGGACCTCATTGGTACTAGGAGTGAGTAAAAGTTACTCTAACTAAGTTAGTTAGGCACCATGGCTATTAATTCCTGTGTAAAAAAAGTGAGTGCACACAAATTAAATGTTGGACTTAAATTACTAGATCTTACCATGGAGCTCCATGACGAAATCTTTTTTTAAATTAGACTCTAGATATTACTAATGGAAAAAAATGTATAAATAGTACTCGCCTGGTCTTTTCTTGGGGTATTGAAGCCTTTTTGTCCAGAACTTGCTCAACTTTTGCGGCTAATCTTGTCGCCATAGGGTTGTACACATTCTCGTTTAATACTGGTTGTCACGTGACACAGCAATGTCGTTAGGCTGTTTGGCCTGTATTCAAGGCGTTCTATCCGTTATGATTTTATATTGAATGAAGCAAATTACATCAGGTATAGGCCCCTATCAAGTCAAAATCGATACAGGGATCGAGAGGGGGGGGGGGGGTGGAGCCAAAAATTTCCCAGTCACATGGTATGAAAATGATATTTTTTATGATTGTCCACGATCATTAGGGCAAACCTGTGTGTGGCAGTAGCGTGATGAGTTAAAAAAATAAAAATAAATGAAAGAAAGAGGGCCAATGTAGGCATACATGGCGCGTGGGAATAAAGTTGCTTTATATGTTCCAAGCGAGTGAAGCAAGCGAGAGAAAAAAATTTCGTGCAAATCTAAATTTGAGATAGATATCTTAACTTACACTTTTCCTTTTCTTTTCATTAATTCCCTTCATTTCTTTTTTATCTTGGTTGTAGAACTTTCGGGGGCCCCTGGGCCTAACCCTTCCATCGTGTACCCCCAGTGCAATATCAGCAGGTGGGTCTCGATAACTCTGGATATTTAGCAATTAGACCTATTTATAGAAAAACATAACGTTAATGTTTTGACCCCTTCCCCCCAAAAAAAGGAAAAACAATTATAAACTAAGTTATATACACCCCCCTTTTCTCATTTCGCTTTTCATTTTCTCTTTTCCCTCCTTATTTTTTTTTGGGGGGAGGGACCTTTTCGGGGGGCACCGCCCCTAGCTACGCGCCTACCAGATGAAGAGGCGAGCGAGCAAAACCTTTGGCATGCATTTTTCTTTCCTTTTGCTTTTTTATGGCCTTTTATTTCTCTTCCTTTTCTCTTTCTTTCTTTCTTTCTTTCTGTCTTTCTTTCTTTCTTTCTTTCTTTCTTTCTTTTCCTTCCTTCATTCCTTTTCTCTTATCCCTTTTTTTTGGGGTGAAATCCACTAGACCGGGGATCAAGGGCCAGCCTGCATGCCCCCGGCGGTTTACGCCTCTGCCGTGGATGTAAGCTATATATAAGCATGATCTTAATCTTCATTATGATTCAAACTATATAGAGGCGCATCCAAGATTTTCCAAATTAAGTAGGGGGGGGGGTGGAGCCAAAAATTTCCCAGTCACATGGTATGAAAATGATATTTTTTATGATTGTCCACGATCATTAGGGCAAACCCGTGTGTGGCAGTAGCGCGATGAGTAAAAAAATAAAAATAAAAGAAAGAAAGAGGGCCAATGTAGGCATACATGGCGCGTGGGAATAAAGTTGCTTTATATGTTCCAAGCGAGTGAAGCAAGCGAGAAAACATTTTTCGTGCAAATCTAAATTTGAGATAGATATCTTAACTTACACTTTTCCTTTTCTTTTCATTAATTCCCTTCATTTCTTTTTTATCTTGGTTGTAGAACTTTCTGGGGCCCCTGGGCCTAACCATTCCATCGTGTACCCCCAGTGCAATATCAGCAGGTGGGTCTCGATAACTCTGGATATTTAGCAATTAGACCTATTTATAGAAAAACATAACGTTAATGTTTTGACCCCTTCGCCCCCAAAAGAGGAAAAACAATTATAAACTAAGTTATATACACCCCCCTTTTCTCATTTCGCTTTTTATTTTCTCTTTTCCCTCCTTATTTTTTTTTGGGGGGAGGGACCTTTTCGGGGGGCACCGCCCCTAACTACGTGCCTACCAGATGAAGAGGCGAGCGAGCAAAACCTTTGGCATGCATTTTTCTTTCCTTTTGCTTTTTTATGGCCTTTTATTTCTCTTCCCTTTCTCTTTCTTTCTTTCTTTCTTTCTTTCTTTCTTTCTGTCTTTCTTTCTTTCTTTCTTTCTTTCTTTTCCTTCCTTCATTCCTTTTCTCTTATCCCTTTTTTTTGGGGTGAAATCCACTGGACCGGGGATCAAGGGCCAGCCTGCATGCCCCCGGCGGTTTACGCCTCTGCCGTGGATGTAAGCTATATATACGCATGATCTTAATCTTCATTATGATTCAAACTATATAGAGGCGCATCCAAGATTTTCCAAATTAAGTAGGGGGGGGGGGGCGGGGTGAATTTTCTCAAGTAAAATTTGACAACTCCCAAAAAAGGTTCTTACTAAAAAAAAAAAACGGTCATTATATTGTCTCGCGTAAAGTTTGACAAGTTAAAAAAAAATGGTCACTCAAAATGAAAGTCATTTTGTCTGCGTAATATTCGGCAAGCCCCCCCCCCCCCCACAAAAATAAGAAAAGGGAAAGACATTTTGTCCACGTGATATTTGGCAACCCCCCCCCAAAAAAAAAAAAAAAAAAAAAAAAAAAGGTTTTAACTATAGCAATGATCGAAGGTAATTTTGTCTCGCGTAAAATTTGACAAATGAAAAAAAAGATTGTCACTAAAAAAATGAAGGTAATATTGTCCCACGTAAAATATGGCAAGCCCCCCCCCCAAAAAAAAAAAAAATAATAGTGATCGAAGGTCATTTTGTCTCGCGTAAAATTTGACAATTTTTTTATAAAGTTGTCACTAAAAAGAAGGTCATTTTTTCCACCATTGATTATATTTGGCAAGCCCCCAACCCCCACCCCCATAAAAAAGTTTGTCCCTAAAAGTGATGTATAGAAAGTCATATTGTTAATTTGTTCCCAGTAAAATTTTGAATTTGACAAGCAAAAAAAAAAGGCCAAAAAGAGAAAAGAATATGAACGAAATATCCCCATTACAAATAATGCTGTACGTGATTCTCATGAGGGGGGGGGGGCACATAACTAGTATTAACAACATATTTAATTCAAAAATGTTTACTATAAATCTCAAAAGGGGGAATGGGCAGAAATGCTTGTTATGAATTGTAACAAAATGGCCGATCGAGACTGGGGTAGAAGGAGAGAACTTTTCGTTTTTTTTGAGGTTCCAGTTTGTGCCCAGATGTCAGGAAACTGCCACTCGTTAGACCTTCATCCATATAATCTTGGTAAGTGCATAATTTCTGTTTTCACAATTCATTTGGAGAAATATTTAGACCATAAATCACCCTAGTCCCGTGAGTATGGTAAAATACACGGTAAGCCCCTGGGCTCCCTGGGTTACAGCCAATCATGTTTGTGTTACCATTTTCAGTTCATCATAAACTGGAAATGGTAACGGGAATGTGATGGCTGGTGCATTTATGATGAACTGAACTTCCCAGGAATCTATAAGATGTATGATGGTGGGCCCCAAGTCTGCGCACCTAACAATTTGAGTTAAAGGGTTGGTCCAGGCCAGCTCCAAAAAATATTTAGCCCGTAGTAAATAATTACAGGAGCCATTTCAAAAAGTATTATCTCCTTACTCGACTTTGGAGATTTTTAAGAGCATTTCTTGTAACGGTTATTTGGGGCAAAAAGAATTAAATTTCGCGCACATGTAGCGAGATCGGTCACGTGACTGTGACGTACCATCTCCACTTTGGTTTCGCAACAATCCAGCGCGCGACGTCTCACAGCTGCAATATGCCTATGTGTCAGGCATACGGCTGCTCGGTTCGGCCGGGAGAAAATAACCATAAAAGTGCGTTTTCTATCCCAAATCCGATCCGAGATCGAGAGAGATGTGCCCAGTGGCTTCACAATATTGGGACTGACAAGTTTGACATAAAAACATACAAATATAACGCGAGTAGAGTCGTTTGCGAGGACCAAATGCTCTCTCTGGCCGTCGGCATCACCGGGCAGTTCCCGCACCGACACCATTCATTTCTCCCCACTCGATCGGCCGCTGGCTGCGGTACGATCGGATCTTCCTCCACCTCTTCTTCTTCTATTCTTCGACGGTTCTCCAACTCTTCCGCATTCCACCTTGGTTGGAATGCATATCCCGCAGGACCCGACATATTAATTGTTCAAATTATGAAATAAACGGCGAGAAACAAACAAATTGTGAATTACAGGGTCGACGGTGGCTGCAATCAATGCAAGTCGAAAACTACATGTAGCTAATACCGTACGTATGCGGCCGGCGCTGATGATCTATACGCATATACGTGCGAGCGATAGCTAGCTAGCTAGCTTGCTTGCGCTCGTAGCAGCAGCCAGCGAAGCCAAAGTGGAGATGCTACGTCACAGAAAAAGCTGCGCATTGCATTCTGGGATCGTACAGACTCGTACCAGAATATGATTTTGGCAAAATTGAAAATTCAATAAAAAATAACTGTGCCTCTTATTTCAAAAAAAAAATATAGTATAGGAAAGAGAAGGTTTTTGTCTATCTAGTGGATATAAATTAAACCTGGCCTGGACCACCCCTTTAAGATTTAACATGAATTTCTTCTTATTTCACAAAATCTTTTGGTTAATAGTGTTCCTTATAATATTAAGAGTGAGTGTACCAAATTTCTCATTAAAAAATGAAAGAAAATATAAGATTTTCTTGAAAAAACCTTTGGGCAGTCATTTTCAGATTGAAAAAAAATGGTACCCCATGTCTGCGCACTCATTCACTTTGCACACGATTCAGGGATTTTGATGACAAAGGCTGCATTTGAGGCCGTCACATGAAATGCCCTGAATTCATTATTTTTCCACCATTTTGAGTCAGATTTTTTTATGAATACCTGTCTATGTATTGCATGTGTAAAGTTCGTGCTCGTTGCGTATCTTCTTTTACTAGAATCGCGCAGATACGCGGGTGCGCAGACTTGGGAGACCGCGCAGACATGGGGGAACTGACCATACTCCAGTGATTGGCAACTACTTCCAGGGGGGGAGGCACTCAAATTATTTTTTGATGAGGTGCGCCTCACGAAACTCTAAAATGGGGTAAAGGGTAAAGTACAGGGGCTTGGGAACTAAATATATACCGTGTGGTGTGAAAAATGGGGTCTACATAATAGGATCACGGCACTATGTAGGTACGTTGCACCATAGCGCTGTGCATGCGCTAGCAATGCATGGAGTGGGTACTAGTTATGTGTTGGGAGTTGCGAAGCCGTACGTGCGTCTCTCGCATGTGGTGCTCGTGCTTGAAAATTTTGGCAAGGCCGGGGAACTGAGTTGTCTCATAACGGGGGTCTTGCGAGCGGGGCTGGGTGGCTTCTGGACTGAACTTTTGTCATTCGGATTATCTAGAGAAATAAAAATTAGGTCTGTAAAAGGGGGTCATCAAAGCGGTCCACCAATATATGTCAGTGCCCCCCCCCCCCCCCGGACTATGTTACTAATTTTTCATGTTTTTATCAGTCTCAAAATCGATCATTTAGAACCTGTACCTATTTCTTCAAACAATCTAAATTCACCATCGATTGCAAAACATTGCAATCGCAAAATGCGTGGCTGGTGGCCATGGTGATACTTGCGATTGTGAATACAATGTTTTCAAATTGGCATTTATATCAAGTTTAATTCTCTCCCATCTCTACCTCATCTCTTTAATATTTATCATATCTATTAGCGTCAACAGACTATCAAACATTCCAAGATGTTGGTGCCGATCTTCACCCTCAAGCTGAATCATAAAATCAATCCACGGATGGTGACGATTGGAAAGTATGACGGCAAGCATCCTAACCTCACAGCAGCTACAACAGCTGGAAAGGTAAGGTGATATCATGTTGTCACAACAGAAACATAATTGAGATAAATTCATGTATAGAGTTAAGTATTGTTATCATTTATTATTATTGTTATTATTATTATTGTTATTATTCAGTTATTGTAATCATATCACATAACCATCTAACGTCTCTATGCACTTCCAAAGCAACCTTGATGTTATTACCATGACTTTAGCCAAGCAAGTCTTTCGGATGGTGACGTTAAAGGTCGGTCCCAGACGTAAATAATCATATCTGATTGATACACGTCTGACAAAACTCAAATACACACACACACCTTTTGCAGCACATTTGAAAGAATTAATTCTGCTTCAGAGGGTTAAAATGGTGTGATTTTCTTTAGATTTATTACCATGAGAGTGAAATATCTCAGAAATCGACTGAAAAGATTAAAGACTGAAATTTTGTGAGATTAAAGATATCAACACCATAGATCAAATTTTTTTCTTTAAATCATTTTGTAGGCTGTAATTGTGATGCTTGTGTCGGGGAGTTTACAAGTGCATTATTTGGAAAAGCAACATTCCCTTTGAGCTTTAATAGAAAATATTTTTAGATCTGTTAAAAGTAGTTGGAATTTCTAAAGACATACATTAAATAATATCAAACATTTTCTGTGACTTGATTAATGGTAAAATCAGATATATTTAAATAATGATAAGGTAATTCTTATATAGTGCATTTCAGACCTGTAAGGACTCTCAATGCACTTTACCGAAGTAGTTTTTTTGTCTCACCTGCATAGCAGAGTGAGACTATAGGCGCCGCTTTTCCGACGGCGACGGCGGCGGCGGCGTCAACACCAAATCTTAACCTGAGGTTAAGTTTTTGAAATGACAGCATAACTTAGAAAGTATATGGACCTAGTTCATGAAACTTGGCCATAAGGTTAATCAAGTATTACTGAACATCCTGCCTGAGTTTCATGTCACATGACCAAGGTCAAAGGTAATTTAGGGTCAATGAACTTAGACCATGTTGGGGGAATCAACATCAAAATCTTAACCTAAGGTTAAGTTTTTGAAATGTCATCATAACTTAGAAAATATATGGACCTAGTTCATGAAACTTATACATAAGGTTAATCAAGTATCACTAAACATCCTGCATGAGTTTCACATCACATGACCAAGGTCAAAGGTCATTTAGGGTCAATGAACTTTGGCCGTTTCTGAATGGTCCACAGTCTCTGCTGGTGTCCCCCAAGGCACAAAACTTGGCCCCATGGTGTTTTTGGCCATTATCAATGATGCTTCCTTAGACATTGTCGACCCTATTCGAAGGTACAAATACGTTGATGACCTCACTCTCCTGGAGTGTCGCAGCCAACTGGATAATTCCAATATCCAGGAAGCTGTATCATCTTTGAGAGATTGGGCTCAACGTAACCAGATGAGACTAAATCCTCAGAAATGCATATGTATGGATGTGTTCTTCATGAGGAATGCCCCTCTTCCTACAAATGTTGTCCTAGGAGGTAGAGAAATAGCAAGGCAGCAATGTGTGAAACTCCTTGGTGTATTCATTCAGCAAAATCTTAAGTGGGACAAACAAGTCACCGAAATGTTGAGGAAAGCATATGCAAAAATGTATATGCTTCGTCTGCTTAAACACCACAAGGTCCCCATTCGTGATCTCGTGACAGTCTACAACTGTTACATCAGACCAACAGTCGAATACGCCGTTCCAGTGTGGAATCCAGGACTGACCAAGGATCATGTCCGAAAACTTGAAAACATCCAAAAAAGGGCAATGAAAATCATGCTTGGACGTCAATTCACACACTATGATGATGCTCTCGTTTTGTTGAACTTGAGTACCCTTGTTGAACGACGGCAAATGATTTGTCTCCAATTTGCTAAGGAACTGAACAAGCCGACAGGACCATGTCACCATTTGATGCCAGTTGCGCCGGAAACTGCACTCTCTATGAGGCTTAGAAAGAGACCCCAAGTTCCGCAAATAAAATTCAGAACAAACAAACTCAGGGATAGACTCTGAACTCAGACTCAGACTCTGAAACGAACATAAAACATCGAGTCCCCGAATGAACTAAGTAATTGAAACCAATATTCTTACCAATATTTTTACATCGTCTACAAGACAGTTTGATATGTAAATTCCAGTATAACTAGGAAAATAATTTTTAATATATTTCAAAATTCAGCCAATTCTTGTGTCTTAATAATAATTCCTTTTTTTTTTTTTGGGGGGGGGGCGAGGAAATGTTCGTTGATCTGTTACCATGGTTACAGCATTGTCGTTGGAACACTCTCCCCCCGAGGATTGAAGGAATATGCTAGTAATGGTGTGTGTGAGGGTCAATGTGTGTGTTGTGTGTGAGAGAGAGCGAGAGAGAGATGTATATTTGTTTCTTTAGGGTGGGGATAATGCTACATGTACCTTGTTCATATCAGGAAGGGGGGGGGGTTATCTTCCAATATAGTTCACACTCTGTAACCCAATATAATTTCATCACATAGAGTATCATTGTCATATATGGGTCAATTTTATATTTGCATTAAATTATCAATATTACAGTCTGTGTGATTCATCTTCCATCTTTCCTTGTTCTTTTGCATGCCTTTTCCCTTTCACCTTTTCTCTTATTTCTCCTCTCGTTAACTTCAGTACCTTCTCCCCTCCTTTCCTTCTTCACCTACTTTTCTCCTCCATCTACGTGCATATTCTTTATTATCCTTCTCTGAATTCATATATTTGTTTTCAAACTGATCTCGTATTGTACTTTTAAATTATGTTTAAAATGTATTACCTTTTTATCAAATTACGAATATATGATTATGTGATATATTTTTCTTAACTAATATTTCAATTTATTTTTCTGTAATATTATGATTATGTAATGCCTCTGTACCTTTGTAAACTCATCGCAATTCGACTTTGTCGCAATGATGTTTTTTATCAATAAACCAGTTATCTATCTATCTATCTGTTGAATTACCATCATAACTTTGAAAGTTTATGGATCTGATTCATGAAACTTGGACATAATAGTAATCAAGTATTACTGAACATCCTGTGCAAGTTTCAGGTCACATGATCAAGGTCAAAGGTCATTTAGGGTCAATGAACTTTGGCCAAATTGGGGTATTTGTTGAATTACAGCCATAAATTTGAAAGTGTGTTGGTCTAGTTCATAAAACTTGGACATAATAGTAATCAAGTATCACTGAACATCTTGTGCGAGTTTCAGGTCACATGATCAAGGTCAAAGGTCATGTAAGGTCAAAGAACTTTGGCCACGTTGGGGGTATTTGTTGAATTGCCATCATATCTCTATAAGTGTATTGGTCTAGTTCATAAAACGTGGAAATAAGAGTAACCAAGTATCACTGAACATCTTGTGCGAGTTATAGTAGTTTTCAAAATCAGCACTGCTGCTATATTGAATCGCGTGATGCAGGTGAGATGGCCAGAGGCATTCCACTTGTTTTGAGTGGCAGACTGTCTTTTATCGCTCCCTTTTTATTTTTTTTATCCATCACCAGGTATTTGTCCACAACCCCCACACCCGTGGTGCACGTGGAGGAGGACGAGCCAGCGAGATAGCAGTGGATTCGGACATCAGCCTTCTGAGTATCAACCAGAAGATTAGCGCTGTCTGCGCTGGTTCTCTTGATTCCATGGGTGTGAATGATATCCTGATGGTCGGCACCCAGACCAATCTCCTAGCCTACGATGTTCAGAACAACACAGATATCTTCTACAAGGATGTAAGTCACCTCAAAGCATTTGCAGTGATTGTACTAATTTCTTTAATTTTTATAGCTTGATTTGTTATTTTCACCACACCAGAAATGGTTGTATGGTGGTAAAAAATAACAATTCAAACTGTAAAAATTAAAGAAATTCCTGTAAAATGATAGTAATAGTATCCAGCATTTCCGTAGCACTTAAAAAGAAAGTTCACTCAGACAAATTTTGGTTTCAATGAGAGCAGACGAAAGAGAGTGAAATATTGGTGAAAGATTAATGAAAATCCTACAAATAATAAGAGAGTTAATGAATGTTTTAAGTTTTTGACTTGTGATGTTAATGAGAGCAGCTCTTCTATAGATCATGTAATGAAAATACCACAAATTCCAAATTTTTGATGGAATATGATGAATAGGAATATTTGTTCTTATAGAAAGGGGTATGAAATATGTCTGATGATATATCCAACCTACAAATAAATCGCTTTTAATTTTTTGAGAAAATGGCATTTAATCAAAATGTGAAAGATACAAATTGCCACTGGTGTAAATTCAAGCAGCAAACCTATTGTTCAAGTGAATGAACTATTGTTCCATCCCCCCCCCCACTTGAATAGTATGACGTCTTTTATTTATGCCCAGGCAAATTGCTATAGGGTCACTGTCACACAATGATGTATCTGATTTTTAAAATGGGAGCATTTCATGAAGAGTTTTGCCAAGGATGACTTCTTTGCTCTTAGCCAATCAGATCAGAAGATTTTTAGTAGCTTATAACAACTGTCAATAAAAATCTATCATATTATTATGTCTATGATTTCAAAGCAGGGGAGCAAGCATTTCATGAAGAGTTTTTGACAATGATTTTCACCAACTAATTTTCTCTCCTTCAATCAGATCCAAGGATTTTCAGTAGCTTATAACAATGGTCAATGAATATTGTTTTTACAGGCAGCCGACGGAGTGAATTCTATTGTAATAGGCAAGCTAGGAAGTATCAGCTCACCCCTCGCCATCACAGGAGGAAACTGTGCTCTATATGGATATGACATTGAGGGAAATGATCTTTTCTGGACCGTGAGTATCATATCCGTTTATAGTGAATATATGCCTCTCCTTTTCAATCTGGACTCTTCCGAAAAATGTTTGTCTATTGATCTTGGTAAAAGTATTCCCTTGGTGGTATCTATTCTGGTGCCTTTATATTAAAGGTGGATAAAATCCTTGAAACCAGTTGAATTCATATAAAAGAGATAAATCAGAGAAAAAAATTCAGTGAAAGTTTGAGGAAGATTGAGTGAATGATAAAGTTGTGAGCATTTTAATATTGAGATCACTAATCTCATGTAGACCCTCCTATTGGCAATGTGACCAAGGTCTGTGATGTCATACACGTACATCTTCCTCATAATTGTTTTACATATTTTGCCTATTGAAGTAATTCATAAAAAAATCTTTTAATTGTGGATTAAATAACCATTTTATTGTAAATCATACATGCTATGTATCTTGTGTCCATTAAATGAAGTTTGAAAAAATATAGATTTTTTGTAGTCAATGCAGTGCACTAAAATTTCATACAAAAGAAAGGAATATATGAAAATGCAACCTTTGTTCGTTCAAATGATCCAATGATATTGAATTTTACCTTGGGGAAAAAGTGGTTAATTTCTTGGAGTCTCACAATACACAAGATTTTGCATGGAGGAGGATTGAACCATGGAAGGATTTGGATGCATTCTGCCCATTTGTCTCATTAGCATAGGGACCAGGGGAGGGTGTCACAAAGAGCCAAGTGTGATCATGCATAAATTCCAATACGCACATGGTATTTAAGTTATTGAGCAATCTTCTTCATGAATACACATTAGCACACATCCTCTTATTAACATGATTTGATGAATGCAGTGATGCCTTTTGTACCGCACGCAAATGGGAATTTAATGCTGGATGGGACTCTAAATCACATTTGAATCTTCATGAAACCTCCTCCTGTAATCTGTTTCTTGGTTTTCATTGTAAACTTATCATTGTGTGTTATTACTCTATCGTCTAGGTGACTGGTGACAACGTGTGTTCCTTGGCACTGTGCCAATTCTCTGGAGATGGCAGGAATCAGTTGGTTGTCGGATCGGAGGATTATGACATCAGGGTGTTTCAGGAGGATGAGATCGTTTCAGAGATGACAGAGACAGAGGCAAGAATCACAATTAGAATCGCTGGCCCAGGGATTGTAGCAAAAAGAGCTGCTTTTAAACACAAATTTAAAACAATCAAGCGCAATTCCAGAATGCTCGATCTTGATTGGTTGAAAATCAAGTTGTGTTTGATTTTTATTATATTTGTGTTTGATTGAAATACTTTGTGCAATGACTCTCTTATGCCTTTTTTAAATTCATTTCCTGGAGCATATACCAATGTATCATGGCAATAGAACAAATTTTCAAAGGATATGAGACAATATACACCAATCAGATATTATTTTATTTCATGCATGTTAGCCTATAATTTCCACTGTAGCATTGCTCAACAATCAAGTAAATTAAGGTTTTTTACTTAATTTCCATGAACATGTAACAATGTCTAAGAGCATTCAAAGGAAGTTAAACAAATGACACAAACAATGCCCTATGGCTGAGGATTACCTAAAAGAAATTATTATTTATTATGTTTAGTTTATTAAACCTTTGTAACAATTCTCAACAAAAAAAAAAAAAAAAAAAATTCCATGCTGGTTACCACATTGACAGTTACCAATCATTCATGATGATGCCATTTGTGAAGTAGTTTACAGTATAGTCCACTGATGTTGCTCTTGTTGTTTTATCCAGGCCATCACAGCTCTTTGCCCGATGACTGATGCCAGGTTTGGCTATGCTTTAGCAAATGGTACAGTTGGTGTTTATGAAAAGAATTCAAGGTACTGGAGAATCAAGGTGAGTCATGACGTTTACTTCTGCTTCATTGTATATCATACAGATATTGCCTGCTTGGAAACTAAATATAGAATTTGTGAAGTCCTCCCGACTTGACCCGATTCCTACATGGTTTTTGAAAGAAAACATTGTTCATTTATTACCATTGCTCACAAATGTAATCAATCAATCTCTTTCTACAGGTATTTTCCCTGATCAAGCACATTCAGCAATCATCAAACCTTTTTTGAAGAAATCAGGGTTGGACGTAAATGACATCAGTAATTATAGACCGGTCTCAAACTTAACATTTCTAGGTAAACTCATCGAGAAGGCGGCATGTACTCAACTAGCTGATCATATTGAATCTAATAATATTTTTGATCCTCTCCAATCTGCCTATAGGCCAGGTCACAGCACCGAATCAGCTCTGATCAAAGTAAAAAATGATATCATGTTTTCTCTCGACTCAAATAATGTAGTTTTTATGGTGCTGTTAGATTTATCTGCCGCGTTTGACACAATAGATCATAACATTTTCATATCTCGGTTATTCAATAGAATAGGCGTTAGGTCCAAAGTCTTATCCTGGTTCCAATCATACCTGTCTGGATGGACTTCGCAAGTTGATATTGACGGCACATTGTCAAATCCCATAACTCTAGAATTTGGACTCCCTCAGGGGTCAATAGTCGGACCCATAGGCTACTCAATATATACTCTTCCAGTTGGCGACATCATCCGAAATCACTGTATCAATTATCATTTTTATGCTGACGACATACAACTATACGTTTCTTTTGATCCGAAGACTCCTGGAGCTCTCAATAATGCACTGGTTAAACTCCAGAATTGTATATCAGATATAAGACAGTGGATGATAGTGAATAAGCTAAAATTAAATGACAAAAAAACTGAATTTTTTGTTGCGGCCTCTACTTATAACTTGCGCAATCTTCCAAATGTTCAACTTGATGTTGATGGTACACTTTTTAGACCATCAGAAAAAATAAGAAACCTTGGTGTCATATTTGATTCCCGCATGTCAATGTCGTACCATATCTCTCATATCTGTAGCACAGTCACTTTTTATTTAAGGAACATTTCTAGAATCAGAAGGTTCATTGACCAGTCTGCCTGTCACAATGCTGTTCGTTCATTGGTTCTGTCTCGTATTGATTATTGCAATGGGCTCCTTTCTACAATTCCCTCTAATCAATTAATTCGTATTCAACGACTACAAAATTGGGCAGCACGATTAATTTTACAGGTTTCCCGAGATCATCCTTCCCAACCACTCTTTAATTCTCTTCATTGGCTTCCTTTTAAACAGAGAATTACGTTCAAATTACTCTTGATTGTCTACAAAACACTGAATAAACAGGCTCCACAGTATTTAAGTAACTGCTTGAATCTGTATACACCAACTAGAGCACTTAGGTCGGCCAGTGATCACCTTCGCCTCACATATTCATTAACTCGTACATTAGCTGGTGACAGAACTTTTACAGTGTCGGCTTCAAAATCCTGGAACGACCTGCCACTAATAATTAGACAGTCTCCAACATTAGCAATTTTCAAAAAGTCATTAAAAACTCATCTCTTTCGTACTTTGTAGTTTTTAAAATATTACATTTAATTAATTCATTGTAAGCGCTTTGGGCCTAATGGGAAAAGCGCAGTACAAATAATAAGTAATAATAATAATAAAGTAATAAACATGAATATAACATTTTATTTTGCCGGAAGTGCACAGCGAAGAAGGAAAGTGTAGTCCCGAGGCAAAAGTATGGCTGCGCTGGGAAAGCTGATTTGTTATATGTTTTAAAAAATAGAGCAGGGCATATCTGTTTTTTTTTTTTACATAAATATATTCTATGTAGATTTACCATCAAAGTCTGTATCATTTATATGATAAACCTGCTTTTATTTATGATAGTGTATAATATTTGAATCTACCACTCAATACACACTGTTTCTAAGTGGTAGACACATTAATCAAAATGTATGTTAAAGGAATGAATGTAGCATTTGTAAATATGACTTATACATACAATCAATTTCTGATGCCTCTGGAATATCTTTACTTGATAATGATGGAAACAGTATACAGTTCATCAGAAAATCAGAACTTAGAACTATTGATGATATATCATAAATTAATCACAAATAAATGGACAAATGATATTTCATGTAAAGCTTAGAATTTTCTCCTTTTTTTTCTGGTATACCTTAGATGATTAGTCATTCACATGTGAGTGAGTAAATACAATTTGAAGAAGAAAGCATGGAGGGGCATTGGGAGTAGTATATATCAATGCAACTGTGATTGTACAACTTTGATTGAAGTGTAAAACCTTACTTAATTCCCTGATTCCCTGACCTATCTGCAGTCTAAGAACCAAGCAGTCACCATAGATAGCTTTGATCTGGATGGAGATGGCGTACCGGAGCTAATCACGGGATGGAGCAACGGAAAGGTAAAACATTTCGTTTCAATTCAATTTTCAATTCAATTTTAATTCGATTTAATTCAATTTTCAATTCAGCGAGGTATTAGTTTGAAAATAATGTATTTATATAGGGTATGAGAATGAAGTCAATCCAAATGTATCAAGAAGCAAATTACTGTTGAAAAGTTAATGTATTTAATCCCCTGTCCCATTGACACACTACAGGAAACATCAAACAAACAACTTTCAATTTGATTTTAAAATGGGTTTCTCCTCCCCCTACTATATTTTGTTGAAATCCAATCTTTTTGTTTGCATATGCTTATGATAAGATTGATGCACGAAGTGACAGGACCGGTGAGGTTGTGTTCCGAGATAATTTGTCTTCGGCCATCGCAGGGATAGTGCAGGGAGATTATAGAATGGACGGGAACATGGAACTCATTTGCTGCTCAAACGAAGGAGAAGGTAGGATATTTCAAAATAATTTGTGAAAATAGTGACAGAAATATGTGACAGCTGTTTTCAAGGCTGCCACTTTCCAGCTTGAATCAAAATTCTGACCTTCTCTGCCATCTTTTGCAATCCCAAGCTAGAGTCAGAATTCTGATCTTTTCTGCCATTCCTCGCAATCCCGACGTATCCTTTTTTCTGTCATCAGAAAAAGTAAAACATCTCTGTCTCTCTCTAGCTGATACATGATTCGTCCCATCTGTTGGATTCTGTTCAGGCTCCACCAGACATGTGATCACATAGACGTGCAACATTATCCCCGTATGATATGGGGAAACAAAAGATTCTTGTGCATGTGCACTCACACAGGAGAGTCAAGAAAATGAAATGATTGAACGAGAAAGCAAGAGGAAAAAAGAGACAGAAATTGTCTACTTGTGTGTGTAATATTCTTGATTTGGCAGTATTTTGTGTAGTAAAATGTTTAAAAAGCTCCAGCTGGGTCATTGCCCCTGGACACTGGTTGTGGCTACATCCCAGACTTCCAAAGAAGGAGGGGATTTTTTTTATTTGTTTGTATTGATCCTGGTAATGATATGCTATGAAATAGAGGACCCAGGCTACAAAAAAGTTAGCTATTATTACTCCATTTCCTTTTCTCTTTTTCCAGTGCGGGGTTACCTACCCGCCAACCAGGAGCAGAAAGGGAATCTGATGGACACCAACATCGAACAGGAAACGATACGAGATCTGAGCCAGCGGAAACAAAACCTCATCCTAGAACTCAAGAATTATGAAGAGAATGCCAAGGTGGGTTGTGTCTGTGCTCTCATTAGATTGATGTGTATTATCTTTCATGGAGGTTTTGATAGGATTCTCATTGAAATTTTACTGGATTTGACATAAAATCACTTTTTTAGCAAATTTTCATCTCTTGTGGGTACAAAGTCATGCGGGCTTGCAGAACCAGGTATTCGGGCATTGCAGATTTAGTCTCAAATGATGGGCAAGACTTAAAATAATGTGGCATAAGTGTGATTCTTGCATGACAAATTTATCACTAAAAATTTCAAGGCTTAGGATTCACCCGCCTTTCCCCCTTTTTATTTTGGGTTAAACACATGGGCGGCGGAGCAGTAGATTATCTTTTATGTCAGGGTGGGACAAACCAATAGATACCCCCCCCCCCATGAACAAAGTGTAGTCCTCCGCTCCACCACCCATGGTTAAACATACATGTATATGTTTTTCTAAATATGGTTAACTGCATTACCCTTTTTTAGCTTTGGATCACAAAACTGAAATATTTCATTATCAGTCTCCTATATTAATATATTTCCTTATTATTTTTGCAATTTTATTTCATACTAATTAATCATACTAATTTTTACATTCAATCATACTTTTTGCACTAATTTAGTAAATATAGCTCATAGAAAGTTTTTTTGTAAGTATTCTTTACCAATATTCCCCAACGATTGTGGTTGAAAAAAAGAATTGGTTTAAAAATCAATTTCATATATATTTTATTGCTTTAGTGATTCATTGTGTTTTTATTTGTTTTATAGGCTGGTAAGGATGAGAGACCGTCTGGTCTCGGTGATTTAGACAAGGCTCAGATGGGTATCATTCCTGCAAACACTCAACTTCAAACCACTCTCTCAGTAAACTCTGGTGCTGAAAAAACCACTGTAAGTAATATTTCTCTTGGATTTTAATAAAGCCAGTAGTTAGCTGTGTGAAATCAACCAAAATCAATCTGTCACTCTTTTAATTCATTTCTAGATCAGATGAATGTGAATGCCCTAAGAAATTTATGATGTGGAGGATATAAGAAATGAAATTATGTTTATATATGATAAATTTTGCAATTTTACATAAAAAATTATTTTGCTTAGTTGCCTGATGAAAGTAAAATGTCTGTTTTTTTTTTTCATTTTAAAAAGTATATACATATATATACTTCTTTTGAGTATTTTGTGTAAAAACAAAGGCATTTTTTCAAAAATTATGTTCAATTTTTTGTTTGCTTCTGTTCATTTCAGCCCCATGTTGAACTAACAGTGAACACCAGTAATGATACCGTTCTGAAAGCTATTCTTATCTTTGCTGAGGGGATCTTTGAAGGAGAGAGTCACGTCATGTAAGTTTATTTTTACAAGATGTGCCTTGTCTAATTTGTGTCTTTTAATGATAGTGAGTAAAAAAAATTACACTTCTAAAATTGACAATTTAATGAGAGTCCTTGTCATGAACACAGTCCTGAAAGAACAATACAAGGTAATAATAATAATAATAATTAACATCATTTATATAGCGCTTATCACAAAGAATGTCTCTAAGCACTTAAGGAAAATAAATAGAAAGACAAGAAATTCCAGCTAAAATTGAATTATACATGTTGACAGTTGAAAGTAGACAGTTGAAGCTGCATATGCTAAGGACGATCTATTTAACGAAAAGGTGAGTTTTTAACATAGATTTGAATTTGTCAGTCGAGTCTGCTTGTTTTATGCTCTGAGGTAGGTTGTTCCAAAGTTGAGGGGATGCTGAATAAAAAGATCGGGCACCATAAGACTGGGTGTTGATGGCAGGAACTTCTAAGAGTGATTTTTTGCATGAGCGCAATATGGTTATTTTCAGTTTTGACTTAACTGCATCAACTGGTTTTGGTTGCATATATATAGGACCTGGGCCCCATTGCATAAAAAGTACTATCCTGGCAACTTTGCCATCCAATGGTTACTACCATGGTAATCATGGCTCTCCAGCCAACCGAATCAAGGACTCAATGATAGTTGCCATTGGATGGCAAAGTTACCATAATGATAACCTTTATGCAATGTTGCCCTGGCTTGTTGACCTTGGTATTGTGTGTTCCTATATAATGATCAAAGAAATGAGAATAGAGATGATGATTTCTATCCAATAGAAACATCTATAGTGGTGCTAACAAGTATGGTTTTATTGACAAGTGGGCTATATAAATAAACAGTATGACATTTCATAATCTACAATTCTTAAGGATTGAATTGCATAAAGATTTAAATTTGAAAAGAAAAATTAAGATTGCAATTTCATGTAATCCATTTATTTATACATTTGCCATGTTCTAATTCGTTCATTGCATATACATGTATTAGATATAGTTGATATTGTAGTCACTTCATATTCTTTTTTTAATTCATTTTTTTTCTCTCTTTCTAGACACCCAAACACACCTAATTTGTCCAATTCTCTTAAAGTGCCAATAGTCCCACCCAAAGACATCCCTGTGGATTTACATATCAAGGCATTCGTGGGTACAAAATCAAGGTACGTATTTTAAATTGAAAATGTGTGTTACTTTGATGTTATTATTATGATCAATATTACCTGTAGTTATTACAGAGAATGAATTACTGGTAGCCAAATGTGAAGTGAATGTTTGCCAGTTAACTTTCAATGTCATTCCTAAATTAAGAAAACATGCTGGCTTCAATTGTCATATTAGCTATCTATAGCTAAACTAAAAATTAAGCCATGTTTCATCTTAGTGCTGCTTTGTATATAAGGGTCGTATAGTTTGGATGCTTTTCACTGAAAACCCCCTTAGTATTTGATGTTTTCTGCTATACTCAAGTAACCATAGTAACCAATGATTTCATGAGAAAGTCTTTATACTCATGGTAATGATTGTTACAAGATCATCAGAGATTTAGATCTTCTTTGTTTTAATATGTATAATTAAAGCTGAAAGCAAGCACCCTTAAGATCACCAACACTGATATGTAAATTTGGGACAATGTGTTTAAATGCTTGGAAATGACTCTTCATTAATCCAAAATTTTCATTTTTTTTTTTCATTCTGTTCAAATTCAATTGAGACTCTTCCTATAACTTGCATCTATACTTATAATCTTTCTTTGCAATCCAGTATGCAGTTCCATGTATTTGAGGTGACCCGTCAGCTGCCCAGGTTCTCCATGTATGTACCGTGCACAGATCAAGTTCCCGAGCCAAAGAGTAGTGTAGTGTTTACAGTCAATGAAAGGATACAGAGGGTATGATTCGGTTTCTTTGGATTTCCGCATTTAATGTTTGTCTCACCTATCTCACCTTTTTTGTGATATTGAATAAGTTCTTTTGTAAAATGTGTTATTTACTGTTCAATAAAAAAGTGAATGTTTCAAGAGGCGTTTATACATGACATAACAATGTTCATGGGGTTTGTCATTTATGATTGCCATAGATGAATATCTTTGATATGAAATAGATAATTTCCGGGTTCGATATCCACATGGTGCACTATTGCCGTTTGGTCAGACATTTATCCTCACTGCCAGGTCCCAGGTTGCTTGCTTACACGCATTCATGCTCTCTTAGAAAACGGTTAAAAGATCACCACCATCCGCCAACTATTTATTGCCATTTTGTTTTATGATATGGGGTCATAGTAGCCATATGCTCTGTTCTTCATTGATATTGGATTACAAATGTATTTTTCCTTTCCTTGTTGAACTTTTTTTACAGGTGGTTCTATGGATAAATCAGAACTTCTTGGTAGATGAGGACGTTGCAGCCGATACTCCTCTCAATGTAGGGTTCCTTTCATTGAGGGGGTCGGGTCCTATATTTATTCAGATGCAGGCCAATGGGCAGGTCAGTGAAAGAAAGACATTTTTAGACATTTTTTAATGAGAAAATATGAGAAATTAAAATAATCAATTTTATTGTATAATAAATGTAACATAATTTACTGCTTTAGTATGTAACTTGTTTCCATGCAATGTTTTTTATATGTATTTGATGTTTTTATTCATTTCCACAAAAAGAATACAAAATAATTATATAGGTTGCATAATGAGAATAAACAAAGTGTATAAAAAGATAAATTAGTATTTCTATCTTATTAACAAGTACTTGTAATATGCAATGTGAAATAGAGATATGTAAATGTGTGTGGAAATTGAAGATCCACTTTTATTCTTACTTTACCACTTGTCTTATTAAATCGCTTGCCCCCACTATGATTGTGAGCATGTTATGTTTATAGATGGCAATTTTTGCTGCAAGTACAAACAACAGACCAAGTTACTCTTGCTGTCAGGTCCCCCCATGTGGAAAATTTATTTGGATTTGTTGGCAGATATGAATATTTAAACGTTTCTGATGCAAAGTGTATTACACACATTCATTTTTTTTATCGTTCACAACCTTGCTTTTGCTTTCAATCAATTTTTATTTATAGGTAACCATTCGTACTGATGATATGGATCTAGCCGGAGACCTCATCCAAGCATTGGCTTCATTCCTTGGAATAGATGACCTCCAGGTTATAGCTGATTATCCCATGCATATGGAAGATCTCAAAAATCTACTCATCAAGGTTTGTATAAGTGTACTTTTTTCAGATATCTAGTGATTTCCATGAATAATGATAATAATAATATATATATTAGCACCTTTTCTATATAGATAGAAAGTTCTTGACACAAAGAAAAAAGTTATAACAATGTAACAATGCATAGTATGAATATAGATATAAAAACAAAAATGCCAGTGAAAACGAAAGTTCATGAAAGACCAGTAAGTGGGCGTAAGTGGAAAAGATATTTTTTTATATAAAGATTCTTAATAAAGTTGGGTAGGTTGTTCCTTTTTTTAGAAAGGGAATGGGCTAGAAATGCTCGCATTAGTTTGACATCTGGGGATATGGTTTACTGTAATTGATAAACATTGAATTAAACACGAAAAAAAGTTTTGACAAATGAATTGATTGATGAAACTTATTTTCAGAAATGGACAATGAATAAAAAAAAGTTTCATGTTGATATGTTTTGTAAAAACTTGTACATTACATGAGTTAAAAATAAAGTAACTGGAACCACTGACCCAATTTTATTCCGTATACTACATGTGTTGCAATTACTATCGAGGAGATGAATTATATAATGATTTGTCATTGGCAGGTATCATGAAAGTATCTGCATAATATTTTTTTAAATCTATATTCTATACAACACACATTAAAGTTTGTATTTTTTTTTTAATAGGAACTTCATAATGTTGACATTTTGTAAAGGGTTTCTGTGTATCTTCCATTTTTTCTGTGTTATATAGGTGGATGAGTTTCACTCGGTGAGGCAGAAGTTAACAGCTGAGATGGCCGACCATTCTAACTTGATCAGGAGTCTTGTTGTCAGGGCCGAAGATGCTCGCCTCATGTCGGATATGTAAATATGCTTTTCATATTAATAATGATAAATAATATGCAACATTTATACAGCGCTTAATACAATGTTTCCAATTGCTACTCGGACATTAAAGGAATTACCTCCTAACGGGTTTCTACTTTCTACACCTGGGTGGAGAGTGTCATATCAGTATAAACACCTTGCCACAGGACAAGAGTGCTGCAGTGGGATCAAACCCTGTACCTTGTGGTTCAAAGTCCAAAGGCTTATCCACTAAGCCACAACACCTCTTAATTCCAACAATGCATCAGGACAAAAAAAAATCCTGTTTGAGCAGCGAAGATTGCTCTTTAGAGAGCTAAGAGAGAGAGAGAGTGTGTGTGTGTGTTATGGGTGCAGGTATGTACAGTGTCTACATTGATTATTTGCATCACCTGTGCTGTACAGAGAGCAAATGAACTAGGATGGAAGTTAAAAAAAATGTTCAATCTGGCTATCATAAAACCTAAGTAATGTTATATCATATGAAATAAAAAAAAAAGTATAACCTTTCTTTTGCATCCAGTTGAAAATTTGATCAGCCATGCATGAATGATTGCGATAATGCATATTTTCAGACTTTGCTGTGATACCCGGAATTTGCTTTAATGATCAGGACTTATTTCTCACCTTTCCCAATACAGGAGGAATATGCGTCGTGGGTACATGGAATTGTTTGACCTCAATCGTGACCTGGTTAATGGTTACAAGATCCGTTGCTCCAACCATCAAGAATTGCTCAACTGTCTCAAGCTTGTCAACCAAACTATTCAGAAGGCTGGGCAGCTTAGAGGTAAGATGATGATGATGATGGTGATTGTGATGATGATGATGGTGATGATGATGATGATGATGGTGATGGTGATGGTGATGGTGATGGTGATGGTGATGGTGATGGTGATGATGATGATGATGGTGATGAGGATGATGGTGATGAGGATGATGATGTTGATGATGATGGCGATGGTGATGATGATGATGATGATAATTTTGATAGTGATAACAATATTCTGAAATGTGCTTAATACTTCGGAACAACATCTCTAAGTGGTCTACAGATATATTATTGATATGATGTTGGATACAAGGAATGGTGTCAGTTCAATTTAAATGAATTTTATGGAAACAGACTTTTCTTTTTAATTTGTCATTTTTGGCCTGTTCTCTCATAACTCTATTGGTGTTAAGTATAAGTACACTAGTGTTGACCAATCTACCCGATTAATGCGAATGAGTGACATCACAATAAAGGTAAATTTTTTTTTTCTTTCAGTTGGAAAGTTCAAGACTCTAGTTGTATCTTCATGCAGACAAGCTATCAAAGAGAATAACATCAGTGCCTTGTTTAAGATCATCAAGACTGGAACATCATGATCAGCAAGGGTTTGCAAACAATCATAAAACATCTGGGGCCCGTTTTATAAAAGAGTTACAACTGTGGTAACTTTGCCATTATGGCAGCTTAGCAGCCAATCGCAATAAAGGTTACCATGGTATTTACTGCTAAAGTTACCATAGTTGTCTTTGTGAAACAGGCACCAGGGCAGTCTTACTTGAAACAAAAAGTTTGTGATTTTTATTCTGACTTTTGTTCTGAGTGAGAGTAACTGTTGCATCTAATGAGATTGGAGCAAAATAGTCTGTGATTTGTTTCTTAAAAATGCACCCCTGTTCTCTTGCAGTAGTTTGTTTGTGATGATGCCAGTCAGTGTTTCCTCTGCCAAAATATTTCTCTCTTATTTTGATGGAATTTGTATTGATATTCTCACCTTGATTGTATGTCATTTGTAACATACTGCTTTTCTATTTTTTGGGAATGATATTCATCATATAATGCTCTTCTGCTGATTTACTTCAGTCCTGGAGAAAGTGATAGACATAAGAGCTTGGCTGAGGAAGAGGATGGGCTACAATATATGACAAGAATGTCTAGTTGCTATTCACCAACAAAGAACGTTTGACATAGTGAAGTTTGGGAGCTGAAGAAACCGGTATACGAGTTGCGTTTGCATCTAATCCAAGAAGTATCACATGTGTAATAGCTGCTGCAACTTGTGTTTACAGAAGTTATGGCAAGATCTTTCTGTAAAGAGAGAAAAACAGACTTTTCTTTCCTTTGCATAGCGGGTTCATAAGGGTACATCATTGGCATCTGTTCATCTCAAGAGACGACGCACCAGTTGATGGCGTCACATCTTCCAGAATGGGCTGTAGAGTCCCACTCTAAAGTGGCAGTCCCTAGAGCACTTTGTGCAGATGCAGGAGGTCGGCGCTGAATCAGATTCTGAAAAAGATGCTGCCCTAACTCTTTTGTCGAGATGTCTTCATTGGAATCCATCCGTGTTGAGAGACGATGGTGTATGCAAGATGATGATGTCACAACTCCTAGAGTGGCAGTCTGTGGAGCACTTGGTATATACTGTAAAATGGAGGTTGGCTCTGCTACCCTTGCCTTCCTCCTAGCTCTCTTATCATGCATATACTACTACTTATTTCACTCCATCCTGCAAGGGTGTATTTATTTAGTCTCTGTCCGTCCAATTATATGTGAAAATTTGTGTGTTTTTGTACATAATTTACATTGCTATTTTAGCAGTGATCATATCTTGATCTTTAAGAGTGTATAGTAAATACATTTTTTTATTATTCTCTTGAGCATTAATTATTTGCAGATGTAGAATTTGAGTGCAATTTTTATAATATGAACATATTTCAAAGGTTTAGCTTTTACTGTTATTTTTTGTGGTTTTGTGTATGTGATTTTTTTTTATATATACTTTCCTATGTCATTCATGTCTCCATTATCACCTTTCTGTGAAGCGTAACAATCAGTGGCAGCCCACTATTCTTTGCACTCTTTGCAATCCCATGTTTATATGACATTTCTATAGCTTAGATATCGATTGCATTTGTGTGATAACTGCCTTATAGAGCTCTGTAATGATGGTTACATTTGATTCTTTGCTGCTGACACTGCCAAATGTGGTTTGTTTTATTTGTGTCTCTTAAATATCTGTTTGATGAGTTATTGCAGGTCTCGTAGATTTGAGTATAAAAAGATATATCACAAATGAAACAGATGCACATAATAATAAATAATAATGATATAGGATTTGTATAGCGCAAGTATCCACCTTGCTAGGTGCTCAAGGCTCTCCTATATTACCCCGGCTAAGCTAGTCTACTGATTCCGGTGCGCACAGCTTTTTGAGGAATTACTTCCTGCCGGTACCCATTTACCTCACCTAGGTTGAGTGCAGCACAATGTGGGTAAATTCACATCACAATTTTGAATACAAATTTATTATGAAAAACATAATGGCATCTGATTTTTCTATTTTACCACATACTTAATCACTTGCATTTGATCAATGCTTTTTGTTGATGCAGATGGACTACTTTGGATACCACCAAATATACATGACAAATAACTTTATATCTACTTTCATTGTTCAGTATCCTGTCTAACAGCTTGGGCAATAAATATTAGACCATATTGTATAGTAGTTTAGTAGGAATGTGGTCTTATGATTTCCCAAATAAATAATTTATTTGCAAGTTTGCAGATATTATGTTTATGGAAACCCTTTTTTTTTATTCATCTTCAAAGTAAATTGCAGACTCAAAAAAAAATCATGGTGTGCCGTAAATTACGTAAACTGAACTGTTTTTTGTCTTTCAGCACGTAAGCTGTGTTCATATTATATTGTATTACAAATAGTATATAAATGTGTGTAAATAATTTTGTAAATACAAAGTTGTATGTATTTGTGGAAATATAATTACAGATGTTTGAAAATGAGTGTTACCTTGTTATTTTTTATTTCTAGTGTTGTCATTGGTTGGTTTTAAGTCTTAAAATGATGAGCAAAGACAGGTGTGCTTTTAAGATGGATTGCTTGAAGTTCTTTGAAACCCTAAGGATTTTTCAGCTGTGACATGATATGATGCAGATCGCAGCCAATTCTCCCTTAATGATGAAAAGTAAAGTTGAATGCTTTCCAGATGACCAATACCCCCCCCCCCCCGTCCCCCTCTCTTCACTTTCTCTAATTTCTCAAATCGAAATCAAACTTCAAATCTCTAGCAGAAATTCTTTTCACTCACCGAATGCTGATATCAGACAGACAGGATGTAAAGAAAAATGTGCATATTTATTCAAATGATGCATGACTTCACAAAATAGATAAAACAGTACAAAGGCTCTGACTAAAATATATATATCCTTCACAACTACATTCCTATCATTCACATGTACACTGTAAAACATTACAAGGAGAATGTTGTAAAATCCTGAACAATGTTTATGGACATAAAAAATGTCAATATACATTAGTCGAAGTTAAAATTAAGGATGTCCAGGCGCAGTATTGCAATATCTCCCACAATTACATATCGATAAAAACTGGCTTAATTTACTGTAATTCTTCCACAAAGTTATCAGTTGCAAGTCAATTGAAAAATTGTGATTATTCAAAAACACTGGTTCAATCCAATCAGTATACAAAATGTTTTCTTTAGAATTTGTAATATCAAGCAAGAATGGTGTCCAGTGTACATGTATACTTCTGTAAGTCAAATAACTGGTTACAGTTTAAAGTGGAAATCCAGATTATGCTATATGTGCTGATTACACTTCTAAGTCTAATTTCTTCTACGTCAACAGATTTCTGTTATCCCAAGAGATATGATTTGGGTAGATTTCCCCTGTATTTGTCACAGCTGTGTGAACCACTTCAATAAACCTTCAAAAAGAGTTCGAACAGATACCAATAGAAATGCCTTCCAAGTGAATGTATACGTATAAATAAATTCTTATGTGGCAAATGGCTCTGAAAGAAAAATGTGTACAAGGTATAAGCTGAGAAATAAATAAAATAAGCACGGCACTTCATAAAATTTTTCCCTGCAATATTAATATGCTGTCCCACGTGTGCTTTTCTGTGTAAGTAATCTTCAGAGTTATTGGTTGTCAGCTAAGATTTCACACAGTTAAGTTGATATAAATGTATCAGATATAGAGCTATGATAATATGGTGACAATTAACTTTGATTTCAAAGGCTTTCTCATTAAAAATAATTATTTGCTGCAACTAAATTCTTTTACCTTAAAGTGACCAAGCCATATACTGATCGTGAATAATCGTGATTATGCGGAAACATTAAAATGTGCATTGAGTGACATCTTAACTACACGTATAAACCCTCTGATGATTCAGATGATGTTGAAATTCACATTTAGTATAAACATGAGAGCATTCCATTTACATGTTATTTCAGGTTAAACAGAAGACAACTGTAAAAGTGCCTTGGAAAATGCTGTCACTTGTAATTCCGTGCACCATCTTAAAATGCTATTCGATTGTCACGAGTCAAAATTTCATTCAAAATGCAAAGTTATCATTCATGCTTTAAAAGATCTTTAACAGCATTTTTTTTTTTTTTCCTTGGTGGAGAGTGGTCTGGAGTTGCAAAGGTCATAAGACATAAAGATTTCAAACACAACCAATAAAGCTTTTCAGTAATTTCTTACTATCTTAATAAATAATAAAAAAATCGGACACATATCAATACTGCAAACACAAAATTAATAATTAAGACCTCTGACAAGACTGTCACTATAAAATATAAGCTTTAAATCACATATATTTCTCACATTCATTAAAATTCGAACTGCTTTGGCTAAACTGTTTGATATTATGCCAAGTGAATCCTGTAAAGTGACAGTGTATTATACAAGTACTGAATTATGCTATTTGTGTTTCATCTTTCCCTTGTACCACCACAATTACAAACATTATCATGCCAGTGGAAGATCTACACACAAGACTTGGTAGTATTCAGGTGCAACAACTTTCAAGAGAATTCTATGTCACAGAAGCTACACGACCCCTACATGATTTGAAAAGGAATCTCCTTAAATATTGTATCTAGTGCTTCTGTCATTAAAAGTGCTTTATACATCTTGTACATTATTATTCATTATCTTTAATATATATGGGGTGCAGTTGCAAAAAACATACCACTGATGGAAAATATATGCCAATCAATTAATGTATATCTTTTTGTTACAAGGCCCAAGTTAGACCTCAGTGATAATCAATGTCTTCAGCTCGTGCATGCTTGTTTATTAACTAAATCAATGATAATAATACCATTTATTTAATTAGCTCTCATGTCCACTCTACTAGTGCTCCAAGTACTATCAATTACCGTTATCACCCTGGCGCTAAGCCAGCCATCGCCTCAGCACCCAAGCATTGCACAAGGAATAAACATTTGTGCACAACACCCGTTTTCCACACTTAGATCAAGTGCTAGTCTGCAGGCGCAGACCCTCTATTTTCGCATTGTGAGTAATGCAGAGTCTGAGGTAGTGACACTAGCTAGATCCACTCATGTTCTGTGGCTGCTAGGTTTAATAAGAGTCTGTGCTTGGAAACTAGTTCAGCTGAATTTTCTTATGGAAGAAAAATAAACACCTACGGGTGGGAATCAAAACCCATGGCTAGTCTGCAGGCACAGACCCTTGGATTTTGCAATTCTGCATAATGCAAAATCTGAAGTCGTGAGACTATGGTTTTGGTTCAAGTGCCAAATATGAGTCTCTGCTTGCAGACTATCCAATGGCCACTTGATTGAAGGCAAGAGTCTAAACCACCGGCCACGACACTTACACATGAAAGATCAAAGTGATCACATCAGAATGAGTAAATCGTTGGAAATATGCCAATCAAGCATCATGTACATATGATTATGACTCCTTGTAGTCCAACATCACACCAACTTTGAGTTTGAAAAATCACTCTGTATCTTTATCTGTGCTTGCCAATACCAGTGCTGGCACATGTTGTTGACATACTGTCATTTCTCAAGCAATTGGCATGCACTCAAAACAGACGAGGAAATCATAAACATTGTATATTAAATCAGTCAACCATTGTTACCTTTTTCTAATTCCCCATGTAAAAAAGATAGAAAAGGGTAGAAAAAAAAACACGTAATGATCAATAACGTTACCTAGATATGGGAATGGTTTCAAAAAGTTGTTTCAATAAAAAAAATTTCAACCGCAATCTCAAGCTACTGATATTCAATTTGATTGACTGACGGTAAACTTGTTATAAAAACTGTTCATTTGTTATTATATCAAGTCCTTATAAATAGGCCCTGATAAGCACTTATGCATAATTTCTTTTGACTGGAAACCATTCTTCGGTATAATGAGGTAAGAATAAAATCATGTTCGTGTCATCATGGAATGTTGTGCATAAATAAAAGTGATCAACACTTTCCCTTGTTGAAGTAGTGTAATCTCTCCTTTACATGGTATCCATTTTTCTTCTCTTCATTGCTGCAGCTGCACCATCTAACAGTATGAAGAAAATATATATAAAATAAGAATGAATGTTAAGAATAAAATGAAGATATATATATCCTCAATAAAATGGATACAAGCCACTTGAATTATAATACCAATAATTCATAGCTGTATTGTTGATTAGATAACTTAAATACTTTTAAATTATATTAAATATTTCAATTATTTCATACTAGATGGGTAATTTAATGAGAGTTAATTTATGAATGCTCTGAAATAAAATTCTTGCCAGGTTCTCTTTCTGGGTTTCCGGCACAAAACTCCAGATGTCGCTGTGTTAACAAGTACACTTAATAGATTTTAGCAGTTATATAATTTTCCCCAAGGGATTATAAGAATGGAGTTGAAATGATGTTGATTAAACAGAAAGACCAGGCAACATTGTTATATTTTATCATCTAAATAGAGTCTTTGATCCATCTACGTGACAATAGAACACAGTTTGTGCGTGCTTCATTTAACTCACGCATGCACACTAGCACGTACATGAAGTAAACTACCCGAGTACGCAGCTCATAAGCAGTGGGTGATGTCACATCGATGAAATAACACCACCGTACAACACAGCTATATTCACTGAGGTGACATCAAAACTTAAGCATAACAATTGCGATCCTTAGAAATAATAACGTGATGGTGTTTTGATCCATCACTGATTTGAATCTAACTCTGTAATATAGAAATACACTTGCCTCCGCCGTACTGCCTGTTGCCTCCGGACCTGGTAACCACCCGTCCTCCAGAGGCGTTCTCTTTCCCTAGACTGCCTCCACCCCCGAGGTCGTGGTGCTGCTGCTGCTGGGGAATCCCCTTGGAATGCTGGAAGACACCATGGCCTTTCTGCTGACCCGGTCCAAGGCCACAGCCCCTCCCTGGTCCAGTGGGTTGCTGCTGGATGGTGGTGCTGTTGGTGTTGGTCTGTCCCACCGGGATGGCTTCGGCGGCATCAAGGAAGCACTGGGAGGCCCAGAAGTCTGGATCATCTAAGGACGTTACAGAGAAAAATAGATTAAGTGGGTGGGATTGATATCCAATAAACTTTTGGTTAAAACCTCTTAATAACCTGTGTAATAACATCAATAAGATCATTTAGTTTCATTTAATAGAAATACTCTTAATTTGAACAATTTGCTTTAATTTACATTTAAATTGAACAGGAAAACTAGACTACCGACAAATTTTCCCATCCCCCCCTGCAATGTTTTTCAAAATAAATGAATAAAGTACATACATGATTGAATTAATCGAGAAATTAATTTAGTTAAATTCACACTGTAAATCTTAAATTATTTTATGAAACAATAACAAAATAAATTTAACAGATATGCTTTTAAAAATCTTAATTTGTCAGAAAAGAAGGTGATATTGAAGCAGGTTTAGTCTGCAAAGTGCCATTCTGAATGCTACATGTATATTTCATCCCTTTTAATTTGCTTTTCATCTACATGTATGTACATTGTTATTACCTTCGGCTAATAAATTCTCATCGCCCAACAGTTGGACAGCAGCAACCGAAGCGGAGGCACTTGTAACGGTTCCCGTAACAGGTGTTGTGGTGGTGGTGGTGGTAGTTGTGGAAGAGGACTGGCCTCCTAGTATCACTGTGTCAAGTGGGGTAGACGTGGCAAGAGGGAATGGCAAGTCTGGAAAAATAGAGACACATGTATCCAAAATTTGTGGTGATTATTTTCATCTGATTGCTAATATAGCATGAATACTTATAAGCAAGCAACCAGAGTAAGTTTATATCTAATCAAGTTATGATCAATAAACAATGAACCTGCATGTCACACTTGTATCCACACCCCTTACTGAGCTGGATGGAGGTCGATTTGCCCCCCTCCCCCCTCCCACCCTCCTACTATCATAATTTCACAATAACTACAGAACTGTAGCAGGTGTGAAGTTATTGTTTCATCAATTGTGTCTTTCAAGTCTTGCTCATCCTTTGGTACCATGTTTAAAATAATGTATGACAAGGGGTCACTCATCAGCTTATTTTGATTTTTACTCAATGTTGTATGAAAAGTATCGCATTTACATCACAGCAATGCACCAGCTTAATGAAATCATTGCCTATTTAAGATCTCCATTGGTATAAAAAAAATTTGGAATACAAACATCCATTTGTTTACTTTAAACACATCTGTTTTTCTGCAACCTTTGGTGCAGATTAAAAGGAGTAATACAAAAATATTGAAGGTCTTACCATCGATTTCTATGTTGGGTGCAACATCCTTCTCATTTTGCTGCATGATATTGTTTGAAGTTCCCTGGGTAATTGGAATATATACATGAAATTATGAACAGTGCATTTTCTTAGTACGAAAAACAACACAAGGTGGAAAGAGAGATGATGATAGATGGCAAGAAAATAGAGATATCATATATGAAGCAATATAAAATGTTACTTATTTAATTCATCAATGTTTTTCTTTTAAGAAATATATCCATTCTGCTTTATAAGTATATATATCAGTTAAATGAATGCATCTCTGCTTATGATGAGAGTTCTCTTGAAAATTTTGAATATTATATTAATTTGGTAGTAGACCATTTATTTTTTAAATTTTATTTATTTTTGGTCTGCCTTATCTATGATTGCCAATAAAAGTAATAATCGTATTAAGTTTTTTATGTTATGAAAAACGTATTATATGAATGATAATACAGAATAAAAATTTAATCAAATATACTTGAGATTAGCAAATGAAAAATACTCATATTGCCAGATGATATATGAAATATTCAAGCTAACAAATATGGATATTAATCTGATGTGAGTTGCATAAAACTTGATTGTTTTGATCACACAAAAACTGGGAAGTCCTGAATAAAAAAAAAATCAGCTGAAATAAAGTCATGAAACGTGTCTAATGACTGTTTTTCTTCTTAACTTATAACAACACAATTTGTGTTTCTCCATCATACCTAAACAACTAATATTTACTATTATTATTTCATATTCAACACATTTTGCCCTGTAAACGTACTGTGGATGTCTGTTGGCCCTGCTGCTGTTTGCGTTTCATCTGCTCCCTGAACTCTTGTTGTTTCTGTTGTTGTCTCAGCTTTCTAAGTCTAAGCTGGTCAACTGTATTGGGGCCACCTGTCTCTGGACTAGACTTCCTGTGATGGAAAATGAAAATGATAAAAATATAAAGGTAACTCGAAGTTGGATCTCTCAGGACCACAGAAATCTGTTTGAATTAAGAGAAATTTGACTAAGAAGAGGTACATCACACATGTTATGGTAGAAAAAAAAAACCTTTGAATCAGGCAAATATATGACTTTTTGAAGCTCAACTTACGCAAGTGTTCCCCTTAAAAGTATATGCAAGTATTATATGTCCTAAGCCTAAATACTGTAAAATTAGAATCATTGTTAGATGTTTCTTGTGAGAAAGATTTAGTTAGAAAGATGAATTGTTTTTCATGGTGCAAAAAGTTGTTTTCTGTATAAAGATTATATTTGTGCATAAGAATTTTCTAGACCTGAATTACTCAGAAAATTGACAAAAATAGTGGATATTAGAATAATAGTGGAGAAAAATATACAAAGATTCAATTTCAAGGACTTTTTGAATGAAGATATTAATTTGGAAAATAAACAAATTTTCATACCTGCTATGATCTGGGTTATTTTCATTTGGTAAATATTGCGCATTCTGTATTCAATCTATCTAATAATATTGAAGAAAACCATCTTACTTGTCATTCATAATGACATCTGTCAGCACACACATCGGAGAGGCATCCACTGACTGCTGCAAGTTGGCCTTTCTTCCGTCGTGTTTAGGGGTCTCCATGCCTCCGGCTGCCCCCACTCCTGGGCTTCCTGCCTGGTTACCAGCCTTCCGACTCATCACTGATGAACTAGGGGGATTCCCCAGACCTGTAGGGGGAATCCCCGGACCGGAAGGGGTCCTGTTCACACTGCCACCACCGAGATTATCAGCACTCGATGGACTCACCAATGTGGAAACAGGCCTTGAGGTTCTGGACTGCTGATGGACGGGCATGGGAGGGGTGAACTGACCGCCGCTTGCGCCACCTTGGGCACAGAGCGTGTGATTTGACGGTGAAGAGTCCGTGGGTTGTTTGTAGCGTGCCTTCAATACATTGCTGTCTATGTCTGTCCTCTTCATTGTCACAATGTCATGAAGCGTTTCTTGCTACATGAATGAAAAGAAAATAATGATATTAATAGTAAGAATGATAATTGCTTTTTTTTAAATCAACCCTATCTTCAAATCTTTGCTCATAATTTATCTCAAGTCGAGCAATAAAAACATATACACACATACACGTACATCTACTCATATGAGACACTTTTGTTACTAAGAAATTTGTTTTCTTTTTTTAAAGAAAAATCTTACTTTTGTATTTTCACTGCAAAATTATATGATATATATATTTTAAAAACAAGGCATAAGTGATGTTGTCTCGCCCACTTGTGAAAATGACCAGAAATATCGCAATTTGCAAGGGCACGCAACATAATTGTATCAAAAGTTCATTGTGAAATAGCTGAGTTGGAATAATATTTGTCATAAGAGTCTTGCATGTAAACTTTAATGTTGACTTCAAAATGACCTTTGACCTCACCATGTGACCTCCGAAACACAATGCAGGTCTTCTAAGTACAGCTACAACCCAAGTTTGATTTGAAATTGACTTACGGATGCGGAGTCATGTGTCATTAGAGTCTTGCATGTAAACTTTAATGTTGACCTGAAAATGACCTTTGACCTTACCATTTGACCTCCAACTGCAGCATAACATGCAGGTCCCCGAAATGCATCTACCATCTAAGTTTGGTTGAAAAGTGACTTACCGTTGTAGAGCTATGTGTCATAAGAGAGTCTTGCATGTAAACTTTAACGTTGACCTGAAAATGACCTTTGTCCTTACCATGTGACCTCCAACTGCAGCAATACATGCAGGTCCCCTAAGTGCATCTACCATCCAAGCTTGGTGGAAAAGTGACTTACGGTTGGGGAGTTAAGCGTCATAATAGTTGTGACGGACGGACGATGGACGACACTTGGATCCCTAAGTCTCGCCTTCACCTCTGGTTGGCGAGACAAAAAGGGTAATTGTTTGGCAGGTCTGCTTTACATAGATGAACTATAACCTAGGTCATTCGATCTTGGCTTACCCATATATAATGTATGCATATTCTCCACTCCCTGGGGAGCATTCCATCAAGAATTTCCAAAACTCTATTGCTTGGCATATTAATACATATTTTCACTCACAATTTACCCATTTAACACCTGGATGATGAGTGGCAAGTATGGATTGATGCCTTGGTTAAGGATGCTAGGCTGTGATGGGATTTGAACTCACGACCCTTTGATTACAAGGCGAGAGTCAGAACCACTTCATCAGTATGCTTCCACTATACTTACATGTATCAACATTCATCCGACAAGTTGTCAGATCTGACATCTTTCTCTGATGTTGATTGGCTGAGAGGTACTGTTACTATGGTAACTGTCGGATAAAATGGTACTTGTCGGATAAAACGTCCGACAAGTCCTTTCATGAAACGCCCCCCCTGATGTCACACTGAAAATGCATTCATTTCACTTCATCAACTTTTCCCAGAAAAGAATGCTAATTTACACTCCACAGACAGGTTGCTAAGAGACAAGGAGTAGATCTTATGCAATAATGAGAAGTGTATGGGAGAAGTGTGTAAGAGATTCCATTGCCATCATGAATGACTAGAGATAATTTACATAACTATTGTGTGTTGTGTCTAGGGTAGTGAATTTGTAAAGGCCCTTTTTAGTTGAGCTCAGTGAGCCTTTCTCTTTAGCAGCTCCTTCAGATGCTTTTGAGAGATTGTAAAATTTTGGAGCTTTCCAGTACTTTTTGTGGGCAATGCTTCTTTTAGACTTTGTGAAGGACACATGCAGTTTGAGGCAGTCGCCATTTTTAGCTGTCAACTTGATTTAATTTGATTTTCATCTTCAAACCAAATAGCAGCCTTGTTGGCTGAAGCTTTGAAAACCTCTATGGGACTAGACTAAGCAGAATTTATGCTGAATCTATCGGTAAGTTGATCTGTGATTTCTTCTAATTCTCTTATTTAGAAAATCCTATTAGGCTGACTTCAATTTTATTTAAAAATTTGTTGGTTTGGTAATAATATTCTTGGATGTGATTTACTCACTAAGATCATGGTTTGCAGATGTCCAATGTAAATGTGGTGCACAACCGATATCTCCCTCTATTAAACATTATTTCTTTCTATATAGAGTCTTTTAGCGATGCATTAAAAACATGTATTTTGGTCTACATCAATTGCCTATTCAATACGAGGGCATATTTCTAAAAGGAGTGAAATTTGACGAATATCCCATAGGCTCCTGTACAAAACTTGCTGTTTAATAATATGAGACCGTATTCAACGATTCAATGCGCGACATATACAATACATAGCAATGAATGCAATGCGATACACACAATGATACCTAATGTCGTCACCATGACCTTATGAAGTGAGGCCATATCAACTGATTATGATATAGGTTGCTAAATCAAATATTGGAATATTTTTGGTATCCCATTCAGAGCCATCCAAGATATAAATATCACATGAAGAATGGTCACACTGATTCATGATTCATACTATCCATCTACTTACCATTTTTGGTGCCTTCCCGATTGACCGGAGATATGTTTTGTCATTCAGACAATTCCCTAGGCAATTCCCAAAGCTCCTGAAAAGGGTTAATGTAATCAAACATGAAAGAAAATGAGCAACAATATAAACATTTGGGTGATTTAACTTTGGTCTTAGAAGAGAGGGGTGTATATTTTCTAGGATTGGAAAATAGTAATACTATACAACAGTGTTTTTATAGCACCAGGGTAAAAAAATTACAAAGGGGCTTAGGGCGATTTTGCCCCAGAAATGCTCAAAAGAGCCCCTGAAAATACCTATGCACTGCAATGTTAAAGCTTTTCCAATGTTGCATAGTTAGGCAGTAGGTTGTGGATTGTAGCCCCCAAAAACGAAAAATCAAGTTTTTGGCCTGTATAATGCATACTAAGCTTAGTGCATACCACTGCCTTGATGTGTCTACGCACTGAGGAAAATAGACAGAGAAAGAAAGAGACATACAGCTGTAGATTGTTGTGAAGAGTATCTCAAAATACAGTAAAGCATGTGGTCAGGATTAACATATAATTAACATTACCAGTGGCGGATCCAGGGGGCACATCCGGCCTTTGCCCCCCCCCCCCCCATTTTGAGAGTCATTGCCAATATTTTCAATGTAAATATACTATTACACAAGTGTGTAAATATTTTTAATAGTAATATGTCGTTTAAACACGTGAGGACCTTTTTTTCTCTTTTCAGATATTACAAGGCACAAAATGATATTTCCTTTTATTAGTGAAAACTTTTTTTTGCTTGCCAAATTTTCCAAGGGAAAATGTGCTCTCCCCCCCTTCGAAAAATCTTGGATCTGCCCCTTAACATGACAGCATAAGCAAAGTGACATATTCCAGCTACCACATTTAACCGTTGTTTAAGTAAAACTTGATATAAAAAATATTTTCATTGATATTGTGTTGGATTGTGAGAGTGCTTACTTGAGAGATCTCTTGAGCCCATCGGTAACAGCTTCTTTACGAGCTTTCTCCAACGCCAATGCCTTTGATTTCATTCCTTCGCTAACTCCATAGCCTATGTCTTCATGATAGACCCCATCCTGTCACAAAATCAAAATGAAACTAGATGGATTTTTATGTAAGCAGTCAAAATTTATGTCTCTGCTATTGGCAGATCTGAAGTATATTCCACACTAAAAACAAAAACATTTCTGAAATATATTACTTAGTAAAAGTTTTTTCACAATCATATTTTTACCTAATCAGATTATGACTCCCATACCCAATTCATGATTCAAGTTTTTGTATCTATACGATCTATAAGTGATTATGTCTTAATCTCTTATGACCTTTAACCTTATGTACCAAGTACTAGACAAAAACTGAGGAAGTAGTTTGCTCCACAAGGCCTTCCCCTGATTTATTGCTTATAGTAGTAGCCTACTGTAATAATTTGGGAATGCAGTACCCAACACAGAAAAAAAAACATCTTGCATATGTTAAATCTAAGACCAACGAATGTATGTGCCAAGTTACATCATTCAAGTCTAAACTATAAAGAATAATGGCACTGTCTTAGCTTCATGTTAAACTCCATTTTCATGCAAAAAAAAAAAATTATTGTATCAACAAAAGGCCATTCTTTATAGCAAACTGACTCTTAAAAAAAAAACTCCACAGATATGCAAGTGCCTGTGACCAATTAAAGGAATATAAGGAAAGTATGAAAAATGAAGTTTCACCTTGAGCTCTACTCTAATAATAGCACTCACACCCACGTAGAATCTTCCTCCAACATGATCTACAAAATCTGTGCACAAAAAGAACAAAGTAAATAGTTCAGGCAAAAACAGATTTCTAATGGAACATACAAATTTTCCACATATCCACATAAGTAGTTTTCAAAAAAAAAAAAATTCTACTTTCTACAGTACGATTATCACTAAGCTATCAAAGGAATTATGAAACATGACTTTTCGAAGACAAAAGTACCAGAATAACAAATGTAATGTTACATTTTTAAGAATTTCTTATGCTGCTCTGGAGGGATTCACACTTATATACAAATAATATATAAATAATACAAACCCTATCTGGGCCAGGTAACATAAGGCTAAGCAATCGATCTTGAGGCTGATTTCTACAATTGATTTCATTGATTGATGATTGTGTATCAACAGTTGTAAAAATCAGCCTCACGATCAATGGCTAAGATTTATGTCACGGGGCCCTGCATTTTTTCACTTGATGCTTTGTCAGTCCTAGTTAAATACAGTTTACTGAAGAACTATATCTTATACGGTCATTCTATTTCAGGAGGCTCAAACTACTTCAAGGACATCAATGGCTGCGGATGTCTTTTGATTGGCCTTGATGTCCCTTGTCCTTGGAGATTTGTTGTTGTGCCCTTGTGTATATTTCCCATTTGTGCTGTAATATAAAGAATGCATCCTGTGGAAAAGTGGGCTTGCCTTAACAATATAGAAACTAAGGCCTGCTAATGGGAATATTCTCTTACCTATTGTCTGATTTGTAATAGAATGGGACCATCCATTAAAGCCAAACGTCTCATTAGCCAAGTTGATTAAACGCCATCCTTCAATATAAGCCAACTGCACAAAAAATTACCATAACGGTTGGAATTCAAAATTTGAGTTTTAAAGACATTTAATAATATATCATAAATGGAAAAACACATAAAATTTATATGATCAAAAAGGATTCTATGTAGCTGCTTTTAGATGTCCTTAATACTTTTACAAAATTAATAAAGATGATCTTCACCTCTTCCTCCAAATTTGTCTCCTTCATATTATTCCCCTACTCATCCTCCTACTTCTTTCTCTTCTTCCATTTCTATTTCCCCTTCAACTTCCTCCACTTTTCATGCTTCTCCTACTTCTTCTTCTTCTTCCAAACAAACAAGGTGCACAAAAAGGGCTAAATGACAATAAATTTGTTTTGATAAGATTTACTATTATTTGGGCAACTGTCAAATACCAATTATTATAAATACTTTGTTACTCTTCAGTGGATGTGAATAAACAAATATATGTTAAAAGGGATATACAAATAATCATCCAATCACAAATGCTTATGAGATGGGCTTGGTTTATCTCAATACTGCTCATGCACAAAATGCAATTGCGAACTAGGTCACATAACACAAAGGTTGGCAAGTCATCTTGATTTTCATGATTGATTGTACACTGTAGTCAATGCAATCAATTGTTTTAAAAAAAATTCTACCATTGCTAAGCTTTGTGTTACTGGCCCCTGGTCTATTACCTTTTGTCCACCAGCACCAGCTCTCTGACTGACAAACTCTGGTCCAAGACGCTGCCTTAAAGCTGCTTGAATCGCCCAATGTTCCTCCTTGGAATATTCTGTCTGTAATCAAATAAACAGAATTTTTTATACATAATGATTTAAAATCACAAATGACATTGTAGATGATTGCATTCTTATAATGCTAAACTAAGACAAAAGAAGTAACCTCTATACTATAGAGTAGATAGTATAATAAGCACTAAGCAAGTTAAAGCTTTAATAATAGACCTATATCATGCCTAGCTCAATTCATAGAGCGCCTGACTACAGAGTCCTGTGAGAGGGGTTTGAGTTCAGTCAAGACAGGTTCTAACTCTGTCTTGACTGAAGAAAAAGAAGAAAGAGTGAAAAAACACAATTTTTTTCAATCTGACTGAGGTTAAGTACCGTACTATTCAGCTTAATATTACAAACAAGATTAGCCATTTAATTAAGCCTAATAATTAAAATGAAATAATGCAAGCACTTTAGTGAAGATGGAAATCAAATTTGATTTGCATTGAATACACTGCATTTTCATTGTTTATAAGGACCAGGATTTCTCCTTAATATCCAAGACATCCTGCAAAATTAGACATTCAAATTTGTCAGAAAGGCAGGCAATGAGGTTTTAATTTTCTTCATTTTTTTAATTCTTTTTTTTTCCTCTGCCTCCTCTCATCAATTTCATCTCATTTTCATGCTCACTCAAGATTCAAGATGTATTCATTCAATTATTGCAGCTTGAGGGCTGAATTTGAATGTGTACAAGATAATTTTTTTTTTAATAAAAAATGTTAAAAACTCCTCGAAACAGACGGCTGCCAGCTGTCTACATCTACATAGCCATAGGTCTACATGGCATCGCTGCAACATCACATATTAACTGTTGTAACAGGGCCTCTGTTATCGCATTTTTAGCGCTAACAACGTTTCTGTGCGGTCAGTACTGGCTATTAAAGTAGTCTAATTTAATTAACGTTAGTTAGTGCAGTGGGTCTGTCATGTCTGTAAATTATTTAGAGACGCGTCTACACCACACAAAAGTCAATAGATGGGACATGTTAACGACAACAATCAAACAAACCTGAAAAGCCATGTATAACGTTTTATTTCTCACCTTTCCAAAGCCAAATAATTTTGAAACTGATTTACTTCTATCTGTACCCCTAATGCAGTTCGCACTTTGAGATTTGTCTGAAGAAATGGACAAGTGATCTTGTTTATCACGCTCCATCTCTGAGTCTGACTCTGTTTTCCGAAATTACAAATTTGAATAGGCCGCGAAGAAATGCCTAGTCTAGTCTGCAGAAACAGACCCTTGTTTTTTGTGTATTGCATAGTTATGTCCGAAGTTAAGTAGGAGACTACATTCGTTCTTTTCTACATTTCTGCTTTATATATTTAAACACAAGAAAAGTGTTTGGAGCCTATTCTCCTCTCCCCCCTCGACATTATATTTTTGTAAAAGTGTAAAATTTGAGTCTATGCTTACACCATGGAGCTATAATAGCTCTATGCTTACACTATTTTGTCTGACAAATTGTCAGATCTGACAACTTTGCTTGATTTTGATTGACTGAGAAGCATAGTTCATATGGATACTATCGGATAAAACAAGGACTTGTCTGATGTTTTATCCGACAAGTCCTTTCATGAAATGCTCCCAAGAAAGGAAGAAAAGAAAAGAAAGAAACTAACCAAGAAAAAGAAAAGGAAAGAAAAGAACTTAGAGAAGAGAAGAGAAAAGAAAAGAAAATTTTAGAAACAGGGAAATCATAAAAGAAAAAATGAAAAAGAAAGTAAATAAACAAATATGCAAATTACATAAAAGAAGAAAAATAGAAGGAAAATGTGAAGGAGACAAAAAGAACGCAAAATAACTCAAATATGAAAGAAGCTACATTTCTTCAAAGAAAAACCAGGCTATCAAACAAACAAAAACAGTGGCAATTGCCAGCCAAACCAAACAAAGTTGAAGAAGAAGATCTCGCTAGTGACCAAACCAGGCCGCCAATCAATCTCATAAAAACTACATCTGAGTTTTACAGCCTTTGGTAATTTACAAAGGTGCAACTGGAAGAAATGATAATAATTGTTTTGGTGTGATACGAATCCTGAAATGCAAATCATTAAAATTTAGAATTAGACCATGGACCTATTAGGTCCATGATTAGACTATGAATATGCAACTCTCATACTATTATATAGCATGAGATTTGTGTATTTAGTTAGTCTTAATAATTTATAAGTATACAGCAATGAATATCTGATGCACTAAATCAGTGGTTGTCAATTCAACTTGATTTTTTGGTCCTAGTTGAAGGGAAAAAAATGAATAATCCTTAGTACTAATGAAATACAAAAGAACAAGTGGGGATATGACATCATCGGTTTGCTCACTAAATAATCATGAAGACATGCCTAGAACTGTTTTACCGGAAATGCAAATATTTTTAAATGCCATTTATTCCTTGTCCGAGTTTGGTCAAATTTCCAGTGTTTAATTTGTTTATCTGATTTTTTATATTTGCTCAAAATCACATTATTTTCAGCCTGGATCGATCGAGTACGTAAGGTTTCTTTCTCTCTCCCGTTTGTTTTTTACTCATTCAGTATAACCTAGGGGTTCCATCTCCTTGGTATACTAATTGGGAAATAAAATTATACCAGTATTATGCCTGGTTTAGTAAAGCGGTCAATTCCCAGCTAAAGTGTAATTATATTCAGCCAAAAAAAGTTGTACAAGTATTAAAATATACTTTATTTATTGCAATAACATGGGCAAATTTCTCTCAAACAGACCGAAATAAAAATCTATAAAATGAATATATAATCTCTATAATAATTAATGATGCAAAACATTCGAGTTTGACGAATAGCTCTGTCAACACCACTGAACTAGAAATACGTATTTCTAGTTCAGTGGTCAACACACCCACACCCGGGTGTTGTTGTAATTACGTCATCGGCTATTTCATGGTATGCAGTACCAACATACATACACATTTCTACATGCGAATTGATGTGCCTACCACTACCAGTACTACAGAGAAAGAGAGAGCCGAATCCTAGTGTTTTACTCTTAAATATCTAAGGAAGAGTACTGGAATTACTTTGAAAAGATGGTATGATTGATAATTGATGGTGAGTATTATTTCATTATATGTGTAGGTTTTTTTTATGATGTCATTAAAATAATTTTGGTACCATAGTGACTTGCAAAAAACACCGTGCATGAATATGTACATGTAGTACTCAGTAGTACATGTAGTATATACGTCATGTACGTTGTATGAACGAATGGGTATAGTATTATTAGTAAATCCATGTGAACACATGGATTATATGGACTTACCCATGTATCTATGCACTACTTACAAGAACTAACTCATTTTCAGAATGCCATAATAATCAATATAATGATAGTGGGCATTAACAGAAAGACAATAATTAATAGAATGGGGCAATACAACATGTACAATCAATAGGCATGGCCGATGGCCGCGGGCCGGGGTGCTGTGTAGCACCCTAGCACCTACAAGTAGACAGGAATAACCATCGTTTTGGGGGATTTATTCAACAATTTCTGACATTTACTGTAATCCCCATTCATGTATTGGTGAGTGAGCCAACGCAGTTCAGCGGAACAACCAAAATACAGAGACTGAAGCTTTTGGTCTACCTAGCACCCCAAGATTTTCCTTGGGGCTTGGGCCGGGGTACGTGCTGTGTGTATTATTTCCAGGCAGCACCCCCTGAAAATCTGATAGCCTTAGGTATGACAAATGAAATGGCCGAAATGTAACCAAATTAACTACATTTTGTAGGAAACCCTTTTTTGTTTTTTTGCTTGTAAAATTTACTTCAGCACCCCCAGTAAAGTAGAAAATTCGTTCCCAGGTCCTGACTCCTGGCAATAGGCCTTATTTATTCTGAGTCATGCATAGACCTATATAGTTAGATACCTCTGCTCTCTCCTTGCATCATATAAATGTAGTCTACATTTAGAACAAAAAATATTTCAATCAAGATGTGCTCCGCTGAGACTTTGCTGGCTTCGCAGCATCCCTGAGAACTGAAAAAATCAGAAAATGTTAAAACCTCTGAAACAGCAGATTTTTCAGTCTAGTCTACTGTCTGATACATAGCTGTAAGATTATGTGATTTTGATATAATGACCCCCCTGGCCCCCTCTTGTTTATCATAAATCTAATTACATCGTAAGTGTCTTATCCCATCTTTTCTATCTAACATTCTCTCTTCTCCTTTTAAGCCTGCGGCTACGTGGGCTGGCAGATCCGCAAAGCCTTCCGCAAGTGTACCAGGTCTGGGCCGGCGGAGGGGGCTGAGGAGAAGGCTAGCAGTCCACCAGATAGCCAGGGCAAATCAACGTGTATCCTCAGGGGAAATCAGTCAAACGGTAAGGCAGTTTACTTCTACAAATCAATATCTGTTCATTCCTTAGAATATTATATCTCCTACACTGGTTTTTTTTTGCCAAAATGTTTTCAGATACGGGGGGGGGGGGGGCTTTGAAGTCAAGTCCACCCCCCGAAAAAAATGTGATTTTAAGAAATCGATTAAAAATAATTAATGGAAATTTTTATCCAAATTGGATGTTAAGAGAGTTCTGACATTTGAATACTTGCAATACTATGAATCTCATCACAGATATCTGAATGGAAGCTAGCAACAAATTTCAGTATTTTGGGGGAACCTTCATAAACTAGCCCTATTCACAAATAATTCTTAAAAAACACCTAAAACCCTCTATTTTAGTGATTTGTTTTCAAATTTCCCCATAAATTGAGCCCCCATTTATATCACAATACACATGACCACATATGTGTGTGGGGGAGGGAGGGAGGGGAATTCTTAATATACCAGTTACAAATTTGCATTAAATTGATATTTCATGACATGGCTGTCTCTTGTGATCTTTTTAAAGAAAAGTTTATCACATTGTTTTGTATTCCTCACACTCTAAAATTCAAGAACTTGAAATAAATCCAGATTGATAGTGATCATTCAAATTTTGGATTTATTTTTAATCTTAAGTAGTAACTTTTTAATCTCAAAAGATTTAAATTTAAATCTTCTAGTTTATTGTTATATCATCAAAGTTAAATATCTAAATTAAATATTCAATGGGTCACTATTGGCAACCGATCTAGATTTATCTCAAATCCTTGGAATTCAGAGTGTTTATTATGACTATATTATTTATATTTTAGATTATATTTGTTTTGCTTGCATATATAAACACATTAAATATGCCTTGTATTATTTTGAAAACTGAAATAGAACCAAAGCAATCAACAAACACTTGTATTTTCTTTTCTATGTTTCAGGTTATTCCAATGGGAAAAGCCAGATGTACGAGCAAGATAGCAATGGAACAGCACCGCCCCCAGCCTACACCTACAGCTCAGGAGGAGGATGACAGTAATAACCCTTTTGATGCCAGGCAAGCAATGTCACACAATCAATGTGTATGTTAAGAGATTACTGGTATTGAAAGGGCTAAGGTTGTGATTGGCAATATCGCCGCCCTCCATGACTTACTGCTGTGCTTATTTTGTAACTTTAAATTCAGAACCCTTTGTATTGTGATTGTAAACTGCGCAGTCTTTACAGTAGTCTGCAAGCACAGACCCCAATTTGATACTCAAACAAATTATGCAATGTCTAGAGTTAAGACTACACACCAATCTATTGGTACACACCTTAAAACCCAAGATAACAACAACAGTGCAAGCAGCCACAATACATTAGTAAATCTAGTCTCAATTATCAGACTCTGCATTGTGGACTATGCAAAAATCAAAGGTCTGTGCCTGCAGACTATCTTAAGAGTCATTTTCATAGTGATAGGAATGTATCTTACTGTAAATTTTGCACAATTTTTTTGTGAATCATTGAAACCCCTACTATCATGGTTATCACTAATAGAGGAAGGTTAATACAAAGGTTCTGAATTTATAGTAATTTATAGGTGAAGTTCCACCCTTTGATCTCTTCAGTGCAGTGACCTTTTGACCATTTTAAATTTTGAACAAATAAACTTTGTATCCAAAGAAAAGGAAAAGATTTGTTATCATGAACTTTGGAATTGTCTTTCCACTCAAGTGCCAATTGTGTAGTGGGCAATGAAAATATAGGGGCCTTAATCTTTCAGATTGCTTCAGTTTTCTGTTTTTTATATTGATCAGTGTTTATTATATGCATGTATGTATATATCTCTTACATACTACACACATAAATGATTTAATTCATTTAATTGGGTTCATTCATTGGGAATAGGTTTTTTTTTTAAGTGACTATTTTCATTTTGTAAAAATGTTGTAGACTTTGCATAAACTTTTTAAAATTTAACATAATTTTTCAATGATTATTAAAAATTTCCTGTGTCAGTCAATTTATGAAAAATACATGCCTTAGTTCATTGACTTCATTAAAGATTTAACCTTTTCAGGGAGTCGGGGTGTATTGTCTCAACTTATTCTCTGATGATTTAACAGTTTTTCCATTGTTACTAAGGTACTCTGTTCAATTTACCCTGTCATCAAAATTCAAATTACATCAGATTATTCATATTAGTGATGCTGTGCAGGTATGCCCCATGTGTGTTAAACAAAGTTTGGCAATACGTTTAATCCTTTCTTGTTTTTGCTTTCCTCTTATGTTGCAAACTGTGCTAAATGTTACAATTTATTGTAGATTTATGTATTGGCATAACCCATCTATGGAACTTCACCTAATAATTGAATTACAGTATTATACCTCATTTGTTCTGGCACAATTCTTCTGATTGCCTTTATTGATTGGACAAATCTTTTCTTTTTTTCATACCAGATTTATGAAAGCTCTAAACTGAAACTTCCCTGGTTGGGAAGAAGTTTTTGCTGGAAGCAATTCCCTGACAGAGAAAGGAAAATATTTCTTAACCAAATAAAGGACATTGGTTTACCATTTTTATATAGACATTTTTTATGTATTTGGTGATGGGGGATGTGTTATATATTATTAGATAGTACATATTTCAGAGCAACTTTGCAATATGAATGTTATGTGACTCTCTTTTCACCCCCCCCCCCTCGCTCCCTCTTTCTCACTTTTTCTCTCTTCTCTCATAATTCCCACTCCATCTCTTTCATTTTGTACATATGAATTTATTTTTATTCAATAAGTTTGCTGCTTTTAGAGATTCCATGACATTTTCTCCAGTGACAATTGCTCTGCTATACATTTTTCTCTTTAATCAAATGACTAACTTCAACCCTGGATTCAATACTACACCTTATCCTAACCCTGCATCTTAGACGAAATAAAGCCTGGAGCAATTGTTGCAAGAGCAAATGTCATGTCGCCCTTTTGAAACTCAACCATTATGCATTAGGTCAGATTTCAAAAGGATATATGTCGTGGTCGTCACCCATAAATTTGCTCTTCAATAACTATGCATTTTGAGACCCGTTATTCCTGTATTCATATTCTTCTGTATTATTTTTTTTGGAATGGGAGGAATGAAACCATCTTTCACTTAGGAAATGCACATAAAGTTGTAGTAATTCATGCATTGTTACCTAAATGGAGTGGTATTTTAATTTAAATATTCCAGTGTGTATATCATGATGATGAATAATATATTTTGAATAAAATTCTCTTGAAATCTTATACAGTACAACACAAACTGCTGGATGTCTCTCATTGATCACTTTTATTAAATGTTCTTAATCTTATACATGTACAGTGTATAGTTGGAGTCAAATTTAACTCGGATATTGTGCTAGCTGGGATTCGACTCTATTCAAGTCCAAGTGACTTGCTTCCTCATTTCCGAGTTACTGTGACTTTGAGTTGAGTAATTTTTCAGCTGATGCTACATTATACCGAGTCAAATTCGGAATCTAAGTCATTTTGATTCGGTATAGAATTGACTCAGCTGGCTGTAGTCCAAGTCAAATTTGACTGCAGAAATAAGAGTGTATATGGAATGTGCCTTTTCCTTAAAAAAAATACAATTTAAGGCTTCACGATATCTTCAAAGAGGTTGAATACTTGTTTTCAGACACTCATAGAATTAGAGTACAAGTCGTGTAATGCCGGCCTGTTTCTCTGCTTTGTTAAAAGATATATAGGAATGATAAACTGATAAATACTTCAACCATACTTAAAAATTGCCAATACAAATTATTCAACCAGTGACATAGGAAACCAATTCTGAAAGAATGACGTCATTTTTCTCACATGAATTATTATACGGGTAGTATGGAATGGTATACAACCAATTCTTCACTTTTTACATTCCTTTTCCCTCTCCCATAGGGGCAGTTGCCCAACTCAGGGGCCTGGAAATGGATGATTATTATATTGTCACCTGGGGTGCTGAGCATTGTTACAGCACCCCTGGTAACAATGGATAATCATCCACGGCCAGGTTCTTGCCCCTACCATGTGGCGCCGCCCCCCCCCCCCCGAATATTGGTAGCTCTTCTCTTCTCCCTCAATAAAACCAAAAAAAATGACAGCAATTGACAAAATTACTGAATATTGAAACCAACAGATGTCCATGTAAAAAAAAATCTCAACACCCTCGAGTAATCACGACTGGATTCTATAGAATGAAAAGGGCAGAGGCTGCAGCGAGGACGAACACGGATATGACGGCAGTGACTGCCTGAGCTCCACCCTCCGTTGGTGCTATGGTAGGCAGTAACGGTGGCTGGTAGTCATTGAGAAGAGGAGCAACGTTGAGCCAAACGTCAGCACCATCAATAGCTTCCAACATCTAATTTGATCCAAAAGAATAAGAATATTAATTGTTGTAGTTGTTTTCTTAGGATGGAAGGATGATATCACCCAAGTTATTTAAATGCTCCTCCCATTTCTCCCTCCAAAATTTATTCATCTCTCCCTTTACCTAAATAATAATTTTCACAATTTCTCCGAATTATTCATCCCAAACAGGTTTAACTAAATTGATAACGAACCTAATTCTAAGGGGGTCCTCAGCGAGTGAGGATAATATACCCTTAATTAAAATGGAACGAGTATAACTTATTCCCAAAAAGTGCAGCTTGTGCGAGATTGTGATTACCTCGCTCAACATGTTGAACAGATTCATTTGCCTCCCTGGACATCATGTATCATAATATTTACGAGTGAGCGCTGCGAGCGAAGAAAATATATGTTTATTTCCTTGTCGCACGAACCTGCATAACGAGCTACAACACTGAGCGAGACGAGATAAATGAAGTAATATCTTGTACGAGGAATGTAGGAATGAATGAATAAACACAGAAGTAACTTGGATATTTCATCAAAATTTCGATCAGATATGAGCACATTTTGTTAATTCGCTCAAAAACGTATATTTTGAATATGTTCTTTTCCATCTTTAAAATGCTTCTCTCACGCTCTTTCTCTCCCTTTTCCCAGCTGAGGGGGGGGGGTAGTACTGCGTCCACTGTCCCTCTCAGTTTACGCCATTGGTAGTTCTTGTCCTTGAAACACAAGGCAAAATGAAAAATTCAAGAAATCACCTTTTGATGTTGGAATCCATTTTGAGGTAACGCGAATCTGTATCCATTTGGGCATGCTTGTGTGTTTACGTCATAACTCCCGACGGATACACTCAATGTCCAGTCTTCTGTATCAATGACATTCTGACATGCGTAGTAGAGTTCTTGATTGCAGTCTGTCGGTTTGTACCAACGACTATCAGTGCCACTGTAAAAGACAGAATTATCAATATAAAGCTAGTTTAAAAGTGATTTTGAAAACTCATCAGAAATTATTTTGTACACGTAGGCTAATCTAAAAGGAATTGAGTAGCCCTATGCCCCGAACAGGACTACCAGTCATCACATTTGTTATTCTCATAGGTGAATCGTTGATCAGGGGAACACAAATTTTGTACCCATTTTTGTCCGACGAGTTGTCAGATCTGACAACTTTCCTTCAATTTGATTGGCTGAGAAGCGCTGTTGCTATGGCAACTGACTAACTGCAAGTCAGTATTGTAGTTTGTAGCATCGTCAGTATTGTACTGACTAACTGCAAGCCTGTATTGTAGTTTGTAGCATCGTAGTTAAGTTTGTTTCTTTTGTTAAACTCTGTTGGTGTGGGACTACACTGAGATGAATGTACTGGTACTTTATTTTTTAATTTCTATAATATGTTCTCATAATGTCAACACAATATCTCAGTATGTTAGTCTGCCAGCGGTAAAGCGTTTAAAATATTTCCGTTCGCCTATTTTGTACTATCATAACTCTGTAGCAACCTTTCAAGCCGAATTATGCCAACCTAGTAACCACTTTTGTTATCTTTTGTTATTATCTGGGGATGTGGAAACAAATCCTGGTCCAAATTATAAATTTCCATGTAGAAAATGTCAAAAGCCTGTGAAGAAAAACCAAACTGGCCTCCTGTGTTCTACCTGTAATAAGTGGCACCATTCCAAATGTGAAGGCATAAGTGAACAGGAGTACACAAGATTATATTACAACCCTAATGAATGTTGGACTTGTTTAACATGCTCTTTACCGTCTTTTTGTGATTCCTTATTCTTGCACCCCATTCAAACAAATGTTGGTCATAGTCATACCGAACCACTTTTACCTCCCACTGAACATGTAACTAATACCCCACCTTCCGATAAAACATCAGTGTATGAGTCCTTTGAAGAAAGGTTTGAGACAAAAGGGTTGCATTTCATTCATTTAAATGTGAGATCAATATTGAATAAAATATCCGAACTTCGGCTTCTTTTTTCTAAACGTAAAATAGCTATTATTGCCATCACTGAAACATATGGTTAAACTCATCTGTAAATGATGAAGAAGTATGTATAGATGGATACTGTATATTACGCAAAGATCGTGAATGTGGGCTAGGTGGTGGTGTTTGTCTCTACATAAGAAATGACATTGCATTTAATATAAGAGAAGACTTGACTCCAACAAATATTGAATCATTGTGGATCAATATTCTATTGCCTCGGACAAAGCCCATTACACTTGGTGCTCTTTACAGACCCCCTAAAGATAATAATTTCATTGAATCACTCTCTGACACTTTAGAAAAATTTAAAAAAGATGATGAGATTATAATGTTGGGGGACATGAATATTTGCCTTTCGAAAAAGTCTCCTTTATCCCAGAAATATGAGAATTTACTTAATCTAAGTGGTTTAAGCCAACTTGTAAAGCTGCCCACACGTACAACTCAGACATCTTCCTCCCTGATAGATCACATATTATGTAGTAAAGAAGAGCATATTAGTCAAAGTGGTGTTATTGATCTAGGTATAAGTGATCATTTATTGATTTATAGTTCAAGAAAGATTGTCAGGCCCGTATTTGGGCACCACAGAACTGTGTCCATCAGGAGCTTAAAAGGTTATAATGTAGATGATTTCAACTTAAATTTATCCCGATCAGACTGGTCCAAGGTAACTGAATGTAAAGATGTAAATATGGCTTAGGCAAATTTTAAATCTATATTCTTGTCAATTATAGATATGAGCGCACCTCTGAAAGAGGTAAGAATTAAGCAATCAACTGAAAAATGGATGAACCATGAAATTATTGTTTTAATTAAAGAGAGAAATGTAGCTTACAAAAATATGAAAAGGAATATTGGCAATTTAGACCTTGAAAGGAAATATAAAGTTTTAAGGAATTTACTTCAAAGGAAGGTAAGAAGTGCCAAAACCGAATACTTTCAAGAACAAATCGAAGAAAACAAACATGACTCTAGAAAATTGTGGAAGAATTTGAAAGGTTTAGGTCTAAAAAGTAAAGGGAAATCTAATCAAAAAACAGTTATTAATGTGCAAGGTGAATTAAGTCACGATAAGGCTAAAATTGCAAATGAGTTTAATCGTTATTTTACAACTGTGGCCGACAAGTTAGTTTGTGAATTACCAGTAAATACAAACAAATTTCATGCAGAAAGTGACCAATTTCAAAAGTTTTATAAAGAGAAGGGTATTTCAAAAGGTAGTTTTCATTTTTCCCCTGTTACAGAAAAATTAGTTTTAGATGAACTAAATAGGTTGAAAATATCAAAAAGTACTGGTTTAGATATGATACCTGCAATATTTTTAAAAGATGGGGCAAGAAATTTGTACAAACCTTTGAATTATGTTATTAATTTATCTCTTATGTCTTCTACCTTTCCTGATGATATGAAATTCGCAAAAGTTACCCCGCTACATAAAAAGAAAGATAAAACTGACGTTAGTAATTATAGGCCAATAAGTGTATTAAGTGTAGTGTCGAAGATTTTGGAAAAATCTGTTCATGCTCAAGTGGAGAAATACTTCCAAGAAACCAACCTAATATATAAATTTCAGTCCGGCTTTCGTAACGGATATTCCACTGAAACTTGTTTAATACATTTAACAGATTTTATCAGGAATGAAATTTCACATGGGCGCATGGTTGGAATGGTTCTCCTAGACTTACAAAAAGCCTTTGATACTGTGAATCATAGCATACTTTTAAAGAAATTAGAAGTGATGGGTTTAGACTCTGCATGTGTGACATGGTTTAGATCATATTTATCTAACCGTCATCAGGTAGTTACCATGCAGACGGTTCTTTCTGATTCACTGCCTATTAAATGCGGAGTCCCTCAAGGAAGCATTTTAGGCCCCATTCTTTTTATGTCTTACATCAATGATATGTGTACTTGTATTAACGAATCTAAATTAATTTTATATGCTGATGATAGTGTCTTGCTATATTCGGATACAAATCCCAAGATAATTGATAAAAAACTTAGTGCTGATTTGGCTAATTGCATCGAATGGATGTCTGACAACAAGCTTAGTTTACACGTTGGGAAAACGGAAAGCATTTTATTTTGTTCTAAACGAAAGTTAAGATATACACACGATTTCAAGGTTTCATATAATAATCAGGTAATTGAAAGAAAAGATTCAGTAAGATATTTGGGAATTAATTTAACAAGTAACCTATCATGGACGGGTCTGGTAGACTCAATCGCCAAAAAGGCTAATTCACGCTTGAAATTTTTGTATAGATATCAAACCTGTTTGAATATGAAGTCTAGACGTATTTTATGCTTTGCGTTAATACAATGTTTATTCGACTATGCTAATGCGGCTTGGTACGGTAGTCTGGGTGTTACGGATAAGAAAAAGCTAAGAATAATTCAAAATAAAATTGTGAGATATATAAATGTTTTAGGACCAAGAGCACATGTCGGATATAATGAACTTGAAAAGGCAGGATTGCTTCATGTAGATCACAGGTCACAACAATTAGTATTACACCACGTGCATAAAATATTCTATTCGGATAAATTAGATCATTATATGGCAAATAATTTCACCCGGGTATCAAATATCCATAGGTACGATACTCGAAATAGTAATTTTAATTTCGTATTACCAAAACGTGAAGGACATATTGGAAACACTTTTTATTTTAATGGCATCCAATCTTGGAATGCTCTTCCTGATAAAATAAAAGCCGTTAAATTCTTTTGTCAATTTAAGAGTGCATTAAAAAATCACCTAAAACTGGAAACTGCCCGAGAACAGCATTACCAGTAAAATAACACATTTTGTACTGTTGGTTTCTAGTATTGTAGATAATGTATACATTAGGATATGTTAAAATATAATCTTGTTTCACATATTAGGAAGATTATTGTTTGCTTCAGATGTTTTCAAATTATATGACTGATGGATATGTTTGTATGTATTTTATTTTTTTCCCCCAATATTCCAGGACTTGTCGTAGTTTATATTTTTTGTTACAATATGTTAATGTTTTATACTAACTATAGGACCCCATTGGAAATAAGCCTTTCGGCTTTCATGGGCTATCCTGTCAATGTATTTCCTCAATTTCATTGTAATCTCCTGTGATATTCTTGACGAATAAAATCAATCAATCAAGTCGATGGATCTTAAGGGAAAAAGTCAATTTTCTCTCACATTGTTTTGTGTGAGGGAGGGGATAATAGATTGAGAGTTTGAGAGTCTCAGGTGGGAGGCTGCACCATTCAAAAACACAATCAGGTGGTCTTAGTTATTGAAAAGCCTCCGAGGCGCGGGACGGGGGGTTGTCTTCTCACCTGAGCATGATACACGACGACGAATCGGTGATCGGCGTCGCCGGTTCTCCTTTAGCCCATGTATAGGCTGCCGTCTCCATCAGCTGAGGATGGACCTGATCACCGGCGGGAAACTGGATCCCACACTTAATAAACTCACTAAAGTCATCGATGATCCCGACGCGTGTCGGACCATCAATGTATTCGTTATCGAATCTATAAACAAATAACAATTGTAAAAATTATGATTACAATACTTATTTAAATAGGATAGTAAAAATGATGATACTTATTGTAGCCTCTTCAGCTCTTGTGATCTGTTCGTTTTCCCAGCGGACCATGCTTAACGATTAAAATAGGTTTTTATCATGATTCTTCCTTCTATAATAAGTCGAGCGCCTATAATCCGAGTAATAAACAGATGGAATAATTAAGCTTCCCCATTCTGCCACTGATGCTCCCACACCCCTCAGGAAAAAACTGTCACACCCGGTTTTTAATGGGTACCATGGGATATCCTTAACCCTGCCACACCATAATAATCTACTTGTAAATACCTCGCTATGATGGAAAGTTGTGGCCTTCAACATGTTCAAGGTAGCTCGAGGTAACCCAAGATCAATTTTTTAAGTCTTTGGTATGGCTTGAACCATGGACCTACTTTTCTTGAACCCACGACCTACGTAATAGGGAAAGGGAAAAGGGAAATTGGGAGAGGGGAGGGGGATGATATCGATGGTTTGGTTGTAGATATCTACATGCTAAAAGGTTAATAACTAGGCCTAGCTCTTAGAAGTCGATAGGGGAAATTGTATGGATAAAAAAACAATGATGGATCCGCCCATAATAAAAACTTCATTACTTTTATCAAATGATTACTTTTCACAATAGAAATTATTGCACTAGGAAGCAGTGGCGTAACAGGTGGGGGCAGGGGGGGGCAAGCTGCCCCCCTGGCGGATTTCACCGGGAAAATAAAGGAAAAACGGGAAAAAATAAAAAAAAGGAGGTAGAAAGAAAGGGAAAGGGGAAGGAAAGTGAAAACGAAGAAAAAACCTTTTTTAATGGAAAAGGAAGGAAAGCGGGAAAATCTACGAAAGAAGAACATTTGAGAAAGAACAAATCATTCCGAAATAGGCCTATGTAATGCAATGGCACGGTGAGAAATAAATTAAAAGGTGACAAAATGGCGAACAATAGCGGAAAACGAAGGTAGAATGTAATTAATCAAAAGCTAAATTGAAAAACAAAGAAAAGGGACAAGAAAAAAAATGATAACACGACCGGGCTGCCGATGATTGAAATTAAAGAGCGGAAAGAAAGGTGAACTGCATACATCTTTGTGCTATAAGCTTGCTAAATTTTATGCAAATAAGCTACCGGGGCATTGCCCCAGACCCCACGCAGTAGGGGCTCTTCATTTATAACCTTCAAATGGCTCTATAACGCCCCCCCCCCCCGTTCAATCACGTTCAATCACTGTCATACAGGCGCGGGGGGTCTTGGTTCCACACCCAAGAGGAAATAAATAAATTATAGGAGACAGTGTATAATGAAATGAATGGAAACAATGAAATGTGTTATTTGCTGAATATAACGGAAAAATCTATCACATAATTAGAATTTAATTTCAATAGGCAATTTTTTTTCCAGCTCGCTTTGCACGCTGGCTACTTTTTACAAATTTTTCCCACATTGCTATGTTTTGCCCCCTCAAAATATTTTGTTCATTACGCAACTGGGTTGAATAAATGTGTTGTGTAAAAGCTACATTCTCTATATACCCGCGATTTGATTAAAATAGCGGCAATCTGCGAGTTTTAAATGGCAAGAAGTTCCGGGGCTCCGCCCCGGACCCCAACCGCACAGCACCGCGTATAAGTCCAGGATAGGCCCCAAAGAAAATTGACCAAACCTTGTTTTTTTTTATATATACAATATTTTTTGATGGTTTCTTGTCAATTCGAGGGTGCTGATTACGAATCTGGATGATGCCACTCGTGTAACCTTCAACATTTTCCGCAAATTGGCAAAATCCAATATGGCCGCCAAAATATGCAAATTACCCATGAAAATCATAAAATTGTCCGCACACTGGCTATGAAATGCATGAAATTGTGTGGCAGGTGTGAAAAACTCTCTGAAAAAATAAGTTTTGACAAAATATTTATTTTCCTGATATTCAAAATGGCCGCCACAGGTCATTGTATACTGTATTATGTACAATATGAATAGGGAAAACTAATTTTCACAAAAATGAGCACAAAACTGCAAAAAAATCGCGGTGTATGAACGAAGTAATATATGCAAATCATCATTACTAACGAGATATATCGTTTATGATGTCATATATGGGCACATTGCTGCATTTTGATGTCTAAAATAGCCGCTACTGGCCCAAAGAGTATTATCATAATGTACAATGGCAATGGCCGGGGCCAAAAAAAATGACAAGAGTGAGCACTAAAATGCATATTATTAAGATAAACGAGTGGAATACTGACTAAAAATATAATTGTTAATATGCCATTTCTGTGATAAATGCTGTATTTTGAAATTCAAAATGGCCGCCATAGGCCCTATATTTTTATCATGTACAATGTGAATTGAGAAACTAATTTTCACACGAGTAAGAAACATAAAATGCATGTAAATGTGATCTACGAGTAAAATATTGTCTGACAACATGTTTTATAGCAAGACATATCATTTCTTTTGTCATGCATGAGATAAATGCTGTACTGTGAAATTCAAAATGGCCCCTATAGCCTGGCCCTATAGTTCCTAACAGTATTATCTACAATGTGAATGGGGACATGTAATTTTGTAAGAATTTGGATTTGCTTGACTATGACATCTATATAATCCTGTTGTATGAGTAAAATGTTATTTGAAAACATATTTTTTTAAAGATAAATTATAGCATTTCTTCTGCCATATAGGTGATAAATACTGTATTTTGACATTCAAAATAACCTCTACAAGCCCTTACTAAATTATGTAACATGTGAACAGGGAAACTAATTTTTCACAAGAGTGAGAATCATGAAATGCATATAACTGTGATGTACGAGTAAAAATATTGTCTTAAACATGATTTCTAACTAAATACATCACATATTGGTCGTGGAGGTAATAAATGCTGTACTTTGAAATCCAAAATGGCTGCCTTAGGTCCTAAAAGTATTGTGTACATTGTAACATGGGACATATAATTTTGACAGAAAATTTGGCTTTGCTTGACTCTAAATATTGCATATAATTGTGAATTGTGATGTAAGGGTGAATTATTGTCTAAAGCCATGGTTTCTAACGAGAAATATAATGTTGTGTAATTAAGGTGATAAATGCTGCATTTTTAAATTGAAAATGGCCACCATAGGCCCTTATTGTATAACATACAATTTGAGTGGAGACAAATGATGTTCACAAAAAGGGCATATGGCAGCCATTTTTAATGTTGAAATACAGTATTTATTACCTAAATTACATAAGATATGATATATTTTGTTATAAATCATGTTTTCAGACAATATTTCACTCATACATCATCATTTTTCCAAGCAAAGCCAAATTCTGTTGACCTGATTTGTTCCCATTCACATTGTGCATAATACCGTAAGGGCCTGTAGCGGCCATTTTTACTGTAAAATAACAGTATTTATCACCTAACTGGCAGAATAAATGATATCTTAATAGAAATTATGCTTTCAGACAATATTTTACTCATAGATCACTATTACGTGCATTTATGGTGCTCACTCCTGTGCCTTGGTTTCCCACTTTGCATTGCCCATAATACAGTTAATGTCTATGGCGGCCATTTTGAAAGTCAAAATACAGTATTTAACACAAACTTGAAACCTGAATGATATATTTCGTTAGAAAATACGTTTTTTAGACAGTATCCCATTAATTTATCACATATATATGCATTTTAGTGCTCGCTCTTGTGATTTCTTTGCTCCTCTTTCTCATTGTGCATAATACTTTTAGGGCCTTTGGTAGCCATTTTGAATATCAAAATACAACATTCATCACATACATGGCATATCAATAATATATTTCGTTAACAATTATGTTTTTAGTCAGTATTCCACTCGTTTAATCTTCATAATAAGCATTTTGGTGATCACTCTTGTGAATTTTTTGGCCCCCATTGCCATTGTACGCAATACTGTTTGGGCCACTGGCGGCTATTTTAGATATCAAAATACAGCGATGTTCCCATATATGACATAATAAATGATATATCTCGTTAGTAATGATTTGCATATATTACTTCGTTCATACATCGCGATTTTTTTGCAGTTTAGTGCTCATTTTTGTGAAAATAAGTTGTTTCTATTCATATTGTACATAATAGAGTATACAAGGGCCTATGGCGGCCATTTTGAATATCAGGAAAATAAATATTTTGTCAAAAATTTTTGTTTCAGAGAGTATTTCACTCCTGCCATAAAATTTCATGCATTTCAAAGCCAATGTGCGGACAATTTTATGATTTTCATGGGTAATTTGCATATTTTGGCGGCCATATTGGATTTTGCCAATTTGCGAAAAATGCTCAAGGTAACATGAGTGGCATCATTCAGATTCGTAATCAGCACCCTCGAATTGACAAGAAACCATCAAAAAATATTGTATATATATATATATATATATATATATATATATATATATATATATATAAAACAAGGTTATGCCTCTTCTATCCTGGACTAGTATGGAATGGTTTGGCCATGGCCCCAAAAAGTTTTACAAACAAGAACCCAAAAAAAAGGAGAAAAGAAAAGCATAGGAAAAGTGTACGATATGATTTTATTTACTGAATATAATGTAAAAAAATAGCTCAGAGTTAGATTCTCATGAAAAGGTGATTTTTTTTTCTCGCTCGCTTAGCTCGCTTTTTAGGACATGTGCTATACTGCGCCCACAGTTCGTACTGACCACAAAAAAGGGAATCTAAAGAGAGAAGAGAGAAATATATTATTCTTTGGATATCATGTCAAAATCTATCACAAAATTAGATTTTTGTATTAAAAAGGTCAAAATTTTTGCTCGCTCGCTTCGCTCGCTCGCATTTTATTTAAAGATAAATTCTGCCCTATACGCAATATCTGGCCTTTTCAAAATAGTCGCCTCATTACACCATTACGCCTGTTCATACCATGATATGACCGGGAAATTTTTTGGCTCTTGCCCCCCCCCCCCCCCGGCCACCGACCCTGTAACGCCGCTGCTAGGAAGTAAATGGATAGTAAATTTTATAGGAAGGAGAAAGAGGGGAGAGAGAGTGTGTGCGTGCCTGCGAGCGGATACTCTTTTATCTTGCACTGTAAATGAAAATGCTTTATGCATTATTGATACCAACGTGTGCACGTGTTAAAAAAAAAAGGTGTTTGAGGGAGAGGGGGTGAGCAGGCGGGGGAGATGATAATCAAAATAGTGTTTTGATTGTCGATAACTATACTTACAAATAATGAGTACTGTCACTGTAGAAACGAAGAGCATTCGTTGCGTTCTTACCTCCACATTGTGGATAATTAGAGAACTGTCATGAGGATAAAGTTTGAGTATATGAGAAAAATATCATTTTGATTATTTTTTCCATTACGATTAATTGCAAATCATTAAAATAAAACGGGAAAGGAGAGAAGATTATATGGCGCTTGAAAGATTCAATTTCTAAGTCAATGCGCAGCAATCATTTCAGCACACGTTTCGACCTTTAGTTCAATTGTTTAGTTAAATACACATTTTGTTCATTTTTTTTCTAAAGTGCTTAAAATCCCTCAATTTCAGGTGCGGAAAAATACACTCGCATTATGTCAAAATTATATACGTATCGTATTCATGAATTCCTTCACTAAACAATTCGCCTCTGATTACATAAAACAAAAAATGAAACTCGCGCTTCGCGCTCAAAACATGGGTCTATATTTGTTTAAGATCGGCCTGTATAGAAATTCCTAACGGTCCTGCAAGGGCTCTTTTTCAGGTCAATGTATAGAAAAATTCAAATCACGCTTCACGCTCGCATCATTCGTTAGTAAGATATGTACCATGCTCATGAATTCAAACAGTGCTTAAAATGTCCTGTTTCAGGTCAGTATATTACCAAAAAAATCAGCTCGTTTATACCTGTATGATAACAATGATGAAATACCTAGTGTGGATATTGGTACTGGTACGAGTACTGGTATTGGTACTGGTACTAGTACTGGTATTGGTATTGGTACTGGTATTGGTATTGGCATTGATACTGGTACAGGTATTGGTATTGGTATTGGCATTGGTACTGGCATTGGTACTGGTATTGGTAATGGTATTGGTACTTGTATTGGTATTGGCATTGGTACTGGTATTGGTATTGGCATTGGTATTGGTATAGGTAGTGGTATTGTTATATTATTGGTATTGGTATTGATATTGGTACTGGTATTGGTATTGGCATTGGTCCTGACATTGGTACTGGTATTGGTAATGGTATTGGTATTGGTATAGGTACTGGCATTGGTACTTGTATTGGTATTGGTACTGGTATTGGGACTGGTACTGGTATTGGTACTGGTATTGGTATTGGCATAGGTACTGGTATTGGTATTGGTATTGGCATTGGTACTGGCATTGGTACTGGTATTGGTGATGGTATTGGTATACTTGTATTGGTATTGGCATTGGTATGGGTATTGGTACTGGAATTTTCATTGGTACTGGCATTGGTACTGGTATTGGTAATGGTATTGGTACTTGTATTGGTATTGGCATTGGTACTGGTATTGGCATTGGTATTGGTATAGGTATTGGTATTGATATTGGTATTGGTATATTAGTATTGGTATTGGTACTGATAATGGTACTACATGTAATACTGTAATTTGTACTGGTATTGATATTGTTACTACTGGTATTGGAACTGGTAAGGGTATTTGTACTGGTATTGGTATTGGCATATGTTTGGTTTTGGTATTGGTAATGGTATTGGTGCTGGTATTGGTGTTGTCATTGGTATTAGTATTGATATTGACAATGGCACTTGCATTGGCATTTCCATTGGTATTATCATTTTCAGTATCAGAGAGAAGAGTAGAATTTATGGAGGGTGTTGGAGTAGAATAAAGATTCATCATTGAACTGGTATCTACTTGCCTCATTTCGTTTTTTATCCTTCCAGAAACCGGGATGGATAAACTTTCCTTGGTGAAGGTAATAATCACCAGTTCCCGCCGTGGCAATATGGGCAATCACTACACTCTTACCATCCTATCAATCAAAATAATATAATAGGCGATTTAATTTGACACAAATTGTAATATTCAGGGAAGGTGTAACACGGGCACCTATAAACCCCTAATACTTCAACCGATGCTCTCCTGGCCTTCCTTTAACTTAAGTTGATTTAACTTAGTCTAGTGTAACTGATGATTCATACTAGTACGATTATCATCAACAACAAAAAACACCGTCCTTTGCCATGAAGGTAGAAAGTGTGATTTAAACTCAAAATGTAATTTATAACCAGGTATAAAAAGGGTGGAGCCACAGAAAGCGTAGTGGGGGCCACCCCTATGATTATTGAAGTAGTGGAATATTGAGACAACCAGAAGAGAGGAAAGGGGGACGAAGAAGGGGGAAAGAGGAAGTAAAAAGGCTTGAAAAGAGAAGCATAAGTCATGTAACTTCATATTATCCCAGTATCTTATAGTTATTTTACCTTTGTCACTTAATTAATTTAGATCTTGTATTTACAACCTGTTTGTTTTTATTCATACTCGGCTCCTGAGTATGATATCATTTTAACGATCGACAATTTGAACTCCGACAATACCAACAATATGACCCTACTCGGAGTTTTATTTTTGTCATTTTAGTACCCCTGTAATTCATTAAGAAGAAATGGGGTCGTATTGCCCCCCCCCCCCCATCGGAACACCCTGGTGCCGCCCCTGATAACAAATATAGTCTTTATTTGATTAAAAATAACTTGAGGAACGGTTGCATACTTCTCGCATGGTCCTTAGTGTGGGCCACTCGTTGTTGTAGTCGTTTTTTAGGTTGGCCGGTGTTAATACTCGATCACCAAGGTAACGTTCGAAGGGCCCGTTTACTTCTGCATCATTACCCTGGTCAAACTTTTCCTGGAGATATGGTTTTTAAAAAGAGGATCAATATAGATTAAGATTATAACAGTGTGATTTTAAATATGATCTCTGAACAGGCCATAAGTTATACGTATAAACGTCGCATCCATGGTCTGAGAGAAATGTCATATTGCTTTGCAATTTTCATTAAAAAAATTAGACTCTCGAAAAACAGATTTTATTGTTCTTTCCCACATGTGATTTAAATTCAGATTCATTCCTGAAAACTCTTTCTGATAAATTAGGTTATAATCCTGACATACTAAAATAAATCAATATATTGGTTAAAAGGGTGTTTTAAAAATGTAATCGAGATAATACGTACATTCATGTAGATTCTGATGAATTCTCCTTCGTGATCGTCTAGCCACGCCCCAATCTCGGCAACGGGTTCAGAAAATACCACGTGACGTCTGTTACATAACGTAGCAATGTCGGTCCCAAGATGAGCTATACGCATCTACATTATATACATGGACACATTGAAAAAAAAGAACTATAAATATCATCTTTATCGAAATCAATCCAATTTATAAGAAGTTTACAAGGAACTGAAGTTTTAAAAAACATGAATACAATCTTTCTTGAAATCGATCAAATTTATTCCAAGTTTACAAGGAACTGAGGTCCATGAAATAGTGTAGTATAACGAAACAACAATGTCATTTTGGCAGGGCATGAAATCACATAATAGAATGAAAGCGTATAAACAAGTATGATTTTACAGACGTTAAAAAGCCCCACAATGATCGACTTAAACGATGTCAAGTTATGATAGAACTGGTGGAGAACTTGAAGAAGATTTAACAAAACAGTATTTTTGTTGACCTTATACACAGGTTGCATGCAGAGAGGTTGTATACTATAGGGGTACTCATACGTGATAAATTCTGAAATATTCCCTGTTACGTGATGTGTGTACATGTATGTATATTTAAGGTCCGCTTTTAGATTATTTTTAGGGAAGTGGGTGTTCACGGGACATATGGCAATGTATAATTAAACCTTTCTAATGAAAATGTATTTTCGCCTCCCACCAAAACGAGATCTACCTAAAAATAAAATTCATTTGAATCGATAGGTACGAATCAAAACATAACAGTTTTAACCAGAATTTAAGATTTAACCAGAATTAGCAATAAAACAAAGAAAGTAAATTTCAACTTAATAGTGATGTGCAAAATGAGCGGTATTGTTTGCTTCTGTAAATGAGTGAATAGTTGTTTTTATCCCCACTCGTTCTCGAAAATATTTTTATCTCTCTGATGATTTTTAAATATATATATATATTTTTTATTTGGGGGGGGGAGGGGTCGACTCTTCGTGTAACATGAAAAATCATTATTATTCTAATTTCTTGTAAAACAAAGGAGAGAAACTCTATCATCACCAAAAAAGAATTATTTGAAATTTCATGCAATGGAATTCAAAGGAAACAAATACATGATCACTGTATGCGGGAACGACGATATTTTGTTTTCATTTGAGAGCGAAAAAAGTGCGATATTAATGTTTGCAAAAGGTACTGGAAAGAAACATAATTTTGCAATCAAAATTTTAAATACTCATCTGATATTAACGGAATCTGAATTATTGTTTATTTTTCATATAAAAGATCAACTGGAAATCAAAAGGGACTCATGCAGTGAGTAGCTCATTTAATGAGCAATAAATAAATAAACATGGGGACACAACATAACGTATGTTGAAAGTGTTCTTTAATGATTGCGAACAAGCGAAAATTTTAGAACTTTTTTAATTAAAATCAATTTTTTGATAGATTTTGTCATGATAGATTTAACTAAATATTATGTTTCAAGTTTTTTCTTCCAATTTTTCCCTTTTCTTCCCCATCTTATTGGGGGCCCATCCCCCCTCCACCAAGTCCGTCGATGACGGACATGATATTTAAGTTTAAAGTTACCTCATCTTCGCAAAACCAGTTATCGAGTTCAATCCCCCTGATTCCCATGTTGAGAAGGTCCGTCAAACTGAACTCCTGGTTAGCAATCCCGATGCAAAGACTTGGGTCGTATGGGGGCGGCCACAAACATGTATCGTTTGCTATTATTGACAAGGGGATAATAAGTTATACAATAATACACCTTTCAAAAGGATTGGTCAAAGTAACTAATCTGTTGGTGACTATCCGACCGACTAAAATGACCAATATCAACAATAATTCTGGTAAATTTAAACCAATAAACACACTTTGCAAAAGTTAAAAATATTTACTAGTTTATACAATTTTGCAACACTCATCGGAATTATCCTGATTGGGCCTGGTGCCCTCCTGTAATTAATTTGCTCGACGGTTTTGTGAATGCCTAACATTCTATTTGGATCCATAATTAATCTAATATTCCACTGTGTAATTTTTTTTCAAGTTTACTTTATAACAATCGATTTTGGTTGGTATCATAATTTTTTTTAAGGTTTTGAGAAAATATCCATAATTATTCAATATCAGCTCTATGTGTGTTCGTTCGTCGCCATAACCAGAGGTAGACCATTCTACGATTGAGAAATAGCTGACCACATTCATTTCATTCATTTTCGGCCTCTTATCATGATATGAAATATTGACAGTGCAAAATACATTTATGTTCTGTGTTAAACATGGTTAAAGGGGCCGCCACACCTAAACTTTAACTGTCAGCCAGGCATGCCGACGCTTAACTCTTTCATACCGACGTACATAATATATAGGCTTTGGCAAGTCTTTTCTTAATCTTATTTCTTGATTTTAAGAATTGTCTTTTGTTCAGAACACAACTGATACTTCATATTTATATATATATATATTTTGTTTAGCTCAAAAATAACAATTGAAGTATCATGGTGTAGCGGTTCTGACTCGCCCTGTAATCAGAGGGTCGTGTGTTCGAATCCCATCGCGGCCTAACGTCCTTTGGCAAGGCGTCAATCCACACTTTGCCATTCCCCACCCATTTGTTAAATATTGATGCCCAGTAGGATGCAAAACCCTATGTAGTATGCCAAACTCCTTTTGGAATGCTCCCCAGGCAGAGGAGAAATTGCATAGGCCAGGGGCGGATCCAGGATTTTCCAAGGGGGGGGGGCACACTTGTGTAAGACTATGCCTCTCTATAGGCCACCGCACACCTTACGACTGTTCGCGATCCGATTATGGAACAAATCGCATTTTGCCCATTTTCTGAAAATGTCAATGGAATATATCATTTAATTTGAGGTTAAAATTGATTGAAAGAATACCAATATAACCATTTTGAAAGATTACAAGCCTTTATTTTGGAGTAAAGGCCAAATTAATTTCAAATCGTAGCCAATCGTACGACTGCTATGACGTCATTACGACTAGATATTAAATTTGCTTTTATTCTAAAAAGGATGGTAGTATATAGTCATAGAATTGAAGGTAGGTATTTATACGATGATTTCGAACATTACACAGTAAGATATTCCAAGTCTCAATATTAGCATCAAATTATATACGTTTTATTCCAAAATTGAGTCGCAGACAAATCGTAAGGTGTGCGGTCGCCTTAAGGGGGAGGGCAACGGCCCCGGATGTGCCCCCCCCCCCCCCAATTCGCCACTGGCATAGGCCTACATTGGGTGCGGGCATATCCGATGACCGGGATAATAATAACTGCGTGTACCACTCTTAGAAATATAAAGTGTTAAGCCCGATATCATCATTTTTTTTTTTTTTTTAATAGAATGCTTATTATCAAGAAATTGAATTAGAGGAGAACCATATACGTATACGGTACGTCGGTAGAAGCTGGCTAAAACATCGAGTGTGAAAGCCCCTTCAAAGTGTTTACGTTTGAGGCCGGTGAGAACCTTTTTTGTTATCCATTTGTATAAACAACATGATTGTGATGGAATGGAATAGGTCCAATACTTACCCCCGTATAAAAATCCATACGGTCTGGTATTATAAGCATTATGTGCCTTTGAAAATGGAGAAAGATATAAACACATTTATTAATATACAAAATACGCATTTGACATAATTATTCAGTAACTATCTATTTTGTAATAATAATTATTTTACAATGCAGGTATAATAATAAATATCTATAAGATTTTTTATCATTTCTATATTTAATAAATACGATGTTTGAAATAAAGAACACTTCGAATTTGAACATAAAATCTATGTCATAAATGTCATGACAACATGTCAGAAAGAGCCATAATTATGTTAGATTTAGCAAAGCCTGTGTGGTATTAGAAACAGACAGAGCCATAATTATATGAACAGAAATTAATAGACGAATACTTACGTCTAATAACTGGGCATGGTTGAACGGTACATCGAGCTGAGAGTGAACCAATATGAAAATCATGTATGAATTATTTAATGAAGTTTAGATAAACATTAATTTTGTGCTTCGTTTGTTGAATTCTTTGAATTCATTTTCAACTGATATACTGACGTTTCTCGATGATGATATTATAATAGGACGGCGGGATTTTATATCTTTGCCGTTCATGCTTAGACATCAGTTTGCGTGACGGGTCCTTTAAAACTGATATAAATTATGTTACACCTATTTTTTTTTTAACTGATATCAACAGTAACAGGGCCCTGGGACGATCATTTAATAGGAAGTGCTGGGATTTAGACAATAATGTTAACAAGCAAACAATAAAAATAACAAAAGGAAAGGTTAGCTCTAAAAAAAAGGACAAAAAATGTAGGGAATTTTGTACAGAAAAAAAATGACAAGCAAAAAAAGTTATTGTTTCCAAATAATGGAGATTTGGGTCAAATCGCTACATTTTAGCATATCAACCTGATTTCCAAGGGGTACTGCCTATGGAAAATAACATACGCAGCACCCCCCAGAAAAAATCTTGGGGGTGCTTAGCGCCCCCGCTTCCCAGGGCCATGAACGGTAAACGTGTTCACATTTACAGAGGCATGACTAGTCCAAACTCCTTAATTATAAGTATTCTGCATATTGCTATTTTCTGAAATCTAATACTAATCATATTTAAACAAATATCATTATTTAAACAGAGGGGTGTGAATAAACATCGTACAATAATATTTTGTAATCTTATACTCTGTTCAGATTGAAAAATTACGACTCTTGTAACGATTTAGTAGGAGTTATTTAAACGGTGGTGAGGTTACTTATGATTTTATTCATTTAAGAGGAGGTAGAAGGAGGAGGAGGAGGAAGAAGAAGAACAACAACAACAACAATGACAACAAAGGAAAAAGAGGATAAGAAGAGGGATCATACCTGTACATCCATCTGTGTCCTGAGTGTATTTTGCAGCCATGGGTCTACTTGTATTGTTCCTCTCTCACAGTGACCAAAATCATCACACTTTAACCAAAATGGCGGGGGAAAATAAAGGGGAGTCATATACAAAATTTCATAATTAGGAGTATGTTGGTGGTGGTGTTGAAGATGGCCATGATGGCACAGGCTAAATTTGAACTTAAGAATCCATCAGATTACTATCTATATATAACTTTCAAATACTGATATTGGAGTAAACATGGTGCCCCGACATGGGGGTGTTGATACCCCCCCCCCCACCCACCCACTCTGAACCTCATAACTATACTACACAAACAAAAAATGGTCCCATTCATGAAACCTCTTTATAAAAAAGAAGATAAAACTATACTGTCGACTTATTATGATTCGTGCATTATTTCCAGTCACGTAAAATATTTCTGGTATCCAATTCTGAGCCATTAATGCATTTTTACGAAGAGCTTTATTAAAGATATGTTACGCGATTTGATTTATGATATAAACAATAACTATAAATCACGTCTTTCCGACGTCATAATATAATTTGTATTGTATGGCTCTGAATGGGATACCAGAAATATTTTGCGAGAATGGAAATAATGCACGAATCATAAATTATTTTTTCAATAATAATTATTGTTATCACCAATAACCAACTAGTAATAATGTGCAAAAATGATTAATGAAAAAAAAGTTTGTTTATTTGTTTTTAAGAGAACACATATGGTACACTTCCGGCGATGAATTTCCTTTTAAAGTCCCACCTATTACCATTTCTCGATTCTTGATATTTGAAGAAAAGAAATGATGTCTTACCGTACATGTTACTTCTGAGCTTAATCCTTGGCAATCTGCACTTGAAGCTGTATGATAGCCCAAAATAACCTACAAAGTTAAGAGCAAAAATAACAATAAGATATACGGTGGTGGGGAGGTGGGGTACGATGTTTATACCCCCCCCCCCCCGTTTCATCACGGTATTTATATATAATTTCTGAAATTTTCCTCATATGACATAGTCTGATAAGCGGCCTATATGGAATAGACCCCCCCCCCCTAGTATGAAGATCTGTCTACGAAACCAAGTTTACTTATCAATGAATGGTAATATATATATATATACATATATACATATATATATATATATATATACACAACAACAAAAGTAAGTCCCCCCTAAATCAAATTGCTCTAACTTTTGAACGGAATTATTTTGAGATATGATATTTTGTAGGTGGTTTTTGAGTCATGCATGAGTAATTAAAGATTGAATTAAAAATGACAATTTTTGAAAGTCACAAGAGTCGTTTTTCAGATTGTGCAAATACAAAGTTGGGCAAAAGTTGTCTTTATGTGAATTTTATGGTGTTATGCTGTTTTACTATCCATCATTTAGCCACTCCACACACAATTTTGATATCGTATGTTCATGGTTGAGTGAGCACAATGTATTGCAGGGGCCGCGGAAGCGGGGGGGGGGGGGTTCAGCCCCCCCCCCCCACTTTTTTCCAAAAGCATGTACAAAAATGTAAAAATGACCATACGATTGTGATTTTTTGCATGGTCAGCCCCCCCCCCCCCCTCCCACTTTGAAAACCGTTCCGCGGCCCCTGCATTGTGACGTATCACCATAGGGGTTTATGGTAGTATCCTCTATAACTTGTTAGATCATGTTAAAATTTGAAAGTGTTGGTGTCTCTCCCGATTATAGGCCCCTCCCCCATTTCAAAATTCTGGATCCACCACTGATTTGTCCATACATTAAACTGATCATGAGAAATTGTTAGGAAACGAATACATTTATGCAGTATAAAGAGTATTCATTCCTAAGTTTTCGAATGTGCTCGCTCAACCATGAAAATGTTTAAAGTTCGGAAAGTGTGTGGTGATAGAAATGATGGATGATAAAAACAACACCAATTAAAGTCACATTTGAATCCGAATTCACTTTATTACCCTTTAAAATGAGTCTGTGACATTGAAAATACAAAATTTCCCACTTTGATGCGTGCTCACTCATCCATAAATAAACAAATCGATTTCATTTTGCACAGAATTCTGCCCATAGATTGATAAACATTACTGCCAAATGACATTGCTAAAGACAGCCTTGAAAAAAAGTTCCACCTTACTTATTCTTAAACATATTATGCACCCATAATGTACACAAGTCTATGAGAGAGGAAGTCAAAATTTTAACAAATATGAAATGAGGGTTTGTTTCATGGACGGTTTTTGTTACTTCTGCCAACAGTTATTTCATGAAACTTCGCACATGGCTTCAGAGTAACACTATCCAAAAGGCGCGCACAACAAAATAACCATTCGATACGGCACAGAATGGGGCCAAGGCATTGAACTTTCTTCTCATTTGCATAATTTTCGAATATTGTGTGCTCACTGATGCATTAATCATCGGGATTTTCATAAAAATCAAATCAAATGAACTATGCAAGGAGGTTTGTGACAGACATCCATAGTTACAAATTGCATTTTTTCCAATAACGTAAAAAAGAGCTAATCACATTCCACTTGTTCATTCAAGCGTGAATGTTTTATTAAACGCCTTTGAATCATTGAAGCATGTTAATTGGTCATGAAAATAACGAAAAAGTTGAGAAAAGATCATTTTCAGTTACCAAAATTAAACAATACATGCCTATGATATTTGAAAATCGTATTTTTTGTTTTCAATAAATGTTCATTGAACCGTGAATAGATTAAAATTGTTGAGGATACTCTTCCCAAAAATAACTGTCATCATATTCTATCATTTTTATTGATAGAAATGTGTAAAAAAATCCAATTATAGCAAATTTGGACTTGTGTTTATTCAACCGTAAAATTTTGCCAAAAAAGTTGTATCGTCTTTTAGAAAGTACCTTTTACAAGCCTTCTGACTATTTTTCATGATGAGAATGTGGAATTAGTTCCAATAAAATGGAATCAAAATAATGATATTTGGCTTGTGACTTTTGAAAAGTGAAATTGTTGCCTTTTGACGATGCTCACTGAAGCATGACGTAAAATACGTCAATAACATTTACTCAGAGGATAGCTTATAAAATTACCTACACGCTCATGTAAAAATATATTAAAAACTCGCATTGGTTCGGAAATTATTGATGTTTGTTTTAGGGGGGACTTACTTTTTTTGTTGTGTATATATATATATATATATATATATATATATATATGTGTGTGTGTGTGTGTGTGTGTGTGTGTGTGTGTTTATCTTTGCAGAAACGACAGGAGAATTGATCTGGAATATCCAGAGATGTGTTTTAAACTCCATTATACTTTAACATATTTTTTTATTAGAAAACCCCCAAAAACATGTTTGCATAAATATCATAGCAGTTTCAGGTATGGAACTATATAATAGTTTTGATTAAATATATTGAAATGGATGGGAAGCTAAATATGAATGAGATATAAAACGTAAAAAGGCACCAAACTTGACATGCATGGTTCCGTTCATATATTTATCTTCTGATCCCTATCATTTTGTTAGGGGACATGGATTATCAGCATTGCTCTCTGTACTCAGGTCGAAGAGCAGATGCTAGTTAGATAGCATTTTGATATAGTTCAATTCTTACTAAAATTCTTGCTTTTTGTAACGCTTTTACAAATGTTCATCGATTATCAATTGAAAAAAAAACCTGGTGGTTTCGAAAGTGACTTGCTTAAAATTAATACTTTTCTTAACCAGTTTTCAAGAATCGTGCATAGAGAAAAGAAAATATTTCCTTTTTTTAATTCACAGAAAAATAAGTTTGTTTGTTTTAAAATTATTATTTATAACAACTCTTCATATAAAGCACAAAGAAAAAAATGTATATATATATTCCACAAAAAAGGATACTTTAATAACCGAATATATAGAAATAAAACAAAACATAATAAACGGTGGATATAAGAGGCGTAAAAGTTCCTCGCGATAGAATAAACAATCACAGCGAAGAATAATTTGTAATGAAATCTACGTGTATACTCTTAGTAAATGTCACATTTACCTGCAAAATAATGAAAAATCCGAGAAAATTCTTTTCAACTGGAACCTGCGCCATGTTAAGATAATTCGAATCGTCAAACTGATTGAATACTGTGTTCGTAAGGTATAACGTATTTCAATGGTAGTCTGATCAAGCAAACAATCTTATCCAAAGTTCGAATTAGAATAAGGGTGTGGACATGCAATCAATACTTATCTCGTTTCGACCAGGGGCGTAAATAAGAAGTCACTTACCATACACAGTTTTGTTGTTTATATTTCGTGTGGCAGTGTGATAAAGATAAAAGACACAAGAATTTAAGGAGATAAAACGCCGATCATGACCAACTTTATTACCATCATCGTCATCATCGTCGTCGTCATCATCACCGCCATCACCATTACCATCATCATCATCATCATCATCTTCACCATCATCGTCATCATCACCATCATCATCGTCATCATCACAATCATCATCGCCATCACCATCATCATCATCTTCACCATCATCGTCACCATCATCACTATCATTATTATGGTCTTTATGGTCACCATATTTTTATCTCATTATGAAATCTTGATATGGATCTTAATCAAATGATTAAAATATATCAGCCATTTATTCTATCGTTAACAGGCAAATTTGCGAATGACTCGCACTTGATAAATTTATAGTTCTACTGACAGATCATAGATTTGAGAAGATGATTTTCTTTCATGAAACTGATTCGTGCACATTGCTATAATTATAAAACATAATACAATATACAATTAAGTCTCAAACACGAGACAGTTTACATCAAACTAGAATGCTAAAATATCCAAACGGATTTAGGAAATTGAGGCTAGTGACAAACACAAATAAAATGTCAAAGACAAATCTATTGGCATAGCTATAAGTCACGAAGGTTGTAGTTAATTATTCGTGAATTCCTTTCAACAGTTAATCTCATTTTTCATAAATAGATGAACAAAAAATAAAATCGTCAATACAAATTATTCAACTAGTGACAATGGAAACCAATTCTGAAAGATAATATTGGCAGGGAAGTGCGGGGGGGGGGGGGCGCCAGTGTATATTGATTGGGGGTGGGATGTAATAAAATGACATTATTTTCTCACTTAACTTATAGGGGTAGTATGTAGCTGTATACAGCCAAATCTTCTCTTCTTACACGCCTTTTCCCTCTTCCTTTTTATTCATGTTTCCCCCTTTTTTTTAATAATTAAAAAAGCATAGAATCAATTGCCCCTACCCAGGGACCTGGCCGTGTGTGATTATTCTATTGGTAGACCACCCCAGTAAGTCAATAGATAATCCTCCACGGCCAGGTCCTTGCCTCTACCACGTGGCGCTGCCCCCGAATACTGGTAGCTACCCCCCCCCCTGGCCCTCAATAAACCACAAAAAATACAACGATAGACAAGATGACTATAAAATATCAATATGAACAGATGTCCCTATAATAACGATTCTTAGCAGCCTCGAGTGATCGCGACAGGATTCTATAGGATGAAAAGTGCGGAGGCTGCAGCGAGGACGACCCCGGATATGACCGCGGTGACTGCCTGAGCTCCGCCCTCCGTTGGTGCTATGGTAGGCAGTACCGGTGGCTGGTAGTCATCGAGAAGAGGAGCAACGTTGAGCCAAACGTCAGCATTATCAATTCCTTCCAACATCTATTTGGATAAAATTTCGATAAAAAAGAATAAGAATGTTGTTGTTGTGTTCTTTCTTTCTAAATTCTACTCCCATTTCTCCCTCCAAATTTATTCTATTTTTCCCTTAAGCAAATTTGTTTTTAATATTTCCGAATTATGCATCCCAACAGAATTAACTAAATTGAGAACGAACAAAATTCTAAGGAGTCCATATACTGAATGTCAGGGAGCGCAGCGAATAAAGATGAAATAATATACCCTAGTAAAAATGGAGGGAGAATAAATTACTTATTTCCCGAAATTGCAGCTTGTGCATGATTCTGATTACCTCACTCAACATGTTTAACTAATTCATTTGCCTTCCTGGACATCATGTATCATAATTATATACGAGTGACGGCAACGAGCGAGGAAAATATAATGTTTATTTCACTTTGCTTGTCACATGAACCTGCATACGAACGACTACAATGAGCGAGACAAAATAAAGTAATCTCTTGTAGAGATGAATGAACACAAATGTAAATTAACTTGTATTTCGATCAAAATATGAGCGCATTTTGTTCACTTGCTCAAAAATATATATATTGAATATTTTCTCCCTCCCCCGCTCTTTCTCTATCTTTTCTTCAGCTGATTATGGGAAAGTGTTGCCTCCCCCGACCCTCACCTTTTACGTTACTGGTAGTCCTTGAAAAAAATATTTATGAAAAATTCAAGAAATCACCTTTTGATGTTGGAATCCATTTTGAGGTAGCGAGAATCTGAATCCATTTGGGCATGCTTGTGTGTTTACGTCATAACTCCCGACGGATACACTCAATGTCCAGTCTTCTGTATTAATGACATTCTGACATGCGTAGTAGAGTTCTTGGTTGCAGTCTGTCGGTGTGTACCAACGATTATCAGTGCCACTGTAAAAAAATGAAATAAATAAATAAATAAAAAAATATATATGTATATATATAACTTTAATATTAAATGGAATGAAATATCATCTGAAGTTCTTTTGTTCATGTTTTGGCCAATTCAAAGGAGTTGAGTAGACCTATGCCCCAAACAGAACTGGTCATCATATTTCGCAAAATGTCCAATAGAATAGTTTATCAGGTCAGCATTTGATCAACAAATTTGTCCGACAAGTCAGATCTGACAACTTTCCTTGAATTTGACTGACTGAAAAGCGCTGTTACAATGGTAACTGCCAGATAAAAGACCACGTCACTATCGATTGAATTACAAAAAAGTCCATTACCCTCTCAGATCGTATTGATTGTGTGCGGGAATGGTAAAAGATTGAGATTTTGTGAATGGGGTTGAAGACGGAGCCTCCGGTTGGAGGCTGCACCAAAAATCAGGTGGTAATTTTTAAGTGATTGTACATCTTTATTTAGAAAAAAAAGTCTCAGGGGCGCGGAACGGGGAGGGGCGGTCTTAATCTCACCTGAGCATGATACACGACGTCGAATCGGTGATCGGCGTCGCCGGTTCTCCTTTAGCCCATGTATAGACAGCCGTCTCCATCAGCTGAGGATGGACCTGATCACCGGCGGGAAACTGGATCCCACACTTGATGAACTCGCTGAAGGACTCCATGATCCCAACGCGTGTCGGACCATCAATGTAGTCGTTCTCGAATCTATCGAAATAGTAATAATTATAAATAATGGTAATGATAATGCTTATTTACATAGGGTAGCCTCTTCAGCGCCTATGATCTGTTTGTTTTCCCAGCGGGCCCTGCTTAACAATTTTTTTTCTTCCGTCGAATACGTCGAGCGCCTAACTATTTGTAATGCACCGGTATCCATCATAAAAAAAAAGGCTCATGGCGCGATATAGAAAAGAAAGGAAGAAGAGGAGGAAACTTACTAAGGGGGGGGGGGTAAAAGCTTGTGTGAATATACAGGTTTCAAAGAAATTTTGAAAGTGGCGAGATAAGAAATATTGCGGATTTCTGTTGGAAGTGTCCATAGGAATGGCCCGGCATGTTGAAATGATCGATCCCCCATGAATTATGAGATTGTGGTAGAGCAAGTAAGGATGAACTATAGGGTTGCGAGAGGGATTGTAAGGAGTAATCAAGGCATGGAATCAAGGAAGAGTTGTATTGTAGTGCAGTTCCGTGTAATGAATGGAAAACAAATAGGAGCAATTCAAAACGTTATGCGCTGTACAACAGGTAACCAGTGAAGAGATATGAGTAGCCCATAGGGGTTATGTGATTCCTCTTGGGGAACATGGTGACTATACGAGCAGCATTATGTTGTTTCCAAAGGCGATCTAACTGAGCTTGTGAAACGTTATTTAGTAGCGGCGGAAAAAAATTGTAAGTCTCATAGGGAAAGGAAAAAAGGGGGAACAGGGAGAGAGAGAGTGGGGGTGATCTTGATCAGTGTTTGATTGTAGATAACTGCTTAAAAGTAATTACACTTTAGGCCTTTAGCTCTTTGACAGTCGATATAGGGGAAATCATATGGATAAAAAGTCCGCCCCATTCTAAAATGCTGGATCCGCCCCTGATCATAAGTTTATCAAAATACTACTTTTTAATCATTGCACTGAGAAATAAACGATTAATAAACTTTATAGGAAAATGAGAAAGAATGGGAGAGACTGTGTGTGTTGGGGGGGGGGGGACAGTCAGGGAAAATGATAATTAAAAAGTGGGTTTGATTGACAATGACTATACTTACAAGAAATGAGTACTGTCACTGTAGAAACGAAGAGCATTAGTTGAGTTCTTACCTCCACATTGGGGATAATTTGAGAACTGTGATAAAGTTTGAGAAAATGCCGGAGAGAACATTTGATTTATCCAGATTTATCCACAACGCTTACATATCATTAAAGAAAAGGGGATGAGAGGGCACGTAATAAATACCCTTTTTAAGTCAACGCACAACAAACAATTCAGCACGCGCTTCGCCCTTTAGTTAATTTGTTCATAATTTTCTAAAGTACTTAAAATCCCTCGTTTATATGTGTGAAAAAATGCGCTTGCATTATTTGTCGAGTGATAAACGTATCGTGTTCCCAAATTTGGTACTGGTATTGATATTGGTACTGGTATTGGTACTGGTATTGGTATTGGTACTGGTATTGGTACTGGCATTGGTACTGGTATTGGTATCGGAACTGGTATTGGTATTGGTACTGGTATTGGTACTGATATTGGTATTGGTATTGCTACTGGTATTGGTATTGGTATTGGTACTGGTATTGGTACTGGTATTGGTACTGGTATTGGTATTGGTGTTGGTACTGGTATTGGCATTGGTATTGGTACTGGTATTGGTACTGGTATTGGTATTGGTATTGCTACTGGTATTGGTATTGGTATTGGTACTGGTATTGGTACTGGTATTGGTATTGGTACTGGTACTGGTAATGGTTTTGATATTGGTACTGGTAATGGTATTGGTATTGGTATCGGTACTGGTATTGGTACTAGTATTGGTATTGGTACTGGTATTGGTATTGGTATTGGTATTGGTACTGGTATTGGTACTGGTATTGGTATTGGTATTGGTACTGGTATTGGTATTGTTATTGGTACTTGTATTGGTATTGGTATTGTTGCTGATATTGGTACTGGCAATATTGCAATTGGTATTGGTATTGGAATCAGTTTGTGTATTGGTATTAGTATCGGTATTGTAATGGTATTAGTATTGGTATTGCTGTTTTGGTATTGGTATTGGCGTCGTATATGAGTATGAGTGTGAGTATTTGTATCATTTGAAGTTGGTGCTATACTTGCCTCATTCTGTTTTTTATCCTTCCAATATCCGGGATGGATAAACTTTCCTTGGTGAAGGTAAAAATCACCGGTTCCCGCCGTAGCAATATGTGCAATCACTACATCCTTACCATCCTATCAATGAAAATGATATTTAAAAAATGTAAGATTTATTTTTGACACAAATTGTAATATTCAGGGACAGCGAGGGTCCCCTGTGATTTTTCATCGCGTGAAAAATAATGAAATGAAACAAAACAAATAGGAAGGATTAAAGGTGAAGAGAAGAAAAAAGAAGATGATCCAAAAGAGAGATAAAAGTCTTGTATTTCTCTGTAACTCCTAATATTCAATTTAAAAAAAATGAGAAAATTACAAAAAATAGGACGTCTTGTTCCAGGGCCTATGGTGCAGGCCCTGGTGGGTGTTTCATAAAACTGTCCGTAATTTAAGAATGACTTTAAGAACAACTGGTGAACCTTTCTCACGCGCAAAATAATCACCAATGAAGATTTAATGGTGAATATCATTTACCACAAGAAAGGATCATCAGTCGTTCTTAAATCGTTCTTAACTTACGATCAGCTTATGAACGGCCCCTAGATATATAACCTCTAATACATACTTCAAGTCTTCAATCGATGCTCCCGGCCTTGAGCCTTCCTTAAATTTAAGTTGACTTACTTAGTCAGGTGTAAACGATATTTTAACTAGTTTAAGTATGAATCAAGCACCAGTATCATCGACCAAAATGCATAGCCTTTTGCCATGAAGGAAGAGAGTGTGATAACCAGATAACAAAGGGTCGGTACCACAGGAGGGGGAGGGTCTAGGGCTTGCACCCTCCTATATTTTTTTTTTAAGTAATACAAAATTGATACAAAAACAAGAAGGGGAAAAGGGGATGGAGAAAAGTGGAAAAGGATAAAGAAACAGAAGAGAGAATAGCATGGAAAGAGAGGTATAGATCGTGTATAACTTCATAATACCCAGTGTCTTGTAATTTGTTTATTAAAAAAAAGGCTATATTACCTTTTTTTTTGCTTAATTGATTTAGATCTTGTATATACAACCTGTTTCTTGTACATACTCGGCTCCTGAACATGATATAAATGAAAGATGTAAATGTTGAACTCCAACAACATGACCCTACTCGGAGTTTTATTCTGTCATTTACCCCTGTAATTCATTAAGAAGGAAATGGGGGCGCCTTGCTCCACCCCACCCCCCCCCCTTATCGAAGCACCATGGTGCCGCACCTGAAAACAAAATACAGTCTTTGTTATTCAAATAAAGTAGCTTGAGGTACGAGTGCATACTTCTCGCATGGTCCTTAGTGTGGGCCACTCGTTGTTGTAGTCGTTTCTTAGGTTGGCCGGTGTTAATACTCGATCACCAAGGTAACGTTCGAAGGGCCCGTTCACTTCTCCATCATTACCCTGGTCATACTTTTCCTGGAAATATGGTTTTAAAAAGGGGGGGGTTGTAATATGAGAATCAATATAGATTAAGATTATAACACTGTTGATTTGAATATGAACTTTGAACAGACCAATTATAATTGTGGCATCCATGGTCTGGGAGAAATTTAATATTACTTTGCAATTTTTATTTTGAAAAAATAGTCTCTAGATAATAACTTTATTGCTTTTTTCCCACATTTGATTTTGATTAAGATTTTTTTTTGTCAGTTAATGTTCTTCATTCCATATATTTAAGAAAATCTTTCTGATAAGATTATAATCCTGATATAATAAAATGAATCAATTTATTGGTTGCAAAAAATGTGTTTTAACATTTAATCGAGATAATACGTACATTCATGTAGATTCTGACGAACTCGCCCTCGTGATCGTCTAGCCACGCCCCAATCTCGGCAACGGGTTCAGAAAATAGCACGTGACCGCTGTTACATTCTTGATCAATGGTCGATCCAAGATGAGCTATGCGCATCTATAAATAGAAAGATTGATAAACAATAAAAAAATTAATAATGGGGGAAAACATAGTTTTTACATCAAAATGGACTCTTGACCTATAAAATATTTAAGATTGGTCTTCATTAGGTATTTTGGCTTTAGAGTAGGGCAAAAATCATATATATAAAAGGGGACGACCCCACCCCAACCCTATCGCCGCCTACGATTATGAAAGTTTATATGATTACATTTTCAAGATTCTGCATCTGATTTTAATGACATTTTCCTTATTGTCTGCTTATTTTTCACTTTTCACATCAACTTTTAAATTAAGAGGGCCTTCAGTGGCGTAATGATCCGAAATTAGTTGATTAAACAGAAATGGCATATATATATGTGGGAAAATTTTCTTTCAAAATTTTGCAACGTACTTTAGGTTTGTTTGGATTTAGTACTATCTTGTATTGTGGTTGTGTAAATTTTTATAATATATTATTTAATGCCATAATTTTGTTATCTATTATTTTCATAAATTGTATTTTGTGTATAACAGCAGTCAGAATATGATATTTATGCTCTTGTTAATTTAGTTAACTTGATCATGACAACAAATTTTGAATATCTGAAGAAAGCAAAGCAACGGAAAATAGTGCCATTTCAAAATGAAAATATAATTTTGTTTTAGATTTTGACATGATGATGTTAAACAATATTTCATTTTCACCCTTTTCTTTCCTTTTTTTCGTGGTCGTGGATATTTGTTGGGGGTGGGGGGCAGAATCCCCCTATCTCTACGCTAGTGATGGACTTGATATTTAAGTTTAAAGTTACCTCATCTTCGCAATACCAGTTATCGAGTTCAATCGCTCTGATTCCCATGTTGAGAAGGTCTGTCAAACTGAACTCCTGGTTAGCAATCCCAGTGCAAAGACTTGGGTTGTATGGGGGCGGCCACAAGCATGTATCGTTTGCTATATGAGGGTGTAAAATATATTTTCTTATAATATAGTGCAATAATAATGATAATCAATAATAGTACAGTCCTTAGTAAACAAATAAGACTCTAATATATCTGAGCGTGAGGAATAATAGAAAAACGTGGTAAAACTGTTGGCTGAAAACTATATATCAAATATGCATTAAAAACATCATAGAATATTTAATGTAATTATTACTTATCATACTCTGAATTGTAATAGTTATACTTTTAATGGGTCAAGCTGTGTAATATTTCTAAAAGTTATTAGGAGAGAATTCCATTTAGCTGGTGCAGTTTTCTGGAAAGCCTGACGTCCAATTATTTGGTCTTGACAGTGATTTGCGAGAGAAAATTTCTTGAAGTTTGGGTTTGTAGAGCGCACATAATCGTAAAAAGACGGTCATAGCGCTAGCATGGCTAGAGGTCAGCACATTTATTTTGAACACAAACAAGTTATAAATATAAATTAATCTATGAATAAAAAAAATCCTATAAATCACACTACTTTCCAAAAGTATTTGCATCACTCTTCGGAATTCCTGGCTACATCCTGATGCATGAGACCTGGTGCACTCCTGCTTGCTCGAATAAGTACCATTTTATTCACATTTTATCACATATTCCTCTTTGTAATCTTCTTTCAATTTTATCTCAAAACGATCTAAATGGGCTTGGAATTCTCCAGTTTTTAGGTTTTTAAACAATGACCATAATTATGCAATATCAGCTCTTATGTTTGTTTGTTCGTTCGTCCGTCGCCATAACATATGACTTTTCGTCACTCACTATTCCTGAATAGCTGCCAACATAGCAAAGACCAATATTGACAGTCCAAAATACATCTACATGCATGTTCAATGCCAAAGGGGAGGTCTTAGCGTTAACTGTAAGCCAGGTGTACTGACCATAATGATACCGACGTACATAGGGTTTGGCAAGTCATTTCCTTAATCTTATTTCTTAATATAATGTCAAGAATTGCCTTTTGTAAGAACACAACTGATACTTCAAATAAAAAAAATGAATTGTTTATATTTTGTTTTGTTAACAAATTACAATTCTTGGAAGCGTCTTGGTGTAGCGGTTCTGACTCTCGCCTTGCCATAATCAGAGGGTCGTGTGTTCGAATCCCACCGTCGTGGCCTAGCGCCTTTGACAAGGCGTCAATCCACACTTTGCCACTCCCCATCCAGGTGTTAAATGGGTGCCCAGACAGCCCGGTAGGATGCAAAACCCAATGGCCCGTATTCTGAAGTCGGGTTTAAAGTTGTGGTTTAAGTATTTTAAGCCAATTGTAATAATCACTAACAGTAGAGATATCATATTTCAGCTCATTTGGCTCTCAAATCATTCATAACTGTCTAGGAATTATAAAAGATAATTGTCTTCACCATCAACGAATCAGGAAAGAGCACAGTATACATAAGAAACATACAACTTAATGAAAATTTTCAATACTTTTGGCTTTCCATAATTTTAGCACAGAGTTAGACCATGGTCTAAGTTAAACCTGACTTCAGAATACAGGCCATATATAGTGACTAGCAATTTAGTCTTCAACTCCTTTCAGAATGCTCCCCATGCAGGGAGTGGAGAAATTTATATTGTGTCCGGGGGCATGTCCGGATCCGATAACCGGGAAAATAGGTCTAGTGATTTTTACCATCCACTTCGCAGACGCTTTCTTCAACGTTGAGAATCTATTGAAAATATCTGTCAAATCACAATGGACAGATTAGAGGTCATTGTCGAAAGTTGGTGGACCGGAAACGCACATCGTCTTAAGATTCGGACCGGACAAAAAAATGCAATTTTTGTATTCACCGATTTTCGACAAAGACTGCTTTGTTATGAAGGGCTTTTAACGAAAGGTTATCTGCGTTATAAATAGCGTCTGCGAAGTGATAGATAAAATGCCATAATAATAATTACATGTAAAGCGCTTAGCAATACAATGTGTTCAGCGCTTTATTATTATTTATTATTCCTTGATTTACATAAATGAATGCTTGATATAAAGAAATAGAATTAAAGGAGAAAATGACTGGCCAGACGTACGTCGGTATATGCTGGCTAAAATGTCTGACCGTGACAAAGTGTTTACATGCGAAGCCGGTAAGACCTTTAAATGTTATCCCTTTGTAAAAGCAACACAATTGTGATGGAATGGAATAGGTCCATTACTTACCCCCGTATAAGTATCCATATGGTCTGGTGTTGTATGAATTATGTGCCTTTGAAAATTGAGAATATGATATAAAAATCAATCATTAATATACAAAATGTGCATTTGACATATTCATTGACTATTTTGTAATAATAATCATTATACAAGACAGGTTTAATAGATCTGTATAATATTTGATATCATTTCTATATAAAGATTATAAAATACGATGCTTATAATAATGAACACTCCAAATACGAAATATAAATGTCATGAAAACATGTCAGAAAGAGCCATTGTGTGTGTCTATTATTATTTTTATTATTATCATCATTATTGTCATTATTATTTCGAAAACTTGAAAGACGAATACTTACGTCTAAAAACTGGACATAGTTGAACGGTAGATCGAGCTGAGAGAGCCAAAATAAAAATAATATCAAGTATTATTAAACTGTTTGATGAAGTTTAAATGAATATTTGTGCATCGTCGTTCATAGTTAGAAATCGGTTTTTTTATACGATGTTTATTAACCGTAAATATATATATATATTTACGGCTAATAAATATCGTATATGACACTGCAAAAACTCCGGTGTTGATGTAACACCAGCCCGGAATCTATATATATTATGTCCACACCAGAAAAGTATTGAAACAACACCAGTTTGGAATCAAAACCGATGCTATTTTAATACTAATTGGTGTTGTATAAACACCTATCTGGTGTTAGACCAAAACGAAACTGGTGTTGTTTAACACTTCTCTGGTGCGGACATATATAGATTCCGCGCTGGAGTTAAAGGGGAATCCAACCCAAATAAAAACTTGTTTTTATAAGGAAAAGAAAAATCAGACAAGTTGATAGGTGAAAGTTTGAACAATATTGGACATACAACAAGAAAGTTATGAATTTTTAAAAGTTGTAAATATTGGTAATCACTATACCCATGGAGACTTCAAATTGGCCGCATATGGGATGTCATAGTGATGTAAGGCAAGGACTACTCTTCCATGTACTCCAATACATATTATGGCTAAAATGTCAGTTTTATTTCAAATTATATTTTTCTTTCATGAGGACATAAAACAATATACTACCTTGGTTATATTTAGATTACTCCCCCAGGGGAATGGGTACTTAGGAGAAAACCACAAATCCCTGATAATAAAGTACATGGCCTATGGAAAAGTTGTCCTTGCCCCTTGTCATAATTTACTTACCCAGTTGCCAATTTGAAATCTACATAGTATTAGTGATCTCAATTTTAAAGCAGCTATAACTTTCTTTTTGCTTATCCGATTTCTTTCAAACTTTCACCATTCTGTTTAATTTATTTTTCTCCTTCCCAACACAACATTTTATGGCTAAGGCTGGATTCCCCTTTAAATCAACACCAGAGTTTTTGCAGTGCATGTATTTTGTAATCTCATATCCAGTTCAGTTCAGATGGGAAGGGGTCATTTAAATGGTGGTGAGGATACTAATGATTTTATTCATTTAAGAGGAGGAAGAAGAGTAGAAGAAGAATGAGGAGGAGGAAAAGAACAAGAAAGAGTAGAAGAAGAAGAAAAAAGTAGAAGAAGAAGGGGAAAAAAAGAAGAAGAAGAAGGATCATACCTGTACATCCATCTGTGTCCTGAGTGTATTTTGCAGCCATGGGTCTACTTGGACCGTTCCTCTCTCACAATGACCAAAATCATCACACTTTAGCAAAAATGGCGGGTAAACATAAAAGGGGTCAGTATGTTTGGTGGTGGTGATGAAGATAGTCGTCGTGACGATACAAGCTCAATTTCAACTTAAGAATCCATCAGTTAACACCCCTACATTTCAAATACTAGTATTGATAATAGGAAAAGACTTTGTGCCTCGTCATGGGAGTGTTATACCCCCCCCCCCTCTGAACCTCATAACTACTACAAAAATGGTCCCATGAATCATGAAACATCTTAAGAAAAAAAAAATCTAACTATATGCTGCCGACTTGTACCAGATTACATAGTGAGTAAATATAAATCAAATCGTAAAGCTCTGCAGTTTTTCCGACGGTATGATATTTTGTATCGCTCAAATAGGGATACCATAAATACTTTACGAGACTGGGAACAATGCACGAATCATTAAATGATTTTTTTATAATGATGCTTTGTTTATTATCTTGTTATCACTGATTACCAACTATTAAGGTGCAAAAATAGTTCATGACAAAAAGTTGCGTTTTTAATGCAAGTCACATGATGACAAACTTGCTGGGATGAAAGTCACATCGATTTACATTTCTTGATTTTTGACTTGATTCTTGATATTCTAAAGAAATATGATGTTGTCTTACCGTACATGTTACTTCTGAGCTTATTCCTTGGCAATCTGCACTTGAAGATGTGTGATAGCCCAAAATAACCTTCAAAGTTACAAAATATATAATAAGATACTGTACATGTTTAGACAAGGGAAGTGGGTCGTGGGTATGAGGTTCGTTTATACCCCCACTTCATCAAGGTATTCTTTATATTCTTTGTATATATGTATACGTGTGGACACATATACACCCCCCACACACACACACACATATATATATATATATATATATATATACAGTGGCGTACCGTGGGTCACGGCTGGGGGGCACCAGCAAAAAAAATGAGTCACTTAGTGATCGCGCGAAGCGCACTCAGTTGCCAGGTATAGACCTACTGACCAAATAGAGACATTTTAAGGACAGTAACGGATATGTATCTCACTGATTAAATAATGTGAGCGCGAAGCGCGAGCTGAAATTTTTTTTATTTTCAGATCAGAGAGCAGACATATATCTCACCAATCCACTAATGCGAACGTCAGCACAGACAAGAAATGTTTTATATTAAGACCTTAAAATGGGGCAATCAGTTTAAGTAGTCATGAAAAAGAAGCACATGTCACTACATAAAACAATAATAACTCGAAGTGCGAGGATGTGTATATTGACTTGAAAACGGGAGGTTTTAGTACAGCAGGATTATATATCTCGTTAAACAGCTAGACTATGCGAGCACCAGGAACAATTAAGACATAGGCCCTGAGCAAATTATCTTTCATAAAGTTATGAAAAAATGTTTCTTATATAACATTACATAATTATGATATAATATAACATTATAATGAAGAATAATTTTTTCTTTCCCACTACGTTTCTCTTCATTTCTCCCTTTTTTCTCCTTTCCCCCACTTTTTTTGCCAGCCGATGGGGGGGGGGGGGGCACGTGCCCCCCATGGTAATTTATTTAATGATTTTGGTGTAATCTTTGGAAATTGATGCAAATCTAAATGTGAATGGGATTACGTAAAAAGTTCGTAATTTTGAATGAAACCAAAAACGGTGAAGATATCAAATATAAAAGGGCACAAAACATGCATGGTTCTGCTCATATATTTATTTTCTGATCCCTATCATTTTGTTAGGGGACATAGATATGTATTAACAACATTGCTATCTGTCCTCTGGTCGGAGAGCAGATGACAATTAGGTATAGCATTTTGATATAGTTCAATTCTTACTAAAATTCTTGCTTTTGTAACGCTTTTACAAATGTTCATCGGCTATCACCTAAAAAAAAACTGAACAAAGGTGAATTTCCTTAAAGTTAGCACTTCTCTGAACCAGTACACATAGATAACAAAAAAATGTCTTTTTTAATTCAAAGAAAAATAAGTCAATTCGTTTAAAAATTATCATTTTTAACAACTCTTCATGTAAAGCGCAAAGATAAAATAATATATATTCCACAAAAAAGGACACTTAATTAACCGAATAAAGAGAAATAACAAAAACTTTATAAACTGGGGATATAAGAGGCGTAGAGCTATAGAGTATATATTTAAGTTACTCGCGATAGAGGAAACAATTACAGTGAAGGATCATTTGAAACTGGATCTACGTCTATAAAACTCTTCTTAGTAAATGTCACATTTACCTGAAAAATAATGAAAAATCCAAGAAAATACTTCTGAGCTGGAACCTGCGCCATGTTAAGATAATTCGAATCGTCAGACTGATTGAATACTGTGTTTGTTAGGTATAACGTATTTCAATGGTAGTCTGATCAAGCAAACAATCTTATCCAAAGTTCAGATCTGAATACGAATGTGGACGTAATGCAATTAAAGTTTTATTGCTTTTCGACCAGAAGCGTAAATAAGAAGTCATTTACCATATACTTTGTTGTTTATATTTCATATCGCAGTGTAATAAAGATAAGACAAAAGAATTCAATGAGATAAAACGCCTACCATGACCAACTTTATCACAATCATCATCATCATCACCATCACTATCAACATCACCGTTACCATCATCATCTTCGACATCATCATCATTATCACAAGTATCATCACCATCACCACCATCATCATCACTATCGCCATCATTTTCTTCGTCATCATCATTCACCATCATCACCATCATCATCAGCATCATCATCATCATCACTATCATTTTCATTGTCTTATATGATCACGATCTTTATATCTTATATATTTTCCTCATCAGAGGAATTTATCACATTAAAATCGATAAACAAACACAATCAATACCACATACCATCAGTGTCACATTTCACAAGCTTTTGATTTAATCGTACTATTTTTTCTGTTATATATCTCATTATGAAATGGTGATAAGGATCGTAGTTAAAAATGACTGGCTGAAAAATATACATCACTTGACCAGTCGTTTATTTTAGCTACTTGCAAATTTGCCAAAATTACTGATATTTAATAACTTGTTCTATTGACCGTTCCTTGGATTTGAGATGATGGGTTGTAGAAAATAAGGATCTATGCATTTCTTATACATTATTATAAAAACATATAATATACATTATAGAAGGCATTAGTAAGAATTGCACGCACGCGGTTTATAGAAAAAAAAATTTCTAAAGGTATCCCGTGCGAGTAATTCTTAATAGAGAACAACGGTGTCCAGATGGGGGAATGGGGCAATGGTCCCCCCAAAATTTTTTTAAAAAGGTCAAATATAATGATAATGTGTATTATTGGAATATTGTTCCAGCAACGAAAATGACCACCACTACTACATACTACTACTACTACTACTACTACTACTACTACTACTACTACTACTACTACTACTGATGCTGCTACTGCTACTACTAATACTACTTATACTACTACTACTACTACTACTACTACTACTACTATACTACTACTATACTACTACTAATAATAGTAATAATGATGATGATGATGATGATAATGATAATAACGTTAATAATGATGATCATTATGATAATCCTCTAACTGTGATTTGTAAATATGCCTAATTTACAAAGCCCTTAAGTCAATATGATCTTTGCCTTTAATTTAAGCAATTAAGATCCGCACTGGGAAAAATTAGACCAAAGGGCGTATTCCTGAATAAAATCAAACATATTAATTGCCTCACTAATTGCCACCAATAATCCGTCTTAAAGGGAAAATCCTCACTAGGCCTCATCTTTCATACATTTTCAAAGGATTTTAAACAAAGTTTCTATACATTTTTTTAAATTAATTGTACTATCTTGATTGTCCGTGATAGCGTACACTTTCTCGTAATTCAATTGAACAACAATTAAATAAATTTGTGATTATAATTTTTTATCAGTTTTCATGTGACGAAGCAAAATAATCAGTGATATTAACTTTAGATATACACCCACGCTGCAGTGATACAACAGCAACATGAACGGGATGAACATTATTTTGTTTTAAAAAATAAAACTCTGAAATGAAAAATGCGCTGATGATTATCGATCCATACAATAGTTAAAACTATTTTTCTTACTTTCATTTATTTTTCCTATCAATGATCATCCCACCTAAAGTGTTGATTGATGTTCTTTCCATTCCAAACTTTATTAAATTAGGGCTGTTTATAAAATCTAACATATTCGAGGGAACTTTAATTGAATGATAAGAAATGTTTAATCGTGGATATGCAAATAACTAAAACTACTGATAAAATATTTAAGGACATTTTTACCTGAATGTACAATATTTCACGTATATACATGTATAACAAACGCTTGACACGTTAGTCTACATGAATTACTTGCGATCATTAAAACCCTGGATATTATTTTTAGAGGAATTTTGACATGTTCATCAAAATATCAAATTATAGATGTATCGGAAGTTTAGGAATTAAAATGGAACAGCAAGTGCCACGCGAGAAATCGACATTTTAATTGCATGAAAATTGGCTTGTCTGTGTTAACACCATTCAGCGGTCATCGATTTTTTTTTCATCATTAATTTATTTGCTCAATCAGTCTCTGATAATTTTCAGATGATAATCGTTTTCATTTACTGACACTTCGACGGAAAATTGGCCTGTGTGAAATTCAAATTGCTTTGAAAGTTCAAACTGGATTATTGTTGAGAAGGTATAGAAATTTGAATTATGGAGATCAAATTGTTACCTTTGTTTTCTACTCTAAGCCTCATACAGGTAAGTTTTCAAGAGCAATCGAAAAAATAAGAATTCACATTGTGAGACCGTCTGTCTATACGTCGATGACGATGATGATGATGATGATGATGACGCTAGTCAACGGTTAATCTAGTATTGCATCATAATGTCTGTAATTAAAGATGTTTTATGACAAAGGCATTCGACCAATGGACTCAATTTATGAGACTGCGTTTATTGATTAGATATTCCGCACCCTGTATCAAAAACCATTCTACGGATAGTACGATTATTCTTCCAAATCATTGTTGCAACCAAAAGCTAAATTGCAGAATTTGTCGAGTTAAAGTATACAACCATTCAGGAGCGGCGAAACCGGGGGGAAGAGGGCACTTGCCCCCCCCCCCCCCCCCAAGTTTTCAGCAGGAAAATTTCCTTTTTTTAGAAATGGAAAATGCCCTTTTTTCAAAATGAAATGTGCCCCTTTTCAAAATGTTAGATGTAAAACATCATACACTTATTTAGGTTGGAAAATCACCTTTTTTTTTTGGTTCGCATCAGTTATTGTTTAGGTACTCATCCTGTCCATGGTTACAATAATGCTGAGAATGTCCAGCTTTCAGGTTGGAATATCACGATTTCTTGGCTCGCATTTCCGCTTGCATCAATTATTGTTAAGTAAGGTACTCATCCTATTCCTGATTACAAAAATGCTTAGAATGTTCAGTTTTCGGGTTGGAATACCACAAATTTTTAGCTCGCACTTCGCGCTCACATTATTCGATGGTGAGATATGTATCATATTCATGAGTCACTAAATGTAGTCATTAACAGGCATAGTTAGATACACATCTTTTTCATGATTACAAAACTTCTTGGAAGGTTTAATTTTCATGTCTTATTACATGAAATGTCCAAAAGTTTGAGCTGGCGATTCGCGCTCGCAACATCTCACAAGGATGCCATTTAAAAAAAAGCGAGATTAACAACTTCAGATTTTAAAATTTTTCAAAACCGAAATAAAAGCCTAACTAAATCAGAAATCACTTCAAAAAGGCTTTGATCAACTTAATTACTTTTACTTTACGCACATGATAATCTCATGGTGAAAATATTCGTTTGCACCAAAATTACAATTTCGACATCAAAGTGCCCTTTTTTTGTTTTGCCCCCCCCCCCCAGCGAGTGTTACGTATCAACTTAAAAATGGTAATTACAATTCTAAGTAAATAATACAATTAAAGAAACGTATAGGAATAATTCCCCCTCTTACAATACAACAAAACCAAATGTTAGGCTAAACAAAATTGCAAAGATAATGGTGATGATATAATTAAGCCTCTGAAGATGAAATTTGTTAAGACACAACTCAATGTTTTTCAAAGTGAGCCTGACATTTTTTAAATGAAATTCAGTGACAGTGCTTGACATGTCTCCCCTTTTAAATCTTTATATTGTTCATTGACAATATGAATTTTATAATTGGTGGAAACATGTGCATTTTTTATAACCTTTTTATGCCATTTAATAGACCTATATTATATATTATTACTAAATTAACATACATTTTGATGTTTTCAAGGTTCTGGTCGGTGTAACCCATGGAGCGGAGTGCATTGGACTTAGCGCGGACGTCGTGTGTGAGGTAAGAATCTTAACTTATTCATGGGCTACTAAGCCTTGGGGCTGGGGGCTCTTGCTAAGAGAAGAAATAAGGGCATAACAGGGATGCAAAGGTTGTTTAACTCTTTATAACCCCTGTAATTTGATTGAAAAAAATACATATACTTCGTCTTGCCCCCCCCCCCCCTCAAAATAACTTGGCGCTGTCCTTGATTTTAATTGTAGACGCGTCGTGGTCTAGTGGTTCTGACTCTCGCCAGTTGTCAGATCGAGGGTCGTGTATGGGTTTGAATCCTAGCCATTTCTTGTGTTTTCCTTCAGCAAGAAATTTATCCACATTGTGCTGCATTCGACCCAGGTGAGGTGAATGGTTACCCAGTAGGATTAATTCCTTGAATGCACTGAGCACCGGTGATGGTAGCTCGAGTTAAAGCAGGGGTAATAAAAGAAAGCGCTTTGTATCCTCAGGCAAAAAGCGCTATAATAAGTCCAGCTATTATTGTTATAATGATTATCTATGACTATTTTTTTATTTGATGAAGTGTGATGGATATGGACGTTGTAAGAAAGGAACTCTTGAGATCGACCCGTGGATGCAGTTTGCTCTTAAAACTCAGCGAGAAATCCAGGTGAGATTTTGTTTTCGTTTTCTTTTCCCCCATTGTACATAGGGTCCTTTATTGAATAATCAAAGTTTTAAAGAAAAATGATTTTATACTCCGTACAATGATTGTGATAGAAAAACGATGAAACTTTTATAATGATCGAGGTAAACAATAATGGATGAATACTCTGGCGTACAAATGGGAGGGTGGGGGTTATGGACCCCAAAAAATTTCACGACCGAGAAGAAAGGAAGAAAAGGGAAAAAAGGGAAGGAAAAAAGCTGCCATGTGATATTATTTTTTAATTCTATGTCAAAATCTATCACAAAACTAAATGTATGTATTATAAGTTTAAACATTTTGTTCGCTAGAAACTTTTGACAAATTTTACCCGATACGCCATGCCACCCCCGCCCCCTCGAAATCTTTGACTCATTATTCGCCACTGTGTGAATAGCTCAATGAAGCCAGAACCACCGAAAACATTGAGATACGAAAAATTATATGAAAACTAATCATTCTGCACAATTTCATTCAGCCAAATTTAAATATAGTTTGTCCATTTTACTATACTCATGATAATGTTCTACACTCTATCATTAAAATGGTATTTGCTTGAAGTGTTTACGATAGCTATTATTCATTATCATCTATATAGAGGGGTTTTTTAAGCATATAATATAATTACTTCTAGTTCTCCATGTAGCCCAACACAAATTAAATAGTAAAACTTGGCAAGGCAACTATGCAATCAACTGGAATATGAAAATACCATTACAGATAATAAAATGAAGGTTTTTCCTGGTATTTAGCATTGATATTCAAAGTTTTTTTTTTCATAGGACGGGAACTATATATATAAAAGAAAGACAATCCATGTTAAGTGATTTATTTTTGGCGGGGGGGGGGTATTTTCCAAACCTCATATTTACATCCTTCTTGTTTGCTTGTATCTTGTGTGTGTTTTTAGATTGATATTCCAGTAGACCGGATGCAAATCTTCGATGTAAGTACAAAGTTATGTCTATAGAGTCAATCTGACTCGGAATATCGTCAACTGGGAGTCAAAGGTATTCCGAGTCAAAGTGACTCCGAATCAAGATCAATTTGACTAGGCAGTATGTGGCATCGACTGAGAATCAATTCATTACCAAGTAGTAGTAACGGATATAGTCACTTCGATTCTGAACAGTGTTGACTCAGCATATAGCTGACTCCATTGTGAATCACATTTTATTTAGCAGAAGCATTTGAATTCAATCTTTGAATTTAACGAACATTATGACAATTGGTTCTAAATTGAAATGAGGCTGTTTTGTATTCATTACCGTTGATTTTCTGTATTTTAATTATAGCGTCGTTGTTGTCATGGCGTAATTTACAAATTAAAGTTTCTTCAATGTGAAACATTTTTCAGGGCATCGAATTTATTTGAGAATGTCTTTTTCTTGAACTCATAATGAAGAATTATATTTAAAGGCTATACAATTTAAACACGGACTGTTTGTGAACATGGAGAATGTGCTGAATATTAAATTCAATTGTTATGATAATTACATTATATTGGTAAGGTCTATTTAATAATCATTGTAAATTCACAAAATTAAGTATTCGTGGGATGGAGTGAATTTAGCAGCAGGCTGACATCTTAGTAATTAATTGTGAATTTGAAGGGGTATTGCCAAGAATTATTTTGTCACTGACTTATCTTTTATTTTATAATCTATTTGAACATATTGAAAGCCTTTGGAACTTAAATTTCTTTATATGCCTGTAAACATTATTTTATGGTCCAATGTTTTGTATATTAGAACACTATAAATGTAAATATTCAATAATGATCATTATACGTTGTTTTCATCTGCACACATAGGCTCACAATGCATACAACAATCGAGCTTATGGACTCGCTTATGGAGGTATGTTTAAATGATTTTATTTGTATCAACTAGATTATCAACATAGATTTTAACAATCCCCCTTGTAGATATATATATATATATATATATATATATATTGCCTCTGGTACAAAACCAAACCAATAATTTACAAGATTATATTTGAAATATAAAAGAAGAAATCTAATAATCGTACACATTCTTCGAAAATTGTATCCAACTTGTGTGATAACTTCTGTCGTCAGAGGCATCGATGGGGGGGGGGGGCGATAAATCGAATCCCCCCCCCCATAATTTTGGCAACTAGAAAATTTCATAATACGCAATCCAAATACCGTGTGAGTAAAAAAACTTAACACCTCACAAATCCCCAATTTAAGAAAAAAATATGTCATGAACGCATAACTATTACGTATGGCTGGAAAGAGTATCTACCCGCAAATAATTTGATACCATATTTATATATGTCTTCACACTTGGATAATCAGTAGGTATGCAGTGATGTAAATTTTGATTTGCGCAAAAGTAAGGCATGCCTGAATTGAATGAACCTCAGACGCCACTGATCATGAGTTAGTAAACATACCTGCAAATCTCTTTTCAATAAAATTAACTTGAGAATTGATACTAAAAAAGTATTTATTAATCAGTTATAATGTAAATTACTGAAAAGGTGTTTTGAAATGAATTTTTTTTTACTCACAAGGGTATATGTTTTAAAAAGTTGAAAGTTGCTAATGTACGATAAGTTTTTGTCGGGTTTGTTCTCACTCTTTACCAGTTTTAATTTTCAAATGGATTTGTTGGAAATTTTTAGCACTTGGAATTATAAAACCCTATTTTTTCTGCCCCGACAAAATAAATGTTCATAATTTCACTATTTTACCTCTGTTTTTTTCGTGCATCAGAACAAAAATGCTAGGAAATTGATGTAATACTTTATAGCCTATATAATATTCTAAAGACAAACAAAAACAACGCATAACATAAAAAAGTAATCAAACAAACATGATTTTTTTTTCTTTTAGCCAATGATACATGTCAATGGCCGCCTCCATATGATAATGTATGCTTGGGATTGGCCAATCATGAATTCAGTATCATCGACATGCTGAACATGGGAGTTAGAGCTGTTGAAATAGACAACTGGTACTGCGATGGAGAGGTATATAAGAACAAATTTAATTTAATCTTCTTTTATTGCAACCATGCGTGCTTATTGCAGGTTTGGATTTTTTTTTTACAAAGATTGATCATTACAACAGGGGCGAGGGCTTGGTGGGCTTCAGCCCCCTCCCACATTTTTTTTTAAATTCCAAAACCATGCACAAAAACGTCAACATTATCATCTGATTGTAATTTTTGCATGGTCACCCCCCCCCCCCCTTCAAAACCGTTCCGCGGCCCCTGTATAATAATGACAGAACATGATGATTGACAGACCATTCAATAAATCAAAATCGATTGAAAGTTAAATACATAATAACTTTGTAAAAAAAACAATTTTGTGACTTATCTTCGCACTTCATTTTCTTTCTTACATCTTAGATGCGGATTGCTCATTTAGGAACACCGCTTGCCATTGGCTGCGGAGAGTTCAACGTTCTCTTTTCTGACGTCATAGCAGACATTGGCCAGTGGATGCAAGAACCTGGAAATGAGAATGAGTTCATTCAAATCTATATCAATGTAAGACAATAGATATCAATTCATTTTATTTTATTGATTTCTACAACTTTTTCTATATAAAAAAATTAGCAAATTAGCAAAGTATAATAAATAGAGTACATATACTAACAATCAATGCAAAGAACAAAGTTGTATTTTCGATAACATGATGATTTAAGAAATTGAAACGCATTTTCCTGAAATAAGACTTGTTCAAACGAGATGGGGTAATCAGAAAAAAGTGTCTCTCAGCTTCTCTCTCTTACAAGACAAATGCTTGTGACATCTTGATGACATAACTGAATGTATGATACGTATTTAGTCTTTCTCATTTCCAAGGGTGTAATGTAATCATCCATTGTGGAATGAATATATACACTCTTATTTCTCTAGAGTAAATTTTGAATTTTTGAGCCAATTACGAGTAAAATCTATTCATAGTCAAAGTGACCAGTTTCCGAAAGAATTTGACCCTGAAGTAATTGACATCAGCTGAAAATACACTAATTTCAGAGTCAATGTAACTCAGGAGCTAGTCACTTTGACTCGAAATAGAGTTGACTCCCAGCTGCCAACATTATTAGTCAAATTTGAATCATCGGAAATAAAAGTTTAATATATCATTTGATAAATTGCATAGTTCTCTGCATAAAAGAATGAGTGAAGTTCAATTGACCTTTTCTCTGGTAGAACTGTAATTCCACCATCTTAGGGTTTTATTATTATTATTATTTATCTTGCTGATAAAGGAAAAATATGACCAGGGAAATGATGCTGAAGTCAATGGTCCAATGGAACGTTATTTTGGCCATGATGCCATCCTGAGTCCTGCTGACCTGAGAAATACTTACAACGGAGTTTGGCCAACACTCAGACGGATGAGAGAGGTAATAAGAGCATTCCATGAATGGCCATGCAAAGCTTTGGGGAGGGGAGTAGGTGCAGGTGTGTTTTTTAACCTGATTGCTAAGAAAGCATTTATTTTTTTTAAAGCAAGCAATCAGATGAAGACGGCTTAAGGTCCTCTCCGATGGACCTGGTAATAGGGATAAAAACATTACCAAAGATAGAGCACCAAAAGTGGGAACCGGAGCCGTGTAGCAATCTCTGAAAGTACATGAGGGAAAATGTACTTAAAGGTCAAGTCCACCTCAGAAAAATGTTGGTTTGAATCAATAGAGAAAAATCAGATAAGCACAATGCTAAAAATTTCATCAAAATCTGATGTAAAATAAGAAAGTTATGACATTTCAAAGTTTCGCTTATTTTTAACAAAATAGTTATATGAACGAGCCAGTTACATCCAAATTAGAGAGTCGATGATGTCACTCACTCACTATTTCTTTTGTTTTTTATTGTTTGAATAATACAATATTTCAATTTTTATGAATTTGACGATTATAGGACCTCATTGCCTGAACCACAAAATGTTAAAATAATGGAATTCTACGTGTTCAGGGAGGAATGAAACTTCATTTCACATGACAATGACGAGAAAATCAAAATATTTCATATTTCATATAATAAAATACAAAAGAAATAGTGAGTGAGTGATGTCATCGGTTCCTTCATTTGCATACCAACCGGGATGCGCATATAACTGTTTTGTGAAATGAAGCGAAACTTTAAAATGTCATAACTTTCTTATTTTACATCCGATTTTGATGAAATTTTCAGTGTTATGCTCGTTGAATTTTTCTCTTTTTATTCAAATCAAGTTTTTGTTGGGGTGGACTTGTCCTTTAATTTGATTAGGTTAAAATCAATTTTGGAAACTGTCACGTTTTTCATAATGCTTAAATCATTATAACCATTATAACCATTGTATTCATTTATCTTTTTACAATAATAACTAATCGATTACCCCATATGAATTTGTTGTGTTCACTTATAGTCCGGCAGCCCAGGAGATTTATTCAACCGAAAGCCGGACAAGCAAATGACCCCATAGCTGGATGGCATGGACCCTGAAGTTTACAAAAATGCATTGCTGCCGGGTTCTATCCGTGGTCTTCCCTCCGAAATGACGTAATATATAACGTCACTACAAAATGGCCATATTTCACCATTTTTTAGACATTCTACACATAGCACGAAGTCAAGGGAAAATATCTCAGTCAAACCATGCTTGTTTTGTATGAAACTTTCAAAATATATTGTTCAAATAGTGCACAAGAGATATGCAAAATTTCACGAACAGAAATTATTGTTTACATATGCAAATTACGTAATGAAATTTGCATATCATTAGTTTGGGAGATTTCTTGCATCAAAAATTGTCGAAAATCGATTCAGATTTTTTTTTTCTTTTTTAGTGTACTTTATTTAATATATTTCCTCTCAAGCATAATATCATTCTTTTCATCTATATCTCTACTTTTAGAAAATATATGTCAATAATTGGAAATGACATTATAGACTGTGATTTCAGCCCCCTTTTCAATATCATGCGCACATAAAAATCGTGCGTTTTTGGCCTATTTTTACCATATAGCTGAGGTGTGCGAACGATATGCCTACTTTATTGATGTTTCCTGCATTTTTCATGATATTAAATCTTCCAAACAACATATTTTCATCTCCATTATGTCTCTGCTGATAAATAAATGATTTCAGCAAAGATTGATTGCCCACTGGGCAATCTATAGGCTTCGTTTTCAGCCTAGTTTTCAACAATGAACCTATACCATGTATGACTGCATTATTGTAGTCGAGTCGGATATGGGAGTTCCTTTGCACCATCATAATATATATTTTTTACTCAACGTTTTTGTATTTGCCTGAAGTGTCTAGTTAATGAATCTTGATGTTCCCTTTGCAAAATCGTGTCCAACGGGGTTCAAAATGGATATCTTTGGCGGCCCTCTTTGATTTTTTTTTATGAAAAGTAATTATTTTCATATTTTTTGCACAGAGTGTGACAATGGGACAATCTTAAATGAATACGCATTTCACTATGATTCGGATAATAGAAATCGATTGAATTCGTTTTCTGGACAGCTAATATATTTTGAAATAAAATGTATCCCGAAATTGCTACGATTTGGGTCAAAAATTTGCATGTGCATTGATATCTATCTGTTCAATCATTAACATCAACAACTATTGCACAATATCAGCATTTGACACGAAAGAGGATATAATCTACCGATAATACTGAAACGCTTTATGACAGTATGTATGTCTTAATTTGCTTAGTTAAAGGGCAAATACCATATATTACTCGATATTGCGATAAAATGACACCAAAAAGCAACTTCTGTAACAGTATATATTTTTTTTCTATATTAGATACACCATAAAGAAATGAGGGCGCAGCAAAGCCTACCCCCTCCCCCTTTATGAGACTGCCGGAGTCCCCCATCCTTTTTCGTACTTTGCCAATTTCTTGGAAAATTAGACATTTTTGGAGCCCCATTGAAGGGAAAAGACTTTCTGCTTTGCGGTAAAGTCACTTTTATTGTTGTTTACCACTTAGGGATAAAAGAGTAGAGTTTTCTCTATCTGCTACATATAAAGAAGTGCTAGTACAGCAAAGCCTATCCCCTCTGGGGACTGCCAAAGTTACCCATTCTTTTTACGTATTTTATCTATTTATGGGAAAATATCCTAATTTGGAGCCCCGATTGAGGCAAAAACGTTTCTGATATGGAATAAAGCCACTTTCATTCTTTTGAAACTACATGGAGATAAAAGAGTAGACTTTCCTCTATCTGCTACATATAAAAAGTGCTAGCATATTGAAGCATACCCCCTTAATGGAGCGTCGAAATCACCCAGCCCTTTTTCATATTTCACCTATTAAAATGTGCTATTTTCGAGCCCCCATTGAGGCAAAAAGTGTTGCTGCTATGTAGTAAGGCTACCTTTATTGTTTTTAAACTATATGGAGACGAAAGAGTAGAGTTTCCTCTATCTGCTACATATAAAGGAGTGCTGGTACAGCAAAGCCTACCCCCTCTGGGGACTGCTGAAGTTACCCGCCCCTTTAGCGTATTTTGCCCATTAATGGGAAAATGTGCTATTTTCAAGCCCCCATTGAGGCAAAAAGTGTTGCTGCTATGTAAAAAGACTACCTCTATTGTTTTTAAACTATATGTATACAAAAGAGTAGAGTTTCTTCTATCTGCTACATATAAAGGAGTGCTGGTGCAGTAAAGCCTACCCCCTCTGGGGACTGCTGAAGTTACCCACCCCTTTAGCGTATTTTGCCCATTAATGGGAAAATGTGCTATTTTCAAGCCCCCATTGAGGCAAAAAGTGTTGCTGCTATGTAGAAAGACTACCTCTATTGTTTTTAAACTATATGGAGACGAAAGAGTAGATTGTCCTCTATCTGCTACATATAAAGGAGTGCTGGTACAGCAAAGCCTACCCCCTCTGGGGACTGCTGAAGTTACCCGCCCCTTTAGCGTATTTTGCCCAATAATGGGGAAATGTGCTATTTTCGAGCCTCCATTGAGGCAAAAAGTGCTTCTGCTATGGAGTAAAGCCACTTTTATTGATTTTAAACTATGTGGATACGAAAGAGTCGAGTTTCTTCTATCTGCTACATATAAAGAAGTGCTGGCATATTGAAGCATACCCCCTTAAGGGGGCGTCGAAATCACCCACCCTTTTTCATATTTCACCTATTTATGGGGAAATGTGCTATTTTCGAGCCCCCATTGAGGCAAAAAGTGTTGCTGCTATGTAGTAAAGCCACCTTTATTGTTTTTAAACTATATGGAGACGAAAGAGTAGAGTTTCCTCTATCTGCTACATATTAAGACATGCTGGTACAGCAAAGCCTACCCCCTCTGGGGACTGCCGAAGTTACCCGCCCCTTTTACGTATTTTGCAAATTTATAGGAAAATAATGCTATTTTCGAGCCCCCATTGAGGCAAAATGTGTTTCTGCCATGAAGTAAAACCACTTTTATTGCTTTTCAACTGCGGATACGAAAGAGTCGAGTTTCTTCTATCTGCTACATATAAATAAGTGCTGGCATATTAAAGCATACCCCCTAAAGGGGTCGTCGAAATCACCTACCCCTTTTCCATATTTCACCAATTTATGGGAAAATGTGCTATTTTCGAGCCTCCATTGAGGCAAAAGGTGTTTCTGCTATGAAGTAAAACCACTTTTATTGCTTTTAAACTATGTGGATACAAAAGAGTCGAGTTTCCTCTATCTGCTACATATAAAGAAGTGCTGGCATATTAAAGCATACCCCCTTAGGGGGTATGCTTTAATATGCCAGCACTCCTTTTCCATATTTTACCTATTTATGGGAAAATGCTATTTTCGAGCCCCCATTGAGGCAAAAGGTGTTGCTGCTATGTAGTAAGGCCAATTTTTATTGTTTTTAAACTATATGGAGACGATAGAGTAGAGTTTCCTCTATCTGCTACATATAAAGAAGTGTTGGCATATTAGAACATACCCCCCCCCCCTTAGGGGGTCGCCAAATCCCCCACCCCTTTTCCATATATTACCTATTTATGGGAAAATATGCTATTTTCGAGCCCCCATTGAGGCAAAAAAATGTTTCTGAAATATAGTAAAGCCAGTTTTATTCTTTTGAAACTACGTAGAATTAAATGAGTAGACTTTCATCTATCTGCTGCTAATAAGTGGTTGCACAGCAAAACCTATCCCCTCTGGGGGTTCCCAAAGTCACCCACCCCTTTTCCATATTTTTTCCAATATATGGGAAAATCTGCCAAACTTGGAGCCTCTGAAGAAGGTAGAAGTCGATATGCCAGCACTCTTTTTACATGTAGCTGATAGAAAAAAGCCTATTCTTTTATTTCCAAGTGGTTTCCAAAATCAAAACTAGCTTTACTAGATAGCAAAAATGCCCTTTTGCCTGAATGGGGGCTCAAACACTGCCATTTTTTCAATAAAGAGGGAAATAGACTTAAAAGTTGGAAGAGTTCGGCAGCCCCTGAAGGGAGAAGGCTTCAGTGTGCTACCACATCTTTATATGTAACTGATAAAGAAGATCATACTTTATCATCTTTATGTGCTTACAAAACAAAAACAAGGGCTTTACTGCAAGGCAGAAACACCTTTTGCCTCAATGGTTCTCCAAAATGACGAATTTTCCGAGAAATTGGCAAAATACGAAAAAAGGAATTGGGTGACTTTGGCAGCCCCCTGAGGGGTAGGCTTTGCTATGCCCTAACTTCTTTATATGTAGCTGATAGAGAAAAGCCTACTCTTTTGCCTTTAAGTGATTTAAAGGAAAAACTACATACCCAAAACAAAATTTTGCCACATTGGGGGCAAAGCACGATATCATAATAGTCAAGCTACGGATAAGGGTGTGGTATGTAACCTTCTACTGGTTCTTGTGGGACTATGCTTTAAGGTGCCCGAGAGTAATTGCATGCAAAATGAAAATGCAGAGCAATGCCTTGATCCTCTATCTTTTCCAAGAGATTTCATTATTATAAAAGTTGCTTTTACCCTCATACACATGATACAAGTAATACATACCTTTCTATCGATCGCTATACCACGTTACATGCATTTCTGCATGTTAGGCACATCAACAAAGGCGATGCAAGATAAAACAGATAGATGTCAATGCACATGATTATTTTGGTTCATTTTTTTTTCATGAATTCTTGTGTTTTTTTTAAATATATTAACCGGACTATTCAGAAAACATTTTAACCGATTTCTACTATTCAAATCATAGTGAAATGCGTATTCATTTAAGATTGTCCCATTGTCACACTCTGTGCAATAAAATATGAAAATAATTGATTTTCATTAAAAAAAGTCAAAGAGGGCCGCCAAAGAAATCAATTTTGAACCCCGTTGGACACGATTTTGCAAAGGGAACATCAAGATTCATTAACTAGACACTTCAGGCAAATACAAAAACGTTGAGTGAAAAATATATATTATGATGGTACACAGGAACCCCCTTATCCGACTCGACTACAACGATGCAGTCATACATGGTATATGTTCGTTGTTGAAAACTAGGCTGAAAACGTAGCCTATAGACTGCCCAGTGGGCAATCAATCTGTGCTGAAATCATTTATTTATCAGCAGAGACATAATGAAGATGAAAATATGTTGTTTGGAAGATTTAATATCATGAAAAGTGCAGGAAACATCAATAAAGTAGGCATATCGTTCGCACACCTCAGCTATATGGTAAAAATAGGCCAAAAACGCACGATTTTTATCTGCGCATGATATTAAAAAGGGGGCTGAAATCACAGTCTATAATGTCATTTCCAATTATTGACATATATTTTCTAAAAGTAGAGATATAGATAAAGAGAATGATATTATGATTGAGAGGAAATATATCAAATTAAGTACACTAACAAAGAAAAAAAAATTCTGAATCGATTTTCGACAATTTTTGATGCAAGAAATCTCCCAAACTAATGATATGCAAATTTCATTACGTAATTTGCATATGTAAACAATAATTTCTGTTCGTGAAATTTTGCATATCTCTTGTGCACTATTTGAACAATATATTTTGAAAGTTCCATACAAAACAAGTATGGTTTGACTGAGATATTTTCCCTTGACTTCATGCTATGTGTAGAATGTCTAAAAAATTGTGAAATAGGGCCATTTTGTAGTGACGTCATATATTACGTCATTTCGGAGGGAAGACCACGGATAGAACCCGGCAGCAATGCATTTTTGTAAACTTCAGGGTCCATGCCATCCAGCTATGGGGTCATTTGCTTGTCCGGCTTTCGGTTGAATAAACCTCCTGGGCTGCCGGACTACGCGCACCGTGGCAAATCCCCTATTCCGGCGTCAAAAACTTGACAAAATAGACCCATTTTCGGCTCTTTTAACTCATATCTCAAAAACCGCTCGAGATTTTTCACGGGTTCAAACGGTTTCTTAATCTTAGACTTGTTCTTCATCTCATGATATCTGTCATTTTATATTCTGATTAAAAAAACAACCGTGTTTTTTTTACTGAAAATACACAGTTTCTCGTGTTTTTGTGTGAGAGAAGCACTTTTTGCACTGTTTTGGGCTCGATCTTCTCTTACAGCGTCTGACTTTCGTATCAAAATGTCTCAGTTCAAAGACTATCAGATAGACAGGTTGTAACTCTTTCTTGTGATATAAGGTTCAACCTAATTGGTTGAAAAAAACCGCCGTGTTTTTTAGGTCAAACTTTACAATCCAATGAACTTTTTTTGTATTTATCACGCATAATCTACGTTAATATTGATTAGTCGCACTGCGCACGATTGTCTATTTTAGTATGCCTATCAACTCTTTATACTCTTTCCTCTCCTATCAAAAATTGAAAGGGGGTACATTATCCTCGTCCTAGATATAAGAAGAAGAGAACATTTCCTTTTCATTACATGTAAAATCATGCCCATTCTTGAAAAAAAAACATTCGTCACTTCTAGGTTAAACTTTACAATGCAATTAACTTTTTTGTTCTTATCATGCACAATATCCATTAACTGGTCGATTGGATTTTGGTATACGATGTTCAACCTGGCAGCAGCGCGTTTTGCGTTAGATTTGGAAATCCTCGTTCCCAGACAGGGATATGTAACATGTAAGCTTTTCATACATAAAAAATTCATATTGATTGATTAATATTTAGCTCCGTCAATTTTCACGTTAAATCATGCTTGTCTCATTTTAAGGACGTTCCACAGTTATATTTGTGCGCATTATGATCTGCGCATAGTTTACACTCTGCGCGCTGACGTCACAATGGATGAACAGGTGATTAATTAGCAGCGGGTATGAGCTGATTTTTCTCATCTTCTGCACTTTAACTGCAGATCCGATGCGTTATTTCATGAAGCTAAAAAATTGAATTATTTCATGGACCATTCAAAAAAATATTCTCTGCAATTTCAAAATACTTTACTCTGCAGTGCTGCCAAGAATCACATATATTACCCCGAGTTTGAATAAATGGTAGAGTGGTTTTGATATTTTCTTCACATACTAAGCATTCGGCCCATTTTTGGTGTTTTAAAAAGCACATTTGCTCTAATAAAAATGCTGATAGTTTATAAACAAGCACATGAACCCCTATTTTTTAATGTTTGTACCTCTTAGGTATACCTTCCTCTACAACTCTGCAAATTTTGGTGAAAATGACATGGATTTTGAATAAAGTGCAGCATTTATTGTACGTTTGTAGTTTGTTACTGAAATTTTACATTTTTTAGATTGGGATTTTGTTATCTTTTACGCCATTTTTAAGAACTGACAGTGCTGTTAAACTTAATATTGCAAACAAATAGCACTATTAATAGATTCTCCATTCTAACGATACAATTATTAACTCTCTTGCGAAATTTGATGACTTTTTCATGTATTTTGACTGAGTAATGGAGGTTTAAACTCATTGTAGTAATCTTGGGCGGTCTAAAAATGCCAAATTCTTTTGAATGCGCAATTCTTAAGAACATCAATGTGGGTGAACTTTGAAGCTCTATAGCAAAAAATCAAGCACATGGACCTATGTTAATTTTTGCATATTTCGAATATTAAGGTTCTAAAGTATTTATGTGCAAAGTTTGGTGAAAATGACATGGATTTCACTTTAACTGTGGAACGTCCTTAAGAAGCCAAATCCAGGGATGAATAATGTGTGCATACCGGTGCATATACGTATACGTGCAGCGCATGAACGGTGTATACACCCACGCCGAATACATTTCTATGCAATAATCACGTACACACACAATGCGCGCAGTAGTAAACAACGCGTCGCTAAGATAAGACAACTGAACCTGAACTCGGGAGTACATCGAGGGATCGGGAAGGAGTATAGAATCAGAGAAAATTATTCTCACTTTTTGGTCAGAAGAAAACATTTCCTTATATGTATATATCTTAACATAAACAGAAGCTGCTCCGTTATCCTTATGTCGTACCACAGTCAATATCACAAACAAATTACAGTGATTCTATTTTGTCACAATTAATAAACTTAATTAGGGCAATTTATGCACCCCCAAGAAGTAGTGTTTACGGCCCGGCCTATCTCTACCACACAGACTTCGCACAGTTCGGTCAAGGCGGTACGCGTACCATTAACTGCCAAATACAGCCTACCCAAGCTGAATAAAACCTTCATATTAGGTGAACAAAATAGGGGGTAACAAATTCATATGCCTCTACAAAATTTATATAATATTAAGTTCTATGTTGTGCTTATTTTTCTTTTTTATTCGAATATTTCAACATTTTCTTCCTTGAATTCCTTAACATTATTTCTCTTTCCGAAACATCCTTCTTTTCTTTCATGATTTTACCTGCATTATTTTGTCTTGTTTCTCAGCCTTGATATTTTCTAAAAATCTTTTCCACTCTCTATTTTTCTGTGATTACTGATCGCTTTTTGATACTTCATATCTTGTTTCCTTCATAATATTCTTTGTATCTGTCATTTCCTTATTTACCATTCCTTTGAAATAAAGTTGAAATCGAGAGAAACAGAAAAAAAGGTGAGCACTGGAAACAAGTGTGGCCTTAATTTGTAGACAGGTTTTACAATATTTCTTCAGATGGTAGTAACATTTTGTGGTCACTAAAAACAGGTTTTCACTATAGATAGGTGGCCACTAAAGACGGGTTGACTGTATAATTCTGTAAAGCCATTGCCGTACGCAGAAATTATTTCCTGGGGGACAAGACGCGTATTTATTTTTAAAAAACTAATAAGCGAGCTTGTCATGGGGTGCTTTCTGCACTTTCTTAGGTGAATTCAAAAAATTTTGTGCACATTTTTGGTGAATTGGTTTTTTTTTCTTTTTTTGGCGGGGCAACGGCCGCCTTCACCCCCCCTCCCTCTGCGTCCGGCCATGTGTAAAGCAGAAAACTTTCTGTGAAATTATATTTTGTTTCAAATTTTGATTGATGATAATTCCCATTATGATTCTTGTCAGGATGGTAAGCGTGTAGTAGTAGTAAGCGGAGGTGACACATTACACCAAGGTAAATACATCCATGTGAAGGGATGCGACGGGTCAGGATCAAATCAGGTAAGAATATTATTCATTCAGATATGTACACTCTTATCCGGCTAACTCAAAACATTGTAAAAACATCATAATAATGTTAGCTAAAGGTTATGAAAATGTATTTTTTTAATCAAAATGTATGGCTTTGGTATGGTTTAACAAGCGACTGTGTACAACATTTAGCCATCACCTTTTATGATTTTTAATCTACTTTTTGGCTTTTTTTAAAACAATATCAAAACATCTTAAAAGTTTGAACTGTATGTAATTTGTGTCAGAGTAGCCATTGTTTGTTATTTGTGTGCGGTGTAGTAAACTTATTACATTACATTTTCGGGACAGACTACATATTAAATGTTTATAACAATAATTTTCTTTGAATATGTGGCCTATATTGACCCAATAAAACATAAACACAAACAAACATTTTAGACTACACATTATAAACATAGTCTATGAGAAGTATATATTAAAAAATAAAATTATCTGCTAGCTTTGTATTCATGTGGAGTCATGTTTAAATCAGAATGGCGATAGCTGGGAGTCAAATTTACTCCAAGTTGAATGAGTGATATAAGATATCATAGTTACTCAAAGTCAAAATAAATTTGACTCGAAATTGTGTGCCATTAGCTGAAAACTCACTTAGTTCGGAGTAATGTTAGCCTGGAAACGACACAATTTGACTTCCAGCTGGCGCCATCTAGAGTCAAATTTGACTTCTCGCAAGTAAAAGTGTAGCTACCTTTCACACCTCCATGAAAATTAGGGCATTTTAAGTTCGACTTTATAATGATTGATGCGAAAATGAAAATATTTCATACTTCATTTACTAAATACTATTATACTAAAGATATAGCGAGTAAGTGAACTCATCGACTCCATCATTCACGTACCAACCACGATCGCATATAACTTAAGCGAAACTTTAAAATGTCATCATAAATTTCTTATACCTCCGATTTTGATGAATTTATTTTTCTCTTATTCAAATTCACTCTTTTCGGGGTGGGCTTGTCTTTTAAATGGATAATTATATTGATTATATTGAATATTCGTTGTTTCTTTATATTATATCGTCTATATAGTTCACAAATTATCCACAGTGTGGTGGCAAAACGGAAACCAACTGCAAGAGATTTCGCGGTGATGCCACCCATTACGTGTAGGTGATATAATTTGTTTTCAATCTGACTGGAATTGTTCTTTTTCTAGTTCAAAATTCAAGTTCAAAATTCCAAATAAAAATCATCACTTTCGCTGACATTCTCAATTCCCTTTCTGATAATTTCCCAATGAATCATGATCCTGAATTAACGTGTCTCTGTAATTAATTTTGAGTAAACGAACATCGTCTAGTATCATTTTCCCCATTTTATATTGTTCTGCTATAGTGTTTTAGTCATTCATGCGATTTGACTCCGATGAGTGCATGTCGAGAAGCTTCAATATGTCCGTTTTTAAGGATATTTTACGATGATAATATGACTGTTTCTATGGTAACTATCGGATAAAACAGGACTTGTCAGATAAATGATCTCATTTAATGAGACGCTTCCCTGGTTTAGGTCGACTGAAATTACAACCCCCCCCCCCCCTCTCTCTCTCTCTCTCTCTCTCTCTATTTCTCCACTCCTCTCCGGTTAATGCCATGGTGCCGCTCGCTCCCGTCTCTAGACCGATGCAATATGATAAGATATGAACTAGGCCATGCAACTTGTTTTCTTATTTACTTGATGAAGTTACTGGCCATATTTTTTTTTATTTCAATAGATTCAATGTCATCTACGACGGGCCCACTGCGACCGGTGCCATCACCGATCTGAGTGAGATGGTGAAATGCCGCATCAATCTCCCAGCTACAGACATGGTCACCCCACAGCTCATGAAGACTGCGGTCTATACGTGGGCCTATGGAGAACCATCAATACCGCTCGATGAAGATTCTTGCGTGATGCTTAAGTATGCCCGCATCCTTATTTTTGAGGGGAGTCAAATTTGACTCGGACGGGATGAATGGGAGTCGACTATGTTTGGGGTCAAAGTGACTTGTTTCAGGGTCACCTTGACTCGGAATTGATTTTTTTTTCCAACTGATGACAAACATTGCTAGTCAAATTCATTTGGAATCCGAGTCATTTTAACTCGGAATAAAGTTGACTCTAAGCTTGCGCCATTCTGAGTCAAATTAGACTCCGCATACTAAGAAAGTGTATTCTTGTTATTAATGTTATGATATAAGGAATCAATCCAAGATTATTGTACTTGTATCCAACATTAGATTACGATATTTTAAGCTATGGGAGTGATTTTGGTTCGATTGTGATGTTTATTTTTTATTTTTTCTCTAACCGCAATCCAAAGATTTTAAAAATACATTGGATAATAATAGTATTTTGTTATCAGTCAGTGATTTATTTCACGCAGCTTCTTATTTCTATGTTTTTTTTTCATTTTTATCCCCTGAAAAAAAAATTAAAAGTAGGTCTATTGGGCAAACATAGACTGTTGAAGATATCAACTCATTTAATTGTCCTGATTCTTGAAACGTGCTGAAAACGGATAGTCCTATTTCTTTTACGACTTGCCTATACCGCGAAACTTAGGCCTATTTAACTAAAATCACACGACAAAATTATGTTAGGATCCAACACTACTATTAGCAAATGATTTTGGCTCTTTAGATAGAAATAGATGATATGTTTTTCATATCCTACAAATATTTCAAATCTAAAATTCAATTTTCAAATTTAAAATACTAATACATATTTTAAAGACTGTTCTTCAGAACTATGAGCTTTACTATACTACAAAAAACGAGAAAAAAGAGACAGAATTAGAATGTTTTAATGATCATGAAAGTTAAGAAAAAAAGAACTGCTATACATTCTCTTAAATTTCACACGGCAGCCATGAAGACTTTCGTTGGTATACGTCTGCAGATTGCGACCAATCTTTAAGCTACGCGTGTCAAAGTTCAACCGACCCAAATGACTGGATGGTGAGCGAATCAACGGGTCCTTATGACGTCACTCGAGAACTGTGCCCCATTGGCTACAAGTTTAGCGTGCCACATAATGGATTTCGACAAGAGAAGGTTAGTTATCTGCTGATGGAACAATTGAAAGCGAATGCAAAGATTATTTCATTAAAAAAATAATAATGAGAGATAAATTTACAGGGCAATGCCGCTTTGACCAATCTCATGCACGCACACTAAAAGGTTACAAAAAGTATTATTTTAATTTCTTCCCTTTTTACTTTTACTTTTTAAGTTTTTACAATTTTAAGGAAGACAGATATTGCCCAGAAGCTAAAACAAAATAGATATAGGTAGTGGAAGTTAGAGCGGATTGGGGACGTGGGTAAAGGATGTTCAACCAAGCCTTCAAACTGATCTGTAACTGACCATCTTTTTCGTATATTGGTGTTCGTTTGAAAGGGACCGAAAAAATTGGTTTTAACAGAATTACAATGTATATTTGCAGAAATAACTCATGTTATCTTTATTTCACCTTTCTTCATTTTGTTTTTGTTTATGTCCGTTTGATTTGATAGCTAAAAGAAGTCATGAATGGTGCTTCAGTGTGGCTGAACTTCACGCCTTGGCTAACGGGCGACTTCCCCATCACAGAAACTCCTCCAACCGACCCCACCTTCAACTCGGCAAACATCATCAAACCCACCTGGACAAAATATTTAGTCTTATTTCTTATCTTATTACTTGGCTTTATGAATTACTAATAAAAGCAGCGTCAGTCTGAAACGTCAGTTGAGTTAGCAAAATTGTAATAATGTCATCTATTTTATGTAAAACAGGGAAAACCTCTTGGAGAGTTTTGCATTTACTTCTAAAAAAAAAAAAAAAACGAAAAACGTCATGTGCATAATTGGCTTTGAGACCTGCATTCAATAGGCCTATTTCAGAATTTATATATGCTGGTTTTGTAGACTCTCATAATTTTTCAACCAAGCTGAAAAGTTGGTTCAAAATATAACAACTGTTGCTAGATAAATTAATCTCGATTCATTTTGCATAAAAATTTGCTTTAACCAACAGCTGATAGGTTCATATTATTAACAACTTATGCGTTGGTTAGTAAAATTCAGAGGGAGTACATTTTTTTGTTAAGGGCAATTCCATAAAATAAGCAGCCTTTTTGTACATTCGAGCCTCCCTTTTTTCTTCAGTTTTACTTCATTTCATAAACTGACCAAGTCATCGTCATTTGACAGCATTACAGACTGTCATAAGAACCAGAAATCAGAGACAGAAAATTTCATGAAGGTCTCGCATACATGGGATCGGGAGTACATATTTTATGGAATTGCTCTTAAGCTAAGATAATAACCACACACATTTCTTCATTTTTCTAACTACTGGATTTAAAAACCAACGCTAAACATTCAAATCAAGTAATATACATTATTTCAAATTCATTTCATGTTTATAGTATATTGATTTGTAAACAAAAAACATTTTAAGTAACTGGACTATTAAACTTGATTTGAAATGACTTAAAATAAAATAAAATGGAAAAAAAAGTAAATTATGCTGCCCAAAGTAAAACTAAATATTTGTGTAACTTTACTGTATTTTTATCCGGTCGCGTCAAGATTTGTCTTCATGTTTTAATTCACAGACGTATATTTCCTGGAATTAAGATGATAATACCGCCATAAGCAAGAAAACCAAGTTGATCAAAACTCTTAAGCATGTTTGTTTGCATCTGGTGGTGAGCCTTAAAAAAACAATATCTCTAATATCATAAAACCTTGCACATTATTTTACGAGGATTCCTCTCATTCTTGTTTGGGGGAAAATTAATTTTCCAGTGATATCGCATTCGAATGATGATCAAATCATTTAAATTAAATATTAGAAATTTGATTGGAAGTCGATTTATTTGGATTATGTTTTTATTTTTACAATATTTTCAAGGTGTAAAGGCGGCATCGTTGATGGAGAGAGAGAAGGGGGGCATTGACAAAAGGAAATTAAGAAGTGGAGAAATGGGAAGTGATTATCAAAAGAACTGATGTTATGATGGTGTATGTTTGAATGTGTGAAAAAAAATTCATGGGTCATAATATACTGGCATCATTGTGGAAGCGGGGGATGATTTGTACAAAAATATACACTTTTATACCCGATACTTCAAGTTTATTGTACAATGAGTTACTGATAACATTGATCAAAATCATTACCGTTAATGAAACACAATGTTGGTTCATACGACAACAATATTTCCCGTATCCTACAGTTTTATCTATTTTTATAGGATATTTTCAATCACATTTATTAACCAACAATCTAATAAATATGTCAAACATTAATTTTGCTCGAATTTTAAAAAATTGCATCATCTCCCAATATAATCTTAAATATTAATCAACTTTTTTTTCCTATATCTGCAATCTTTTTCTTTTCATTTGCATCATTGCGCTATTTGCACATTTTCGGAAGTTTATATTATGGGATGTGATGGCCTTAAAAATATTTCATAAGGCACTATTATTTCCGATAATCATTTTGTTATTCTCAACTCACTTCTTACTAGTGAGCAAATGAGTTTTCATTAAATAGATCTCGACTGTTTAATCCATTTTTTTATATAACAACTTTATATTTCTTTTCCCTTTCGTTATTAATAAATCACCTTTAACCTCTACAGTTCTCCCCTTATTCCACGCCCCTTGAAAGACGTTTTTGTAAATCATTCTGATTTACAACTACTGAAAATTTGCTCGCTCGCTCGCATTATAAATGTAATTCAGAAGTTTATATCACAACAAAACCGTTACGAAAGTCATCGAAAAAAAAAATTTAATAGGCTTGTAACTGTAATCACCAAAAGAGATAGATAGTATAATATATACACGTTGATATACCCCAGGATACATAGTCCTTGATGTTGTAATTGCACACTTCGCTCGCTCGCATATTAATTTAAACTGCATTTAGTAGTTTGTATCACATCAAAATCGTTACAATACATCCATCGAAAAAACAATCGTGATAGATGGTAGTATTATGTACACGCTAAGTTTTGATGTCCCCCAAATTTTGAAATTTCAGGTCAATATATTGCTATCAACCCCCCCCCCCCCCCCCACTGCTCGGACCAGATTTACGCCAGTGGCGCCCATGACGATCTCCATTGCTTTCGAGTTTCTTTGAAAAGTGTTATGTTTTCCCCGCCCCTTCCCCGGGAAAAATTATGTGTATGTCCACGAGTGAATATGACAAATTACTATCAAATCGGGGACGTTGGGTAAAACATAGGGTAAATATATAAATATTTTTTTCAATTTATATTATTGTTTTTTTTAGTTCATTCTATTACATATATATTTTCTTTTGTATTGTTTCCTTTCACTGAATTGTTATCTTTCTCTTCATTCTGTAGGTCCTATATGTAATTTGATTTGTACAAAATTATTCATACTACGTGATGTAATAAATATGTTGTAATTTCTTTATTGTTGAAGTAAGATAATAAAAAATTATACAATGAGAAATATGGTGTTATATGTCATTTGATTCCATTATTCGAATGTTAAAAAAAATCTTTTAGAAGAAAAAAAATAATAATATAAAAAAAAACATGTGGACGTTCCTTCATTTTTAGCCTCTCAAATGACTGCAAATCAAATGTAGATGGCTTTAAAATTCTCTGATTTTTTTGTTTGTTTTGTTACACGAATGCTTGTTGTATCCTGGAGTGTGTATTCCCCCCCCCCCCCCTTCAAGTGTTATGACGGATCGCGTTGTTACCGTCCACAGTTGGCGCAATGAACATTTATGTGTGGGTGTGGGTTATCGAAACTTTGTATAAAATGTCCTTTCATCACTGACTTACAGGGGAGCATTTATCAATATTTTTTGGCCAGATAAGTTATCAGATCTGACAACTTTCCTTGATTTTGATTGGCTGAGAGGCAGTGTTACTCTGGTAACTGTCGGATGAAACAGGACCTCTCGGATAAAACGTCTGACCACGGCCTTTAATGAAACGCTCTTTGGGGGCATTGACCCAAAAATATTCCACGAGCAAGAAAAAACTGAGAAAGTAAAGGGGTGAAATTATGAATTTATTGTCAAAAAATATCCCCCCCCCCCAAAAAAAAAAAAAAGATTTTGGTACTAAAACAAAAATCAGCAATTTTGTTAGCTCGCTTCGCTCGCTCGCATTTTTTTAGATAGAAAATTCCCTCATACACCATGTCTAGCCCCCTCAATTTTCTTTTGCTCATTACGTAACTACTTGGCAGTTCGAAACCTCCAAGAATTACACTGCATTAAATGTGATACATCATAAAGTGATATAAAATTCATATACATTTTTAGATATTATTTTAATCGGGATCATTTTTAAACGAAATCGTGATTGATTTAAGTCCTAAGATCTTTGCAAATATATAGTTTAAGACTGTCCATTCTCTTTTTATATATTAGTAAAATTATTAACAACTAGGAACCATTTGGGTATTATCAAAAGACGGTCAAGGTAGCAGCAGACCTGTTCGCTTACTTGTAACTTTAACATGTTTAACATACATCATTGTTATCAATGATCAATATTAGGCCTATTATTATTTCCCCTCATGATTGACGAATCAATTTTTCTATTTTTTAAACCCACTGTCGTTATGACTTTTTGCCTTATGTAAGGGTTTTTTCATGTGTTTTTTTTTTTTTTTTGGAAATTTGTTGCGTGTTGCTATTTTTTTGTATTTTTGTTGATCCGCAAACATGTTTTTTCGGGGTTTACATTAGGTCCACGTTCTCCCAACCGCCGTACCTACGCACATGCCAGCATGTTTATAAACCAACCAAAATATATTACGCCAAAAATATGGTTACTGTTTTCATGGTTTTGGGCTGGTCAGATATGACAAAATCACTGTTTTTACCTAGTTATACAGTTCATAAGAAGGGAAATAAATTATGAATATTATCAGGAAACAAACTAAGAGTGTATTTTCAGAAAAAGATGTTATTTTCCATCTTTTAAGACATTTTCGCAGCGAAACCCTGCACATTGATCCCTTCATGAATATTCATTTTGTTCGCGTTGGAGAACTAGTAATTCATGTTTGATTATACAGAGTCCTCGGGGAATCCCCATGCTATATTATTACAACGTTGTTGCACTGTGTAAATATCAATTGCATATTTCTGAATCTGGGTTTATACACAATTTAGTCTTGAATACGTTGAATAGCCAACTTTTACACGCATCGAAGTAACCAATTCGTTAGTTAAAATTGCGTCCGACCGATAAAAATTGTCAATATCAACAAAATTTCTGGTACTAGATTGTAAAAACATGGATTTGTTGATTGTGACCATTTTTGTCGGTCGCGAGTATCGCGACAGTTTTCACGAACATTGTTCAGTATTCTGTTTTAAAGAGTGCAGTTATTTAGAAAATGATAGTTACAAAAATGGCAGAGGTAAAAATGGCAAAGGTAAAAGTCACTGGCAGAGGTAAAAGTCACTGGCAGAGGCAAAAATGGCCGAAGTAAAAATGGCAAAGGTATAAATGGCAGGGTTATAAACGGCAGCGGTACGTAATGGCAGAGCTAATGGCAGAGGTAAAAACGGCTGAGGTAAAAATGACAGAGGTATAAATGGCTAGTCTTAAACCCCCATGCCAAAATCCAAAAGACCCTCCATGTACAGTAGATAAAATAAGAAAGGTTCTGAGAAGAAAATTGGAATTATAATGTTGGACTGATGGAAAGGGTAATATTTTGAAATCATAATTTAGATCTTCTACACCAAATTGATAACACTTGAGTTGGTATTTCTTATTTTTTCCCCTTGAATTATACATGCACGGCCTTCTCGTGTCAAATCGCTCTTCTAATATGATTTGGAGCACACTTTGGATCCCAAGTATTGTACTTATTCATTACAGGGGAAATTCACACTGACAAAAGTTTATTGTAAAAATAGCAGAAAATAATTAAAATGATATTGTTTAGGGTTTTAGGGAATCCATCAAAGATTTAAAAAGCTATTAGAGTTTTACATTTTAATGGCGACGTCATTTGCGAGTAGTTTTTCCCATATGTGGTTTAATAAAAATATAAATGAAATGTCATTTTCTATAAAAAAAATTCTAATGGTTTTTATTGTACCTTAAGTATATCAACATACAAATCATTTTACATCCGCTCCTGAAAGATTTTTTTTAGCAATCATGAACCACTCCATTATTAAATAATTGAAAAGTATATATTTTGGTGCATAAAAATAATACGGGGCAGCTGCTAGTATATGACGTCAAAGATAAAAAAAAAAAAAAACTTCTAATAACTTTCTTAATCTTTGATTGGTTATCCGCAAACCTTCACCAATATATTTTTCTGCTAATTTCACAGTAAACCATTTGTCAGGGTGAATTTCCCCATCAAAACAGGTCGATAGAATGGTACCTAAGAAACACTTATAAATTTAAATCCCTGATTCGCTACACATTTCGAAATTCATGCGGTAACCGTTACCATAGAAAATAGTTAAGGAACCTGACATCCATTTGGACTAGCTGCAATGAGGTATTGCTCTGAAAAAAATGAACACTAGTTTCTATTACTATATAATTTACATTAAACTATATACGTGTCATAATTATCAATATCTATATGGATCCATTTTGATGTTGAAATATTAAAAAAAAAAATCATTACAGAACATTTTGTTATTTTTTTTCTGTTATCCAAGTTATGCAAGTGGTTAAAAGAAATCCCGAACTTGTCTATTTCAGTGTGTTAATGGTAGCGCACATTGGTGTTTACATTAAAACTCGTTTGGTATGTATGTGATGAAGTGCTATTCTATACTATACGAACTGGCCAAGATAAATCCTTTCATCACTAATTGAAATCATTTTGGCATGAAAATTTTTGAGTTTAATCATATCAACGATAAAGTAGAGACCTAAAAATGATGAAAAAATCCAAATAATATCTAATTAGTTCATAATACTCATTTTGTCGATATAGGAGTCCATTCAAGGTCAAAGTGATATTAACCGTAAAGGCTCTGCAGTCTTTTCCATGTTGATGTAGCATGTCATGATCTTTACCTCTGCCATTTTTACCTCTGCCATTATTATCTCTGCCATTTTTACCTTTGCCATTTTTACCCCTGCCATTTTTACCTTTGCCATTTTTACCCGGCACCTATAATACAATCACTAACACTTGTTAAGATAAAAGAAGTAGAGGACAAATGAAAAGAAGAAGAAAGAGAGAAGGGTTGAAAATTGATAATGGGAGAGAAGGAAAAGAGCAAATAACAAATCAGGTGGAACGAGAAGAAGGATCAAGAGGAGGGTGATAAGAATAAAACGAAGGGGGAGAAGAAGAAGAGGGAATGAGGAAGAAGAGTGCGTGGAGGAGAAGAAGGAGTATGTATGGGGAGTTTTATTATCATATTCATATATGTCTTAGGCCTACATCAGGATGCAAACTTCTACCAGAATGAAAAAGAAAATTTTGAGACGTTCATTATTAAAAACGTAAACTAATTATCACACTCATAACATGGTAGGCCTAAAATAAATCGCCCGCAGATCGCTAGAGTAAAAAAAAAAAAAAAAAAAAAACACTATGTTTTCACCAGTGATTATTTTTTTAGTATATAATATAAATATATATATATATGCCTGTCCACCTAGACATTCTCATCAGTAAAACAAAAACAAACATAGAATTTTGAACCGATGTAAAAGATTATTGTCATCAATGGGTACGAATGAGCGTATATCGAACAAACAATACATTTCATATTTTCTCCAGTCAAACTTAAAAGAAGTTATTTAATTCCCAAGACGCCACCATTTGAAATATGTTTCGTTATTTTCTCTAATTGTATTGAAATTTTCTGGAAACTTACTGATATAAAACACAATCTTGTCATATTCCAACTTCCCCTGAAGTATAAATCAACAAGGATATGAATGGAAATGTGGTTTTAGGCCTATAGTAAAAAAAAATAGTTGAAATAAATGGAGGGGCCGGGGGCAAGCAAGGGAAGAAAATTGTCCCTCGCACATTTCCAATGCATATGGCATGTGTTGGTTAGGAACGTGGTACACTTTTAGGTGGTGGTTTGGGCCCGGGGTTTGGGGGAATTTCA